>NC_143489.1:76909454-77637454 GCF_027475165.1 Benincasa hispida
TTGACTCGTCTTCATTGAGACATTAACCCACTTGGGAATTCTTGCTACAATGCTCCTATTTATGACTTCGATGCTCTAAAACACTCCATTATGTTATGCTCCCATTACTCCAATAACTTGTATGGTTCATCATTTTCACTCGATTTACTCAAATCCTATAAAATAGCAAGAAAAACATCTAACAGTAACTTAAGCTTACTATGATTTCTATCACTTATTATTGTAAAATATTAAATAACATGATACATGTCTAATTCCTATTTAGATTTCAGTCCATTCCTATTTGACATCAAGAAAAACGTTCATATTTCTATGTAAGTATTCTTACTTATTCTTAATTATTTTCTTGTGAAGGTGGCGTTGATCTAAATCTTTGAGAAATGAATGTGATAAAAGATCCGCTCTACCATGCAAATCATAGCACGTGGGCATGCCAATTGACAAAGAAAATTATCATATAGTCATTGTAATAGAAATGATCTATTCCTTGTTATTATTTTTATTTTTTTTACAAGAGTAGCTATTAACCATAGAGAATGGTTGTTTGTTATAAATAAATTTTTTTGTTTAAAAAAAACAATATGTGGATAGAGGAATTGATGAGGTCGAAAATATAAACATTATTAGATCAAAACTTATTAAATGGATAATTTGAACTCTTCCCGCATTTTACTGTGTGATTGTAAATAGTAACTACTTTGTAAGATATTATATTAGATTGAATTATATAATTGAAAAATAATTCAAGTGTGTATAACTCAATTAACATACAAAAAAAATGTTAGTGACCACAAGGTCTATTATTCAAATCTTTTCACATCCAATTAATTGAGACATGTTAAAAATCTCATATAGAAAAGATAAGAAAACTAACCACCACGGAAAATTACTCGATCAAATAAATTAGACCGATTATTAAATACTTTCATTAACAAGCAAATCAGATTCAAAATGCTTACATTGGGAGTGCTGCTCAAGCACAAAGGTCTGGGATCTTGAAACATTTCCTTCACGAATATAACAAATGAAATCGCTTCCCTGCTGCGACACAGAAACGTTGAGAAAGTCGATTCCCTGCTGCGACACAGAAACGTTGAGAAAGTCGATTCTCTTATCTGTTGTCGGAAAAAAGGACCTAGCATCATTCTCAAACCACCTGCAAGCTTTTTCTTTCGTATTGAGAAAGATGCTTCTTCAAAGAAAGCAGGGACCAGACGTTACGGTACTATCAATTAATATGTCCATGCTTCATAGAGCCTAAATTTGGCTAGGAAACCTATGAATGTTTCTTTTGGTTATGGATCTAGAATGCCTAGCAAATCCTTGGTTCTCCATTCTTACAGAAAGACTACCAAATTGTAATAGAATTGAAATATTCAAGAACTGTTTTTGTCACGTATGATTGAAGCTTTTTCATACCTCACTTTCTCAATCTCTCTCCCTAGAAAATCTAAAGTTGTATCTGTAACATGATTCGAGGCACAGCCTGAATCCAACATAATTTTCAGGAATTTGTAAGCATCATTAAACCGACCTGCTTTTCTATGAACTTCAATAAGTGTATTAAAAGTGACAATATCTGGGTTTATCCCACTGTTCCTCATCTGCTCAAAAACCTTATTTACGTCATCCATTTGACCTGCCTTCCCTAGCGCATTAATCAATGTGTTGTACGATATCGAGATAGACCCTGCTCCATTAGCTTTTCCAGAACAGAACTTGCAAGATCCGCTCTACCCATCTTCCCGAGTCCTTGAATTATCACATTATATGTGGCCATATCAGCTGGACATACCTTCTCGTCCATTTCGTTAAATATACCCCATGCCTAGTGAAAGTATCCCTTCTTCACAAATGAACTCAGCATTGAATTGTAGGTATACCTCACCGGGTTGACACCCATATCACTGAAGATCTCAAACAACTTACAAGCTAAGCTCAATTTTCCTTTTTCTAGAAAAATAGACAAAAATGCATTGACCATATTGATATCGAATGAGTTGTCCCCTTTTGCTTGGATTCGTCACCCTTGACTTAGAGAGAATGGTTGCAAAAAATCACCATTAGACTTTGCAAGATCAGCTAAAAGATCTACATGTGGGGATGATGACCAATTGTCAGCATCTGTTTCTTCTGTGTTTTCGATAATATCGTCAACATTAACTTCCGCAGTAGAAGGAACTCTTGAACTAATAATCTCACTCAATTCTTCCTTTGGGGGGAACAAGAATGTGTAGTCTTTTCTTTTATTTTGCTGATATTTGATTGAATCTTCCATGTTAGCCTTCCATTTGAGAACATTGGGGACCAAATCACCTTTTCTAATGTGCTTCATGAGCCTCTCTAACCCTTCCCACTAGCGTTGCTTGTGCATTGCAATTAAAAGAGATGTTACAGTAATAAGATCAACAATGAAGCCTTTCGCTTCCATTTCTTCAACCAATTGTAGTACTTCCTCAAGCAATCTCTCTTCACATAGTTGCAATACAATGATGCTGTAACACCATCCACAAATTGACCCTTTTTCTTCATATCACAGAATAAAGAGTAGCTAGCTTCAACTCTTCCATTCCTAAACAATCCATCAATTAGAATATTGTACGTCCAAGGAGAAGCTCTTATACCTTCTTGCACCATTTTATCAAAAAGTTGACATGCTTCAGTAACTTTTCGAGCCTTAAATAGGCCGTTGAGGAGAGAATTATACACAATGGTATCTGGGATAAATCCATTGTACTCCATTTCATTAAAAATCATGGTTATCACCCATTCGGTAAGATTTACAGCAACCCTGAATTATGATATGGTAGGTGAAGACATCAGGCTCATGGCCTGACCCTTTAAGTTCCTCCCACACAATAAGTGCATCCTTAACCTTCCCTACCAAACAGAGCACGTAAATAAGGCTATTATATGTACACAAATCCAGACCGAACGACTCCAAAACTAAGCTCTTTTGCTTCATTTCTTTGAACAGGGCAAGAGAAGTATCCAGATAACCCCAACATCCAAAAGCATGAATACATATATTATAACCACATACATTAAACTCAAAGGTTCTAATTTCTCTAAGCTTGTAAAAAACCTTTTTAAACTCAACCCTCATGTCTGATTTCCTGAGAGCAACCAACAATTCATTATAAGCAAGTGAATTAGGCAAGAAAGGAAAACTAGTTGCAGCAGTACCTTCTTGCTCTCCATTACTAAAACAATCTAACAGCTTAAAGAATATTGACAAAGCCAAACCCACCTGGTTTTTCCTGAGCAGAGCGATAAGAACAGAGTTGTAGGTGTTGAGATCCAAGCTAGTTCCCAAATCTTCCATATGGTCTAAAATTTCAAGGGCAGCATCGAATTTGCCAGACCTGATAAACGCATCGAGAAGAACCTCGAAAGTGTGGGAATCAACATTGACACCGTCTCGCTTCATGGAGGAGAGTAAAAGGGGAACCTCGTGGAGGTATCTAGAGCGGCAGAGGATATGGAAGATCTGGGAATATGTGGAGGGTGAATGGTTGAAATTGGGGGAGAGAGAACACCATTTGAAGAAATCGAGCTTGTGGGAAGGATGAATAGATCTGGAATGGAGGATTTGGAGAAGGAGAGGCTCTGATATGAGAAGAGAATGGTGTTGGAGGGTTCGAGTACCTGATTTAGAAAGGGTTTTGGTAATGGAAGCCACGAGGAGGAGGTCGGCCAACTAAGAGAGAGTTGAAGTTGCCCTTGATTCCATTGCGAGGAAATCAACTCTTCCATGGCGCATTGCATTGGAATTTCTAATAGAAGATTCAAAAGTCCTCTGAAAGTTGTATAAATTAATCAAGAAGAACAATTGGAAGAGATGCAATTGGGTTCATCTTGGTTGGGGTTTTAGGGTTTTAACATTTCTTTCCCTTTTTATTTAGTTATTTGTACAAATGATCCTTTTACACACGCATTTACTCTTGATGGGACTATTATAGACTTAATTATCTTTAACGAGATACGTTATAAATTACGGTAGTGTAACGTAAACAGAAAGTTAGAATTTATACGTTTGTAAGAGGTGGGTCATTAATTATAAAGGACTCTGGGAATAAGTCATTTGTACAAAAAAAAAAAAAAAAACTACTCAATTATGAGATGGAGGATCGAACCACCGAACTTTAGCGAAGAAGATCATATCAATTATTGTTATTTAATTTAAATCTAAATCACAATACATCTTTTTTTTTTAAAAAATACTATTATTTCTTAATTCAAATATAAATGATTTCTTCTCCATACGATAGTTGTTATAATTGAAAAAAGAATGTCATACCTAGCTTAATTCAACTCCCATGTAAAACTTTAAATTAAATTTGGAAATAAATTTATTTTTGAAATGAAATTGACCAAAAAAACGTATAGAAATTTATTTTTAAATTGACAAAAATAGAGAAGAAATCATTTATTTCCAAAAAAACGTATTAAATGATTTCTTCTCTATTTTGGTTGTTTCTCAAAACTCAAACCTTAGGGTATTTTTGAAGGAGGGAGAAGAGATGGAAGAGAAAGGTGATGATGTTTAGAGAAACAATTTATTTGATTCATATATTAATGGTAGTTATATTTTTTTTCACTTTTTTTTTTTAAAGATTAAGAAATATTAATGTAACTTTTGAAATATAGAATTGAAATAAGGGCTAGTTGCATGAATAGAATTTAAGTCCAAAAAAATAGAATATGTAGTACAAGGATAAAATAATTGCATGTATAGATAAAAAATGGTAAAAGACTAAAAAACTCATGCCTAGCCACCATTTTTTCGCTTCTTCTCGGTTTTCTCAAATTAAAAGCTATCACTGATAGCAGTTATCAATGATGACTACTGATAGGTTCTATCAGCTGCTATCGTTGATAGCTTCTATCAATTGCTATCGATGATAGTTGCTATCAGCGATAGCTTTCAATTTTAGAAAAATTAATACAATCTTGAAATATTAACTTTTAATTTGCTATCAATTATTATTAGCTATCATTGATTCACTTTCATCAATTGGAATCAACGTTGAAATATTACGACTTAAGGCTATCAGTAGCTATCAATGATAGATTTATAAACAGTGTTCAACTTTGAAAGAAGACCAACAACTTTGATTACCATAGTAGTTATCACTAATAATCTTTTATCATGGCTATCACTGATAGCAGCTATCAGTCATTATCACGGATAGACTTTCATCAATTAGAATCAACTTTGAAATATTAACACTTAAGGCTATTAATGATAGATTTCTATAACTGGTTATCACCTTTGAAAGAAACTCGATATATAGATATCACTTAAGTTTTATCACCGATATCACTAACATCACTCATATTGTGGTTATCAGTGATAGCTTCTTTCATTGATAATGTCACTAATAAGATGATATCAATGATCTCACTAATATCATGCTATCATTGATAGTTCTCTATCACTGATAACGTGCTATCAGTGGTAGCTTCTATCACCGATAACGTGTTATCGGATAACTTCTATCATCGATAACATGCTATTAGTATTAGCTCCTATTATTGATAATATGCTATTAGTAGTAGCTTCTATCAATCATAACCACTGAACACCTTTTTGCCCCTTTCTTGTCCTTTCCAAACATTTATAAGTCTCTTTTCTTTTCGATGATAGCTTCTATCACTGATAAACATTCTATTAGTGATAACTTCTAGACATTTCATTTACATTTTAGTTCGAGATTCGACTTTATTAATTAAATTCACTAAGTTGGCTATCAATGATAGATTTCTACAAGTGGCTATTAACTATGAACATATAATCAAAGATTAAGCTATCAATGATAGAAAATATTAGTGGCTATCAATGATAGACTTTCATTTGCTATGTATATTTATTATTTGTTATAATAATCAAACTTGATGATTAACTTGTTGATGTTAAGTCACTTATAAATTGAATACTTTCAAGTCATGCGTATGGAACTTAGCCTCATAATTCTTGTGAAAAAAAGGGGAAGAAGAAAAAATTCAAATAAAGGAAAGAAAAATTTAAAAAATAAGAGAAAGAGAAGGAGCAAAAACTGAAGAAAAAGAAAGAAAATTAAATAGAAAAAAGGAAGCAAAAACTGGAAAAATGAAAGAAAAACTAAAAAAGAAAAAGAAAAAGAAAGAGAAGAAGCAAAAAATCGGAGAAATATAAGAAAATAAAATAATAAAAAAATGATAGGGAAGAAGCAAAAATCGGAGAAATGGATGAAAATAAAAATTTAAAAAAGGAATAAGTAAGAGCTGAAGAAAAAAAAAGGAATAATCAAAAACAGAAGAAAGAAAAGAAAACTAAAAAAAATGAAAAAAAGAAAGGAAAAAAAGAAGGAAATGAAAGAAAATAAAAAAATAAAGGAAAGAAGCAAAAATCGGATAAAGGAAAGAATAAAATAAAAAAAAGAAGAAAGCAAAAACTAAGAAAGAAAATAAAATGAAAAAATGAAAATAGGGAGGGAAAAAGCAAAAATCAAAGAAGTAAAATAAAATAAAAAAATAAAAAAAGTTGTACAACAAAATAAGACAAGAGAGGGCGAAATTGGAAATTAAAAAAAAAATTCAAAGATTGACTAGTCAACTCATCCATATTTGCAAATATTTTAAAAATGTAATATATTTTTAGATTTTTTCTCTTATTTTACTATGCATTGCAAATATCCTTGAAATAAAACACTTACTTTTTTCATCTATATAATAACGATAACATTGTTTTTAACGTTAAAAAAAAAAAAAACTAAGGATATTAACAAAACTTTTGAAATTTTAGAGATATTTTTAAATAAAGTACACAGTTCACAAGTATGTTTTGTAATTTAATCAAGATATAATGCCTAGTAAAGCCAAAAATGTTAAATAAATTTAGGGGTCTATGCACATTTTGCAAAATAAAGACAAAAGTATGACAAATCTAACATAATTAAAAATATTTTGAAGATATAACAAAATCAATTTTTTAAAACCTTAGAATTACTAAATTGTCCCTCACTTAAACCCACATTTAAAGTTCTTCCATTTTGTGCTGGTTGATCACATAATTGTTAATTTATCATCTTTGTACATGTAATCGACTCGCCATGAAAATGTATCCCTCGTAGGTAATAAATTTCTATCAGAATACTAAAGTATGACTTGTCATAGATACATTATATTAACACTCTATTAGTGACTCTATTATTAATAGACTACACACATCCTAATTAAAGTTTATCATCGATAGCCATCTATCATGGAATCAATTCAATCAAGATCCATGTAGTGTGTCAGTAATAGAAGTCTATTATTAATAGACTAGAAAATGGGAATTAAGGAAAATTTAAATATGAGTTTGCCATGTTTAAATGATGTCGATAATATTTGCTATATTTGCAAGAAAAAAAAAATCTTATATCTTTGTGTTTCCTACCAAATTGTCCAATCATAAATTGACTCATGGCAAATTCTTCTTACTCTTTTTTTAAATGTTTTAATTTTTTTTTGTGTATGATGAGAGTGAAATATGTAAAGATTGATGCATCTTAAGATATGAAAATAGTCCAACCACCACACACTAATTCTTCACCAAAACTATAGATAGGATTGGATTGAATTGAAAAGAAGGCCCAAAAAAAAAAACAACAATAAATTCCAAAAAGAAAAGCCTTCAACTTCACATATCAACACAAGAGCTTCAACTTTACATGGCAACCAAACCAACATTCTCTATATACAACAAAAAAACACCATATTTACACTTGATCCAATTGGTTTTGATTCCCCACAGAACACATCAAATGCCATCTCCTCAGCAATTTGATGATATGAACAAACACCAAGCCAAACACACAACCATAAACAACACCTTGCAATTCCCTTCTCTCCACTCCCAAATTTGCACTCAAATAAACACAATCCCATGTTATCAAAACCCAACCCAACCCTTCCAACAGCCATTTCAAAACTACAACTTTTCTCATAACCTTATCCCCTGCCACCCGACACACAATCCTCGTACACAAAACACACACAACCACAAACGTAGTACCCGACCAACCCCTATAAGACACAAATCTACCCCCAACTTCTAATGGGGCATTTCTACAAACACATGATGGGCATTCCCCAGAAAACTCACTCCCAACCAAAGCATCCAAACCTGTGTAATAAGGCAGAATCACAGAGTCCAAATTCAAGCTGGCATGAAGAATCCCAGACATTGTTGAAGCTTCAAAGAACACATATTTAATATCCTTGTCTGCTCCATTGTCAAATGTGAGAGCTGAAATGTAAACCATATGAAGAATTGGAGGACCCATTAAGAAGAGAGGAAAAAGTGTATTAATACGATAGCCTTTGGCTAATACAAACAAAAAAATCGGAAGTGAAAATGGCCCAGATGGTAAAAGGAACTTCTTTGGCTGATCTAAACAAAATTTCCCACGAAATGACATGTCGGCTAGCATGAACAAAAGGGTCGACATGTAGGTGGCTGCTGTGAAGATAAGAACGAGTAAATCAATGGCAGCAGGGTAATCGCCAGGGTAAATGCTGTCACAATAATAATGGAAAGGGCAGGAGAATTTGTCTAAGGTTTCTTCTAATTGCCATCGGGTGCATTTGAAGAAGGTTGAATGGGTGTTTGCGAGAGCTGGATAATGCATTTGGGGATGATTTTTATTGGGTTTTTCTTGTGGGCAATTGATTGAACAGGTGGTGGGTGCGAGTGGAATTTTGGAAATTTGGGCGCTTCTTGTTTTTGCTGTTGTTTATAGAAATATGGGGATGGTTTTGGTGTTAGATGAGATGTTTCCATTGGAAGAGGGAATGGGATGAGGAGTGTTCAACTAATATGCATCTTGCAATGGCTTTGTTTTTTAGTTTCTTCCTTGGAAGAAATAGTCTTATCAATTAATGGTAATTTTGTTGGTGTGTGTAATTAAAATGTTAATATTTATTATTTTTAAAATTCAAATCGTTAAACATTTGTTCAACATAAATTGAGTCATTCGAGGGAAAAAAAACTCCATGTTGATTATCACTAAATTAAGGCAAAAATAATTATAGCTCTTTTTTGTTACTTTATTTATTGCGTGTTTAGAATATTTGTCTTTAAAACGAATGATTAATAATGCAACACCTAGATAAATATTTTTAGTAAGGTAGTAATAATTAAAAGCATATTACTAAAACAAAAATTATAATTAAGACTTAATTGAGTAACTATTTCATTTTTGGTTTTGTGTTACTAAAAATAAATTTATAAATACTCTTTTTACCTTTAAATTTTTCTATTTGTTGTCTATCTTTTTTACCAATGTTTTAAAAATTAATAAGCCAAAATTTTGAAAACTTAATAAATAGTTTTTAAAAATTTGTTTTTGGAACTTGCTAAGAATTCAACTTTTAGAAATATGCAAATTACTCTAAAAAATTAATAGAAAATAGACTTAATTTTTAAAAATAAAAAATAAAAAATAAAATAGTTACCAAATATGGTATAAAATTTTCATTGAATAAATAAATAAATGAGAGAAAGTGTGGGTGGAGAGATGAAGAGAGAGATGCATAAATGAAGCTAGATGAAAAAGTATATGAAAGAAAAATATGTTATAGGAAGAGATTAGTAAAAAAAAAAAAAAAAATTCAAGAAAAATTAGTGATAGAAAGTTTATATAGTGACAAATTTAGTAAGAAAAATGTTATTGTGTTATAAGATTTGAGAAAAATAGGTTTAAGCCAAAAATAATTTTTTCAAAGTACAAATAGAAAGAAGGATTTGAACTATGAATCTTTTGATCCTCAATACATATTAATACTAGTTAAGCAAAGATAATTAATGAGTTCTTCTATTTCTTTTTTTTTCACCTTTTCTTTTTTGACATTTTCAAATTATTTTAAACATAAATATGTGAAAATAAAATTGTTTAAAAATCTAAAACAACTTTCAATAGGACTAAAAGTATGAGTAAATATGACGATCTTTCGACTTTGCAACACGAATAACGATGAATAAAGATATACTCTAAATATGTTTATTCTTAATCTAATAAAGTATAATTAATGATGTCAATTGAGTTATATTAACTTTGATGTTATTTTATTATTTGAATATCAAAATTCGTAAGATAGAAAAGAATGGCTACAATAGTTTTATGTTTGTTGTTATACAATTTATTTTTGTAATGCTAGAGTTTATTAAAATAAACATGATTATTATAAATTTGAAAATTTATTTATAGTGTAAAATGTCATAAAAAGAAGGTAATAAATAATTGGTAATTTTATTGGAGTAAAGGGTGGGTGTGAGATAAATGTGAGGCTTAAGGTTGAGGCAGCTTGTTTCCAAAGGGAAGCTGTTAGGTAAAGAAAAAGTGTTCTTTGCAAAATGTTGATGGAACTCATCATCTGCCCATTTGCTTATGGCTTCTTAACCAACCAAATGGAATTAGTTTTCTGTTGGAAAACAAGGTCAATGGAAATTCATTTCCATCTTTCCCCCTATCACTTTGAACTTGTGCTTAATTATTACACTTGTTAATTAACTCACAAAGCTAAACAATGGAACAAAACTGGCACGATATCAATCAAATGTCACGGTCGTTATTTCTTCAACCGTGCGATACCATGATTCACCTATGTTCATGGTCAGCCTTAAGAGATGCTCAAGTCCCAATTCACTTTTTGTTTTACTCTTTGAAGCTTCATCGGATCTTAGGCGAGGTTATTCCATCCTCAACCGAACTAAACTCATGCGGAACTGAATTTCATTTGGCCGTATACGTCGCCCGTATGTGTATTTTCCTTCATATGCGACTTTAGCCTCAATAACCATTTATTTTATAGTTTAGTGATATATATTTTTTTTATGGGAACAAGACTTGTTCATTGAAATAATGAAACGAGTCTAATGTTCAAAGTACAAGAATTGAAATAAAAATAATCTTAATAAGTAACAATACAATAACAAAACTAGACCAAAACAATACTGAATCAGTCAAACTTGATTAAGAAGATTAAGAATAAATAAATACATTTCAATTTAAACTAATATCTTGAATAGAGTAATCAACAAATAATTTGGATAGAGAACACCAAGAGGATAGTGATCAAAAGTATAATAAAGGTTTAAATCTCATTTTGGTCTATATATTTTAAAGTTTATCCAATACTAGTTTCTGTACTATTAATATTTTTCAAAAGTTACCTTAAAAGTGTTAGTAGATATCAAAATGTTTTCTTTATATAAAAAATCAACGATAAATTAGGATCGGAGACTAGGGATGTTTATGGGTTGGATTGGGTTAGGTTAAAAGACTTTTTAGATCAAACCCAATTGTTCGGGTTGTAAATTTCTTCAACCCAAATAACCCTTATTAAAAAATGAACCCAATCCAACCCAACCATGAAATATTTGGATTGGGTTGGTTCGGGTTAATCGGGTCATTTATTTAAAATTTTGTTCTAAAAAGAAGCAAAATATAAATATGTAAAAATCTAATTTAATTATTTTCATACATTGAATTAAGATTAACTACTCAATTTTAATTTATTTAGTGAAAATTTTCTTTCTAAAGTGCAAAGAAACTACTTTTAAGAGTTGCTGAAGAATAAATTATAAAAAAAATATTGGAATTAAATAAAATTAAAATCAATATATGCATAAGTAGTCCTGTTATAAGTAACAAAAATATATATTTTAAAGTTAATAATAAATTCGGGTTGGTTCGAGTTGGTTTGGGTTATATTAGGTGAACCCATGAACCAACCCAACCCATAAATTTTCATTTATTTGAACCCAACCCAATCCAAATGAGTTGATAACCCAATCCAAATCGCACGGATTGGGTTGAGTTTGTCGGTTTTTTCGAGTCATCGGGTTTTTTGAACACCCCTATCGGAGACTATATTTAAGATTTATTGAAAGTATATATAAACACCTAAATTTCTTCTTTCCTTTTATACGCTCAAGTGGGAAATTAAATTTGGTTGATAAGAGTATTAAAAAAAAAGACTTTATGAGAAAAGAAAGAGATTTCTTTTTTAATATAAATTGGGGTGGTGGATTTGAACCACAAACTTTAAAAGAAAAGAAAGGAAAATTGGAAAGTGAAAGATTAAAATAATAATAATAATAATAATAAACGATTATTAATAATGAAAATTAAATAATTATTTTTTAGATAAATTATAAAAAAAAAATAACAACCTTAAGAATTTATGGTTACTACATACGTGAAGGAAGGGTTAAATACATTTTTGATCCCTAAAGTTTGAAGTTTAGTCTACTTGGTCTCCGAAGTTCCAAAACAGATACTTGCTAAATGTATCTAAATGATCTCTAACTTAAGTTTGAGTTAACGGGATGCTTACTAAACCTTATATTCTGACGTGGACATTAGTTGTAGTCTTGATATAAATAAGTTGTAACAGAAAAGGAAGGTGAGAATTTCATTTTTGTATTATGTGGAATTTCATTTTCATTTCTCTTCCTCTATTCTGCATGTATGAAAGAGAGAGCGTGAAGAATAAGTAAATAATCTGATTGTGTTGTTAAAGTAATTTTGATGAGTTAAATTGATAATATGATGTGTTTCTTTGAGAAGACTACACGGAAGGGTTAGTTCAGGAAGTTGAGGCGTTTTTGGGTGTGTAGGATATATGCATTTAGGTTATATAAAAAGAATTGAAAATTAAAAAGATACATGATGAATTGAACAAGTTATTTACCATGCCCCTAGTCCTTCACATGTTCTAGAATTATTGTTATATACTATAGAGTGTGTTGAATCCTTCAAAATTTTGTATCTATTTCTTCGTAGTTGTCAAGTATAAATAGGACACTCTTAGCTCATTTGAGGGTTCGACAGAAATTTAGATCGAAGAAATTGAGAGAGAACAACTCATCTGTAATTCTTCTTCCTCCTCTTACATTCTTCAAAGTTTAATAAAAGCTGAGTTCCTCTTCAAGTGGATGTAGGAACAATTTTGTTGAACCACTATAAACTGAATGTGATCTTCAATCTTCTTCACTTTCTCCTCTCATTTTCCTCTTTTTGTGTGTTTCGTTTCTGTGATTGTATGAACAGGTTTTGTTCATCAAACTCATACAATTTTCTTTCTTCTTTTGTTGATGAGTGGTTGCCTTCATTGACCACGTACACTCCTTTAAAATCTGAACAAAAGAAATTTGTAATAAGAAAATTGTAACAGTGGTATTAGAGCCTATTTCATTAATCAAACAAAATCTCGTTTGAACAAGAATGGTTGTTGCTAGATTTGAAATTGATAAGTTTGATGGAAAATCAAACTTTGGGTTGTGGAAAGCTAAGATCAGGGCAATCTTGGGCCAGCAAAATGCCATAAAAGCTTAAGAAGACCCAGCAAAACTACTAACCTTGATGATGAAAGAAGATAAGGAAATCTTGGAATCTATTGCCTATGGGACAATCATCCTTTATCTAAGTGATAATGTTCTCAGATAGGTTATTGACGAAAAATCTACTTTCAAGATTTGGAATAAGCTTAGTGATCTATATGTCTCAAAAGATCTGCCTAACAAAATATATTTGGATGAAGGATTTTTTTACATTTAAGATGGATCTGGAAAAACTCTCTCTGAAAATCTTGATGAATCCAAGAGGATAACCTCTGGGTTTAAAAATCTTGGGGAGAAAGTTGGAGAAGAGAACGAAGCCTTTATCCTCCTAAACTCATTGACTGAACCCTACAAGGAAGTCAAAAAAGCTCTTAAGTATGATCAAGACTCCAACACATAAACTATCATTTTAACCATCAGAACCAGAGAAATGGAGCTTTAAAGTTTTAATAAAACCAGTCAGAGTGGGGAAAGGCTGTTTGCTAAAGGCAAATCCAAGAATAAAAAACATCACACAGAAGAGAAGGGTGAAAAGGATAATTCTAAGCCCAAGTATACCTATTGTAAAAAGGATGGTCATTGGATGAAGGATTGCTACTCCCTTAAATGTAAACAGAATGAAAAGAATAAGAAAAACAAATAAAGTGAGCTGTCCACAGGTGAAAACTCCTTTTCTTTCTCTGATGCTCTTACAATGACTGAGAACAGTAATGGCAATGATGGTTCTCATTTCATCTATGATTGGGTCTTGGACTCTAGATGCTCATTCCATATGACTTCCAACAAAGGCTGGTTTTGTACCTATCAAGAGTGGAATGGTGGTAAAGTTTACAATGAAAATCACGACTCTTGTGAGATAGTTGGTATTAGTTTGGTCTCTTTGAAGTTGGAAGATGAGTCCATTAAATTCTTGAGGAATATGAGACATGTTTCAACTTTGAAAAGAAACCTGATTTCAATTGGAATGCTGACACTATAGGTTGTTACTACCAAGGACAAGGTGGAAAGCTACACATTGTTAAAGATTCAAAGGTAGTTCTCACAGGGGAAAAAAGAAATGGAGTATATATTGTAAGGAATGTACAAATGATTTCCATAGCCTGCATTGCAAAAGATAAGTCTCTCAGAAAAGGTGACCTTTAGCATAAGAGATTATCTCATATAAGTGCTAAAGGTCTTCAAGAGCTCTCTAAACAAGGTGTTCTACCAGAAGGCATGGTTGCTCAAATGAAATTTTGTCAGTTCCGTGTAATTAAGAAGGCTAAGAGACATAGTTTTCAAAATTCTAAGCATAGAACATCAGAAAATCTGGCTTATATTCACTCAAACCTCTGGAGGCTAGCTCAAACACCCTCACTTGGAGGAGCAAGGTACTTCTTAACTCTAATTAATTATTATTCAAGGAAAGGTTGGATATTCATACTTAAAACTAAGGACCAAATGTTTCAAAAATTTAAATAGTGGAAAGTTTGCATGAAAAGCAGACATCTAAATCTGTTAAATGTCTTAGAATTGCTAATAGGTTAGACTTTTGCAATGAAGAATTTGATACTTTTTGCAAAAAGGAAGATATTTGAAGAATATAAGCTCAAATATTCAACATTCAAGAACTATTTCACATTTCTTTAACTTTTACAGTATGTTATTGTAACTACTTGTATAAGAAATTAGTATAAATACTCATCATTTACAAATTTTGTAGATACAACATACATAGCTTCAAGAAGAACTTGAAAATCTGTAAAAGAAAGAATCTGTGACTTAGCTTTTAATAAAAAACTCTCTCCATCCCGTGGACGTAGGCTTCAATAAGCCAAACCACGTATATCGTTGTGCATCTCATTCTCTTCTTCCCATCGTCTACTAATAACTGGCAGAAATGCCAGTTATTATAAGCCTTTTATTTAGAATTATGAGGGCTAACAGGTAGAAAACGCAGTGATAATACTTAGAATTTGTGAAAAATTGAGTTTTGCGTTGATAAGCACCTAAAACCTCACTGACCTAATATTATGCGTTATTCCGTGCCAAAGTGTCTATTTTTGTAGCTATCACAGGAATCAAACCCATGCGTTTGTAATAAAAAATCACAGACAAACGCATGCGCTGAAGCCAGGTGACCGCAAAAGACGAACGCAGACAGCAACCTCATGAGTCCAACGAATGGAAGTTGCAGTAATTGCACGCGTCCAATGCATGGAGAATACAGTGAACAAATAGAGATTGTGGCCACGGATTGACAGCCATAATAAAAGATCGCAAGATGGGTAGAACGAGTTGATAACTTCAGCTAAATTCAGCTCGAACGCATACCTTGGGAGTATCAACAAGATAAGACGATGTGACAATGCCCATACCGCGACAAAAGCAGCAGTGAGTCATACCTTCATCATTACAGCTGTCGGCGTCCAAATTCTATAAATAGCCCTTGAGACCTTCATTTTGAGACATCAGAGCTTCTGCCTCAAGGCATAAGTTTGTGATCACAGATGAGAGCTTGAAAGAGATTTCCAGTGAGAATTCTTCATCTCCACAACCCAGATCGAGTGACGATTAGAGCATTCGCCGGTGATAGAGCTCGAGAGAGACATCTCCACCATTCAACCATAGCACAACTGATAGCCTTGAAGTAGAATCCTTCATCTCTCTTCTAATCTCTGTAATGTATTACATTTTAGCTTGAGATGCTAAGATATTTTGTGATCACTGCAAATCTTAATTCCTTCATTACCGTCTTCTTCATCATCTTCATCTCTATCATAGTTTATCTTCAGCGTTTATTTATCAAAGTCAATCACATGCTTAATCGTGTAGCCTAGAGATAGGACGCATGTAGCAACCCACCGAGAGGTGTACGTTGTGCGAGTATAGTGAGTTACTCCTTTTTGCTTGGTGAAAGGCTGTGGCAACGCTTGTCTATGGGATGCTGCATTACTTGTCTATAAGTTAAGTAGTCACGTCTAACTGCCTGAGAAGGTAAGGGATGAAACACACTAAGCAAGGTTCGTATTATTCCTAGAGATAGGCACAATCTTATGATCGACGCAACCATGCACTATAGAGATATAGTCATGCGGCTGACCACCGAGAGGTGTGATGCGTTAGTGCAACGAGCTGGGATTACTAGGGCGATTTAAGATAGTAAACATTACTATGCGTTATTGATTGTTGTGTCTCTACTTATTCTCATTGCAAGTCTTATATTGTTCAATCTGTTTAGTTAGGAGTATGAGTAGTGTGTAAAACATTTAAACCGAGTAGTGTGTAAAACATTTAAACCTTCTTTACTTTATTTTTATTCTTATTCATCGCCTCAAACGCATCACTTCACAAATATTATTGAGTGACGAGTCCCCGTGTTCGACCTTGGATTACCTGAGAAACTTGCGTTTGTGTTATACTTGGTGCAAGCATAAGAAAATTTATGATAGGAATGCATGATCATTGCATGCTAAGATTAACACATCATCATTCCGATGCATGACCTTAGATGCATGGGAGAAAACGCATCAGTTATGTCTAACGCATGATTTTATGTTCAAACCCATCCGTCCTTAAATGATAAAAATAAAACAAAACAAAACGCGTTCCTAAGCTATCCCAACATCTACACGATTGCATGGTTGCTCTACATTTTCTTCTTCCATCGTCTACAGATTGCATGTTTCTTTCATTATTTTCTCAAAGTAGTTGCACAGATCAAATAAGAAGACATTAGGGTTAGAAGAAGTGTAAGGAATTCAAAAGGCAGAGAACGAGAGAACAAGAGAGCAAAAGAGAGAGAAAGAAAATTAATTCTGAATTAATCACCCATCAGAAAAGGTTTTTTTATTTCATTTCCATTAGACAAAGAGCAATGGTTCAAACCACGTGTAAAGCATCAGCTGAAAAATCGTGGGCATTTAATAGCCATGTTTTCTACCAAACCAAAATAATTTTTAGGGCAAAAGAACTAGGCTCACATTTGGATCAGCAAAGAAAGGCCAAACAAGTTTTCATCATCTGGGTTGAATTCAACAAATATAAAGAAGTAGACCCAACAGTATTGTAAGGCATAGAATTGTTAGGTACACACCACAACAAAATGGTGTAGTTGAGAGATTTAACAGAACAATAATGGAGAGGGTAAGAAGTCAACTATCTGATGCTCTCTTGCCTGAAAGATACTGGGTAGAGGCAGCCTCACACACTGTGTACACCCTAAATAGGTGTCTTCACCACTCCTTTGATTTCTCAACCCCAGTAGAAAAGTGGTCAGGTAAGCCTTCCTAGCTAAATCACTTAAAAGTCTTTGGGTGTATGGGATTTGTGCATCAAAATCAGGGAAGTTAAAGACTAGGTTTAAGTGTATGTTTATGGGATTTACAGAAGGTGTTAAAGGGTATAGATTATGGCACCTAGTGGAGAAAAATGCATTCATAGTAGAGATATCATCTTCAGAGAAGATGAGATGTTTAACTCTTAGAATCCTCAATTTGAAGACACATCCCAAAAGAAGGCTCAAGTTGAGCTGGAGCATTACTCAACATCATATAGGAGTAGTGCCCCTACCATAAGTGATGATACTTCTCAAGAAGCATCACAAACCTTAAATGAAGAAGAGTCTGATGAAGAGCAAATGAACCCCGACAACACTCACTTGCAAGGGATAGACCAAGGAGACAATGTTAAAAATAGAGAATAGAGAAGAGAAGAACAACAAGATTACGTGGAAACCCTAGTGTAGGGAGAAAAACCACGATATAAAGTCTTTCCTTATTTATTTTTAAAACTAATACACTAAATACACAGGGACATACTGTATAAATAGATAGTAGGAAACCCTAGGGGTCTTACACAATTACATAAATGCCCCTAGGTTAAAAACCCTATTTCCAACACTCCCCCTGAAGTTGGTGCATAGATATCAACAAGCCCCAACTTGCTTACACAATAATTAAAATTTTATCTCAATAACCCTTTTGTAAGTACATCAACAACTTGTTGATTCGAAGGAATATAAGGGATGCATATGTTTCCACTGTCCAACCTCTTCTTAATGTAGTGTCTGTCTATCTCCACGTGTTTAGTTCTATCATGTTGAACTGAGCTGTTTGCAATACTGATGGCAGCTTTATTATCACAAAATAATTTCATTGAAAGCTCATTATCTTGCTGGAGATCTGATAATACTTTCTTCAACCAGATTTCTTCACAAATCCCTCGACTCATGGCTCGATACTCTGCCTTAGCACTACTTCTAGCAACAACTCCTTGTTTTTTACTTCTCCAGGTGACTAGATTTTCCCAGAAAAACGTACAAGATCTAGACATAGATCTTCTATCAACAACAGACCCTGCCAAGTCAGAATCAGTGTAAGCTTCAACAGATCGTTTATCAATTTTCTTGAACATTAGACCTTTACCAAGAGTTCCTTTAAGATACCGAAGAATACGTTCAACTGCTATCATATGATCCTTACAAGGAGTTTGCATGAACTGACTCACAACACTTATTGCATAAGAAATATCTAGTCTTGTGTGAGACAAGTATATCAACTTCCCAACTAACCGCTGATATCTTTATTTATTAACAGGAATTCCATCATTCTTATTACCGATTTTCACATTGTATTCTACTGCCGTGTCAACAGGTTTACATCCAATCATACCTGTTTCCTTTAGCAAGTCCAGTGTATATTTTCATTGAGAAACTAATGTATCCTTTTTTGAGCGAGCCACTTTCATTCCCAGAAAGTATCTTAGCTTCCCGAGGTCTTTAATTTCAAACTCTCTAGCCATCTCTGTTTTTAGTCTTGTGACTTCTACATCATCATCCCTAGATAAAACAATGTCATCAACATAGACAATAAGAACAACTATTTTCCCTGATGTTGATCTTCTTATAAAAAGAGTGTGATCAGAATGTCCTTGAACATATCCCTGTGCTTTAAAAAACGTCATGAACCTGTCAAATCAAGCCCTTGGAGGCTGTTTCAATCCGTATAGTGATTTCCTCAATCTACACACTTTATTTTTAAATTGACTCTCGAACCCGGGAGGGGGACTCATATAGACTTCCTCCTTAAGTTCCCCGTTCAAAAACACATTTTTAACATCAAGCTGGTGTAGGGGCCAATCTTTATTCACAGCTACTGATAGAAGCACTCGAATCGTGTTAAGTTCAGCCACAGGTGAAAACATCTCAAAATCCACTCCATATGTTTGGGTAAAGTCTCTTGCAACAAGTCTAGCCTTGTATCAGTCAATGGTCCCATCTGACTTGTACTTTATAGTAAACACCCATTTACATCCTACTGTTTTGTGCCCTTCAGGCAGAGTCACGGTTCCCAGGTTTTATTCTTTTCCAGAGCTCTTATTTCTTCCATAACAGCAGACTGTCATTCTGGATTTTTCATTGCAACACTTATGTTATCTAGAACCACCTCAGTGTCCAAGCTAGTAGTGAAAGCCTTGAACTTGGATGTCAGATTACTATATGTCATGTAACTATGCATAGGATATTTAGTACATGAATAGGTACCTTTCCTCAAGACTATAGGAAGATCAAGTGATGCATCACGTTCTTTCACTTCTTCAGGCTTCTCACCATGATTTACTATTTGCGTATCAGAAACTTAAGTAGTATCTTCCACATCATCATTAGCACGGACCATTTTATCCTCTGTAGCTTCAATCCTTTCATCCTCTACAGTTTCCCTTTCTATCGCTCTCTTAGTATCACTGCTCCCTTCCCCCTTGTCATGTCTGCCTTCATAATTCTCCATACATAAATCAACATCATTAAGAATATACATACCTGGACCTGATGACAGGTCTGACTCCTGCATCAACATCATCTTGTTTCCTCGATTATCCTAGAGGAAGCTTCGTCAGAAAGGAAGTAGAGTCCTCTATCGTGCCGGGTAGTGCCAATCGTCATCCCCGATTTCAGATCCTGAAATAAAACTGAATCTGGTGAGAAAATCGCCTTATACCTCAAATCTCTTGTTAGTTTACTGACAGATAATAAATTATATGATATTTTAGGCACATGTAAGGTATCACGTAGAATTAAACCATGAAACAGAGAGATATTGCCCTTTCCTGCAACAGAGGCAAAAGACTCGTCTGCAATTCGAATCCTCTCATTACCAGCACTCGAATTATATGACATAAATAACTCTGAGGAACTCATAAGGTGATCAGTAGCCCCTAAATCCACAATCCACGGTTTCTTACCATTTACACTAATTAGGCCAAAAGAAGGAATATTACCTGACTGTGCAATTGCACTCACCCCAACTATACTCGAGCTATGTTTACTGTCACCAGGAGATTGCTTCTGAGTTTGGTCATCTACTGAATCACTTGCCAGGGCACGACTAGTATTAGATTTTTCATGAGACTGTCGTCGCCTGCTATTTGGGGCTTTCCTGTGTAATTTCCAACATTGATCCTTCGTATGCCAATGCTTTTTACAATGTTCACAAACTGGAGGAGATTTCTTATCACCATTAGTACCGGACGGATTGGAAACAAAAGTGGTTGCATTAGTAGTTGAGGTGGTATTATTCATGGCGCACGACCGATCTTCTTCCAACCGTATTTCAGAACATACTTCTCGAAGTGAAGAAATCGGGCGCTGGCCCAAGATCCGACTATGAACCCTATCAAACTTTGGATTCAATCCAGCCAAAAATACATAAACACGATCTGCTTCCTCAATCTTCAAATATTGGGCCCCATCCTGTGGACAATTCCAGACAATTTCTCTACACAAGTCCATTTCCTGTCACAGCATCAACAGTTTGTTAAAATAAAAGGTAACATCCATAGACCCTTGTTTGCATTCATGAACTTGTTTATTGAGTGTATATAGCCGAGAGGCATTTTGTTGCAGCATATAATAGCGGTCTTCCTATCTGAGGTTCCGTACTGTTCATCAAGACAGACCGTAGCAATGAATCTTCTCATTTCCAAATTCGTTCTTGTGGATCACCTGGGGCCGACTTTGGAATTTCTCCTGTCAAATATCCAAACTTGTGACGCTCTTCCAAGACCATCCGGACCGATTGAGACTAAGAGAAATAGTTCTGGCAATTTAATTTTTCTTTGACGAGAAATCCTACAGAATTACCCATCAAACCAGATAAGTAGGAAACATTAGGCACTATAGGTATTGAGTTTACTGGATTTTCTGAGTAAACCGATTGAAGATTTGCACCGAATATCGTATTCAAATTAGAAATCTGCTATTACAGGTAAGCCAACCGTTGTCTCACATCGTCTGGGTAATGAGCTAAACCACAATTGATTGGAATAGGTACTGGTTGCTCGGGCTGCTCGAGACCTCGACTGTTGGATGTGAAAAAACCATCGGGTCGGCTGTTGAAGAAAATCGGATCACTGGGTCGGGCTGGATGGGCTGAAAGTCGATCGACTGGCATAAAAAACTGGACAGATAAACTCTCAGGTCGGGCTAGCCATGGGTCGGATCGCGGTTTGAATTTAAAAGCCGCATTCTCGGGTTGGGCTAGCCTTGGGTGACTGGTTCAGGTCGGAATTAAAATCAAAATACCGGATCTGGCTGGTCTACCTTGGTTCAACCCGAACCAGTCTGGTTTGCTCCAGACCAGTACTAACCTAATTAGATCATCACGACTCCTCTGCTCTTCGCCTCCAATGCTGCTCACTCTTCCCTGATAGCTCTGATCGACGGTCAACATCTCCTCGCGGCTAGTCTGTTCTTCACGTCCGAGACTGCCGACTCTGTCGTGACCACCGCCGACTCTGGCATGATTGTGATAGCTCCGATCGTGAATCGTTGGTTCCTCATGGCCGGCTCTAGCTCCGATCGGATTTTGACTGGTTTCGGAATGGTGATACCTGATTGGCTGAGAGCAATTTTCCAAGGATTGTACCTGAACGACAGATATTAATTCCAGTAGGGCATCTTGAAAACATTTCTTTACCACTGCTCGGATTGCCGTTCTCATGTCAAAACTTGAAGACCCGTCAACAGAGGAGGATTGAGGTTGATTCTCTTCCATAACGGCTAGGTTTTCGTCACTGCGCTCTGATACCATGTTAAAAATAGAGAATAGGAAAGAGAAGAACAACAAGATTACGTGGAAACTCTAGTGCAGGGAGAAAAACGACGGTATAAAGTCTTTTCTTATTTGTTTTTAAAACTGATACACTAAATACACAGGGACACACTGTATAAATAGACAGTAGGAAACCCTAGGAGTCTTACACAATAACATAAATGCCCCTAGGTTAAAAACCCTATTTTCAACAGACAAATTAATCTTCCAACCAGGTATACTGACTATAATTTAGTCTCATGTGTCTTAAGTGCAGAGAATTATGTCAATGATAGTGAACCTACAACCTTTGACCAAGCTAAAAATGATCCCAATACAAGAGAGTGTATCAATGCTATGAATGAAGAAATGGATTCATTATCAAAAATTGAAACATGGATCTTTAAACTTCTTCCAAAAGGCTACAAGCCCATCGCCTCTAAATGGATCTACAAAATCAAAGAAGGAATTACAAGCTCTCAACAACCTAGATTCAGGGCAAGACTTCTAAGGGATTCACTAAAAAAGAATGAATTTTTCACTCAAAAAGAAGGAATTAACTATAATGAGATTTTCTCCCTTGTTGTGAAACAAGCCTCTATAAGACTGCTCATATCCTTAGTTGTTCAAAATGACCTTGAGTTGGACTAGCTCGATGTTAAAACTGCTTTTCTTCATGACAACTTAGATGAAACCATCTATATGGTTGACCTTAAGGCTATGTTGAACAAGGAAAAGAGGATCTATATTGTCTTCTAAAGAAGTTAATTTATGGCTTTAAACAATCACCACGTTGTTGTTATAGATTTTGATGACTATATGTCAGAAATTGACTTTAAGAGAAGCTCCTTTGATAGTTGTATCTATGTAAACAATCAAATTTACAATGAAGAAGTATTCCTAATTTTTATATGTGAATGACATGTAGTTAGCTTTTAAATCTAAAAACATAGTGAATCAAGTCAAGTCTCTACTAAAAAAGGAATTTGAAGTCGAAGACCTTGGGGGAACAAAGAAAATACTTGGCATTGAAATAAACAGGGATAGAAAGAATGTCTTTTTGACTATAAGTCAACACTCCTACTATGAAAGGATCCTTAAAAGATTTAAAATGTCCAATGCCGAGCCTGTCACCCTTCCCCTTGCATACCACTTCAAACTCTCAGCAGACAACTGCCTAAAGAAAAAGGACATAAACCATCTAACCTATATGTCTAGCATTCCCCACACTCAGGCAGTTGGTAGCTTAATGTACCTTATGATCTCCACTAGACCAAACTTGTCTTATGCAGTGAGTTTGGTCAGTAGGTACATTAAGGACAACTGCCTAAAGAAAAAGGACATAAACCATCTAACCTATATGTCTAGCATTCCCCACACTCAGGCAGTTGGTAGCTTAATGTACCTTATGATCTCCACTAGACCAAACTTGTCTTATGCAGTGAGTTTGGTCAGTAGGTATATGTCAAATCCTAGAAAGAGGCATTGTGAGGCTACTAAATGGATCCTAAGATATCTCAAACACTCAAAGATTCTAAACTAATCTACAAAATTAATGATTCATCTAATGAGATTTTGTGGATTCAGATTTTGTAGGTGATTTGGACAAACAGAAGTCTTTCATAGGTTACATATTCCTATTTGGTAACAACATTCTAAGCTGGAGAGCCACATTACAGACAATAATAGCTCTTTCAACTATAGAAGCCAAATTTATTTCTTTTTCAGAAGTAATTAAGGAAGGATTATGGATAAAAGCATTGCTAAAAGACTTTGGCATCAATCAAAAGAAGGTTAGAATTTTTTGTGACAACCAGAGGGCAATCTACCTTTCAAAGAACCATCAATTTCATAATCGAACAAAACACATAAACATTGAATACCATTTCATTCAAGATGAAATTGAGAATGGAGAAATTGAGATGGTAAAAATACATACCTCTCAGAATGCTTCTGATATGCTTACAAAGCCTGTGACCAAGCAAAAATTAAAGCTTTGCCTTGACTTAATTGGATTCGTCCTTCCTAAAAAAGGTTGAAAGAGCAATAGAAGGTGGAATCTCAGCTAAATTTTGAAATATTTAAAGGTGGAGATTGTTGTATTCAACAAAGTGTGTTGAATCCTCCAAAATTTTGTATCTATTTCTCTATACCTGTCGAGTATAAATAGGACACTTTTAGCTCATTTGAGGGTTAGACAGAAATTTAGATCAAAGAAATTGAGAATTCATCTGCAATTCTTTTTCCTCATCTTACATTCTTCAAAGTTTAATAAAAGCTGAGTTTCTTTTCAAGTGGATGTAGGCAAAATTTTGCCGAACCACTATAAATTGAGTGTGATCTTGAATCTTCTTCTTCATCTTCTCATATAATTTTCCCTTTTTATGTCTTTCGTTTTTATGATTGTATGAACAAGTTTTGTTCATCAAACTCATGCAATTTTCTTTCTTCTTTTGTTGACGAGTGGCTGCCTTCATTGACCACGTGCACTCCTTTAAAATCTGAACAAAAGAAATTTGTAATAAGAAAATTGTAACAATTATGACCTACACCTTTACATTTACTACATCACCTTTACATCTCATCCACATCTCTCTTCCACTCCTATTTTCCTTTCAAGCTTTGAATATTCTTCAAATTTTCAAGTAATTCGAATTGTGACTATCTTTTTAATCATTTTGCACATTTGAATGATAGACCTATCTCTAGCCTCTAATATGAAGGAGTTAAAACATTCGGACATGTTCAATGCTAGATCACATTTAGGCTCTATTTAAAATGAATGTCTTGGCCTATATTTTGAATGAATATTGGTAAGCATTAACATCCACTTTTGCTATCTCCTTCATCCAGTTCTCAATCTCAGACCTTGTGGTACTTTTTGAAGCATTCTGAAAATAATTCTTAAGATTTGATTCCTTAAACATCTTTTGAAAATTAGTATACAAATGTCTAACACAAAATCTATGATTAACGCTTGGGAAGAAGTCGTTAAACATCGAAACTAAACTCTATTTAAAATGGTAAAATAACAACATAAAATCAAACAAAATAAAAAAATAGCACACATCATGTTTTGAAACTTGAATATTTTGCAAATGATATAGTATCTTTTGTTGATCAGACAAGAAAGTGATTCCTTTGGTCGTTAAAGAAACCAAGTTCAACTATCTTTCGTCTTAGCTCCCACAACTGCCCATGCAATTGGATACATGGAGTTGTTCTCATCCACGCCTACAACAGACATAAGTTGCCCTTGACATGTCCCCTTTAAATGGCATGTATCCAAACATATAAAAGCTCTACAATGAGCAAATCAATCTTTGCATGTTTTAGAACACATATATAGTCACTTTAATTGAAACGTTGAGTCATAAAAAATAACAGAGGCATAAAAAATAACAGAGGCATGTAATTTCTATTTACGGAAGGGATTGGATCCCAATGTGGAAGCATTTTATCGTTTTTTTTCTTTGAATTGGGATGAAAAAAATATAGATTTAATTCATTTAAGCATGCGATTAGGAAAATTGAGGAAAAAAGACCTTTTCGAAGAGCGAGTCTTCACGAATTCCTCAAGTCTTCCTCTTTGTGAAAAATCTCAAGGTCACGAATGAACACCACCAATTGGCTACCCAACTATTCTCATAAATGATCAATGGGATTGTGGGATCTAAAAAAGGGAAGAAAAAAATGCAAGTATCTTTTAGCGTGAATGGATAAAGAAATGCCCTCAAAGAGCTCGAGATGAAAGGCTGGGTTCCCCCTAGGTGCCAGTAAATGTCCCCAGAAAAAGAAGTTGGCTTATTAAATGCAACAAGAGAGGGCTCCTGGATCAAGGAGCACTTTTACATGCTTCGTTCTCTCATAGAAGCAATTGAGAGAGAGAGGGTTACAGAGGGTTAAAAAATACGTATCTATTTTTCCTTATTTAATTGCTCAACCTCTTTTACAATTAAAACTTAAAGGATGGGGAGTTACCTTAACTCCCCACTAACTCTTCTGTAACTTTCCAGTAGAGAAGTTATATGTATTTCATCCCATTTTTTATACTTAAATTATTATTATTTATTTAAAATAAATAAATAAATAAATAATAATAATAATAATAATAATAATAATAATAATAATAATAATAATAATAATAATAATAATAATAATAATTAAATAAACAATAATAAGTAATTAAAAATTAATTAATAAATATATAAATATCACATATTTATTAATTATGTATTTAAATATAAAAATGCAAATCTCTCTCTTGGCCTATAGTTTTATTATGGATCTCATTCACATTAATTTTAATCTATAGTTTTAATATGAATCCAATTTATATTAAAATAATATTCGAATCTTATTTGAATATTATTATTTCATTATATAGTTTTAATTATAAATTATATTTATAATTAATTATAGTCTATAATGTATTATTATACATTATACTTTATATTAATCATTATTAATATAATTTTTTCCTAAATAATTTGAACACTTCAAATTATTCCAAACATTAACTAATCCTTATTTTACCCTTAATGAGCTAGCAAAGGGACCTAATGAACTATCGATTAGAAGCTCCAATAATTCAAGGTTAAATTAATTAAATTTTTTTAATTAATTTTATCAACATTCATTAACTGTGGGTCACTCCATTAAAGGCCCACAGCTGCATCGGTCGCATTGTAAATATATTTCTGTGTCCATGAATATAACCAGTCATCAATAATTCAATCCTTCACAAATGGCTAGTAATTACAACATGGTCAAAATTACCGTTTTAGCTCTATAGTTATTACTTTCTTCTTAAGTCCCATTGATCCTCTAATGAAGAATCTGTTTATGGTCCTACCATAAACAAATCCCTGTCAGGCCAATGAGAGGAAGGGATTTTTGTTCAGGACTTGGAGTCAGCACGTAAGGGAGCAATTTATCTATTTTCCTTGAAGGTGGGAAGAAGAGAACTCCATCTTGTATAGTTATTTTCCAGCTTTCTACTTGGACAAATTCCCAAAATGATAGGCATATAGGCCACTCTCATCAATACAAATCAAAGGACTACCCTCATAGATAAGAGTCCATAACTCACCCAGAATTGAGATCGAGTTACTGAAAGTCATCTTATGAAATGTTAATCTTTTCAGTTAACAATGTTATGAAGAAAGATTAATTATTTAGTAGTTTGGTCTTATACAAACTCATTGTACAAAATACCTCCACTCCATGTCTCCACATGAACGAGATGATTTGGATCAAATTGTTTGTAACACTTATAACTCTTGTAACATTAACAAAGTGAGTCGTATCCACAGTATCACTAGGTTAGCCACAAGCTAATTCAAGCACATGGTGACACTGTAGTTTGTACGAAACTTTGAACATGCTTCCAGTTTCTTTAGGTTAGTCACAAGCACATGTGCTGCACATCCCCAAATCCTGAGAGGTCGTAAAATGTTTTTACGACCTCTCCATAATTCAAAAGATGTTTTAGAAACACTTTTTTATGGAACTTAGTTCCAAAGGTAAGCTGCAATATCTACTGCATATCCCTAGAATGACTTAGGTAATGAAGTATAACTCATCATGGACTGAACCATAACTCATCATGGACCAAATCATGTCTAACATGGATATGTTTTTCCTTTCTAATATACCATTTTGTTAAGGTGTACCAGGTGTTGAGAGTTGAGATGTAATTCCATGTTCTATCAAATAGTTATGGAATCTCAGATCCATATACTCTCCACCTCGATCTGATCGGATTGTTTTTATATTTTTACCCAATAAATTCTTAACTTCAGCCTTGTATTCCTTGAACATTTTAAGTATATCAGACTTCTGTTGCACTAGGTATACGTATCCATACCTTGAATAATCATTTGTAAAAGTAATGAAATATTCAAACTCTCATCTTGCCTAACCCATAAAGGGTCTGAATGTATAAGCTTTAAGGGCTCTTTGGCTCTATAACGCTTTTGATTAAAAGATCATTTTTTCATTTTTCCTTCTATACAAGATTCACAAATAGGTAAAGAATTTTCTTCTAACTCTTTCAGAAGTTCATTCTTGACCAACCTCTCAATCCTATTGAGATTTATGTGACCCAGTCTTAGATGTCAAATATGGGCATTTTCTTTTGAAGAAACTTTTAATCTTTTATTTTCTGTTGTTGCAGTGTTGAACATTTCAATATTATGGAGCCTTTTAAATGCTAACGACCTTATCACATATAAGTTATTTTTGTTTATTGCTAAACAAATTTCAATACCATTTTTTTGAAACAAACTCTTTATTATGAATAAATGTTATATTATAAAATTGTTCCAATAGACAAGATACAGAAAGTAAGTTCCTTTTAAAATTAGAAACTAAACAAACATTGTCCAACAATATAAGTTTTGAATTAAAAAATAACTTCAAGCTTCCAATTGCAACTGTCGAGATGGCCTGTTCTATCCCAACCCGTAGAGTCATATCTCCAGTCTCCAGTTGCTGTCAGGAGTTAGTTCCTTATAAAGAAGAACAAACATTGTTAGTGGCCCCTGAATCAAGTATCTAGGCTAAATCATCATTTTCCACTAAGCAGGTTTCCAAAACTAGTAAATCATATTTACCTTCCTTAGCCTTCTTATTCTTAGCCAAATACTGAGGGTAGTTCCTTTTCTAGCTAATGTCTATCCTGGTTGTAATGAAAGTAGGTTCTCTTTGCAACTTTGGCCTTTTTGCCTTTCTAGACAGTAACAGTAGGGGTAGCTTTATTCCTTTTCCATTTTTCTTCTTCTTCCACTTCTTCGAACCAGAGGAAGAAATCACAGACTTTGCCCCAGAGGTCGAACCTCTGTGGAACTTTTTGTTGAAGAAGACAACATTTGTCTCCCATTTCCTTCCTTTGACTTTGATCAAATATTCGTAAGTCTGTAGTTCATTGAGAAGGGCTATAAGTTTGTAGTCAATTTTGTTCACAACAACATTGCTACGAAATTGAAGGAAACTCTCAGGTAGAGTTTCCAAAATAAAACTTGTCTGGCTAGACCCATTTATGATAGCCCTGTTCATTTATGCTACATTTAAGTGGACTACCATATTAAGGACATGCTCCCTAATAAATGATCCCTTGTTCATCCTGGCATTGAAGATGAACTTGAAAGTTTCATGCTTGATGTGTGTGAACGGTTGCTCAAACATCTCACATAATGACCCCATGATCTCGCGTGTAGTGATCATGGTCTCATACTTTTTGGCTAAGGCTTCAATTAAGCCTACCAAAATATAGACTCTAGCCTTGTCATTGGCCTTCATCTACTTGTCACTGGCCTTGATTCACTTGACATCGACATCACGAATGTTTTGTGATGGGTTGGATCCAGAGATTGGAGGACATTCCTCCGTTAGAACAAATTTAAGGTCTTCGATGACCAACACAGTATTTATTGCATTCTTCTAAGTTGTATAATTTTCGTCAGTTAGTTTTTCGGCATCAAGCAATGGGATAATAGCGCTAGTCATATTTCTAAGTATGCTGAAACAAAACAAATTATTTATATTAGATACTTTTGCATAATTCATTTAAACCAATCAAGTTTTAGCAAAAAATAATTAATCCTAATGTCAGTTTATTTTGTAGGGATACTTTAGTGATTTAGAATAAATTCCACCTTAGGGTGTACAGTTATTTCTTCAATGAATTGAGACACTCAATCAAAACTAGAATAACTCTTATTTCTATATGCTTAGTTAGCATTGATTCAGTCAAGAAATCGTTAACTTGCTTAATGTTTTCTTGTAAGTTTAACCCTTCATTTTCAACCCTATAGTCCCACCCTAATAAGCCTGCCTCAGGGAAGGAGAATATTGGTGCAATTAATTATAGTGATCTTACCCATTTTTGGAGTTTGGTCTATCCCTTTCCATGCAAACACATCCTAAGGGGGATGTTGCTAGGGCGCCACGAGGCCAAACATGAAAAAACTTTATGAACTAATGAAGGAGACCGTAATATGTGTTGACACACATCCTTCTCCTACTTACTATAAACACTTTCTCCATTCACCTTAATATTGACCCATGCTAACACTTTTCGAAGGGAGGATGCGCCCAGGGCATCACGGGGTGAGCATGGATCTTACGGTGTGAACTTTTAGGGAGAGCGTGAATGAAAATTGATATATCATATACATTATTTTTCTCCTACTAAGTGTTTTTGAAAAAAATAGGGTTAATTATACTTGGGTAAAATCCAATTGATAATTTATCTAAGTCATTGAGTTGATCCAATATAATACTTATATTGGATAGCTAACAATATATGAATACTATTTATTAAATAATTTAATAAATTGTAATCATTTACTGCATGAATCTTATTATTATTATTATTATTATTATTATTATTATTATTATTACTAATTCACCTTCTAGGTCAGTTCTTACGTAGAGGTGTTCCCTTACGGTCAATTTAAGTACCTCAATCTCAGACAAACCTTCCTTAAAGAGAAGTCCTTTATAGGCAAACATTATATAAACTAATCTTTTATTTTATCAAGTTAATCCTATTAAAAGAAAATAAAAGATTAACCTATTTCTAATCATAGTAGAAATAAAAATAAACATAGTCTAATTGTTAAAATTTTAAACAATTTAAAATTAATTAGAACCTTATGTTTGCAAGCAACTCTTTATTATAGATTTTAATATCTATTCATTAACCACATAAAAATTATATTTTAATAAATTATTAAAACCTATAACATGCATTATAATGACATTAATCAAATATAACATTTATATTTAAACTATGTAATTCATGGTTCATGCATCATTTATTTTTAATAACAACCATAATGTAACACTAATATAAATACTAATGAAAATATATAGTATACATGCTTTAATAATGCATTAAACTATATAACATAGCACTTATATTATAATCATGTATATTATATAATATACACCATGCATGTACATACTTTAGAAAATAACCTAAACTTTAAATATAATAATTATATTTAAATATGATGCATGACAAGCTTAACCTTATGGGGGGATTTTAATCTATTGATGGTGTTAACATTTAACATGCGGAAGCAATTAAGATCTCAAGCACTCCAACTATATAAATTTTAGAGATTAAGGATGTATGTACATAAAAACATAAAATAGGGTTTATAGAGAATAACCTTTGAAGAACTCTTCAATTGCTCCAATCCCCAGCTAAAATCTCCTCACCAACACTTAGTAGGCAATCATAAGAGTCTTTCTTACAATCCTTTGGCATTAGATTGGATTGTGGGATCCAAATTGATGATAAAATTGAGATTTTGTGTGGTTTTGGTGACAAAATTTTAGAAAACTAATTTTCTTCAAATCAGTTGAGTGTCATCCAACTCTTCAGCTGATTTCTCTCCTATTTTTATAGAAGAATATCATGCAACTTATTACACGTGGGATTGACACCAAATTCACTCAATTTAGTGGAATTTATAGGTGTTTAATGGAAATTGGGATTTTCCCACTTTCCAATTTAAAATAAATTTTCATTTTAATATTTTTTTAAAAGAAAATAAATTTCATAAATTCAATTTCAATTTTACATAAAATTATTTCAAGTAAATAATTTTAAATTAGTTTTTAAATAGTTAATTAAACAATTTAATTAATTAAATTAATTTAATATCAAATACTAAATTAATAAAATACCAATTTCGAATATGAATCCCTATTCATGTATTTAATACTTAAATCATATTTAAATATTTATACTTCTCAAATTTCGTTCAATTCCATAATTAAACATTTAATTATTTATACTTCTTAAATCGAATTTGAATGTTCAAATTCTTTCATCACACTATTCTAAGGTTTAGTCCATGTACGGGCTAGTAGGAGGATTCGAGATTAATCGGTTAAACTCTTTTAACCGAATTAACCAACATTCATTAACTACCAGGCCACTTCATTAAAGCCCAGTAGCTGCACTCTTCTCACTGTAGATATATTTCTGTCCACTTGATTTAACCATGATCAGTAAGCCGATCATTCATAGGTTGTTTGTATCTACAGTTGGGTCAACTAATTACCGTTTTACCCCTATAATACATCTTGCTCCTTAAGTCTCCACTGTTCCACTAAAAACTGAAAGGAATAGAAGAAGAAGGAAGTTTGACTATGGCCTCCATGCTTTTACCTCCAAGAATCAACATATTTTAACCTAGGGCCGAAAACAGAATTTATAATGATCAATGCAGTGTTGCAACACTTGGAATAGTGTTGCAACGCTGATGTGGCGAGATGGAAGCGTCAGACAAGAAGTCCAACGCACAGTCTAACGCTCACTTATGCGCGCGCTCAGCTCCATGTTCGTCAATTGTCGAAGCGTTGCAACACTCTAAAGAAGCATTGCAACGCTGATGCTTCTGCCTTCAAGCATTGGAGTTCAGCGTTGAGATGCGTTGGGATGCGGGTGGTGATGCAACTTCGGAGCGTCGTGACACTTGGAGTATCATTGCAATACTACGTTCACTGCCAGATACTCGCTACTCGATGATCGACAACTCGATACTCGATGCTCGTTGACTTGGTAGTGTTTTCTTGATTACTTAACAACCTTTTACTCGATGGTACTCGATGATGCTCGATGGCTGATCATACTCGGTGGAACTCGATGGCATTTTGGTCTTTTCAACTCATTTGAAGCCAAGATATTCAAATCAACTCCAAATTGCTTGAAATTAACCCCGTTCTTCACCAAATGATTAATTCTACCTCTTGGTTGCTCGATACCTACAATATAGGTAAATAAACACATAAAATTCACTAACGAACCCGAATTAAGTTAGGAATAATAGCTCTTTCTGAGAGCTAACAAACACCCCCAACTTAATTCTTGATCGTCTCGAGCAAGGTAGAAGCACACAGTTAAGTAGTAAATAATTAAAAACATGTTAGCTTAATTCGAAAAGTTGTTACTCCAGTTTCAACAGTCAGTTAGAATGAAATTTGTAATCAAGAACGAAGTTCGATTATGATTAATCAATGAAACACAAGTTTAAGAATGATTCTTAATCTATTCATGCATGAGTGAGCCTAGAATTTTGCTAGTTAAGCTTGCACAGTCCAGAAAGGTTTTATAAGGTCCTCATCTCGTTTTCCCCTACTCTGGTTCGGTTATCAACCTTGGACATACCACACTTGCAAAACAAAAAAAAAAAAAAAAGAAAAAAAAAGAAAGAGGGCAACACTAAGACAAAGGTGCCTAAAAATCACACACACAAAACATAAAGGACATTTATTTTTACTTAAAAGAGCTAGATTTCACACCCTACCACTGGGAACCTATCACTCTTTTCTCGCGGGCCCTAATTAGATACTACGGAGATAGCTTTTTTCACCTCTATCCATGCACACACACACTATTTTTTTTGCAGGCACATCGGTTATACCTCTTTTTTTTGTATTTTTGTATTTTTTTTTCCAGAATTGCAATTAATTTGCTTTTCTTTATTTTTCTCTTTCTCTCTCTCTTTTTTTTTTCATAGTAGGTCCTATTTTATCCACTTTGTCTAGCTTTTCTCTAAAACAAGCATAGTTACTCCTAAGTCAAAGGTGGACCTTTCGGGGTGATAACAGAAGTACAAACCAGATAACTCAATTCTAAGCACGCAAGACTTTAATTTCGCAAAAGAAACGACTTAAAGATGCATGAGAGACAAGATATATATTTTTTTAAAATGGGCTAAAAATCATGATCATGTATTCCTAACGTTCTTCCATGCAAATTCTATGATAAGAAGAGTGCATCATAAACTATCATAATAACAACGGAGCAAACAACAAGTAAGACAATCAAAACACACAAGCATACTACCCAACGGGTACTCCACCCCCAACTTAAAATAATACATTGTCCTCAATGTATTTCAAGTATAGCTAAAAAAGAATGAAAGCAAGGGAAAAGAAAACCCCCCTGATAACAATGTCGTGCATGGGATGGTGGTGGTCAGGCTCGTCTCTTAGAGAGATGCTCTCCTCTCGTAGGTTGTCCCTACAAAACAAAAATAAAAAGAAACCTAATCTAGAAAACAAATAAAGAAAGCAATAATTTTTTTTTTCACCTGGCTCCCTTCAGGAAGGACAAATTTTTAACGTTGATTGCTTGACATGACCTGTCTCTTGTCAAAACACAAAGAAATTCTAGTATTTCTCTGGTCCTTTCTTGGATAAGTTGATATAGCCTGGTAAGGCTATAAGGTTCTTCATCTTTTGAAGAGAACTAGACAGGTTGAATTTGGTATCTTTCATATTTATAAAAGGAAATAAAATAAAAGACTCAAGGACTGACTCAACAGAAAATAAAGACTTTGACTCAATTGACTCAATTGACTTGTGAGAATAAGAAGAACAAAACTAAAAAATATACGATATACCAGACGACATAACAGGGTGAAGTTTTTCAACCTCTAACTCCATCACTTGGAAATCGACGAGTTTAGGTTCAGGTTCTCCATAGTCCTCACAGACTTGTTCTAGGCATGACATGCTATCTCTTAACTCATCCTCAATGTCAACATAGATTACCTCATCACTGCATGCCTCGACGATGTCATAAGTGGTATGTAGCAAGGGTTCGCATTCTCTTTCAATTGAATCAGAAGATTGAGTGACTGAGTTTCTCAAACTCTGAAGATCAATTCCAACTTCAATCTGAAGACTAAAGCTCTTCTGGAGGTCGCAGATCTCTTGCTAAAAAACAATATTGTTAATAGTAAGTTGTCTAATCGCATCTTCTAATGACATACCTGAGTCGACGGTGTGAACATGTATCGTCATGTTGGATGTGGCAGGGCGTGGATCATGGTGGAACTAGTCCCATCCTAGGTTTCCATAGCATAAGACTCCTCCCATCTAGGCTGATGAAAATCGTCAGCCATATAACTAAGATACCCTTCCATGGAGTAGTCTCGTGGCATATGGCTCCACTGCAAACTTGGGCATGCTTGCTCAGGGTGATCAGTCCTACATGCTTGCACCTGCTGTGGGTTACCTGCAACCAACTGACGAACCAAAGAAGTTAACTTAACAAGTTGAGCTCGAAGGTTACAAACCTCGTCTCTAAGCCAAGATGCTCCACTCAATTGTCCCCATCCTTGTTGATGATATCTGTCCATGCTTAAAATACTGACACAAAAAGGAAAACAAATCAAAAGAAAAGAATACTCTAACTATAAATTTAACTAACGAAACGTCAATAGCTTCCTCGACAACGACGCCATTTTTGACAGGGTCGAAACTCACGTTGTTAATAAGCTTCGAGTCTGGTCAAAAGAAAATTTATAATATCGATCTACTCTTATTACTACAAAGACGTAGTAACAATGGTAAGTCTGAGTCGATCTGCAAAGAAGTGCGATTGGTTTCGTTAAGTTAATTTTCTAACTAGAGCGATAAATTAGGGGGAGGGGGGGAGGGCTGATGTGGAAGAGATAAATGCATGAAATTGAAATAAAAGGGTAAATGTAATCTAGGATAAGAGTCTATCTAATTTCTAGAGCAAGAGAAAGTTCCTATGCAATTTCTTTCATTAGGCATCAATTAATTACACTGGATCTGTCAACCCCACAACCTATTAGAAATTATAATAGCCCAATTAGCCAATTTCGATAAAAATCCAAACCAGCCCTAATTTAGTTTAAAACTTTTCATTCTCAGCGACGTACAAGTTAAAACTGAAAAGCATTAAGAAAGGGTTCAATTATTGAGACACATTACAAGCCAAAAAGCCATATCTTATAGCATGATTTATTTGGAAAATATTATATTAGGGCATACATGTATTAGATTAGAAAAAGTCTAGGCTTCATACATGCGATCCTAATATGTGCAACTAAATCAATCAATATTGCACAGGCTATGATAATTTTGCAAATAAGAATTTCAACAAATTAATCTGTTAGAAGAAATCATCAAAGCTCTTTTAATAATAAAATGAATCTATCCAAAGAATTCACAAGAGTACAGTTAAATTAATTAGAAAACCTTCAAGAAATTAACATAAGGATCTTACTCAAAGAAATTAGATAGAGATTACCTCTCAATTCATAGACAAATCAAGAAAGAACCTTCAATCCATCAATTACAACCCAAAATAAAAAGCAAAACTAACCTAAGGATACTAAAAACTGAAGGGAATAGAAGAAGAAGGAAGTCTGAATTCGACCTCTACGCTTTCACCTCCAAGAATCAACATATTTTGACCTAGGTCTGAGAAGAGAATTTATAATGATCAACGCAATGTTGCAGCGCTTGGAGTAGCGTTACAACGCTGATGTGGCGAGAGGAAAGCATCAGACAAGAAGTCCAACACTCGCTTTCACGTGCGCTCAGCTCCATGTTTGTCAATTGTCGCAGCGTTGCAATGCTCTAAAGAACCATTGCAATGCTGATGCTTCTGCCTTCAAACGTTGGAGTTTATTGTTGAGATGCGTTGGAACGCCGACGGTGATTCAACTTCGGAGCATTGCGACGCTTGGAGTAGCGTTGCAATGCTGCATCCACTGCCAGATACTCGCTACTCGATGCTCGACAACTCGATACTCAATGCTCGTTGACTCGGTGGTATTTTCTTTATTACTCAACATCCTTTTTACTCGATGGTACTCGATTATGCTCGATGGTTGATCATACTCAGTGGAACTCGATGGCATTTTGGTCTTTTCAACTCCTTTGAAGCTCGGATGTTCAAATCAACTCCAAATTGCTTCAAATTAACCTCGTTCTTCACCAAATGATTAATTCTACTTCTTGGTTGCTCAATACCTACAATATAGGGAAATAAACACATAAAATCCACCAACGTGCCCGAATTAAGCTAGGAATAATAGAACTTTTTGAGAGCTAACAAAGGAGAATCCATGACACAGAAACAATGACAGCCAAACAATTAGAAGTGTTTCATAATGCATAAAAGATAATGGTTAGATAGCACCCTGCACAAAAACCACTTGAGTCTGCACTTCAAATTCCAATTTTCACCTCTGTTTTGGATCTTTTTCACAGGAAAAGATACACGAGCGACACAGATTTACAAGACTCGATTTATAAACAACTTGTCCAAAATAATGGTCTCTTACAATGATCGAATCAAAGTAAATTGTAAACCTAAATGCCAAAATCCATAAACATCTATTATGAAAACTTAGAAAAATAAATTCTAGAACATTTGTCATATGAACAGTGCATAATTCATACCACCACTAATAATTTTGGTTTTCTTGAATGAAAATCAAAGACAATATTGGTTCTGATACTAATTAAAGGGATTAGATCCCAATGTGGAAGCGTTTTATCACTTTTTGTCTTTGAATTGAGATGGAAAAATACAGAATTCATTCACATGAAAATAAAGGTTAAGCATGCAACTAGGGAAATTGAAACAAACAGCCTTTCCAAAGAACGAATCTTCACGAATTGTTTAAGCCTTTCTTCCTCTGAAAAATTCCAAGATCACGAACGGACACTAACAATTGGCTATCTAACTATTCTTAAGGAATATAAATGAGATCGTGGGATTCGAAAAAGGGGAAAAATACAGAGAAAAATATTTCTCTATTTTTCTATTTGGCATTCAGTCGAGAGAGAGAGTTCCTGAGGGATAAAAAATACGTATATGTTTTTCCTATGTTTAATTGCTCAAACCTTTTTACAATTAAAACTCAAAGGGTTGGGAGTTACCTTAACTCCCCACTAACTCTTTTGGAACTTTCCAATAGGGAAGTTATACGTATTTCATCCCCTTTTTAATTAAATAAACAATAATAATTAATTAATTAATTAACAATTAATTAACTAATATATAAATATTACATATTTATTAATTATGCATTTAAGTCATATAAAAATGCATTTCGCTCTCTTAATTTATAGTTTTAATATGAATCTCATTCATATTAATTGTACCCTATAGTTTTATTATGAATCCAATTCATATTAAATTAATATTCGAATCTTATTCAAATATTATTATCTCATTATATAGTTTGAATTATAAATTATATTTATAATTAACTATATTTTATAATGTATTATTATACATTATTCTTTATATTGATCTTTATTAATATAAAATTCCCTTAAATAATTTGAACAATTCAAATTATTCCAAAAATTAGCTGATCCTTGTTTTACCCTTAATGAGCTAGCAGGGGACCTAATAAACATACAAATTAGAAGCTCCAATGATTTGAGGTTAAATTAATTAAACATTTTAATTAATTTATTCAACATTTATTAACTGTGGGTCACTTCATTAAAGACCCATAGTTTTACTCTTCACGTTGTAGATGTATTTCTATGTTCATGGATATAACTAGTCATCAATAAGTCGATACTTCACAAATTGCTTGTAATTACAGCTAGATCAAAATTACCATTCTATCCCTGCAATTACTTCTTTCTACTTAAGTCTCATTGGTCGTCTAATGAACAACTTGTTTATGGTCGTACCATAAACTAATCCTTCTCAAGCCAATGAGAGGGAGAACCCCTTTGCTCAAGACTTAGAGTTCACATTTAAGGGAGTAATTTATCTACTTTCTCTGAAGGCAGGAAAGAGCAAACTCCATCTTGTGTAGCTATGTTCCCAGCTTTCTACTTGGGAAAATCCCCAAAATGGTAGGCATATTGAGCCGGCGACACACGCCACTCTGACCATACAAATCAAAGGACTACCCTTATAGATATATAGGAGTCTATAATTCACTTAGAATTGAAATCGAGTTACCTATGGTCATCCTATGAAATGTTTACCTTTTCAATTAACAGTGTTATGACGAAATATTAATTATTTAATGGTTCGGTCTTATACAAACTCATTGTACATGATACTCCCACTCACATGTCTCCACATGAATGATTTGGATCAAATCATCTATAACACTTACAACTCTTACAACATTTACAAAGCAGGTCATGTCCGCAGTGTTACCAGGTTAAGACACTCAACCTTATCCATATAGTGCAGACCTTTTAGGTTATTATTTGAACACGATCCACTTGTATGTTTACCACATACTGTTCAAGCTACATTAAATAACTTGGATCTTAGTTTATTGGATTGAGTTAATGCAATCTAAATTTCGAATAAAAAACATTTTGTTTTATTAAATAAATAATTTGTATTTACAAATTAACAAATTATAAACTACGAGACCCACAAGATTTAGGACATTAATCCCAACACTTATATCCACTAGTACAAATAGCCCTAACTCACCTATTATCATTCTTCACCATTTTCACATTATACACACCTTTCACAGCATATTCCTTTATAGATTCCTTTAACACCTCCTTTGTGCTAAATTTTATTCCTACTTGAAATGTAACATCCTTCATATTATTCGGATATCTAGATTTCGGATAGTTACACACCTCTTTATCTTCATCAGATAAACATAGTCTCTAAATTAGAAGATGAAGCATAAGTAGATTCACAATCTCCAAAGTCTAAATCCACTAATAAATCTTTATCAATAGATGAGTCATTTGATCCATAAAAAATTAAACCAATTTTTTCAAATTCAAGAGAGCCATGACTAGATGTATGATTGAGATTCCAATCCATTTTGATTATGTGTTATACCCACAAATGAGAATTACCATACTTAAAATATCATGACTGATTAAACATAAACTACGATGTAGTTCCAAACTAGATTTCAAATACCAATAGCATTCAATATTAATTACATTTACTTCTGACATCAACGTATGATGTATTTAACTCAATGATTGATAACATGTACCTGTTAATGACCTTAATAATCTCAATCCCTCCAACATATCATAATTATTAGCTACAAGAAGTCAACCATTGAAATGGAATATGAGATTAATTTTATCCATTCTGTAAATAAAAAAAAAAATTGTGAAATTTAGCAACTTAGTAAGCAATACACATAAATTTAATAATTTCATTCACGATATGGCCAATTCTATTTGCTTAATAAATTAGTTTCAAATTATTTCAGCCTGATATATGAACTATTATGCTACTTTGTTATATGTTGGTTTCAACTCCAATTGATTTAAAATTTGTTAAACAACATTTATGAAAAAAAAAATGGCAACTGGTTTTGTTAAATATACGTTAAAAAGAAGTTTTCCATGGGCAGACACTAAAACGACATTCTATTAAAGAAAATTTACTAAAGAAATTTTTTGATAATATGTTACAGAGGAGATAGAAAACATGATCATGAAAATGGTGTATAATTTCATTAAGATACATGACTAACCGATAGTGGAGAATCTTGTGTGTGGTATATGCCGGTTGAAGAAATCGATAAAAGTCCTTGAGCAGAAACGAGATTGATCCAAAATCCTAATACTTACAGAACTCACAATTTACCGAATCCAACAGAAAATTATATGCATTTAATCACAAAATACAACATGCTAAAAAAACAATCAAGATAATTTAGGGTTTCAAGTAACTCTTACCTTTAAAGAACCCTTCTTCACGTATTTCCTCTCCAAGAATAGTCACGAACAAATACGATCTTCAAATGGCCACCACCACTTGATTTCCTCTGTATTCTTTAGGATAAAAATCTAAGAGTTTTGTAGGCTTTGTGTTTTTGGAGAGGGAATGAGAATTAGAGATGAAAGGAGAGGAGATTGAAAGACTGGAATCTTAAAACCTTTCTGTAAAACTCCTTTGGCCAAAACGAAGAAGATCTCCCTCTGCCAACCACCCACACAATATGTGGGTTGAGAGAGAATAAGGGAGGGATGTTATTCCCTCCCTTAATTTCAAATATTAAAATTTAAAATAAATTTAAGTTGATATATATATGTGTATATATAAATACTAACAAAAATACTATATGTATATAACTATATATTATATCATATATAACGTATAATCTATGGTTTAATATTGTATCACATACAATATAACCTATAGTTTTAATTCCCTCATCAACGTGATTTCATATAAATCCCATTTATATTAAATTTAATTATATGAACCTAATTCACATAATTAATATGTAAATCATATTCAAATATTTATTTCCTCTCAAATAAACTTTATATTATAATATATCAAATATATTATAGTAATTATATCATATCTAATTAAATTAAATTAAGTAAATCACATATAATTAATTCCCTCAATTAATTTGAAAAATTCCAATTAATCCAAAATTGATTCTTATTTAATCCTCATTGAGTTATAGAAGGGACCTTATAGACCTGTAACTTGAAGCTCCAATTGTACTTGAATAATTAATTAAACTCCTTTAATTATATTGTTTGACATCCATTAAATGTCGAACATTTCACTAAAGACTGACAGCTGCACTATTCGCACTGTAGATATATTTCTGTGTCCATTGGATATAACCAGTCAACAGCGCGATGACCCTTCACAAGTCGCTCGTAAGTACAACTGGACCAAAATTACCGTTTTGCCCCTGTAATTACATCTAGCTCTTTAAGTACCATTGATCCCTCTAATGAACAATAAATCATAATCCAACTATGACTAAATTCCTCTTGGGCCAGGGGAAGGTGTGGTGCCACATTGTTCAAGCCCTGGAATCAGCCCTTAAGAGAGTAATTTATCTATTTACCTCGACATTGGGGAAGGAGTGAATTCCGTCTTGTGTAGCTGTGTTCCCAGCTCCCTAATAAGACGAATCCCCAAAATTGTAGGCTTGTTGAATCCACGATCTGGCCACTCTCATCCAATCAAAGGACTGCCTTCATAGACATGAGTTCACAACTCACTCAGGATTCAGGTCATGTCACCTATAGTCATTCTGGTGAAATGTAAGTCTCTATTATGAATGGTGTTATATACTGAGACTAGACATTTTGTAGTTCGGTCTTATACAAAATCCTTTATATAGAATACCTCCACTTACATGTCTCCACATGAAGATCAAGATCAGATCATTTATAGTACTTTACAACAATTGTAACATCTACAAAGCGGACCGTACTCGTAGTTTCACCAGGATAAGATATCCAACCGTATCCATCTACTACAAACCATTTAGGTTATCACTTAAACATGATCCACCTGTATGTCTCTACATACATGTTTAAGCTACGGAAGATAACCTTGGATGTTAGTTTATTGGTTTGTGAGTTTAATGCTACTAAATGTCAAATAAAACATCTTATATTTTATTAAATAAATAAAATATTTGTACAATACAATTACAAACTACAGAACCCTACGAGATTTAGGGCATCAACCTCAACAATCTCCTACTTGTCCTAATGTTAATGAAGTGTACAATATATAAGTCATACTAATATACAAGTACACAAATCAATATACTAGGGCATAAAATGCGTCCAATACAAAATCTACCACTTACCCTAGACTAAATGTGGCCTATCCCCTAAACCCATACCCTGTAGGTGACTCTCAAATACCTTAGTCGTGAAGGCCTTTGTAAATGGATCAACAACTTTGTGCTCTGCATCTATCTGCGTGACAATCACGTCTTCTAGATGCACAATCTCGCAGATGAGATGATACTTCTTCTCTACGTGCTTCCTGCGTTTGTGACTCCGAGGCTGTCGGGAATCAGCCACAACACCACTATTATTAAAATAAAGGGTGATAGGCTTTGACATCTAAAACAACTTCCAGACTAGTCAGGAATTTCCTGAACCACACAACTTCCTTAGCAGCTTCACAAGCTGCTACGTACTCAACTTCCATGGTGGAGTCAGCAGTGCACCCCTGCTTGGTGCTTCTCCAGACTACTGCCCTTCCGTTAAGAGTGAACACTAATCCTGATGTTGATTTTTTAGAATCCTTATCAGTCTGGAAATCAGAGTCTGTGTATCCTATAAGGATCAGATCCTTAGAACCATACACGAGCATGTATTCTCTCATTCACCGTAGATACTTGATGAAGTTCTTAACGGCGGTCCAGTGATCAAATCCTGGATTAGGCTGATATCTACTGACTATCCTCACTGCAGAGCAAATGTCAGGTCTAGTACATAAAATCACATATATCAGGCTGCCAACAACCGATGCATAGGGAATTCGTCTGATTTTCTCAACTTCTTGAGGTGTCTTAGCACACTGTTCCTTAGACAATATAACCCCATGCTTGAAAGGTAGTAAACCTCTCTTGGAGTTCTGCATGGAAAATTTGACAAGCATTTTGTTAATAAACGATGCCTAAGACAGGGCTAGCATTTTGTTCTTTTGATCTCTAAAGATCTAAATGCCAAAAATAAACTGCACCTCTCCCAAATATTTCATTTGAAATTAAGTCACTAGCCAATTCTTAATTTCAGCCAGTAAACCTACATCATTCCTAATGAGTAGGATATCATTTACATACAACACTAGAAAAGCTACTGAATTGTTAATGATTCTCTTGTAAACACAAAACTTATCAACATTTTGATCAAAGCCATGAGATTTGATCGCAGTATCAAATCTTATATTCTAAGATCGAGAAGCTTGCTTCAATCCATAGATGGATCCATTAATCTTGCAAACCTTTTTCTCTTGACCTTAGATTATGAATCCCTTAGGTTGCTCCATATAAATGGTCTCCTCAAGATTGCCATTCAGAAAGATAGTCTTGATGTCAATTTATCAGATCTCATAGTCATAATATGAGGCAATGGACAGGAGGATCCGAATATACTTTAACATGGCAACAGGTGAGAAAGTCTTCTCATAGTCGACTTCCTCAACTTGGGGATAACCCTTTGCCACAAGTCTAGTCTTAAAGGTATGCACCTTCCCATCAGCACCCCATTTCCTTTTATAGATCCATTTACAACCTATAGGTTTTACCTCATCAGGTTGATCTACAAGATCCCAAACAAAATTGAAGTACATAGACTCCATTTAAAGATCTATAGCTTTAATCCACTCATCTATGTCAACATCCTCCATTGCCTTCTTGTAAGACAATGGATCCTCAATAATTTCGTTAGCTCCTATAGTTAAGATTTCTTTAAACCTATGTAACAGACAGGCGGACTCATAACCCTCCCACTACGTCGAGGTTCCCTCAACACTTGAGGTGGATTTGACCTACCATATGATCCAACTTCAACAACTTTTGTTGAGGTATTGGGTTCTTTAACAACTCTTGTCAAAGGTTTAGTAGTTTTCTTGAAAATTTCATCCAGTACAATTTTACTACAGGGTTATGCTCCCTAATGTGGTCCTCCTTTAGAAATGTAATGTTTATCGACACAAACACTTTATTTTATTTAGGATCATAAAAGTAACCACCTCTCATTCCTTTAGGATAACCTATAAATAAGCAAAATTTTGAATGAGATTCCAGTTTCTTAGGATTTTCCTCAAACACATGTGCTAGGCAACCATAAATCCTGAAATGGCATAAACTACCTTTACAACCATTTCATAATTTCAAAGGTGTTCTGGTAACACCCTTGGATGGAACATAGTTCAAAATATATATTGCAGTTTGTACAACATAACCCCAAAACGAGTCCGATAGGGATTTCTCCTCTCTGATACACTATTTTGCTGAGGTATACTGGGTGCTGAGAGATGGGATACAATTCCATGTTATTTCAAATAGTTCTGGATTGTAAGATCCAAAAACTTTCCATCTTGATTAGATCGAAATGTTTTAATCATTTTATTTAATACATTTTCAACTTCAACCTTAAATTCTTTGATCTTTTCAAAAGTTTCAGACTTTTGTTGCATTAAATAAACATACCCATATTTAAAATAATCATCAATAAATGTGATGAAATATTCAAATCCTCCTCTTGTTTTAATATTCATCACACCACAGAGGTCTGAATGTACAAGCTCTAAGGGTTTTTTTTGGCCCTATGACCTTTTCCAATAAAAGATCTTTTAGTCATTTTTCTTTCAAGGCATGACTTACACACTGGTACAGAATTTTCTTCTAACCCACTTAGAAACCCATTCTTGACCAGTCTCTCAATCCTATTGAGATTGATGTGTCCTAACCTTAGGTGCCAAATAAGGATCGTTCACATCCTATCAAAATACAAAGAATCAGAAGATAAAAGAGGGAAGAAAATGCAAGTCATGCCATGACTATCATCCTCAAGCTCGGGATTGCACTCCAACGATCTCCTCAAATCTCCACTCCGATGGACGCTCTGAGATGTCGCCTTTGTCCAGAAATTGGCTCCCCGTGGAAGCCTTGACGAACTCTAACTAAAACCCTAAAACAACCCTCCCTTCTATAATCGAAGGAAGACAAAATTTATAAGAAGTAGTCACAACGTTGTGACACTGCGAGGCAACATTGAAACATGAAGTGCACACACCTATTTCTTCTGGAGCGTCGAGACACTGCCCTATTTTTGAAGGATCGAATTCTCACGGAAGTGTGTGAACGCCTTGCATTTAGACATTCATTTTTATGGAAACAAAAATAGTAAAATGAAATATGCATTTGCAAGATAAACATTCAAACAAAACCATAAGCATGCTAGAAAAAAGGAAGAAAAGAAGAAATCAATATTCATCTTTCTTAGTTCCTCTAGCTTTCCTCTTCCCCAGTTATCAATGATCTCGAAGTTCTTTAATGAAGAAGGACACCACCAAAAAAGTTACTTTATTATTTTCTAGGATTCCAAAGAACTTGGAAGAGTGGTCTCTAAGAACTTTTGAGAAGGAAAAGGGTAGAAAATTTCTAGAGAGAAGTTAGAGAGAAGGTAGAGGTTGGGAGGCTAGGGTTTTGGTGTAATAAAAAAAGCTTACCCTAAATGGGCTATAAGGATATATTTATATGGAGAATGATTAACCTCTTCTCGAAGAATTTTCCTTTATACCCTTAGTGCTAATTAATTAAATAACCCTAATTTAATTATTTGGCACATTAATTAAATAACCATATATTAAATGCCATTTAGTATACAATTAATTAATTATAAAAAAATATCATATATTTATACTAATCTCCAATCCTCATTATTTCTTAATCAATTAATTAACCATTAATTAATCAATTAAATAATTATATTAAATCATATTTAATATGAAGTTAATTAACATATAAATATCACATATTGATATGTATACATCTCTTTATGAATCCAATTCATATGAATCTAATATTTGAATCTTATTCAAATATATCTCTCTTGCATAATTTGGATTATAGATCATATCCATAACTAACCATTATGTATTAATCTCATTAATATAAAATTTCATCATTTGATTTGAATAATTTAAATCATTCCTCATTGCTATCCTTTAGTGAGCTAACAAAGGGACCTTATAGACCTACAGATTTGAAGCTCCAATGATATGAAATTAATTGATTAAACTCCTTTAATCCAATTCATCAATATTCATTAACTACTGATCAATCCACTAAAGACCGATAGTTACACTCTTCGCACTGTATATATATTTCTGTGTCCATGGATATAACCAATCAACAGAGCAATGACCCTTCATAAATGCTCATAACTACAGCTGGGTCAAAATATCGTTTTACCTTTGCAGTTACATGTAACTCCTTAAGTACCACCGATTCCTCTCATGAAAAAACAGTTTATAGTCCAACTATAAATTAACACCTCTCGGGCTAGTGAGAGGTTGAGGTCTCATTGTTCAAGACCTAAAATCAGCTATTAAGAGAACAATTTATCTACTTTCCCAAGGAATTGGAAAGAGTGAATTCCATCTTGTGTGGCTGTGTTCCCAGCTCCCTAGTCAGACAAATCCCTAAAATGGTAGGCTTATTGAGTCGGCTATCATAGTCACTCTCACCCATACAGATTAAAGGACTGACATCATGAACAAGAGTTCACAACTCACTTAGGATTAAGGTCAAGTCTCCTATGGTCATCTTAGTGAAATATTAATTTCTTCAAATAACGGTGTTATAAAGAGAAACTAGTTATTTCGTGGTCCGATCTATGTATAAACTTTTTTATACAGAATACCTCCACTCACATGTCTTTACATGAACAATATGGTTCATATTGTTTGTAACAACATTTACATCTCATGAAACAATTACAAAGTGGACAGTAACTGCAGTGTTACCATGATAAGGCAACCAACCTTCATCCATTTACTGCAGACCTTTTAGATCATTACTTGAACATGAAGCACTTGTATGTCAACCATAGACTGTTCAAGTTATGTCATATAATCTTGGATCTTAGTTTATTGGATTGAATTAATGCTATCTAAATGTCTAATAAAATACGTCTAAATTTATTAGATAAATAATTTGTGTTAACAAAACTACAAACCACGAGATACATTAGATTTAGGACATCAATCCCAACAATCTCTCACTTTTCCAAAGCTAGTGAAATATATCAAAATACAATAAATGACGAGTGGGAAAGTAAAGTATCAATATACAAAGTAAGGTAAAGTATCAATGTACAATACAATAAACTAGGGCATACAATATACTCAATAAAATCTCTCACTTGCTCTAGCTTAGATGACCCATATCTCGTAGACTCAGACCCTCCAGATGACCTTAAAAAACGTTAGTCGTGAGAGCCTTTGTAAATGGATCAACAAGATTGTGCTCCAAGGCAATCTTTGTGACGATCACAACTCTCTGATCAGATGATACTTGTGCTATATATGTTTTTCATGTTTGTGGCTACAAGATTCCTTGGAGTTTTCCACAGAACCACTATTATCATTATAAAGTGTGATGGACAAGAACATATTTGGAACAACTTCCAAATCAGTGAGAAATTTTCTGAGCCAAATGGCTTCCTTAGTAGCTTCATAGGTAGCTATTGGCTTAATGTTGCACCATACTATAACTCCTCCATTCAAAGTGAACACCAATCTCGATGTGGATTTCTTTGAATCCTTATCAGTCAGAAAATCAGTGTCAGTGTATCTTGTAAGGATCAAATCCTTAGTATCATAAACAAGCATATAGTTTCTTGTTCTTCTAAGATATTTGAGAATAACTTTAACTACTGTCCAGTGATCAAATCCTGGATTGGATTGATATCTACTGACTACTCCCATTGCATGCTAGATGTCGAGTCTAGTACACAACATATATAAGGCTACCCACTGAAGATGCATAGGGAATCTGTCTCATCTCCTCAACCTTTTGAGGTGTTTTAGGACACTGTTCCTTGGACAAGATAATTCCATGCTTGAAAGGTAACAAACTCTTCTTGGAATTTTGCATCGAATATCTGACAAGTACTTTGTCAATATAGAATGTCCAAGATAAGACTAGTGATTTGTTCTTTCGATTCCTTATAGTTTGGATCCCTAGAACAAATTATGCTTCACCCAAATCTTTCATTTGGAATTGAGCAACTAGCCAAATGATAATCAGGTAACCCACATCATTCCTAATGAGTATGATATCATCCATATATAACACAAGAAAAGCTACTGAACTGTTAATGATCTTCTTATAAGCACAAGGCTCAACAACATTTTGATCAAAGTCATAAGATTTAACTACAACATCAAACCTTATGTTCCAAGATCGAGATGCTTGTTTCAATCCATAAATGAACCAATTATGCTTGTAAACTTTTTGCTCTTGACCTTGTTCAATGGATCCCTTCGGTTGGGTCATGTAGATGGTTTCGTCCAGATTACCATTCAGAAAGACAGTCTTGACATCCATTTTCCATATCTCATAGTCATAATATGTGGCAATAGATAAGAGAATCCATATAGACTTAATCATAGCAACATGTGAGAAAGTATCTTCATAGTCCACTCTTTCAACCTGGGTATAACCCTTTAGTCTAGCTTTAAAGGTTTGCACCTTTCCATCTACCCCCGGTTTCCTTTTGTAGATCCATTTTCACACTATGGGTTTAACTCTATCAGGTTGATCTACAAGTTTCCAGACAGAATTAGAGTTCATAAACTCAATTTCTTAATCTATAGCTCTGATCCATTCATCTTTGTCAACATCAACCATTGCCTTCTTATAAGACAATGGATCTTCAACCTTATCATTTAATATGACGGTTTGAGTTTCTATTAAACCTACATAATAAGTAGGTTGGGTTACAATCCTCCCACTATGTCGAGGCTCTCTCAAAACTTCAGAAGGATGTGTTTGACTAGATGAAGCAACATCGACAACTCTTGTTGAAATGCTTGCCTCTTAACCGACTCTTATTGAAGTTTCAGTAGTTTCTCTGGAAATTTCATTTAATACGATTAGGCTCCTTGACTAATGTTCTGTAATGTGGTTTTCTTCTATGAAAGTAGCATTTGTTGATACAAATACTTTGTTTTCTTTTGGATCGAAGAATAAACCACCTCTCATTTCTTTAGAATAACTTACAAATATGCGTAATCTTCAACGTGGTTCCAATTTCTTTGGATTTGCCACAAGCACATTTTCTGGACATCCCCAACTCTTGGGATTCCGTAAACTACTTTTACGACCTCTCCATAATTTAAAAGGTGTTCCAGTTACACTCTTTGATGGAACCTGGTTTAAAAGGTAAGTTGCAGTCTCTACTACATAACCCTAGAACGAGATAGGTAGAGAAACATAGTGCATCATAGAACAAACGATGACCAACAAGGTTCTATTTCTCCTTTCTAATACATCATTTTATTGAGGTGTACCAGGTGCTGAGAATTGAGATGTGATTCCATGTTCAATCATATAGTTCTGGATTTCAATATCCATGTACCATCCACCTCGATCTAGTCGAAGTGTTTTAATCTTTTTACCTAACAGATTCTCAACTTCAGCTTTATATTCCTTGAACTTTTCAAATGTATCAGACTTATGTTGCATTAGATAAACATGCCCGTATCTTGAATAATCGTCCATAAAAGGGATAAAATATTCAAACCTTTCTCTTGTAGGGATCGAATCCTAAGCAAAAGCATGTGAACATATTGCATTTCATTCTTTTAGTTTAAATGAAACAAAACCAGCACACAAATAGAACAAAATAGAGGATAAACTTGTATCAACATGCTTAGAAGAGAGAAGAAAAAATGGGAAGAAGAATATCACATACCTTCGTCAATTCCCGAACTCTTCATGATTTCCTCGTCGACTTCTCCGAAATGATTCTCTAACGAACAATACACACCACTGTAAGTGAGACATCGTTATTCTCTAGGAACTAAGGGAAGAAGAGTGATCTCTCACACCTTGGTTGAGGAAGAAGAATAGAAAATATGGAGAAGAGAAATTTTGAGAGGAAAACAATTTTGGAGGCCAAGATTTCATTTCACCAAATGAGTTCCCTTGCCCTAATTTGAGCAAAATGATGAATTTATATGGAGCCTTTATCTATAGCTTTCTAAAATTATCCTTAGGGCTAATTTAACTAAATAACTATTATTTAATTAATTAGCCAATTAATCAAATAATCATATTAAATCCAATTTAATATATACTTAACTAACTAATAAATATAATATGTTTATTTTCCTTCACCTCTCAAAATTAATTAATTAATTCTTTATGAATCAAATACGTAAGAATTTAATACTTGAATCCTATTCAAATATTTATCTCTTAATTATAGATAAGATCTATAATAACCATATCATATTAATCTCATTAGTATGTTATTCCATCAATAGATTTGGACAATTAAAATCATTCCTCTTTTCATTCAGTGAGCTAACAAGGGGACCTTATGGACTTACATATTAAAGCTCCAATGATATGAGATTAATTAATTAAACTCTTTAATAAAATTAATTAATATTCATTGACTACTAGGCACTCCACTAAAAACTGATAGCTGCACTCTTCATACTATAGATATATTTCTGTGTCCACGGATGTAACCAATCATTAGTGAGTCAACCCTTCACAAATCCCTCATAAACATAGCTGGGTCAAATTACCATTTTACCTCTATAGGTACATCTAACTTCTTAAATACCATTGATCCCTCTTATGAATAAATAGTTTATAGTCCAACTATAAACTAACACCTCTTAGGTCAATGAGAGGTTGAAACCTCAATGTTCAAGAACCGGAATTAGCTATTAAGCGAGCAATTTATCTACTTCCTCTAAAGATGGGAAGAAGTGAGTTCCATCTTGTGTACTCGTGTTTCCAGCTCCCCACTCGGACAAATCCCCAAAATTGTAGACTTGTTGAGTCCACTAATCTGGCCACTCTCACTCATACAAATCAAAAGATCACCTTCATAAACAAAAGTTCACAACTCATTCAGGTTTAAGGTCAGGTCACCTATGGTCATCCTAGTGAAATGTAAGTCTTTTCTATCAAAGGTGCTATATAGAGAGTCTATTCATTTCATGATCCAGTCTTATACAAACTCTTTATATAGAATACCTCCACTCGCATGTCTCTACATGAAGGATCAGGATCAGATCATTTGTAGCACTTTACAATAATTGTAACATCTACAAAGCCGGTTGTATTCGTAGTGTCACTAAGATAAGGTACCCAACCTTATCCATATACTACAGACCATTTAGGTTATTACTTAAACAAGATTCATCAGTATGTCTCCACATACATGTTTAAGTTTCATCAGATAACCTTGGATCTTAGTTTATTGGATTGAATCAATGCAATCTAAATGTCAATAAAATACCTCTTATTTTATTAGATATGTAATTTGTCTTTACAAACCACAAGACACATGAGATTTAGGATAAAAACTTCAACAATCTCCCACTTATCCTAAAACGAATGGGTTGTACAGTATCAAATACATTACAATGAATGGAGTATAAATAGTATCAAATACCATGAGTCGGATGTACAGTATCAAATACAATACAATACACTAGGGTATACAATATACCCAACAAAGTCTCCCACTTCCCCAGATTAGTGACTCATATCTTGTGGATCCAGACTATCTTGGTAACCCTCAAACACTTTTGTTGGGAGAGTCTTTATAAATGGATCGGCAACGTTGTGCTCCAAGGTAATCTATTTAACAGTCACATCTCCCCGTTGCACAATCTTCCTAATGAGATGATACTTATGCTCAATATATTTTCCTCATTTATAGCTACAAGGCTCCTTGGAGTTTAGCACAGTACCACTGTTATCACAATAAAAGGTGATAGGCAGAGTATTATTTGGAAAGACTTCCAAATCCATTAGAAAATTCCTGAGCCAGATGACTTTTTTAGCAGCTACATATTCTACTTCCATAATTGAATCCACAAGCAACCTTTTTTATGTCATGCCATACCAGAGTGAACGCTGATCCTGATATGGATTTCCTAGAATCCTTATTAGTCTGAAAATTAGAGTCAATTTATCCTGTAAGGATCAAATCCTTAGCCCCATACACGAGCATATAGCCCCTCATTCTCCATAGATACTTAAGGATCATTTTGATCATTTTTCAGTGATTTAATCCTAGATTGGATTGATATCTACTAACAATCCCTACTGCATAAAAAATGTTAAGTTTGGTACATAACATTGCATACATAAAGCTGCCAACGACCGATGCATATGAATCTCATATCATTTCCTCAACCTCTTGACGAGTCTTAGGAGACTATTTCTTAGACAAAAAAATTCCATGCCTGAAAGGTAATAAACCCTTTTTGGAATTGTTCATCAAATATCTAACAAGAATCTTGTCGATATACGATGCTTGAGACAAGGCCAATGTTTTGTTCTTATAATCCTTGATGATTTGGATCCCTAGAACACACTACGCCTCACCCAAATCCTTCATTTGAAACTGGGCTGCTAGCCATTCCTTTACATCTGTCAGTAAGCCTACATCATTCTCAATAAGTAGGATATCATCCACATACAACACAAGGAAAGCTACTGAGTTGTTGATGACTCTATTGAAGACACAAGGCTCATCAATATTATGATTAAAGCCATAATATTTGATCGTAGTATCAAATCTTATATTCCAAGATCGAGATGCTTATTTTAGTCCATAAATGGACTGATTAACCTTGCAAACCTGTAGCTCTCGACCTTATTCAATAAATCCCTCTAGTTGAGTCATGTAGATGGTATCTTCAAGATTACCATTCAGAAAAGCAGTCTTGACGTCCATTTTCCATATCTTATAGTCATAATACGTGGTTATGGACAAGAAAATTTGAATAGACTTTAACATGATAATAGGCGAGAAAGTTTCTTCATAGTCTACTTCCTCCACCTAGGTATAACCCTTTGCCACTAGTCTAGTTTTAAAGGTCTATACCTTTCCATCTACACCCCTTTTCCTCTTGTAGATCCACTTACAACCTATAGTTTTTACCTTATCAGGTTGATCTACAAGCTTCTGGATAAAATTGGAGTACATAGACTTCATTTCTTGATTCATGGCCTTAATCCATTTATTCTTGTCAACATCTTTCATTGCCTTTTTGTAAGACAATGGATCCTTAATACCATCATCAAATATGATGTTTTTGGCTTCTGTTAAACCCAAGTAGCAAACAGGTGTGTTCACAACCCTCCCACTATGTTGAGGTAATCTCAACTCTTGAGATGGATTAGCTTGACAAGATGAACTGACATCAACAACTCTGGTTGATGTACTAGCCTCTTCAACAACTCTTGTTAAAGTCTCAGTATTATCATCGAAAATCATTCCTAAAACTATTTTGCTTCGTTTTTCGTGGTCCCTTATGTGGTCTTCCTCCAGGAAAGTAGCGTTTTTCGATACAAACACTTTATTTTCCTGTGGATGAAGTACCCACCTTTCATTTCCTTGGGGTAGTAGCCTACAAATAGACATACTCTCGAAAGAGGTTCCAACGTTTTGGGATTTGTCACAAGAACATGGGTTGGACATCCCCAAATCATAAAGTGGTGTAACCTACCTTTACTGCCTCTCCACAAATCCAAAGGCGTTTTAGAAAGACTTTTGGATGGAACGTTGTTCAAAATATAAATAGCAGTCTTTACTGCAAATCCACAAAATGAGTCAGGAAGTTGAGCCTAACTCATCATAGACCGAACCATATTGGTTCTATTTTTTCTTTCTGATACACCATTCTGTTGAGGTGTACCAGGGGCTGAGAGTTGGGACGTTATTCTATGTTCTATCATATAGTTATGTAATCTTAAGTCCATATACTCTCCACCACGATTAGATCGTAATGTTTTTACCTTTTTACTTAACAAGTTTTCAATCTCAGTCTTATATTCCTTGAACTTTTCAAGTTCCTCAGACTTGTGTTGCATTAGGTAAAGATACCCGTATCTTGACTAATCATCTATGAAAGAGATGAAATATTCATACCCTCCCTTTGCTATTACATTCATTAGACCATAGAGATCTAAATGTATAAGCCCCAAGGTCTCTTTAGTTCTATAACCTTTTCTAGTAAAAGGTCGTTTCGTCATCTTACCTTCAAAGCATGAGTCATATACAAGTAAAGAATTATCTTCTAAACCATTTAGAAGTCCACTTTTCACCAATCTCTCAATCCTATAGAGATTAATGTGATCTAACCTTAGATGCCAAAGGTGGGCATTTTTTTAGGAGAAATCATTGGTCTCTTCGCAGTTGTTGCTGTTTTGAACATTTCGGTATTTATGACAGCATTTGTAGCTATTGACCTTAGCATATATAAGTTACTTTCTTTTGAAGCAAATCCTATCTCCATTCCGTTCTTGTAAATAAACATTTTACTTCCAGAGATGGAGAGAGAATAATTTTGCCTAATCAAACAAGAAATAGAGATCAAATTCCTTTTCATATGAGGAACTACATGTACGTCATCTAATAACATATATCGTTTCTTGTGCATGAGTAACTTAAGCCTTCTTACGAAAACAACTGGAATGGCCTCACCAGTGCCGACTCAAAGAGTCATATCTTCAGCTTCCAATTGTCTCTAGGAATCAAATCCCTGGTAAAAAGAACACACATGATTAGTAGCTCCTGAATCAATTATCCAGTCAGAATCATTATTCTCTACTAAGCATGAGTCTAGGACAAGTAAATCAGATTTGCTGTCATTAGATCTCTTCCTATGCTAGAGAGCAGTCAGATAAGCTTGAATACCCTTTTATGAATTCAAAGTTTTTCTTCTGAGGTCAAACCTATTTGATAAAGTTCGCTAGAGTTAGAAACTTTTGCCTCCTCTATTAGTCCCATGACATTCAATATGGATCAGAGTTCAAATAAGGATTTGACATTACTGGTTTTTTCTATATCAACCCCATCCTACTTGAATTTTCAGGACATTCGCTCAAACAATTCTCGCATTGATTGCATCATCTGAAATGTGCTGACCATGTTATCAAATCTCTTGAACAAGACTGTTGGGAATGTCCTAAAACTCGCAGTTTGTAAACAGTAAACATATTCTATTCACAATAAAGATATTATTGAGATTTCTTTCAATAAAGATGTTATTGAATTGCATTAATTAATAAATCCAAACTATCCCATGACTATAACATGAATACTTAAACTTTATGAAGAGACATAAAAGAGTATCAAGTTGTAATATATAGCCAAAAAAGGTCTATAAGTATATGGATAGGGTTATGTACCTTATCTTGGGGACACTATGGATGCAACTGGCTTTGTATATTGATACAAACAATGTGATTCCAAAGTCATTCATGTAGAGACAAGGGAGTGGAGGCATCCTATGCAAAAGATTTTTTCATAAGACTGGACCATGAAATAGTCATTTTTTTCTTAATAACGACCGTTTACTGTTAAAATTGACTATTTCAATTTGATGACCTAAGGTAACTCGATCTAAATCCTGAGCTAACTATGAACTCTTATTTATTCGAGATTATCCTTTAATCTGCACAGGTGAGAGTGGTTCAACATCTCCACTCAATAAGCCTCACATTTTAGGAGTATGACCGGATAGATAGCTGGGGACATAGTCTTGCAAGACAAAATTCACTCCTACCCGTCTTAAGGTTAGCAGATAGGTTGTTCCCTTAAGTACTGACTCTTGATCTTGAACAGGGGCCCTGCCCTCTTGTGGCTGAGAGGGATTCGGTTTATTAGTTGGACCATAAACCAATTGTTCAATAGAGAATCAGTGGAGACTTAAAGAGTAAGAAGTATTACAGGGGTAAAATTGTAATTTTGACCTAGTTGTAAATACGAATGACTTGTGAAGGATTGACTTACTGATTATGGTTAAATCAAATGGACAAAAATATATTTAAGTGAGGAGAGTGCAAATACTGAGCTATAGTCGTATATCTCAGTAGGTAACGAATACTGATTAATTCGACTTAAAGAGTTTAGCCAGTTAATCTAAAATTGTTGGAGCTCATGATCTATAGGTCCATTAGGTCCCTCTACTAGCTCGTAAAAGGGTTAAAGCTTTAAATAGCATGTTGAGAGAATTTGAAATGTTCAAATTCGGTTTAGAGTTTGGAACATTATATTCGATATAATCAAATGTTTAATTAACAAATTAAACGGAATTGGAGAGTTGAAAATGTATAAATTTGATTTAAATATCAAGTAAATGAATAGTGATTCATGTATGGATTATGTGTTTTGTTAATTTAATATTTCATATTAAATTATTTATTAAATATATTTCATTAATTTTATTAAAATTAAAGTATTTTAAATAAATTATAATTTCAAAATTCAAATTCAGTTTTTTATGTTTTCTTTTAATTTTGATTTTATGAATAATGAAATTAATTTAAAAGGAATAAAATTGAAAAGTGGATTTTTCCAACTTTTTCAATTTTTCCTACACCTAACCCACTCGATTGAGTGGAAGATTGAGAGTAAATCTTCATTATTCATTTATTTGCATGTTAATGTTGAATAAATAGAGATTTATTTGACTAAAAATGGATCATGTAATCAGAATTGAAAAGGTGAAATTTTATGCTTTTCTCTTTTCACTCTAACTTCCAAACCATACCTAATTCTCTCTCAATTTTAGTTCCACCACTAAATCTAAAGCCTAAGATTAGTAGAGAAGACTATTGTAATGGTCTACTGCAAAAATTGAAGAAGAAACTCGAGGTGAATTCTATCAATTTGGTAGAATCATAAAAGGTATTCACTTGAAACCCTAATATACTGATAACCATGAACATGCATGTTTTTTTTACTAAATTTGATGGAATTAGAGTGCTTAGATCCTTAATTGCTTAGGTTTATTGAATGTCAACTCCATCAAAGACATTAGGTATGCTTGTCAAAATGTGAACTCGCGCCTCAAAATTGGCCTTCGTCCACCTTTTGTATGCATCATGAACACTTCGTGTTGTATCAAGGGTTGGGACTGGAGGACATTTCTCACTCAAGACGATGTTAAGGTCTTTTACCACAAACATAGTTTCAATCAATTCTTTCTAATTTGCGTAATCGAATTCAATCAACATTTTAACTTTAAGAAGGTTCATTGAAGTGCTACACATGTTTGCTGATACAAAATAAATTACCCATTTTAGACACTTATGCAAAAATTCATTTTAGTCCAATCAATTTTAGCAAAACCTTAATAATGAACCCCCAATCATTATTCCATTTTGCAACGATGCTTCAGTGATTTAGGATAAAAGCTACCGAAGGGTAGCTAATCATCTCTCCACTGAATTGAGACACTTATCAACCAATCATCACAAGAGAATAAGTCACCATTGGTTTGATCAAGAAATCATTAACTTACTTAAAAATTTATTGTAAGTGTGATCCTTCATTTTAGACCATAGAGTTCTGTCCTAATGAGCCAACAGAAGGGAAAAGTCGATTGGGGCAAAAATTAAAGCGATCCTATCCAGAAACCATTTCTGGAGTTTGCTCTGATACTGGCCTAATGTATAGACCATCTGAAGGTGGACGCTGGCAGGGCGCCACGAGGCCGTGTAAGAAGGTCTCACAATGCAAACCAATGAAGGAGACTATAGGACATGTTGACACACATCCCTCTCCCAATTACTATAAACACTATCTCCATTTACCCTGATATTGACCTATGCAAACACCATCTGAAGGGGGACACTCTCAGGGCACCACGAGGCTAAGAATGAGTCTTACAGTGTGAACTTGTACAGAGAACTGAAGGAACTCTGTTTACAGAGAACCTTTGAGCGGAATTGGATCGTCCAAATCCCATTGTGATTGAACGCATACATTTACAGTCAATAAGAACAGATTATGCATAAATCTAAATTACAATATGCTTTGAAAATAAAAACAAAGGATTAAGAGATTATACCTTTGAAGAACCGTTCTTCAAGTAAATCCCTCGATCAAACTCATTCACGAATGCAACGAACAAGTCAAACACCCTCGAACAAGTAGCAAGCAAAAAACTCGATCCTTGAACCAACAGAACACTATCACTTGGTGACGTTGGTATTCTCGGTATGAGAATCCAGGAGTGGTGGGCTCTGGCTATTTTTTTTAGAGGAGAAGTTCGGAGTTTGGAGGAGGAAGACGATCGAGTAGACGAACAACACTATCGTGTAAACGAAAAAGTCTATCGCATAGACAAATCTCTTGATCGTGTAGATAATAAGGTTAGCGTATAGTCTCTCAAGAAATCGTGTAGATACTTGATTGCTTACTTGATTCTATTTGTTGTCTTGTTTGGAATAATTAGAAAACCATTTTCGTTTATCCCACTTTTTCCATAAAACCAAATAACTACCCACTAAGGGTTGTTATAAAGAAAAAGAATTTATATCAAATAATTAATAAATATAAATAAATATGATAATTAACTTATCATATTTTATTTATAACCTATAGTTTTAATGTCGCATCATATACGATATATAAATCGTAGTTCTTTTTCTCTATTTTATGGCATTTAATATAAATCATATTTAGATTAAATTTAATAACTATGAATTTAATTCATAGAAAATATATTTGAATCGTATTCAAATATTTTTTCCTTCAATCAAAAAATAATGTGTCAAATACATTATATCAATTATACATTATATAATTGAATTAACTTAATTATATCATATACAATCAAATTCCCTCTTGTTAATTTGAATATTTCAAATTAATCCGAAAACTGATTCTCAACTTAAATCCATTAAGCTACCAAGGGGACCTTATGGACCTGTAGCTTGAAGCTCCAATGGTACGTGAATAACTGATTAAAATTTTTAATCACATTATTCACCATCCGTTAACAGTCGAGCACTCCAGTAAAGACCAATATTGCACTCTTCACACTATAGATATATTTATGCGTCCATTGGATATAACCAATCAACATTACGATGACCCTTCACAAATCGCTCGTAAGGGTCAAATTACTGTATTGCCCCTATAGTTACATCTAACTCCTTAAGTACCACTGATCTCTCTAATGAACAATTGATCATAGTCCCACTATGACTAAACCTCTCTCGGGCCAAGATAGGGTGTGGCGCCACATTGTTTAAGACCTACAATCAGCCTTTAAGGGAGAAATTTATCTAGTTACCCTGCTTCGGGGAAGGAGTAAATTTCTTCTGTGTAGCTGAGTTCCCAGCTCCCTAATACGACGAATCCCCAAAATGGCCGGCTTGTTAAATCGACGATTTGGTCACTCTCACCATCCAAATAAAAAAATTGCCCTCATAGGCAGAAGTTCACAACTCACTCAGGATTAGGGTCATGTTACCTATGGTCATTCTAGTGAAATGAAAGTCTCAATTATGAATGGCGTTATATAATGAGACTAAATATTTCGTGGCCTGGTCTTATATAAACTCCTTTGTATAGAATATTCTCGCTTGCATGTCTAATACACGAATGATCAGGATTAGATCATTCGTAACAATTTACAACATTTGTAACACCTTCAAAGTGCGCCACACTCGTATTGTCACCAGGATAAGGTACCCAACTTTATCCATATACTACAGAATAATTAAGTTATCACTTAAACACGATCCACTTGTATGTCTCCACATACTTGTTTAAGTTACAACGATAACCATGGATCTTAGTTTATTGGTTTGTGGTTAATGCAATTAAAATATCATATATTTCATAGACAGAAGTGAATAAAATATCATATATTATAAATCATAGAGTGTTTGTTCATACAAGTGTTTACAAACTACAGGACCCTACGAGATTTAGGGTGTCAACCCTAACAATCTCCCACTTGTCCTAAAGCTAATGGGGTGTACAAGATAATCGAATTACAAGTACTCAAAACAATAAACTAGGGCACAAACAAGCCCAATACAAGATCTCCCACTTGCCCTAGTCAAGTTGTGGTCTATCCCATAGACCCATACTCCGTAGGTGACCCTTAAACACTATAGCCGTGAGAGCCTTCGTAAACGAATCAACAACGTTATGCTCCGAAGCTATCTTTGTGAAAATCATGTCCCCTTGATGCATAATCTCTCGGATGAGATGGTATTTCCGCTCAATGTGTTTGTGGTTAATGCAACTAAACTATCATATATTTTGTTGTTCAATGTGCTTATGACTACGAGGCTCACGAGAATTCGCCACAGCACAACTATGATCACAATAAAGTGCGATGGCCTTAGATATGTCTGAAACAACTTCCGGATCAGTCAGAAATTTCATGAGCCAAACGACCTCCTTAGCAGCTTTACAAGCCACTACATACTCCACCTTTATGGTGGAGTCCGCGATGAACCCCTGCTTGGTGCTTCGCTAAACTACAGCTCCTTCGTTAAAAGTAAACATTGATCTTAAAGTGGATTTCCGAGAATTCCTACCAGTCTGAAAATCAGAATTCGTGTATCCCGTAAGGATCAAATCCTTAGAACCATACACAAGCATGTAGTCCATCGTTCTTCGAAGATACTTGAGAATGTTCTTGACAACTGTCCAGTGATCATATCCTGAATTAGACTGATATCTACTGACTATCCCCACTGCATAGCAGATGTCAGGTCTAGTACATAACATTGCATACATCAAATTGGCCATGACAGATGTATAGGGGTTTTGTCTTATTTCTTCAACCTCTTAAGGTGTCTCAGGACACTGTTCCTTAGACAAAGTAACTCCGTGCCTGAAAGGCAAGAGGCCCCTCTTAGAGTTTTGCATTGAGTACATGATTAATAAACTGAGCCTCTCCCAAATCTTTCATTTGGAATTGAGTCGCTAGCCAGTTCATAACTGAAGTCAGTAAGCCTACATCATTCCCAATGAGTAGGATATCATTTACATATAACACTAGAAAAACTACTGGACTTTTGATGATTTTCTTGTAGACACAAGGTTCATCAACGTTTTGATCAAAGCCATAAGATTTAATCGCTATATCAAACCTTATGTTCCAAGATTGAGATGCTTGTTTCAGTCCATAAATGGACCGATTCAACTTGCAAACATTTTGTTCTTGACCTTGGATTATGAATCCCTCAGGCTGCACCATATAAATGGTCTTCTCAAGATTGCCATTCAAAAAAGTAGTCTTGACATCCATTTATCATATCTCATAGTTATAATATGAGACAATGGATTGGAGGATGCAGATAGACTTCAGCATGGCAACAAGTGAGAAAGTCTCCTCATACTCGACTCGCTCTACCTGGGTATAACCCTTTGCCACAAGTCTATCCTTGAAGGTTTGCACCTTTCCATTAGCACCCCGTTTCCTCTTGTAGATCCCTTTACAACCTATAGGTTTAACCCTATCATGTTGATCTACAAGATCCCAAACTAAATTGATGTACATAGACTCCATTTCGAGATCCATGGCTTTGATCCATTCATCTCTGTCAACATTCTCCATTGCCTTCTTGTAAGATAACGAATTCTCAACCTCGCCATCAGCTACCATAGCTAGGATTTTAGTTAAACCCATATAGCGAATAGGTGGGTTCACAACCCTCCCACTACGTCAAGATTCCCTCAACACTTGAGGTGGATTTTACCTACTAGATCAACCTACATCAACAACTCTTGTTGAGGTAGTAAACTCTTCAACAACTCTTGTTGAAGATTCAGTAGTTTCTTTGGAAAGCTCATTTAACACGATTTTGCTTCTACGTTTGTGCTTCTTTATATGATCCGCCTCAAGAAAAGTAGCATTTGTCGATACAAACACTTTGTTTTCTTTAGGATCATAAAAATAACATCCCCTCGTTCCCTTGGGGTAGCCTACAAATAGGCATAACCTCAAACATGGTTCCAGTTTCTTAGGATTAGCCTTAAGCACATGTGCTAGACAACCCCAAATACGGAAATGACGTAAACTAGCTTTATGATTATTCCACAACTCCAAAGGTGTTCTGGCAACACTCTTAGAGGGAACACAATTCAGGATATAAGCTGGAATCTCATCATCGACGAACCATGTCTAACAAGGTTCGATTTTTCCTCTCTGATCCACCATTCTATTGAGAGTTAAAATTTGAAATAGAAGGTTTGAGCAGAACTTTTAAAAATAAAATGTAAAGTACTGCTAAACTAAGAAGTAACTAAGAAGTATGGGGAATGTTTCTAAGTATAAACATATATTACATTATAGCAATGCGATGAATAACACAAAAGTAAAATTATTGAAAAAGGATGATAAAGAAAAAAGCACAGGCAAAAATGGAGTGAATATATACTCATTGTATTGAATATTAACAAAGTATACAAATAATTACAAATTAACGCAATACAAAATTTTGGTGCCTGTACAAGTCAAAGAATTTGATTAACTAATAAAAGAATAAATGGATTTTTCTTTCCAATTTGATCCAAAAGGGTGTACGATTTAAAATTTCACACCATGCTCCCATTAAACGCAGATACATATTTCCTGAGGACGGGCAATACACATGTACTCCCACAACACGCCCCTTAACCAAATACATTTCTGGAGGATACCTCAACTTAGTGCATTTAGCTAAGGATGGGCAAAGAGCACACAAGCATGTAACACACCCCTCAATGCAATGCATTTAGGTGTAATGGACACAAGGTGTCTCTTGTTAACACACAACGCTCCTATCATCACTTTTTATACCAGTATTTATTTTTCTTCTTAATTCATCAGAAACGCAAATCAAAGGGGACTTTGTGGTGTTTAATGATCAATCATTCACAAGAATTTACGAATGACACTAACAGATTAAAGAAATAGAAATACGTACAACATTAAATTGTAAACGAACACAGAAAGCATTAATGGCTAATTCTAATAAGCAGTAAATAACGGAATTTAGAAAGCGGTAAAAGAAAGCTGTAAAGAAGGAAAGTAAACATAGGTAGGGGTGCTGATTAGAGGAAGTTCTTAGAATTACCGCAATCGCTTCCCCTGTAAGCGGTTTAATCCTGCTTGCCCAAATGAATGGTGTCCATACGTCGTTCGAAGTCACCTCCATAGTAAGGCTTAATTCGTTGACCATTGACTTTAAACGTGTTGTTCCCATATAAAGTTGTTAGTTCCACTGCACTGTAAGGAAATATTGTCTTGACTCGGAATGGCCCAGACCAGCGAGACTTCAACTTTCCTAGGAACAATCGCAAACGTGCGCGAAATAATAATACCCGTTGACCTTTGGTGAATGTCCGGTCATTTATGCGGTCATCATGCCATTTCTTGGTTTTCTCCTTATAGATCTTGTCATTTTAATAGGCGTCTCTTCGACATTCGACCAGTTGGTTCAGTTGTAGCTTCCGGACTTTCCCCGCACTGGCTAAATCAAACTTCAGCTTTTTACATGTCCACATCGCCTTATGTTCCAACTCGAGCGGTAGATGACAAGCCTTTCCAAAGACCAGGGCATACGAGGACATGCCAATTGGTGTTTTATAGGTAGTTCTGTATGCCCACAGTGCTTCATCAAGTTTAGGTGACCAATCCTTCCTGGAAGTATTGACTACCTTCTCCAAGATAGTTTTGATCTCTCTGTTAGAAATCTCCGCCTGTCCATTAGTCTGTGGGGGATAAGTGGTTGCAACTTGATGGCTGACGTTGAATTTAGTCAATAGGTTGGCAATTATGCGGTTGATAAAGTGAAAGCCCTCATTGCTGATTAAGGCCCGTGGCATCCCATAACGAGCAAAAATGTTCTTCTTCAGAAACTTCGCCACTGTGGCCGCATCATCCTTGGCACAAGCGATGGCCTCAACCCATTTTGATACATAGTCAACTGTGACCAGAATATAGTGATGACCTTCTTGAGTTACACCAGGCATGAAGAATACACGGCACATGTCTACAAAATTCGTCAAATGAGCGTGTGGGTCTTCTCCTTGTAATCCTCCAAATTGACCCCCATTCTGAATCATCTGTAGCATGACAGGTTTTATCTCAAAGCTTCCATTCCCCTCAACCATAGGTCTTGAAATTCCTGGTGAGAAGTTATAAAAATCTGTCGCCGTATATTCTTTCATAGGTATGTTATGGTCAACAGCAAGAAAAACTGGATCTTGCACTGGCAAATTTTCCCTTTGGTTTCTTGCAGGTGCCACATTCTCATCAGCCACGCTTCTTCACCGATTAATTTGGCCCTGATGAACTCTTGCACGAATAATACACTTGATCTCTGGGTCCACTTAGAATTACCAGATCACTCTAGCATTCATAAGCCATCAGACTGCTCTCCGCGTTGAACAGTCAGTACAAAGAGATTTGTCCTGCACATACCACAAAAATATCTAATATAAACATCGCAAGTTCTTAATTGCGTTAAAGTTATAAGTACGGTTCTGTTTTTCCCTTAGCGTACACCTTTCAGTGATCGTCCGCGTTCCCATGTCTGGAAGTACTACTCGCTTTAGTTAACGCATTCTTCTAACCTTCTCTCGATAGATCAAAATGGCATTTTCACTATTACTCTCACAGGTGAAGATGTCGTCCAGTATGCCTTAGCTAAATGCAATTATCTCTCTAACACAGAATAAGTACTCGTTTAATTCATATTAACTACTAGAGGATTAAGAACACTTCATGAAGAAAGCAATAAATGGAGGAACGAAAATAGACAGAGATGTGGTAATGAAAACGATCAAGATATTCAATATATCTATTTAGCGTCTGATACATGGTGTGTGAATGAAGAGATAAAGAAGATGAACTACAATGATGGAAAGAGATAGAACAGATACAAATAGCGCCAACGTCTCGGCACTAATTTGGATGGAGATTTGTTTGCCGGTAAGGGTGGATTGTGTGGAAGGATGAGCTTTCCTCTCAGGCTTGCTCAACCGGTAGCAGGGATCTGAGTAAAGAGCTTCACGGCGGTGATCTGGCAGATTAACACTGAGACTCACCTCTCGACCTTGTCTCTTCTTCTTCCCGGATTTCTCCAGTTTAACACTCAGCTCAGCCTTTCTCTCAATGTACTAGCAGAAATTAACCCCGTATCAAGTAACATATTTTTCTGTGAATTTGATGGGGTATTTATAGGTGAAGATCTTTGACTCCGGTCTTGTGGTCCCCACTTGTTGTTATGGAAATTTCGAAGATGGAGGGATATTATTCCTTCTGTTATGCAATCAGACCGTCGAATCTGCACAACCGTTAGTTATACACGTGTCACAATCCTTCGCTTTTGCGTTGCTCAGCTGTATCTTTCGATCGAGTGTTCGTATGCGGTTTTTTTTTTATTATCGCATGCGATTGAAAGTTAGCTTTGGATCGACTGTTGCATTGCGCCGTCATTGCGTGAATCTCTCTTCATTGTTGATTGACGGGCGCGATGTGACAGAGATGCGTTGGTCAATTTGTCTTGAGCCTTGATCGCAAGCGGTGACTTGATTTCTTGCAAAACAGATTAGAAATCTCCTTTTCTTCCATCTTAATGATGTTAGTTGGTGTAATTTCGATAATTTATAATTATTGTATTTCGAAGCTAATTTTCTAGATAAGGCAACATAAGTAACTTATATTTCTACAAGTTATCAGTATCCTATACAAAAAGTTTGTATAAGACCGGACAATAAAATGATTAGTCTCTTTATATAGCACCGTTGATAAAGAGACTTACATTTCACTATAATGACCATAGGTGACATGACCTGAATCCTGAGTGAGTTGGAAACTCCTGCTTAAGAGGGCCGTCCTTTGATTTGGGGATTCGTCTGATTGGGGAGCTAGGAACTCAGCTACACAAGACAGAATCCACTTCTTCCCCGAAGAAGGGGTAAGCAGATAAATTGCTCCCTTAAAGCTTGATTCTGGGTCTTGAACACACCCTCTCTTGAAAAGAGAGGACTCAGTCATAGTAGGACTATGACTTATTGTTCATTAGAGGAATCAGTAGTACTTAAAGAGTTAGATGTAACTACACGGGAAAAATGGTAAATTGGCCCAGCTGTACTTACTAGCGATTTTTGAATGGTTAACGCACTATTGATTGGTTATATCCAATGGATATAGAAATATATCTATAGTTCGAAGAGTGCAACTATTAGTCTTTAGTGGAGTGCCCGACAATTAACAAATGGTGGATATTGTGATTAAAGAGTTTAGTCAGTTATTCACGTACCATTGAATCTTAAGGCTACAGGTTCATAAGGTCCCCTTGATAGCTCAATGGATTCAAGTTGAGAATCAGATTTTGGGTTAGTTTGAAGTGTTCAAATTAACAAGAGAAAATTTGATTATATATGATATAATCAAATTAATTCAATTATATATGATATAATTGATATAGTGTATTTGATACATTACTAGATTTGAGGAATTAATATAAATATGATTTATATTAAATGTCATAAAATAGAAAAAAAACTATGGTTTATATGTTGCATATGATGCAATATTAAAACTATAGGTTACTGTATTAATTTATAATTTATTAATTATATGATAATTAATAATTCTTTTTCTCAATAACTGACTTGAGTGGGAGGTTATTTGTTGTTTTATGGTAGTTGTGAGATAAAAGAATTTTCTTTTTTTTTTTTTTTCAAATCAGTCATTTGAATTGTTCACTCAAAAACACTATCGAGTAAAAGGTGTTTTACTAAACGATAGCTTAACAGAGCATAAACGATCGAGCATCGAGTTACTATACGATACTTACTCATTTTTACACGATCGAGTATCAAGTTTATACGATAGGCTTCTTGTTCTACACGATTGTTCGATTGCATACTCGATCGTATACTCGATCGTTTATTTCGTCCATTCCTCTATCCAAAATCATACAGAGCCCATAACTTATGGATTCTCACACTGAGAATACCAAGGTAATCTTGTGGTGGTGTCTTGTTCTGTTCGAGGATCGAGGATCGAGGATCGAGTTTCACTTACTGGTGATCGAGGATCTTCCAGTTGCTCGTTGAGATTGAGTTCTGATCGTTGCATTTGAGTTCTTGTTTGGACGTGTTGAAGAATGATTGAGGGAAGTCCGTGAAGAAAGAGTTCTTCAAAGGTATTATACTCGATCCCCTTGTATTTACTTAAGATGCATGCTATAATTTATTCTTTTTGCATAACTATTTCTGTATGACTGTAAATGTATATGTTCTTTCTCAATGGAGTTTAGAACGATCTGCTTCTGCTCACTAGTTCTCTAGTTTTAGAGTTCCTTCATTTTCAACTTCGGCCTTGAACTCTTTGAAATTTTCAAAGGACTCAGACTTATGTTGCATGAAATAAACATACCTGTACCTTGAATAATTATCAGTAAAGGTGATGAATCATTCATAGCCTCCCTTGGCTTCCACATTCATCAGACCACGATGGTTTGAATGTAGTAGCTTTAGAGGCTTTTTGGCCCTAGAACCTTTTCCAGTAAAAGGTCTTTTAGTCATTTTTCCTTTAAGGCATGACTCGCACATAGATAAAGAAATTTCTTCTAACTCGCTTAGAAGTCAATTCTTCACCAATCTCTCAATGTTATTGAGATTAATGTGCCCTAAACGTAGGTGCCAAAGTTGGGTGTTTTCTTTAGGAGAAATTTTAAGTTGCTTATTTTGAGTTACGAAAGTTTTAGACATCTCTATGTCATGGAGGGAATTTTTTGCTAACGACCTTAGCACATGCAAATTATTTTCTAGTTTAGCTGAACATACATCAACACCATTTTTCGAAATAAACACTTTATTAACAGAAAAATGTATTTGATATTTACATTCAAGCAATGACTTTACAGAAATTAAGTTTCTCTTTAACTCGAGAACTACATATACATCATTCAGAATTATAAACCTATTATGTAAAGTCAACCGGAGACCTCCCACTGCCACAGCTAAGACGACATGCTCGGTTCCAACTCACATCGTCATCTCACTAGCACCAAGCTACCGCCAGAAACTAATTCTCTGAAATGAAGAACAAACATAGTTAGTGGCATCATAGTTAATAATCCAGGCAGAATTATCATTCTCTACTAAACAAGTTTCCAAAATCAGTAAATCGAATTTATCTTGTTTGGCCTTCTTCTTCTCAGCCAAATAACGTGGGTAGTTCTGCTTCTAATGCCCGTCTTCTTTGCAAGGGAAACACTTTCCCTTGTTAACCCTCACTGGTTGCCTACCCCTTGGAGCAGCAGGTTGTGGGTTAGTAGTTGCCTTCCCCTTACCACCCTTCTTCTTCTTCCACTTGCTAGTGCCGAAAGTAGAAGGTGCAGACTTAGTTCCAGAAGTCAAACCTGTGTGAAATGTTTTGGAATATGAGGCAACATTTACCTCACCAACCTTATTCTTCTTGCTTTTCAGAAAATATTAGAAAGTTTGCAACTCATTGAGTAAAGTTGAAGGTTATAATCAACCCTGTTCAGAACAGCATTTCTTACAAAGTGAAGGAAGATTTATGGTAACAACTCCAAAATAAAGCTAACTTGGCCGGCCTCATCGATGCTTGACCCGTTTATCTCAGCCACGGTGAAGTGGACCATCATAATGAGAATATGTTCCCGAATAGATGTTCCTTCCTTCATATGCGAATTGAAGATGTACTTCAGAGCATTGTGCCTGAGCTGCGTGGACGGTTGTCCGAAGATTCTCCTCTGGAACAACATGATCTTGCGTGCAGTGATCATGGGATCATGCTTCTTGGTCAAAACGTCGTTAAGGCTGGCCAAGATATATGCTCGGGCCTTTTCGTTCGCCCGTGTCCAGTGTTCATACGCATCTCGAATGTTTTGAGAATGTTAGGAGGTGAAATAGGAGGATACTCCTCCATAAGGACGAACCTTAAGTCATCGATGATTAAAGTCCTGTTAATTATGTTTTTTCAACTAGCATAATTTTTGCCAGTTAGTTTGTCGACGACAAGTAAAGACAAAGTAGCGATGGCCATCATTTAAAATTGCTAAAAAAAGAACAAACTTAATAAGTCTACTTACATTAAACCCGTTTTAGAACCGCTTCGGATCCTGCTCCTCTTCAATTTCTGGCCCCATATTCCCTACCTTGATTGTTTGACTTCTTATCTTGAAGGCATATTGGGGTATAGGTAAATAGTTCTAGTTATCCTAAATGACATCTATTTTGCAATGACGCTCCAATGAGGTAGGACAAAAGTCACCATAGGGTGATCAAGTACCCCTTCATTGGAATGAGACAATGTCAATCATTGGATAGAAACAACTCCTTGTAGCTGAATGTAATAGTCATCATTGTTCGGTCTAGAATTTGTTAACATTTTTAACAATTCTGTGCAAGTGTAACCCCTCATTTTAGGTTCTAGAGTCCTGCCCTAATGAGCCAACCTTTAGGGAAAAGCCTATTAGGATAAGAGACTAAAGCAACCCTATCCATTTCTGGAGATCAAATAAAGAGTTATGCAAAACAACCATCCTATAGGGGGACACTTCTAGGGTGCAACGAGGCGATGCACTAAAACTTTATCCAACCTAATGAGAGAGACCGAGGGATATGTAGTCACACGTCCCGCTGCCACTTACTATGAACATTCTCTTCATTCACCTTATTATTGACCCACCTAAATGCCACCTGTAGGGGGATACTCCAGAAGTGCCTCGAGGCCAAGGATAGATCTCACGGTGTGAACATTTTAGGGAGAAACGTGTAGAGGTAAAGAGAAGTATCATATACCCAAATTACCTTCCACTAAATGTTCTACCTAGGGATTCATTAACTTAGAAAATCCGAATACTAATTTTAACTAAGTTGTTTATTTAATTTGCTAAAAACAACACTTGCTTTTGATGATTAGCCAATTTTAATTCAAGTCTCATTAAACACTTCAATAGACTTTCATTAAATTTGCATGCATGTAACAAATCTATCTAATTCACCTTTCCAGGTAGATTCTGTTGGGGTTGATGCCCTAAATCTCGTATGGTCATGTAGTTTGTAAACACCTGTATGAACAAATGCTTATGATGTAATAATATGAGATATTTTTTACACTGTTGTCTATAAAATATGAGATATTTTATTTTCATTTACCAAAAAGCAATAAACTAAGATCCCTGGTTGTCGTTGTAAATTAAGCATGTATGTGGAGTTATACAAGTGGATCATGCCTTAAGTGATAACCTAAATGGTCTGTAGTATATGGATAAATGAGGGAAACCTTATCTTGGTGACACTATGGATACGACCCCTTTTATAGATGTTACAAGTGTTGTAAAGTGCTATAGATGGTCTGATCCTGATAATTCAGTGGAGACATGAGAGCGGGGGTGTCTTATACAAAGGAGTTTGTATAAGACCAGACCACGAAGTGTTTAGTCTCGTTATATAACACTGTTCATGACAAAGACTTTCATTTCACTAGGATGACCATAGGTAACATGACCTTAATCTTGAGTGAGTTGTGAACTCCTGCCTATGGGGGCGGTTCTTTGATTTGCATGGGTATGAGTGGCCAGATTGTCGACTCAAACCTACCACTTTGGGGTTTCGTCTGAATTGGGAGATGGGAACTCAACTACAAAAGATGGAATTCACTCCTACCCCAAAGTAGGGGTAAGTAGATAGATTGCTCCTTTAAGAGCTAATTCCGGGGCTTGAACGATGTGGTGCCACACACCTTCTCATGGCCCGAGAGATGTCCACTTATAGTAGGACTATGATGTATTGTTCATTAGAGGGATCAGTGGTACTTAAGTAGTTAGATGTAACTACAGGGGCAAAACGATAAATTAGACCAGCTGTACTTACGAACGATTTTTGAAGGGATACTGTACTGTTGACTGGTTATATCCAATGGACACAGAAATATATCTGTAGTAAAAAAAGTGCAGCTGTCGGTCTTTAGTGGAGTGCTTGACAGTTAATGGATGGTAGATCTCATGATTAAAAAGTTTAGTCAACTATTCGCGTACCGTTGGAGCTTCAAGCTACAGGTCCATAAGGTCCCCTTGGTAGCTTAATGGATTCAAGTTGAGAATTAGTTTTTGGGTTAGTTTGAAGTGCTCAAATTAACAAGAGGAAGTTTGATTATATATAATATAATTAAATAGGTTCAATTATATGTGATATAATTGATATGATGTATGAGATACATTAATTGGAGGAATTGATAAATATGATTTATATTAAGTAAAGGAGAAAAGAAATATGGTTTAAATGTTACATATGATGTGATATTAAAACTATAAGTTATAAATATAATATGATAAGTTAGTTATTGTATTTATTTATAATTAAACAATTATATGATAGTTGTGGGTGGTTTCTCCTTTAACCATGCATGAAAGTGGAAGGTTATTTTCAGTTTTAAATAACTAAAGGATAAAATGAAAAGAGTTTTCATTTTGTAAAGAGATCACTTCATTGTGTGCATTACTAATCGTTTAGCTGACTAGAGACTACACAATAACCTTCTAAGCGAGAGCCTAAACGATTGTGTAAAGCACCTCGATCCAGCATGATTTACTAAGCTATCGCGTGCCAAGCGAGACTCATTAAAAAATCGTATAAACGATCAAGTGTGTTTTACTAAATGATCAAGCATACACAGTCTATGCGATAGGCAGTTCATTCTCCCACTTGCTTGATCATATAGTTCGATTGTTGCCTTCCTCCATCCCTCTACCAAATCCAACAAAGCCCACACCTCTTGAATTCTAACTCCGAGAATACCAAGGTTGTCGAGTGTTGGTGTCTAAGGGGTTGCTTTTTCGTGGAGAAGATTGTTCGTGATCTAAGCGACAGCGAGAGATTGGCTAGACGATTATAGCGACAACGAGAGGTAGTTGTTCCAGTTCTTCACGAGAGCAAGAGATATTCAGAAGAAACGTTCTTTAAAGGTAAATCTCTCACTCCTTTTGTATTTAATTATGAAAGCATACTATAATTTGTTAGAAGATGCATAATTGTTCTGTATGTTTGTAAATGGCTTTAATTCTGTCAAAATGGACTTGGAAAGATTTTGCTTTTGCTCATAGGTTCTGTTGAATAAGAGTTTCTTCAGGTTCCTAGGTAGGGTTGCGACCTTTCCATCAACTTAAGTACCCCAACCTAGCCAGAATCAACCTTAGCCAAAAGGTCCCTTATAGATACATTTGTTACATATTTAATCTTTTATTAGTCAATTTTATTCTATTAAACCGAATTAAAAGATTAAACTTAGGTTTCTAATCTTATTAGAAATGTGATCTTAGGTCTATCTTAATTAAATTTTAAAACACTTTTAAAACATGATTAAAGCCCAAGGTGTGCATGCAACCCTTTATTATTGATTTTAATTCTAATTTCATTAATTATAACTCTTACAAAAAATGAAACAACTAAAATCATCCACATTGCTAAGCTTTATTTATAAAATTTATAAATAAACCTAAGTGTCATGCTTCATGCAATGTTTATTCATTACTAATTTATATAACTTTTATATGACGACTAATGAACTAAGCATACAATCCATGCTAACATACAACCTTATGTTATAACATTTATAATATAGATGATGCATGGATATGCTTTAATGCATGCATATATTATAACTCTTATATTATATGATGTATGAGCATGCTTTAAGTAATTTTATCATGTAAACTAATATATTATAACACTTATAATATAAAGATGATGCATGAATTAAATGCATAACCTATGGTGGATTTTAAAACTATATGACATACATTATGACATATAAGATAAACATACATCACATGGATATTTAATAAAAGTTGATGGACTGGGATAATTTGTCTCAAAAACGGAAAATAAATGCTTAACTATTACAAAAGTTGGAGTCAATCGGTTCGAACAGGTGAACCGAGTCTTGAACGCCCCACCTTGAAGCCTCATCACTTGATCATGTAGCAAATCCTTCTGATCGTCAAGTAACACAGGTCGAGTATAAACGATCGTGTAGCAATGATCATGTGGCTTAGGACTATGCGATGAGCATGAAAGTCCACGCAATCGTGCAGCACGCTTCGAGTAACACATGCCATGTGGTCGTGTAGGTAACGATGATGCGATGAGCATGATAGAACATGATCGAGTAGCAAGCGCCGAGTATCGTATACTATGAGATCGTGTAGCTACTGACCATGTGATGAGCATGATAGCCTACACGATCGTTTAGTGTGCATGCCTTGCGTCGAGTATCAAATACTATGCGATTGTTTACCCTCGATTGTCTACGCGATCATACAGCCAACGGAACATGATCGAGTAAACTTTTTGCATGATCGTGTAGCATTAGCTATGCGATACTTTAGCAAATACTACATGATCGAGTAACAATTCTACACGAACACATAGCCAAATCTAAACGATCGTCTAGCTTGAGCTACACGATGCGACCACCGTTTCGTCTTCTCCATCAAAGCGAACTGCAACTTTTTGTGTCTGAAGCTTCTTCATGAACGACTCAAAAACTTAAATGAATACAAACTTGATTGCAAGCAATTATGCCCAAAAACACAGGGGCCCTTACAAATTAACTTTTGTAAAAGTAAAAGGAAAGCATTAAACAAAGACAACTATTTTGTAAACATCCATCAACAACATCCATAAACATTTAACAATTAAATGCATTGCAGAAACTAAAAATCCACCAAATTGTAAACGAAATGCAAGACAAAAAATGGAATTTGAAAATCAAAACACAACCTGGCTCTGATACCAAATGAAGGAACTCTATTTATAGAAAACCTTTGAGCGAAAGCGGATCGTCTAAATCCCATTGTGATTAAACGCATACATTTACAGTCAACAAGAACAGATTATGCATAAATCTAAATTACAACATGCTTTGAAAATAAAAACAAAAGATTAAAAGATTATACCTTTGAAGAACCATTCTTCAAGTAAATCCCTCAATCAAACTCGTTCACGAATGCAACAAACAAGTCGAACACCCTCGAACAAGCAGCAAGCAAAAAACTCGATCCTCGAACCAACAGGACACTACCACTTGGTGACCTTGGTATTCTCGGTATGAGAATCCAGGAGTGGTAGGCTCTGGCTATTTTTGGTTAGAAAGGAAGTTTGGGGTTTGGAGGAGGAAGACGATCAAGTAGACGAACAAAACTATTGTGTAAACGAACAAAACTATTGTGTAAACGAACAAGTTTATCGCATAAAGAAGTCTCTCGATCGTGTAGATAATAAGGCTATCATATAGTCTCTCAAGTAATCGTGTAGATACTCGATTGTTTACTCGATTTTATTTCTTGTCTTGTTTGGAATAATTAGAAAACCATTTTCGTTTATCCCACTTTTTCCATAAAACCAAACAACTACCCACTAAGGGTTGTTATAGAGAAAAGGAATTTAATTATCAAATATTTAATAAATATAAATAAATATGATAATTAACTTATCATATTATATTTATAACCTATAGTTTTAATGTTGCATCATATACGATATATAAATCATAGTTCTTTTTCTCTATTTTATGGCATTTAATATAAATCATATTTATATTAAATTTAATAACTATGAATCTAATTCATAGAAAATATATTTGAATCATATTCAAATATTTGTTCCTCCAATCAAACAATAATGTGTCAAATACATTATATCAATTATATCATATATAATTGAATTAACTTAATTATATCATATATAATCAAATTTCCTCTTATTAATTTGAACATTTCAAATTAACTTGAAAACTGATTCTCAACTTAAATCTATTGAGCTACCAAGGGGACCTTATGGAACTTTAGCTTGAAGCTTCAATGGTATGCGAATAACTGATTAAACTGTTTAATTACATAATCCACCATCCGTTAACTGTCGAGCACTTCACTAAAGACCAATATGGCACTCTTTACACTACAAATATATTTACGCGTCCATTGGATATAACCAATCAATAATACGATGACCCTTCACAAATCACTCGTAAGTATAGCTGGTCCAAATTACCATTTTGTCCCTATAGTTACATTTAACTCATTAAGTATCACTGATCCCTGTAATTAACAATAGATCGTAATTCCACTATGACTAAACCCCTCTCGGGCCAAGAGAGGGTGTGGCGCCACATTGTTCAAGACTCGAAATTAGCACTTAAGGGAGCAATTTATCTACTTACACTTGATTCGAGGAATGAGTGAATTCCTTCTTGTGTACTTAGAATTATGAAGGTTATTAGGCAGTATATGCGGCAATCATGATAGGAATTCACGAGAAAGTGAGCTTGCGTCAATTAGCATGTCGAATTTCAGCCAACTCGTTATTTTACGTTAATTATGTGTTCAATGTTCTATTTTTGTAGCTAATCAGGAAATGAACGTAAATGTGGAAATCAGACCACCACATAGACGACCGCATGCGGAGAAACACTCTATCACAAAGGCAAACACATCAATCAACACATGGATGTTGCGGTAATCAGCTGTATGCATCCATCGCATGGGAGTTGCGCTTGTCAAGTGATTGCGGTCATCATGTAGAGTTGCGGTATTAAGCGAATGCGGCCGTTGAATGATTGTGGCTACGTGACAATCCAAACTAATGAGATTAACGCAAGGTAGGGGGAATGAACACATCAATGCATCTACCTCGAGAAAATCCAAAGCTGATGCTGACATTTCACCTACCACGCTGTTGGTGACAGAGGTTCAGAAAGGACTAACGCACTGAACGTCAGACTCAGAGCAGTCTAATTAATGCTGTCAGAGACCCAAGCTCTATAAATAGAAGTCGATGAGCTAAAATTTAAATCATTCGGAGATTATCCCTTCATCTTGGGCCTTTCCCCCTGATCAAGAAAAAATGTGTGAGAAGACGCTTGAGAGTTCTTCACCTCATTCATCCATTCCGAGTGACGACCAGAGCCTACGACCGGAGCTAAATCTCGAGAGAGTTAGTTCCTCCACCCATCCATGGCACCACCGGAAGCCTTAACGCATATCTTATATTGTATTGTATGACATTTTGTGATTAAGGAATTAATACAATATGTTTTCAATGCATTTCTCTATTTCCTTCAATTCTATCTCCATCTCCTTTGCTTAGCATCTTTCTTTCATTGCAACACTTAGTGGGATTGTTTGGGTATTACACATTAGTCATGTGGATTAGGGATATGAAGCATGTAGCAACCCATCGAGAGGTGTTCGTTGCATGAGTGTGCGAGTAATCCTATTTGCTTAGTGTGAAATTGTGGCAATTCCTGTCTATAGGCTAACGCATTATTTGTCTGTGAGTAAAGTCAGCAACAACCAACTGCCTGAGAGGGTGAGTGGTTGGTCACATTAAGCAATGTAAGTATTGTTCACTAGGGATAGGAACAATCTTAGGTCAGCAAAGTTCATGCGGTTACCTAGTCATATGAGTACTTCATTCATCATTTAGGCATACTTGGGAGAGTAGTCTAAAACACAAATCTAAGACTCGAGAGAGCGGATTGGAACGCATAGGCAAGAATGGGGATCTTAGAGATAAGCTCTGTTTGCCAACACTGCATCGCATGCATCCTAGGAATAGGTATGATGATATATGGTCACGTTGTTTGTGTATCATCGCATAAACAACAATTAGAGGCATATGTGTAGGCCCTATAGACACTTTTGCATATACATCGCATGCGTTCTAGCATTAGAAGCCGTAACATTCGCACCGAGAGGTGGTTTACTATTGTATGAAGTGTTGAATGATTGCATGGCTTGCGTTGACTAGGGTTGTCCTTACGGTCATTCTTAAGGGTTGCAATGAAACCATCTCCACATTTTATCTATTTTCTCATACATTTATTTCATGTCAAGTGTTGTTTTGTCTCTACCTCTCATGTATATTCTCATTGCGTTGTCTGTTACTTGGGAGTAGGAGTAGTGTTAACTTAGCAACATCCCTTCCATTCTTTTATTTAAACTGCCGCATGCACATCACCGCAAACATATAACTACAAGTCTCTGTGTTCGATCTTGGATTACCCGAGAAACTTGCATTCGTGTTATACTTGGTGTGAGCGTAAGAAAACTTGTAGCAGGACGCATGTCATCACATATATTCGTTAACATATTATCATTCCAACGCATGACCATCGACGCATGAAAATCAACACATATCTTAGGAACGTACATCGCATACCGCGTCCAAGGGATTTTAATTGCCGAGTAAACTTTACTCGATAAATTTACTCTTTAAGCATGTGTAGAAATATGAATAGGAATGAATGAACAAGTATATGTGTTAAAGAGAATTTTATGCGATATTATGTCTAAATATATGCGTTGTTAATGATACCCTCGTAGTATGCGATGGAGTAAAGCGTGTCACAAGTTTCCTTGTGCTGAAACCAAGTATAATTCCAACACAAGTTTCTCAGAATAATCCGAGGTTGAACACAGGGATTGTTTTCGTTAATGTGTCACTTTTGTGATATATGCGACTGGTTTTTACAATTAATAAAGAATGGTTGTTTACAGGAAAATAAATTTCGATGAAAATAAATTGCGTTGATAACAAAGTTGCGTTAAAGTAAAATCCTAAACTAATATACAAGATACAAGATACATGATACATGATATTGAGTTTGAGATTGACTGTGAAGTTATACAAAGGATCGTGGTATGCGTTGATAAGTCTTTATGAATGAATCAGAAGGGGAAAGAATAATTAATAAAAACAACGCAAGTTTGTTAATTGCGTTAAAGATGCAACTAAGGTTCCACTTTCTGTTGACTCAAAATTTATAACCATGTAACCATAGAATTTATCTTATTTCACAATCACTTTATGCGATACTACTTCTAGATGTATACGTTAATTATATGCTTCGTAGTATACTATGCGTTGTCACAAGTTTCCTTGCATTGAAACCAAGTGTAATTCCAACGCAAGTTTCTCGGTGTGATCCGAGGTCGAACACGAGGATTGTTTTAGGTCAGTGCGTTACATTCGTGATATATGCGACCAGGGGTTTTTCAATTAATAAAAGTAGTGTGTTTGTACATAAAAGTAACTTACGGTAAAGTAAAATAGTGTAGTAAAATAAAGATGCGTTAAAATAAATGTGCGATAAAAGTAAACCAAAGCTATTATGATACAAGATACCGAGTTTGAGACTGACTGTGAAGAATATACAAAAGGTCGTGTTATACTGTGGCAAGTCTTTAAGTACGAAGCAGAAAAAGAAAAGATAATTAGTACAAACATCGCAAGTTCACTAATTGTGTTAAAGATATGAATAGGGTCTTACTTTCCCTTGGCGTACACCTTTCGGTGATCGGCCGCGTTCCCACATCTCTGTGCTGAAACAGTGATGAACGTAATGAACGCAAGGCTGCTCCCATCTCTGGGAGTACTTCTCGCTTTAGTTAACGCATTCTTCTAACCTTCTCTTGACAGGCAGAATGACATCTTCACTTCTGCTCTCACAGGTGAAGATGCCATCTAGCATGCCTTAGCTAAACATATTTATTTCTTTAGCACATATTAATTCACTTGTTAGATTTATGCTAATCACCAAGGAATTAAGAAAACATCGTGGAGAAAATAATTCATGGAGGAACGAAAATAGGCAGAAAGATGGAGATGAACATGATCATAACATTTAATTATAGAATCAAGCGTCTGTTACATAGTGTGAATGATTTAGACTAAGAAGATGAATACAATTGATGATATAGATAGAAACAAATACAGAAGGGTGCCAACGTCTTGACACAGATCTGGATAGGAGATTTACTTGCTGGTGTATGAAGTGAATGGAAGGAAGAGCTTCCCTCTCAGGCTTGCTCGTCCGGTAGAGGTGACCTTGGTATAGAGCTTCATGGTGGGGATTTGAAGGATTTGCCCTAAGACTCACCTCTCGACCTTGTCTCTTATTCTTCCCGGATCTTCTTCGATCAGTACTTAGACCAGTCCCTCTTTCAATATACAAATATCAAAATAGCCTCGTATCAAGTATATTTTTCAGTGAATTCTCTGAGGGTATTTATAAATGAAGGCTTTGACTCTTGCAATGTGGACCCCACTTTATTGTTATGGAAATTTCGAAAATGGTGGAATAAATATTCCTTCTGTTATGCAATCAATCCGTCAAAAATGCACAACGGTTAGCCGTACACGTTCCTAAATCCTTTGCAATTGCATTGCTCATTTGCATCTTTCGATCGTGTGCCCGCATGCGATGTTGTTTTTTTATTACTGTATGCGTTTGAAGTTAAGCTCTGGATTGACTGTCGTATGCGCCGTCATTGTGTTGATCGTCTCTTCATTGTTGATTGATGGGCGCAATGCGACAGAGATGCGTTGTTCAGTTTCTCTTTGAGCCTTGATCGCAAGCGGTGACTTGATTTCCTTCAAAACATAATGAAAATATCTTTTCCTACCATCGCAATGGTGTTAGTGGGTGCATTGGCGACAATTTATATTCTTGTATTTCTTAGCCAATTTCCATACATTCAACGCATATTTTCTCTCTTTTAGCCGCAATATCTAAATAAAACAGTATAAATAACTTGTATTTCTACAAGTTATCACACCCCCAAATTTAGATATATGTTTGTCCTCAAGCATATCTTCTACGAAGGTAATGATGCTCAGTTCCTATCCTATATTTTTGCGTCGATTGGTTGCTCCAAATGCTCCCCTTAGGCACATTACTTGACAACGCAATTTTCTTCTATCCTTGCTAATTCCTAACGAAGCCCTACTTTATTCTTTTATACAACAAATTTCTGCTCAAAAATGTTTTTCTAGTTTTAAAAAGAATGTTTACCTTTTCTTATCAAAACAACTTGATGCGTCTATATGCGGTGGTCAAATATTGCGTCATTTATTTAGAGACCGTTGATCATGGTTACACCCTTTGTTTTGGCTTGGTCCCACAGGTGTCATGCAAACATCCAACCACGGTTGTGTGCCAATCTTAACTTTAACTCTTGATATTCGGAGGAGTTGTCTCTTACATTGTTTATATATTTTTTTTTATTCATTTTTTTGTTTTCATTTTCATAATGCGTCGTTCTTGGAAACCCACCTTCGTTTTTGCTTTCTGCCATGGGTGTCATGCGAATACCCAACTACGAGCAGGTTCTTTTCACAACTAACTCTTCTTAGGTTGGGATTGTTTTTAGGTTTTCCTTGTGCTGACATTGGAGTTTTGTATGAATTTTTTTTCCCTTTTTTTTTTTTGGAGATAGAAAATGAACGCATTTTCTTAATGACCATATAATCTTGATCTTATCTGCTCAGACCTTCCCCACCCCCAAATTTAGAGATGCGCAAGGTTCTCAATGCGTTGTTTGGACAGAATAGACCAACACTTAGACAAATTTTCAAAAAGAAGATTTGAGCAGAATTTTAAAAGATAAAAGGTAAAGTTTTGCTAAGCTAAGAATTAACTAAGTGTTAGTCAGAAATTACAAAGTGTGGGGAATGTTTATAAGTGTAAACATATTATACATCATGGCAGTGCAATGAATATCGCAAAAATGAAAGATCAAGAATATCGTAAAACTTGATAAAGGATGATAAAGAAAAGGCAAGGCATATAGAGAGAATATGTACTCAATTGTATTGAATATTACCTAAGTATACAAATAATTACAAATATCGCAATACAAAAACTTTTCGCCTGTACAAAGAATCAAAGAATTTAATTAACATAGAAAAATAATGAATTAAAGTATAAATGCAGAATGGCCGCAATAATAAAAATGTAGAGATTATTGAAGAGCAGGAGGTTCCGGAGGGTCTTATGTGGTTTTGGAGGAGTTGCTTCAAAGATCATAGGCTGCGGAAGATGCGGAGGCACCATGGGTCCATGAAGATATGCTGTCAGGAAATTGAAGTACTCATGGTTGCGCTTCGCTATCTGCCTTTGGTGCAGGTGAATGGTATAAGTGTTGCGTTGAATGTTGATCAACGTCTACCTTGCCATAGTAGCACTGCGTTGTAAATCGTCAACTCGCACAACTACCGCATCAATTCTCTGGCCAAAGAAGGCTTGTTACTAGGAGAAGAGTTTCTACTGTTGGGAGAATAGTTGTTGTTGTTGGGCAAGAAGGGACCGCATATCTGCTAACACAGCAGCTAAGGAGACGACAGTTGGTTGTGCCTGCGATGTCTCGCCATCAACATTTTGGGGTTGGGCAGAAGTGCCTTCACCCAAATCGTGTGGGTCATCAGCATACGGCAGTGGAAGGGAATGTTGCGGTGATGATGATGAAGGTGATATTGAGGCTGCTGGGTATGCGGTCGGAGAATCTGGGGGAAGAAGAACAATGGTAAAGTGCTCGCGAAGTGGAGAAGAAGGTTGTGCGGAAGGCTCGGGGGACGGGTCCTATTTCTTGCGTTGGTGAGTCTTGGACCTTTTCTTTTCCCTTACGAGGCATTGAGATCGATTGTGGGCCTCTTCAAAGGTAGCTCTGGGCAATGTAGGGAGTCTTTGAGAAGCAGCCTCAAAATCTTGATATTGATGTGGCCATGGACTTCATGTATGGGTTCTTCATCAATGCCTACACCTAGTGATAGGCATAGACTTGAGACAGTCCATGGGAAGAAGTATTGTCCTCTTATGTGCCCCACATAAGCCCTAATCTATCTGGCGATCAACTGGCCTACATCGATTTGAATGTCGCACGCAATACAGTATGCGGCCATGGCGCGATCCCTCGATATTGTCTTGTCATGCATTATTGGTATTAACCGCTTCTTGACCAAGTGCCTTGGACTCTAGGGTTCGGATGCCTTTTAATGAAACCATCCACTTAGTGCCCGATTGCGTTAATATTCGTAGTGCATCTTCCATCTGCTATTTAGTGGGATCATCAATGATTTTGATGCCCGGCGCATCCGGGTTGTCCTTCATCTGGTACAGTTCATTGATGTCCCTTGCGCTGAAAGACATTATCTCCCTTCATGTTTACCACATCCTTGGTGCCATGTAGCCGTTTGTGGTAGAAGTCTCTCACTACCTTTGGAATGACAATGGTTGGGCACTGGAAAAATGTGTCCCAACCATATTCCACGATCACGCTCGAGATTAGGTCTGGTAGTGGCATTGGCGCAGGGTAAAATCCCATCTCCATCAGCATGTCATCGTTTTCCCTTTTTCTCGATGGACGCCTCTTTGCCAATGCGGACTTGTTGCTCTCTATGACTGCTTTGCTCTTTTCCTTCTTCAACGCAAGGCAGGCTTCTTGCCTTTACTTTCTTTCCCGCTATTTTCTTTGTTCCTCCTTCTCTCGCTCAGCGAGTTCTTTTCCTCTCTTTTCTCTTAAGCGCTGCCTGTTTGCTTGGAGCTTTCTCTCCTTCTCTTCTTTATTTCTCCTTTCCTTTTCTGCCTTCTTTTTCTTTTCTTCCTCTTCCTCTTCTCTCTCTTCTATTTCAAACTCTTCTACAACTGCTCAGAGGCCAGCAAAATGCGTTGTTCCTCTTCAAGCCTTCTTATTTCTTTGACCCTTGAAATTTCATTATTGCGACACACCTCCTCATCATGCAATCTTCTCCTCCTACTGCCTTCTGCCATGATGAGTTGTTCCTGCGCCAATTTCTCCTGCCTCTCTTCATCTTCCTTTCTCCTTTTTCCTCTTCTTCTAATGCGTTGATCAAAATTGAAGGGTCAACGACAGACCCTTGCGGCACATTCTCCTTACGACGCCGCATCAAGGCAGTAACATCACCTTCTTCACTTTCGTCAGTCGCAACCATCTGCGCTGTTTTAGGTTGCGCGGCTCTCTAAGTTTCGCTAGTTCCCCTATGTCCTCCCTCACAGAGGTAGATTCCCCGTCCATCTTTGGGCTTGCAACCCTCTTCTTTCTTTCTTCTTCCTTCTTCAGGCGCCTTTCCTCACGTTTGCGCTCTTTCCTTTCCCTTCCTCAGTTTGGCCTCCTCATCTTCTTCATCCTCATTCTCTATGATCTTCTTCTCTGCTTTACGATGATGGGATGGCTCACCTTTTCCAACCTTCTGTTCTTTGTTCTTCTTTTTCAACTTCTTTTCCTCAGCCACCTCCAGCTACGTCTCAACCATCATTTCATCCAACGCAACCCTGGAGGGTTCTTCATTGGAGTCTGCGTTGATAGCCTCCGTAGGATCCTCCATCTCCATAGCGCTTTTTCTCGTTTCTTCTTCCATCACCTCTTCCGTCACCTCCTCCGTAGGCAGTGGTTGGTTAACAACCCCAGCCTCGGGCAGTCCTCCTTCTTTCTCCAGGTTGTTAAGGATGCTCCCAAACACCTCTTTGTCATCTTGTCTCTTCTTCTCACTTTCAATGGAGAGTGTTGGTGTTGGAAGTGGGGTGCTTTCAGATCTTTGCCCTCATTTGAACTGGAATGACCTAGTAGATAGAGGGTTTCACCTGAGTCTTCCGGCGACTTGAGGCACAGTTTGTAGTTGGGTGGCGAAACGACGACTAACAGCAAGAAATGCTGCCTCTCGCATGGAAAGTTGGGCTATTGAAGAAGTTGAGGGTGAAGTGGGTGGTTAGGAAGCTTGATCAGCCATTGATACTTAAGTGAAGGAAATTGGAAAATGTTAGGGTTCTAGGAAGAAAGAAAGCTCGGTATGCAGAGGCTAGGGTTTCAGATTGCAAAATGAGGCAATGTGATCTCATAGATGGGGGCAGTGTCCATTTATAGGTTGGGCCTTGGTAAGTCCAATGCTATTTTTGCGGTAGCAGGCCTCGAGACACTCAAAAGGCCTGTCGTTTGCACTCCCCTAATTTATGAGGTATCAGAGAAAACGTCCTTTCGTCGGCAGACTCATCGTTTTTTTTTTGGGATATGGAACGATTGGACTTCTCACTTAGCAAAAAGAATTTTCTTTAATGTTTTATTCGAATGGGCGTAAGGTAAAGATTAACGCAGTGTGTTCATGAACGCAAGTGCATCTTTGCAGAGGACGAGAAACAACGTATGGATTCCCGCAACACACCCCTTAACTCAACACATTTCTGGAAGATGAGTGCGCAATATTTCAACCAGTGCAACACTGCCTCAACATAGTGCATTTTTGCTAAGGACAGGCAAAGAACCCACACACGCGCAACACACCCCTCAGCACAATGCAGTTGGGTTGGATGAACGCAAAGTGTATTTTGTAGGTACAGGATGCATCCATTATTTCAATGCATATTGGGTGTTAATTTTTTTATTATTAATTTTATTATTTTTTATTCATCAACGCAAGTCACAAGGACTTGCGGTAATCACTTTCTTATTATTTCTCAATCATTCACCAAGTTTAAAAATAGTGCATTAAATAAAGGAAAGTTAAAGGAATTAAAGAAAGCGCAGAAATAAATGCAAGAGAATTACTTGAAGAATAAATTCATAAAGTCATAAAGAGAAGCAGTAAATGACAAAATTCATAATTCAGTAAAGACAGGAATTTAGGAAGCAAGTAAACATAGATTTGAGATATGAACCAGAAGATAACTTTTCTTCGATGAGCGCAATCCACACCTCTGCAGGCGGTTCAGCTTGTCTGCCCAATGTCCTCAGGGACATTGCTTCTTTCCATGAGATCCGGGGGTTTCAGAGTTGCTGGGCAATGTTCCAGGTGCTCTATTTCTAAGTTCAGAAGTTAGCTGCCCCACTTGAATCTCTAAATTTCTTACTGAAGACGCCTACGCCGGCATCACCGCATCATTTTTGTCCATGTATTGCTTGAACAGGGCCTCCAATGAGTTGCTAGAGGTGTTTGAAGATGAGGGTTGTTGATTGTGCGATTTCTTTTATTGACCCTGGTTCGAATTGTGGTGAAAAGGAGGAGGGTTCCTTCGATTCCCAAAATTGCCACTCTGATGGTTGCTTGGCCCCCCTTGATTAGGATTCCCTCCCCAACCGAAGTTAGGATGGTTCCTCCAACCAGGATTGTTTGTGTTGCTATAGGGGTGTTTCTGGATGGCACATACTTGTTGGACGTTCTATGGGCACATGTCCGTAGCATGGGCTCCTCCACAATTAACACAACTGATTGCGACCACTTGAGCTGGCGCAGTGGGTTGCGTTGATGTTTGTGAGAGAGCACCTTGATTGATTGCCATCGACTACAGGATCGAGGTCACTGCGGCCATCTGGGCAGCCAAGGTGGTCGTTGTCTCCGTAAGGACAATGGTAGTTTCATTTCTTCTTCCTATAGAGCCTCTTCCTCCATATCCATCGTCGACCCAGTCATCCATATTCCGCGAGATACTTTCAAGGATGACCTTGGCCTCAGTATACGTCTTATCCATAAACCTCCTGCCGCGGAGGCATTAGCAACAGCCTATGTCGATCTGTTCAGGCCATTATAAAACGTTTCCATCAGGATGCAATCGGGTATCCCAATATATGGGCAATTCTTCACCACTCTCCTAAATCACACCCAGGCGGTGCTCAGGGTCTCATTGTCCAGTTGTTCAGTTTCTTTTTGAGCCTTGATCGCAAGAGGTGACTTGATTTCCTGCAAAACAGAATGAAAATATCTTTTTCTACCATCGAAATGGTGTTAGTGGGTGCATTGGCGACAATTTATAATTCTTGTATTTCTTAGCCAATTTCCATACGTTCGACACATACTTTCTCTCTTTTAGCCGTAATATCTAAATAAAGCAGTATAAATAACTTGTATTTCTACAAGTTATCACTTTCCCTTGGTGTACACCTCTGGGTCATCGGTCGCGTTCCCTTATCTCTATGGTGAAATAGGGATGAACGTGTTGAACACAAGGTTGCTTCCATCTCTAGAAGTACTTCTCGCTTTAATTAATGCATTCTTCCAACCCTCTCTCGATAGGCAGAATAACATCTTCACTTCTGCTCTCACAGGTGAAGATGCCATCGAGCATGCTTTAATTAAACATAATTACTTCTTTAACCCAATTAATTTACTTGTTTAATTCTTGCTAATTACCCAGGGAATGAGGAAAACATCATGGAGAAAATGAAATACGGATGAACGAAAATAAACAGAGAGATGATAATGGAAATGATCATAACATTTAATACTAAGATTAAGCGTTTAATACATTGTGTGGATGAAAGATTAAGAAGATGAATACAAGTGATGGAAATGAGATAGAAACAAATACGGAAAAGTGTCTTGACACAGATCTGAAAGGAGGTTTTACTTGCCGGCATGTGGAATGGATGGAGAGAAGAGTTTCCCTCTCAGGTTTGCTTTTCTGGTAGAAGTGACCTTCGTACAGAGCTTCAACGGTGGGGATTGGAAGGATTCATTGCCCGGAGACTCACCTCTTGGTCTTCTCTCGTGATTCTTCCCGGATCGACTCTGGTAGGCGCTTCAGACCAGTCTCTCTTCTCAAATTAGTATATCACGTCTCCATGTATTCAAGTATATTTTTCAATGGAATTGAAGAGGCTATTTATAGGTCAAGCTTGGCTCTTTTCATTGTGGTCCCCACTTATTGTTTAGGTAGTTTCTGAAATGGTGGAGTGAATATTCCTTCTGTTACGCAATCAACCCATCAGAAATGCACAACTGACAGCTGTACGCATGTCTGAATCCTCCACAAATGCGTTTCTCTTCACATCTTCGATCTATCGCCGCATGCAGTGTTATTTTTTATTACCGTATGCGGTTGAGATTGCGTTGATCAAAAGGCTCTTAATCGATTGTCACATGCGCCGTCATTGCATTAATCGTCTTTTCGTTCTTGATAGATGGGCGCAATGCGACGTAGATGCGTTGTTCATTTTATCTCTGAGCCATGAACGCATGCGGTGACTGATTAACTGTAAAACAGAATTGAAACGTTCCCTTCTACCATCTCAATGGTGTCAGTGGGTGTATTGACGATAATTTATAATTCTCACATTTCTTAACCAATTTCTATACTATCGATGCAAATTTTCTTCCTTTTAGCCGCAATATATAAATAAAACAGTATAAATAACTTGTATTTCTAAAAGTTATTACCCGTCACCATGTTTTTGGCGCCGTTGCCAGGGACTTGGCAGCTAATTGTTTGTTCAGTTTTGTGTCTGCGACCAAACCTTTTATCTTGGCAGTATTGTTGCTTGTGCGACTAGGTTGCAACCAATGTTGAAGTGTAGGCGATGCGTTGAAAGCTAATGGTGACCTTAAGGTAGAAGGAAAATCAGTTGCAAAAGAGCTAAAGGTAATTCTAAGCACATGACGGCCGTATGTGCCCAACAATTGCCAGATGTTCCAATGGTCAAGGAACCTTGACCCAAGCAGTTGAGAGCAATCTCCTACGCGGAGGACTCCTTGCGGTGACAACACTCCTACTTTTCCAGGGACGTTTTCTTCTCTATCTTTACTTTGCTTTCTTAGTACAAATTATTTTCATTTATATTGTTATTTTGGATATATGGTTGCTTTTGTAGGTGCAACAATAAGTCTCCTCAGCTCGTAGTTCAACAGAAGAATTTCTTTCATCCTCCAACACATGGCTCTGATCGCGCGAATTCTAACGCATGAGCGCATGCGTTGTTCCGTCTAAGGTCTTTTCTCGTTATCTTATATGCCTTATCCTTTTGAAATTTTTCCTTTCCCGATTGCGTTGTTTTGCGATGTTTCTATGATGGTACGTATAGTTCACCGTATTTTCTAACTAATCAACGCAAGGCATTCTTTACTTTTATTAGCTTCTTCAAATGTTGAAAGTCTTAAGTTTTATTTTGTGTAAACCTTTGTTCAAACATTTATTATCGCATTCTTGTAATTTTGTTTTTAGCTTTGCAGTGAGAACGCTGCCAACCTCTAAGTTTGGCGGTGGTAGCAGTCCCGGGGAATTGCATTCATTATGTTGCGATCATTTAAAAAAAATGATGAAGTGAGATTTTGAGAATAATAACTCCACTGTCAACACAATGGGGAAACCCATGTTGATAAGAGTTAAGTTGTGAAAGATACTTGCTCGAAGTTGGATGTCTGCATGACACACGTGAGGGCAAGCCAAAACGAAGGCAAGTAGCCAAGATCATCTCATAAGTGTAACTCCTCTGTCCGACGTAAGCCAAAACAAACGAGACAAGAGTTGAGTTGAATATGGAACGCAACCAAAGTTGGATACCCGCATGACATATGTGGGGGTAAGCCAAAATGAAACGCGTAACCAGTTTCAACGCTGCATTTGAATAAGCCATCGGAAGGTTTTGAAGTATTTTTTAATGAACGCATTCTCAAAAGCTAAACATAAAATTGCGGTGAATGAATAAAAGTTTTTGAGCAAAGGCTTTCCGAATCTAAACTTAGACAAGATCTTTTTGAAGAAGCAGCCAAAGTGGAGGAGAGCATTGCGGTGATGGTCAAAGGTGTGTGTAAATTATATTATGAGAAGCGGGTCATCGCAAAGGAAAGCATGAAGGTGAGTTAGAATTTCTTGTGTATAACGCATGCTTGAGGACAAGCATGATTTTAAGTTTGAGAGTGTGATGACATGCAGAAATGCATGTCATCTTAATCCTTTTACTTAGAATTATGAAGGTTGTTAGGCAGTATATGCAGCAATCATGATAGGAATTCACAAGAAAGTGAGCTTGCGTCGATCAGCATGTCGAATTTCAGCCAACCCGTTATTTTACGTTAATTATGCGTTCAATGTTCTATTTTTGTAGCTAATTCAGGAAATGAATGCAAACGCGAAAACCAGACCACTACATAGACGACCGCATGCGGAGAAACAATCCATCATAAAGGAAAACGCATCGATCAATGCATGGATGTTGCGGAAATCAGCCGTATCCGTCCGTCGCATGGGAGTTGTGCTCGTCAAGCGATTGTGGTCATCATGTAGATTTGCGGTATTAAGCGAATGCGGCCATTGAATGATTGCGGCTATGCGACAACGCAAACTAATGGGATCAACGCAAGGTAGTGGAATGAACGCATCAACGCATCTACCTTGAGAAAATCCAAAGCTGAGGCTGACATTTCACCTACCATGCCGTTGGTGGCAAAGGTTCAGAAGGACTAATGTGCCGAATGCCAGACTCAGAGTAGTCCAATTAATGCTGTCAGCAACCCAAGCTCTATAAATAGAAGCCGAGGAGCTAAAATTCAAATCATCTGGAGATTATCCCTCCATCCGGGGATTTACCCCGTGATCCAGACAAAATGCGTGAGAAGACGCTTAAGAGTTCTTCACCTCATTCATCCATTTCGAGTGATGACCGGAGCCTTCGACCGGAGCTAGATCTTGAGAGAGTCAATTCCTCCACCCATCCATGGCACCACCGATAGCCTTGACGCACATCCACTGGAAGCAAGTCTTTGCTTCCAGCCAGTCATTTCATTTCCTTTTCTTTTCTTATATTGTATTGTATGACATTTTGTGATTAAGTAATTAATACAATGTGTTTTAAATGCATTTCTCTGTTTCCTTCAATTCCATCTCCATCTTCTTTACTTAGCATCTTTCTTTCATTGCAATACTTAGTGGGATTGCTTGGGTATTGCACACTTAGTCATGTGGATTAGGGATATGAAGTATGTAGCAACCCATCGAGAGGTGTGCATTGCGTGAGTGTGCGAGTAATCTTATTTGCTTAGTGTGAAGCTGCAGCAACACCTGTTTATAGGCTAACGAATTGCTTGTCTATGAGTAAAGTCAGCAACAACCAACTGCCTGAGAGGGTAAGTGGTTGGTCGCATTAAGCAATGTAAACATTGTTCACTAAGGATAGTAACAATCTTAGGTCAACAAAGTTCATGCGATTACCTTGTTTTATGAGCACTTCATTCATCATTTAGGCATACTTGGGAGAGTAATCTAAAACACAAATCTAAGACTCGGGAGAGCGGATTGGAACGCATAGGCAAGAATGGGGATCTTAGAGATAAGCTTTGTTTGTCAACACTGCATCGCATTCATCCTAGGAATAGGTATGATGATATGTGGTCGCCTTGTTTGTGTATCATTGCATAGACAACAATTAGAGGCATATGTATAGGCCCTATAGACACCTTTGAACGTACATCGCATGCGTTCTAGCATTAGAAGCCGTAGGAGGTGGTTTACTATTGTATGAAGTGTTGCATGATCGCATGGCTTGCGTTGACTTGGGTTGCCCTTACGGTCACTCTTAAGGGTTGCAATGAAATCATCTCCACATTTTATCTATTTTCCCATACATTTATTTCATGTCAAGTGTTGTTGTGTCTCTACTTCTCATGCATATTCTCATTGCGTTGTCTGTTACTTGGGAGTAGGAGTAGTGTTAACTTAGCAACATCCCTTCCATTCTTTTATTTAAACTGCCGCATGTACATCACCGCAAAGATATAGCTACAAGTCTCTGTGTTCGACCTCGAATTACTCGAGAAACTTGCGTTCGCGTTATACTTGGCGTGAGGGTAAGAAAACTTGTGGCAAGACGCATGGTCATCGCATACATTCGTTAACACATTATCATTCCAACGCATGACTATCGACGTATGACTATCAACGCATATCTTTGGAACATGCATCACATACCGTGTCCAAGGGATTTTAGTTGTGGAGTAAAATTGACTTCTAATACATGAATGATCAGGATCAGATGACTTGTAGCACTTTACAACATTTGTAACACCTACAAAGTGAGCCATACTCGTAGTGTCACCAGGATAAGGTACCTAGTCTTATCTATATAATACAGACCATTTAGGTTATCACTTAAGCACGATTCACTTGTATGTCTCCACATACTTGTTTAAGTTACAACGTTAACCATAGATCTTAGTTTATTAATTTGTGGTTAATGCAACTAAAATATCACATATTTCATAGACAGAAGTGAATAAAATATAATATTATAAATCACAGAATGTTTGTTCATATAAGTGTTTACAAACTACAGGACCCTATGAGATTTAGGGCATCAACCCCAACAAGAACGTGAGTGAAAAAATTGACATATCGTATACATCTTTTTCCTCCCACTAAGTATTTAAAAATTTTATGGTTTTATACTTAGGTAAATTTGGCTAATTCAATTTATTTAAGACCTTGTTAAATTTGCTCAATATAACGCTTATATTGAATAGTTTAACAATATGTGGTTTTATTCATTATACTCTGAAATGAATCACCTATTGCATGCTTATAAAATATTTACCCAAGTCACCTTCCAGATTGTTTCCCAAGTAGACGTGTTCCATTTTCATCGGCATAAAAACCTCAGCCTAGATAGAACGTTCCTTAGACAAAGGTCTCTTATGGGCAATCATTTTATAAATTTAATCTTTTAAACGGAGTTCATTTTAATTTTATTAAACGAATTAAAATATTGACCTAATTCTAATCTCATTAGAAACACGTTTAACATAAGTCTAGGTGAATTAATTTCAAACCATAAGATTAATTTGGACCTATGTTTGCATGCAACTCTTGATTATAAATTTTAATTCTAATTTCATTATCCTTATAACATTATAAAATAATGAAATATAAAATCTATATTTTGTATTTGTGACATTGATTAAATATAATGCTTATATTAATCTAAGTAATGTCATGCTCAATGCAAATTCCTTTTCCATTGTAATATATAAATTTTATATTAAACAATCATTAAGCATCATCAACCATCATGCCATCATACATTATAACAATTATAATATTACATGATGCATGAATATGCTTCATATACCATACATCTAAATAATATAATATTTATATTACGATGCATAAGCATGCTAATTTAATCATGCATAAAATAAATATAACATTTATGTTTAGATATGATGCATGAACATGTTTATCCTAAGGTGAGATTTTAAATCTAAATTGCATACATTATGTACCATTCAAAACTAATTTAAATCACACATCCCATGCATAATTAAATTAATCAGCAATTAATTGGACCAATTTTTGGCACTCTAAAATTAATTAAATTAGTATAACTAATTTATATTAATCTAACTAATTAAAATTTGAACAAAACACAAAAAAACAAAGGAAAAAAAATACTAGTAGAATTCAAACCCACAACCTTAGGCTTCCAGGCAAAGGCTACAAATGACAAGTCAATTGGCAACTAGATGATATTAAACGCGTGTTTAATAAATATACTATTTTGCAGTGCCTACAGTAGAACATTAACCTTGGACGGATGAAGCGCCGCACCTTCCGCCTCGTGTCGTAGCATTACGACGCTGCAATTGTAGTGTCGCAATGCTGCTAGGCATAATGCCCCCCCTTTTTTTTTTGCGTTTTTTCAACTCCGAACATCTCCAAAAGCCTTCGTTCCTCTCCGATCTCATCAATAATGCTTGCTCTTTCGATCGACATGGACTAACAGACTCGAAGTACGAAATTTAAATGGCCAAAAATACTGAGCCTTTACATTTTAATCAAATTGAAATGAAAAAACTATGTGCCAAAAACCATAAACATCCATTATTGCAAACCGATGCTCAAACATTCAAAATGCAGAATAGAAACCCCACCTCTAAGCTAGATTTTGTTTCAAAAACAAAACTAAAGAATGTAAATGCAAGAAAATTGACTTTGATACCGATTGAAGAGATCGAATCCCAAGCAGAAGCATGTGAACACCTTACATTTCATTCTTTCAGTTTAATTGAAACAAAATCAACATAATAAAATAGAGGATAAATTTGTAGATCAACATATTTAAAAGAGAGAAGTGAAAATTAGAAGAAAAATATCACATACCTTCATCGATTCTTGAACTCTTCAAGATTTAAACTCTTTAATAAAATTAATCAATATTCATTAACTATCGGGCAGTCCACTAATGATCGATACCTGCACTATTCGCACTGTAGATATATTTCTATATCCACAGATATAATCAATCAATAGTGAGCCAACCCTTCAAAAATCGTTCATAACTACAGTTGAGTCAAATTACCATTTTACCCCTATAGTTACATCTAGCTTCTTAAGTACCACTGATCCCTTTAATGGACAAACAATTTAAAGTCTAACTATAAACTAACACCTCTCGAGCCAGTGAGAGGTTGATGCCTCAATGTTCAAGACCTGAATCAGCTACTAAGGGAGCAATTTATCTACTTCCGCTAAAGATAGGAAGGAGTGAATCTCATCTTGTGTAATAGTATTCCCATCTCCTTACATCGACAAATCCCCAAAATGGTAGGCTTCTTTTGTCGACTAATCTGACCACTCTCACCCATATAAATCAAAGGATCGCCCTCACAGACAGGAGTTCACAACTCACTGAGGATTAAGGTCCAGTAAACTATGATCATCCTGGTGAAATGTAAGTTTCTTCTACCAACGGTGTTATATAGATAATCTATTTATTTCGTAGTTTGGTCTTATACAAACTCTTTGTATAGAATACCCCCGCTCACATGTCTCTACATGAATGATCAGGATTATATTATTTGTAGCACTTTACAATAATTGTAACATTTATAAAGCAGGCCGTATTCATAGTGTCACCAGGATAAGGTACCCAACCTTATCCATATACTGTAGACCATTTAGATTATCACTTAAACATGATTCACCTGTATGTCCACATACATGTTTAAGTTTATTAGATAACCTTGGATCTTAGTTTATTAGATTGAATTAATGCAATCTAAATTTCAATAAAATAACTTTTATTTTATTAGATATGTAATTTGGCTTTACGAACCATAAGATACATGAGATTTAGGACATAAACTCCAACACCTCTAGCTTTTACGCTCATCAGACCACAAAGGTTTGAATGTATAAGCTCCAAGGGTTCTTTGGCTCTATAACCTTTTCCAGTAAAAGTTCGTTTTGTCATTTTTCCCTTTAGATAAGATTCACATACAAGTAAAGAATTTTCTTCTAACCTGTTTAGAAGTCCATTCTTAACCAACTTCTCAATCCTATTGAGATTAATGTGACCTAGTCTTAAATGCCAAAGATGAGCATTATCTTTTAGGAGAAAATTTTTTCTTCTTAGTTTTAGCTGTAGTAGTGTTGAACATTTCAATACTGAGCATTTTAGATACTAACGGCCTTAGTACGTATAATTTTCTTTCGTTTGTTGCAGAACAAATATCAATACAATTTTTTGAGAGAAACGCTTTATCCCGAATAAAAAATACATTAAAAGAGTGTTCTAAAAAACATGAAACTAAAATCAAGTTCCTTTCAAATTAGGAACATAATAAACGGTGTCTAACAACATAAACTTTTATTCAAAAAACAACTTCAAACTCCCAATTACAACCGCCAAGACATCTCTCCTATTCCAACCCGTAGAGTCATTTCTCCCATTGCCAGTTATTTTAAGGAACTAGTTTCCTGCAAAGAAGTACAAACATGGTTAGTGGCTTCTGAATCAAGTATCCAGATATGATTATCATTTTCCACCAAACACGTTTCCATAACTAGTAAATCATATTTACCTTCTTTTTCCTTCTTTTTCTCCATTAGATATTTTGTGCAATTCATATTCCAATGCCCATCTTGGTTGTAATGATAACAGGTCCCTTTTGCAACTATGACCTTCTTGCCCTTTTGAGTAGTAGTAACAGTGGTGGCATTATTCCCTTTTCCACCGTTCTTCCTTTTCCACTTCTTCACACCAGATGAAGAGGGAGGCACAAATTTAGTTCAAGAGGTCAAACCTCTGATGAACTTTTTCTTATTAGAGAATGCAATATTTGCCTCCCATTATATCTTTTGGATTTCATTAAAGACCAAAACATCTGTAGCTCGTTAAGGAGGGTGGTAAGTTGTAGTCAATTTTGTTCATAATACAATTTCTAAGGAATTTAAAAAAGTTATTCGACAGTGATTGCATGATAAAGTTCACCTGACTAGGCTCATTTATGAGACTTTCATTCGTTTCAACGTTATTGAAATGGTTCATCATGCTAAACTCATGTTCCCTAACAGACGATTCTTCAACCATCTGCGCATTGAAGATGAACTTAAGAACATCATGCATGACTTACGAGGAAGGTTTTCCAAACATGTCATGTAATGATTCCATGATCTGGCGCGCAGTGAACATGGTCTCATACTTTTTGGCCAGGACTTCAAATAAGTCTGCTAAAATATAGGCATTTGCCTTATCATTGGCCTTTGTCCACTTTTCATAAGCATCATGAACACTTCGTGATGCGTTATGCCCAAAGGTTGGAGGACATTCCTCCGTGAGAACGAATTTGAGGTCATCCACTACCAAAACGGTATTTATTGTAGTTTTTCAAGTCGTATAATTTTCTTTAGTTAATTTTTCGGCACCAAACAAAGTAACGATTGAACTAGACATGCTAATACAAAAAAAAAAAAAAAGAATTACTTATATTAGACACTTGTGCAAAAATTCATTTTTCATTTTAATCCAATCAGTTTAGAAAAAATTAACGAACACCAACATCATTGAATTTGGCAATGATACATTCAGTAATTTGGAATAAATGCCACTTCAGGGTGTATAGTTATTTCTTATCACTGAAGTAAGACACTTTCAATCAAATATTATCCCAGAATAACTCCTTATTCATATAATATTCAATTACCATTCATTTGATCAATAAATCATTAATTGTCTTAATGCTTTATCGTATATGTAACCCTTCATTTTCAACCCTATAACCCCGCTCCAACTAGTCTACCTTAGGGAAGAACATAATTGGTGCAATTGGTTATAGCGGTCTTATCCATTTCTAGAGTTTGTAATGTTTTCCCTCATGCAAATACTTTTCTAAGGGAGGGTGCTCCCAAGGCACCACGAGGCCGAGCATGAAAGAAATATTACAAACTAACAAAGGAGACCGTAGGATATGTTGTCACACATTCTTCTCCCACTTACTATAAACACTTTATTAGTTCACCTTGATATTGACCAATGCAAAAACCTTCCTAAAGGAGGGTGCGCCCAGGGCACCACGAGGCCGAGCATGAATCTCACCCTGTGAACTCTTTAGGAGAATATGAGTGGAAAACGACATATCATATATATATCTTTTTTTTCCCACTAAGTGTTCTACCTTTTGGGTTTATTGACTTAGAAAAAGTCATCCTAATTATTTTAACTAAGTTCTTGTTAAATTTGCTTAATATAACGCTTATATTGAATAGTTTAACAATATGTGGTTTTGTTCATTAAACTCTTTTAACGATTATTGCATGCTTATAAAATATTTGCCCAATTCACCTTCCAAGTTCATTCCTAGGTAGAGGTGTTTCGTTTCTGTCAGCTTAAAAACCCTAACCTAGACAAAACATTCCTTAGACAAAGGTCTCTTATGGGAAATTATTTTATAAATTTAATCTTTTAACCAAGTTCATTTCAATCCTATTAAAACGAATTAAAAGATTAACCTATTTTTAATCTTATTAGAAATGTGTTTAGCATTAGTCTAGGTGAATTAGCTTTAAATCATTTAAAATTAATTTTTTACCTATGTTTGCATGCAATTCTTGATTATAGATTTTAATTCTAATTTTATTGAACTTATAACCTTTAAAACACAACAAGTTTGTCAAAATGTTTTTTGTTTGTATTATGACGACTTTGATTAAATATAATGTTTATATTAATATAAATATTGTCATGCTCAATGGAAAGTTCATTTTTCATCTAATTATAAAACTTATAATCATCATGCATGAAAAATAAACATACATATTCATTTCTCTATATCATACATTATACCATTTATGATGCATGAATATGCTTACTCAAAACATGCATTTAAATAATATAACAATTACATTATAATGCATGAGAATGCTTATAATAATCATGTAACCATATAACATTTATATGATACATGATCATGTTTATCCTAAGGTGGGATTTTAAAACTATATAACAAACATTATGCAACATATAAAACATATATTTAAATAATACATCACATGAATATAAAACTATAAAAAGCTATGATAGACCAAATATTGGCACCCTCATTTTAATAAAATTAAAATTACAAAAGAAAGTTGTCATCCTTGCGTTGGAAGAGACTCTTGTGATCAGTTATCTACCAGGTACCTTCCACGACACACATATCGAGACGGACAAGGGGTTTCTGCTGAACTCCATGCATGGAGATGAAGTGCTCGATGCATGGGTTTCAAGTACCGCATGCATTAGACAATGAAGTTCAACGCATGGGCATCGTCCCTTCGCATGCGACTGTGAGCATTCCATCCATCACGTGTAAGTCCCTTAATCACATGTGTATGCAACCTGCCGCATGGGTTTGAGTTTAGCCTTATAAGTGTCGACGCATGGTATACGTTGACGTACTTATCTTCAAGCTCCTCTGCTTTGCAAGGCCATCACCCCATCGCATGGAATGTGCCTGTCGCAAGCCATCATTGCATGTCATTTCGCTGCAAGCCATCATCGCATGGCAAGATACCAGGATTCGCGAGACAGAAGCAAACCTTCTATTTTTCTTTGAAAATCTGGGCACTGGACAACATTGTTTTTTACCCTAAACGACCCAAAAAATATAGACTCAGTTGCCAAAATAAAATGCCCGAACAATAGGCCCTTACATTGATCAAATCAACATAAAATTATACAATCTATGGTGCCAATAAATGAAGTTATCTATCAAGCAAACCTCATACATTTTCAAGCAAAATTTAGAAAAATAACCCACCTCACGAACTGATTTTTGTTTCAAAAAACAGAAAATCAAAATACAAGAAAACATTGGCTCTGATACCAATTAAAGGAATCAAATTTCATAGAAGCATGCAAACGCCTTACATTTAGACATTCATTTTTATGTAAACAAAAACAGCAAAATAAAAGATGTATTTATAGGAGAAATATTCAAACAAAATCATAAGCATGCTAGAAAAGTAGAATAAGAGAAGAAATCAAAGCTCACCTTTGTTGATTCCTCTAACTTTCCTCTTCCACCATTATCAATAATCTCGAAATTCTACAATGAAGAAGGACAACACCAACAAAGTTATCTTGCTATTCTCTAGGATCCCAAAGAACTTGGAACAGTGGTCTCCAAGAACTTTTGAGCAGGAAAAGGATAGAGAATTTCGAGAGAGAAGTTAGAGAGAAGGTAGAGGTTTTGAGGCTAGGTTTTGGTGTAATAAAAAAAAACTCATTATCCTAAATGAGCTATAAGGATATAGCTATATGGAGAAGACACCCATTCTCCAAGAATTTTCTTTTATACCCTTCGTACTAATTATTAAGTTACCCTTATTTAATTAATTGACACATTAATTAAATAACCATATATTAAATCCCATTTAATATACATTTAATTAATCATCATAAATATCATATATTTATACTAATCTCCGATCTCCATTATTTCTTAATCAATTAATTAACCATTAATTAATCAATTAAATAACTATATTAAATCATATTTAATATGGAGTTAATTAACATATATATATCACATATTTATATGTATACATCTCTTTATGAATCCAATTCATATGAATCTAATATTTGAATATTATCAAAATATATCTCTCTTACATAATTTGGATTTTAGATCATATTTATATATTAATCTCATTAATGTAAAATTACCTCATTTGATTTGAACAATTTAAATCATTCCTCATTGCTATCATTTAGTGAGCTAACACTGAGACCTTATGGACCTATAGATTAGAAGCTTAAATGATATGAGTGTTGGGGTTGATGCCCTAAAGTCTCGTGTCCTGTAGTTTGTAAACAGTTTGTACGAATGCTTGTGTTGTATAATATATGATATTTACTTCACATTTTGATTTTGCTCAGTTGCATGTTTTATTTGCTTTACCACAAACCAATAAACATAAAATTCATTTTTATCTGTATGTAACTTAAGCATATATGTGGTGACATACAAGTGAATTATGTCTTAAGAGATAACCAAAATGGTCTGTAGTATATGGATATAGGAGGGAAATCTTATCCTAGTAACGCTACGGACGCGACCCGCTTTGTGGAATGGTCATAAGTGTTGTGACTTGTCACAGATGATCTGGTCCTGATCATTCGTGTTGGGGACATGCGAGTGGAAGCGTCATATACAAAGAGTTTGTATAAGACCTGACCACGAAGTGTTAATGTCTTGTTATATAACACCGTTCATGACAGAGACTCCACTTCACTAGGATAACCATAGGTAACATGACCTCAATTCTGAGTGAATTGGGACTCCTGCCATTGAGGGCGGTTTTTTGATTTGTATGGGTGCAAGTGGCCAGGTCACCGATTCAAACCTACCATTTTGGGGATTGGTCTGATTTGGGAGCTGGAAACTCAGCTACACAAGATGGAATTCACACCTTCCTCGAAGCAGGCGTAAGTAGATAGATAGCTCCCTTAAGGGCTGATTCCAAGGCTTGAACAATGTGGCATCACACACCTTGTCCTGGCCCGAGAGGTGTTAACACATAGTTGGATTATGTTGTATTGTTCATTAGAGGAATCAGTGGTACCTAAGGAGTGAGATATAACTACAGGGGAAAAATAGTAAATTGGCCTAGTTGTACTTACGAGCATCTGTGAAGGATCATCATACTCATGATTAGTTATATCCGATGGATGCAAAAATATATCTGTGGTAAGAAGAGTTCAACTGTTGGTCTTTAGTGGAATGCGTGACAATTAATGGATGGTGGATCTCGTGGCTAAAGAGTTTAGTTAGTTATTCACGTACCGTTGGAGCTTCGAGCTACATGTCCACTAGGTCCCCTGGGTAGCTTGGATAAAGTCGAGAATCAGTGTTTGGGTCAATTTGAAATATTCAAATTGACAAGAGGGAGTTCGATTATATATGATATAATTGAACTGGTTAATTATATATGATATAATTGGCTAAATGTATGAGATACATTATTTTGGAGGAATTTAGATATAAATATGATTATATAATGTGAAGGAAAATTACTATAGTAGATATGTGATAGCAAACTATAGGGTAAGAATATAATATGATTATATTCATTAATTATTAAATTGGTTAATTATATAATAATTGGCCTAAAACTTCTCTCGGACGTTCGTTAGTGGGAGAATCCGAAGTCGGTTATTGTAACCGAAGAATAAAATGAAAATTTGTTTCATTTTTGCAAGAGTTCGAAAAATTGGCAATTGGTATGAAAACATTACGATCGCATAGCTTGAGAGCCTATACGATAGTCGTTCATCGCCTAAACGATCGCACATCTCTTGCCTAAACGATCGCACAACTGTCCCTATACGATCGCTTAGCTTTCCTAAACGATCGCATAGTATGCCGCGTTTTCTAAACTATCGTCTACCATTTATTAAATGATCACTTAGTAAAACCTACACGATCTTGTAGCTTCTTCTAAACGATAAATACACACCTATACGATAGCTCTTTATCTCCCACTTGCTTATTGTCTACACGATTTGTTCTTTCTCCAACCTCTACCAAATTCACCAAAGACCACACTTTGGATTCTCACTTCGAGAATACCAAGGGCTTCATTTTGGTGGTGTCGTCCCCGCTGTTGTTCACTTGTTCGTGACTATTTGTGTTGTTGCTATTCGCGTAGATGATCGTGCTGCTGCAGCCGACTAGTTTGTTGGGCGATAGATTGTGCGTAGAGGTCTTTCGCTACGTCTGAGTTCAAAGCTTGAAGAGGGTATTCAACTGGTATGAGAACTCTTTCTTTTTTATTTTATTATTTGAAGCATGCTGTTAATTAGTGTAAATTGCATAATTGTTTGATAGAATGTGTGTGTGGTAATTTCGATCACAATGAAATCGAAAAGATCCGTATGCGCTCATGGATGCTCTTCGTTAAGAGTTCCTTCAATGAGATTAATTAATTAAACTCTTTTAATCCAATTAATCAATATTTATTAACTATCAATCACTCTACTAAAGACCAATAGTTGTACTCTTCGCACTGTAGATATATTTATGTGTCCATAAATATAACCAATCAACAGAGCAATGACCTTTCACAAATGCTCATAATTACAGTTAAGTCAAAATACCGTTTTACCCCTGTACTTACGTATAACTCCTTAAGTACCACGAATTCGTCTGATGAACAAACAGTTTATGGTCCAACTATAAACTAACACCTCTCGAGCCATTAAGAGGTTGAGGTCTCATTGTTCAAGATCCAGAACCAGTTATTGAGGGAGCAATTTATCTACTTTCCCAAGAAATGGGAATGAGTGAATTCCATCTTGTGTAGTTGTGTTCTCAGCTCCCTAATCAAACAAATCCCCAAAATGGTAGGCTTATTGAGTCAACTTTCATAGCCATCCTCATCCATACAGATCAAAGGGTTGTCGTCAGAAACAGAAGTTCACAACTTACTCAGGATTAAGGTCGAATCTCCTATGGTCATCTTAATGAAATATTAGTTTCTTCAAGTAACAGTGTTATAAAGAGAAACTAATTATTTTGTGGTCTGGTCTATGTATAAACTTCTTTATACACAATACCCTCACTCACATGTCTTTATATGAACAATATGGTTCATATTATTTGTAACACTTACATCACATGTAACAATTACAAAGTGGGTCATATCCACAATGTTACTAGGATAAGGCACCCAACCTTCATCCATTTACTGCAGACCTCTTAAGTTATTACTCGAACATGAACCACCTGTTGGGAATGTCCGAGAACTCGCAGTTCATAAATTTTGTGTTAAATATTCTATTTATTAATAAAATATTATTGAGTATCTTATTTGATAAAGTTGTTGATATTGCATTCTATTATGAAAATCCAATAAACATATCCATGGCTATAATATGAATACTTCAACTTTATGTAGTGACATAAATAGGATCAAGTTAATAGTATATAGCCTAAATGGTCTATAAGTATATGGATGGAATTGGGTATCTCATCCTAGTAACACTTTTGTATAGGTAATACAAATGATGTTATCCACAGATCATTCATGTAGAGACATGTGAGTGGGGGTATCCTATGTAATGAGTTTGCATAAAGACTAGACCACGAAATAATCACTTTTCTTTATAACGACCATTTATTGTTAAAACTGACTATTCATACTAATGAAACCTAGGATAATTCGATCTTAATCATGAGCTAGCTATGAACTCCTATTTATTCGGGATTGTCCTTTGATGTACATGGGTGAGAGCAGCCCAATAGCACTGCTCAATAAGCCTTCCATTTTGAGGATAAGGCTGGATAGATAGCTGGGGACAGCCCTACAAGATGGAATTCACTCCTACCCATTTTAGGGTTAGCAGATAGGTTGTTCTTTTAAGTGCTGATACCGGGTCTTGAACAAACGGGGTCGTGCCTTCTCATGAAAGAGAGGGACATGATTCATAAGTAGTATTACGAATCAGTTGTTCATTAGAGGGTCAGTGGGAACTTAAATAATAAGATGTACTTACGGGGGTAAAACGGTAATTTTGACCTAGCGGTAAATACAAATAACCTGTGAAGGATCAACTTACTAGTTATAGTTAACATGGAAAGAAATACATCTATAGTGAGGATAGTGCAACTATAGAGCTATAGTGGTATGTCTTGATGGTTAACAAAAAGTAATTAATTCGGTTTAAAGAGTTTAACCAATTAATTACAAATTGTTGGAGTTCATGATCTGTAGGTCCAATGTATTATCACCAAATCCCATCATGAACTCTTTAGTCATCACCAAGTAGGAGCTGCCCTACATGCAGCCATCTTCTATTGCATGATTTAAGGCTATATAATGAAACTTTATGCATAAAATATGGAAGAAGACTGAGTTCTTTATCTTTACTGCTGTAAAACCGAAACCTTATTCCACCCTCACTAGTTCATCTTCAATTCAACCTGATTAGAATATTTCCACCACACATTCCTTCTTGAGCATAGTTGAGAAGATCTTGTTGGTGGTCTATCTGAAGAATCCTTCATGAGTAGCAAACTTGTGGAGATTCTACTGAAAATGTGAAGAGAACTACATAAGTATTGTCATGTTCAAACCCTCTTTTGAAAACTTTATGAATAGCATGTTTAAAAAAAAAAAAAAAAAGGTAGGAACAATCGTTTAATCTAGATCTGTTTGACTTTGGCCTTATACAAGATAGTCTAGCACCTCCGAAACTACTCAAATTAAATGTAGTTTAAGTGCTTATTGATTCTGAATTCTTTCGTTGTATGTTATATTACTCCTTCACCACCTATATGTCAACCATATACTGCTCAAGTGACATCATATAACCTTGGATCTTAGTTTATTGGATTGAATTAATGTTATCTAAATGTCAAATAAAATACCTCTGATTTTATTAGATAAATAATTTGTATTAACAAAACTACAAAACCATGAGATAGACTAGATTTAGGACATTAATCCCAACGGGTTTTTTTTTCTTCCTCTAAGGTCTTCAGTATAGCGGGGCAGCATCGCAACACCATGCCTTACGCTACCCTGTTTTTCATCATTTACGATTTCTTCCACTTTTCTCTTTGCCCTAGGTCAAAGTTTTGACCTTCATTGGAGTATTTTAGTCCTTTTATCCTCAAAATTGCTTGTTCCAGTTCAATTGCTTGATTTTCTTTAGTTAAACATATAAAAAGCATCAAAGATCACAAATTAAGCAAAAAACTAACTAAATTCTAAGCCCATAAAACACATTTTTGGAGTATGTTTTACCACCCCAAACTTAGAATTTTGCTAATCTTGAGCAAAGAAAGAACAAGACTAAAGGGAAATTCAAGCAAGCATGCAAATGACTCAAAACCTCATCATTCCAAATAAACACATTAGATCCATTAGCGTAAACATTCAAACACATCCGGACATTAAAAGATTTCAAGGCCAAATCTTATTATCCCCCGTGTGTATGTACAAGCCTTTTTCAATTAAGTCATATTAGCTCATCATGATTTTAAACGAACCTCTCTAGTTTTCCCCCACTCTAGCGTCATGCACCAATCTTCAAGCATCAAAGCATTCAAGAAAGTAATATATTAACTAAGGTGCTTGAGATAACTCACTAAGGGTACCCTAAACTTGCATTTTTTTATCTAGGGACACTAACTTTCACACATTCACTGTAGAGACTCACACCTAGTCAATTCCCAAACGTCCTAACTGATCACAAATAAGGTAGCTTTTTTTACCTTCATCCATGCATACACATTACAAGTTCATTTTTCACACTCTTTTTTTTTTTAAAATGATATTCTAATATTCCACTCAATCTTTTATGCACAATTTTTTTTGTTTTTTTAAAAAGCAAGCAAATACAAACTTTTCTTTTCTCTCAGTATAACATTACCAACCATCATGAAAGACACTCTCTAACTGGTGGGGCCTTTCAAGGTGACAACCAAATTAATTCAAGTAAACACATGTTTTACTAATAAGAACCTAGAAGAAAATGATTACGTGTTCAATTATGTAAGGGACTCAAAGAGGGACTTAAAGATAACTTAATTTGGAGTATGTTATCTGATTTCCACAACAAATCATCGAACATGCAAATTTAGAATAACTCATAGGCAATCATAATCATTACATCCTCATCAAATTTCATAATCTAAACACAAATTCATATTTTTTTTATTCAAAATTGAAAAAAAAATCTCCAAAATTCAACCACTCAAAATATTCAGCCAACTAACATGCATAAGTCAATTTTTTTTCTAACTAACATGCATAGCCAGATAAATACAAACAAACAAGCAAAAGAGCACAATACTTTCCCTAGCCTAAACTTAAAAATATGATGTCCTCAATGCAATGAAAAAGAGAATAAAGCACAAGGAGTGAGCAAAATTGGCCTGATTAGTGAAGCAATCCACATGTGTCAGGCCTGCGAACCATTGCCTTATTTGAGGTCTCTTGTAAAGCAGAGCTAGAAAAAGATAAAACTGCATACCATGAGAGCTGAATAAAAAAATAAAATAAAATAAAAAACTTGAATAACAAAAAGCAAGTAAAACTTGGGTTGCCTCCCAAGAAGTATTGGGTTTAACATCTCGAGCTAGACGACAGAGGAGATTATACGTCAGCCCACTCTTGGGTTGACTCTAATGCTTCCAACTCATTCTCACCTTCAAAATCTAAAATAATAAATCTATCTACCTCAGTGACATTAGAAAATTCCTCCTTATTCAATGCTCTTATTGCATGAACCAGAATAAGTTGATCTCCTATACGTTTAAGGGCTGCCTCATTCTCTACCACTTGGGCTTCTATCCTATCCCACCTCTCCATATTAGACACATAAAACCTCCTAAGCTTGGACTCTAATATAAACTCTTTTAACCGGTCCTATCCAACCTCTCCATATTACAAGTTCATTTTTCACACTCTTTTTTTTTAAAAATGATATTCTAATATTCCACTCAATCTTTTATGCACAATTTTTTTTTTTTTTAAAAAAAGCAAGCAAATACAAACTTTTCTTTTCTTTCAGTATAACATTACCAACCATCATGAAAGACACTCTCTAATTGGTGGGGCCTTTCAAGGTGACAACCAAATTAATTCAAGTAAACACATGTTTTACTAATAAGAACCTAGAAGAAAATGATTATGTGTTCAATTATGTAAGGGACTCAAAGAGGGACTTAAAGATAACTTAATTTGGAGTATGTTATCTGATTTCCACAACAAATCATCGAACATGCAAATTTAGAATAACTCATAGGCAATCATAATCATTACATCCTCATCAAATTTCATAATCTAAACACAAATTCATATTTTTTTTATTCAAAATTGAAAAAAAAATCTCCAAAATTCAACCACTCAAAATATTCAGCCAACTAACATGCATAAGTCAATTTTTTTTTCTAACTAACATGCATAGCCAGATAAATACAAACAAACAAGCAAAAGAGCACAATACTTTCCCTAGCCTAAACTTAAAAATATGATGTCCTCAATGCAATGAAAAAGAGAATAAAGCACAAGGAGTGAGCAAAATTGGCTTGATTAGTGAAGCAATCCACATGTGTCAGGCCTGCGAACCATTGCCTTATTTGAGGGCTCTTGTAAAGCAGAGCTAGAAAAAGATAAAACTGCATACCATGAGAGCTGAATAAAAAAATAAAATAAAATAAAAAACTTGAATAACAAAAAGCAAGTAAAACTTGGGTTGCCTCCCAAGAAGTATTGGGTTTAACATCTCGAGCTAGACGACAGAGGAGATTATACGTCAAGACACGTTAAAGTCTTGTAGGTGCACCATCTTCTCCTGGACACCTAAAAGCAAAAAATTATTTTTGGTATATTTAATATAAGAAAAATTAAAAAACGAAACATTAAATGTAGACTCATATTTACAAGGCTCATAAGAAAGAGAAAAATCAAGAATGGGAGGGCTCTCAATAGATGGAAAACAAGGCTCTTTAACCTCAACATTAATCACTTGTGCTTTCTCATCTAAATTAAGAATAATTTCTCTCTCAATCTCAATAGCCCACTCTTGGGTTGACTCTAATGCTTCCAACTCATTCTCACCTTCAAAATCTAAAATAATAAATCTATCTACCTCAGTGACATTAGAAAATTCCTCCTTATTCAATGCTCTTATTGCATGAACCAGAATAAGTTGATCTCCTATACGTTTAAGGGCTGCCTCATTCTCTACCACTTGGGCTTCTATCCTATCCAACCTCTCCATATTAGACACATAAAACCTCCTAAGCTTGGACTCTAATATAAACTCTTTTAACCGGTCCTTTATAGAAGGTTTCTCGTCTACTGGGGTTGGATAAATATAAAAATTCCTATGATTATGGGAAGGATAACTGATAGGAAAAGGATATGCGTTGAAAGACATTGATGGTGGTGGTGGTGTTGAAACTAAATTAGGTTGGTAAAACCCATAAGGCCACTCAAATTTGTAATAGGACATTATCAATCATGCAAACACCATAACGAATCAACAAAGAAAAGACTCAAATAAAATAAAATAAAACTAATTTACACCCTAAATTAAAATTAGTCAAATCTCTTGAATATTAAAAGGAATAAAAACTCAATCCCCTAGAAATGGTGCCAAAAGCTTGATAACACGTAAGGTACACGTTGAGTTATAATAAAGTAAAACGATCAAGATCGAGTATCGTCCTCTAGGGAATTGGTTTGACTAAATCTTAGCTATTTATAGGTTCTATTTTTTCAGGGGACTCGACTGTGATGGAAATCTATTTAATTTAAGATAAGAAATTGAATGAAAGGTAACACCGAGGTGAAACTAGACAAAGACACGTCCTAGGGTGACAATTTCATTGATGGATCAACTAAGCTAATCGTTTAGACCTCGAATCCATATTATGCTAATTATAGACTTAAGAGTCTTTTATCTAGGTATCCTTTATCGTGCTCAACCCTTTCTCACACCTAATTATCAACTCATTCTCATGCAATTTTTCACACCCCCTCCCAAATTCACCCCCTTCTCCCGAAGGAATATGTGAGGACAGTAGATATCGACCTTCTTATGACATATACTGCCTACTGAACCTATTAAACTAACATCTTAAGAATTCTTATTATGCTTTAACCCGTGAACCTGTATATCAGTAAATCTACTACAGAACACAACTTAACTCATTTCCACATTACGTTATTAACTACATCACCATCAGAATATAATTTATTACAGACCAAGCCCTAACTCTACCTCTGTAGAGGTTATTTAATTACAGACCAAACTCAAGCAAACACATGACTAACAAAAATTTAACGACGGTGTCAAACCGAACCTTCTTTGTCAAGCTACCTGCAACTTTAGAATCCTGAACTCTTCTGCTACTTTACTTTGGAAATTCAGTTTACAAAGCAATATCATAAATTGTTGGCATGTTATTCAAGCTTTAGCTTTAAAAAGCCAGAATGTATAGCCAATACAAACGTTGTATTCATAAAATATCTCAGTGAAAACCAGAGATCAATTTTTACATAAAACTAAAGGGTTTCTCAAACGATGTTCCACGAAGATCATGAATATCATCTAACTAAAGCATTTTAATCAAAACTAAAACTTCCGTTCATAACTTTTCATACTTAAATCATAACGTATTTTTAAACATAGTTCCAGTAAAAATCTAGGAAAATCTCATTATTAAATACCTTAATAGAACCAGAGGTTACATTTACTAAATTGCAGTAAAACAAAGAAAACATACTTAAATCTGAAAACATACTGGTTATCATCAGCTTCCTCTCCTTGACTGATGATAACTAATTTGACTGGTTTTGTACCCAATCATATCTCATCCTCATGTACACATGTAGGCAATTCCCAACTAGACATACTAGAGTACATTGACGATTTCCATAGTGTATACTGACAATTCCCATCAAACATCTCTGTCGTTATCTAGAAATCCAGGGTACTTAGCCAATGGTTAGGAAATCCTTTTATTCCAAACCACAATTTTAGTCATAAACATTTTTCATTGGTCATGAATACTCTTTAGCCTTTCTGCTATAAAACCATGAATAAGTCATGTTGCTCTAAACATACATTGGAACATAAATTCCTTCATGAAAAGCTTATACTTAAATGTACTTAAAAACATTGGAGCTTCTAGCTCAAATAAGAGACATTTGTACATAAGCATAGTTTGAAGATATTAAAGCATGTAGCTCATGAAAGGCTTGTTAGCATAAATACTTTATATCTATATTGAATAGATAAATCCTAGAATCATTCATGTCAAATTGTCAATAATATATATATACCGGATTCCATTGAAAGATTGATGATGACTAAGTGACGGCATTGTCTTCCTCATCCAAAGCTCAAAATGCCCTGAGTGGGATCTCTCTTTAGATGGGATTCAAGAAAGACTGAATGCTTATTGCTTTGGTATATCGGGGACCATAGCCTAATGTCTCTTTATATACTAGTTCAATTAGGGTTCCCATTAAACTCCTATTAACTAGGAATAGGCTTCTACCCGTTAAGTCCATACTCAATTAGGAATCTAGGGCCTTAATTAATTAGATCACATAATAGGGCCCAATCTAATAAAATACCCAATGTGATAAATTATTAATCCACATACGTAGCCTATACTTTAATTAAACATATTATTATTTAAACATATCTAACAATCCATCACTTGAGCTATGTCTGTGTACCTAATATAATTAAATCACATAAACCTTAAGCGTGCATAAACAGGTTATTTCAATAATAGAAATCCCCTTTAGTTCAATTTGGTCCATCTCCTGTATTAGCACGGAATGAAGGCAGCTTTCGTCACTACCCTTGTACCTAAACCTTCCTTGATCACCAATTCCAATACATTCAATGACATAGATCAAGTATGGATGGATAGCATGGAACCTACATGCAAAGTGATCTAGATCATGCCTGTTTCCAACTGGTCCAAATTCCTTAATGAGATCATTCTAAAAAACTTTATGCTAAACTTCATGCATGATAAACGAGTTTAGATAATAAAACATAGACCATCAACTTTATTCTATATAGAAATTAAACAAAATAAGGTCAAAGAACATCCTTAATAACAAACTCCCACTAAACCATGGAATCAAAAAAGTGATTAACACCCATGTGAGCAACATGCTCATGAAAAACTTTAGGTGGTATACCTTTAGTCAATGGATCTGCCACCATAGAGTTTGTTCCTATGTGTTCTATCAAAATTTGACCATTCTGAACTTTTTCTTTAACAACCAGAAACTTTACGTCTACATGCTTTGACTTCGTATTGCTTCTGTTGTTGTTGGAATACATCACTACCGACTTATTGTCACAAAATAATTTTAGTGGTCTTTCTATGCCAACCACTATCTGTAGCCCCGTGACAAAATTTCGCAACCATATTCCATGATTGGATGCCTCATAATATGCTATAAACTCCGCAGTCATAGTAGAAGAATCCATAAGTGTTTGTTTAACAATTTTCCAGGATACAGCTCCTTCAGCCAACATGAAGATCTAGCCTGAAGTGGATCGCAAAGTGTCTTAACATCCAGCATAATCAGAATCAGAATACCCAATGATCTCCAAAACTTCCGATCTCCGATAAGTGAGCATATAATCTTTTTTTTCTCTGTAAATAACTTATAACCCGTTTGGCTGCTTTCCAATGATCCATCCCCGGGTTAATCAAATATTTTCCTAATTCTTCAACTATGAACGCAATATCTGGACACGTGCATACTTGAGCATACATTAGACTTCCAATGGCCGATGCATAGGAAACCTTCTGCATCTCCTTAGTCTCGAGTGTGGTCTTGGGGTATTTACCTAAGTGAAATTTATCACCTTTGGCGATCGGGGTATCTCCCGGCGCACAATCTTTCATGTAAAATCTACTTAAGATATTTTCAATGTAGTTCTTTTGTGACAATCTCAAAATACCTTGAGAATGATCTCACAGTATTTCAATTCCTAATACAAAAGAAGCATCACCAAGATCCTTCATCTCAAAATTTATTTTGAGAAATCTCTTAGTGTCATGCAATAAACCTACATCATTACTAGTTGTGAGTATGTCATCGACATATTACACCAGAAAGATTGATTTACTCCCACTGAACTTGTGATATACACAATCTTCCACAATGTTCACCTCAAAAAAAAATGAGGTTATCACTTCATGGAATTTGTGATACCATTGACGAGAGGCTTGCTTGAGACCGTAGATGGATTTCTTTAATTTGCACACCATAGGCTTTGAATTACCAGACACAAAGTTTTCTGGTTGCACCATATAAATCGTGTCATCAATGTTCCCATTGAGAAACACGGTTTTTACATCCATCTGATGTAGCTCTAAATCAAAGTGAGCTACCAGTGACATGATTACCCTAAAAGAGTCTTTCGATGAAACCGGAGAGAAAGTCTCTTTGTAATTAATGCCTTCCTTTTAAGTAAAACCCTTTGCAACAAGACAAGCCTTATATTTTTCGATATTGCCATGTGAATCCCTTTTGGTTTTAAATATCCATTTACAACCTATGGGTTTCACTCTTGATGGCAATTCGACAAGTTCCCAAACGTCATTGTCTTTCATGGATTTTATTTCCTCTTCCATAGAACTTATCCACTTTTGAGAGTTAGAACTTTCTAAAGCTTGTTGGAAGTTGATTGGATCATCTTCCATTACGCCAACATCATCCTGATGTTCTTGAAGAAACACAATATAATCATCTGGAATTGCACTTCTTCTCTCTCTAGTAGATCTTCTTAGTGGCACTTCTTGAGGTTGTTGAGTTTGAACTTCATGTTCAACAACGGGGAATTCAATGTTGTCTTGTTCTATAATTGGTTCAATAATGAAGTTAGAAATTGAAGCATGAATATCATTTATAATCACATGAGGAAAAGAAACCAATTCCTCTTCAAAGACAATTTTTCTTATGTTATCTTCCCCCCCAAACTCAACATCCTCAAGGAATCTAGCATTTCCTGTCTCAAACAATGATCTAACAATGATTTAGAAGTGGGATCATAAAACTTGAAACCCCGAGAGTGCTCAGAAAACCCAACAAAATATCAATTAATAGTTCTTGAGTCCAATTTTCTTTCATTAGGCCTATAAGGCCTAGCCTCAGCTGGAAAACCCCAGATGTGAAAATGCCTAATACTAGGCTTCTTTCCTATCCACAGCTCATAAGGGGTTTTAACTACTGCTTTACTAGGTACTCTATTAAGGATGTATGCTGCAGTCTTTAATGCCTCACCCCAGAGGGATTCAGGTAGAGAAGAATGACTAATCATACTTCTTACCGTATCCATAAGTGTTCTATTTCGCCTCTCCACTACACCATTCATGCTGCGTTTGCCCGACACAGTGTATTGCAAGACAATTCCACATTCCTCTAGGTATTTGGAAAAGGGCCCTAGACGTTGTTCACCTGATTCATCATATCTACCGTAATATTCACCACTACGATTAGATTTGACAGCCTTAATTTTCTTTCCAACTTGAAGTTCGACTTCAGCTTTGAAAGACTTGAAACATCCAAGGATTGAGACTTCTCATGAATTAAATATAGGTTCCCATATCTTAAATATAAACGTAATAAAATATTGTTGTCCATTCCAAGAGGCCGTAAGGAATGGATCACAAATGTCTATATGTATTAGTTCTAAGACGTCTGAGCATCTGTTGGCACCTAATTTTCTTATGCTTGTCTATTTTCCCTTAATACATTCCACACAAACGTTGAAGTTACTTAAATCAAGGGAATCAAGAATTCCATCTGACCAAGTCTCTGAATTCTCTGTTTAGAGATGTGACATAAACGCTTGTGCCATAACATAGTGGAATTCTCATTTAATTTACGCTTTGTACCACATGAATTAGATAACGGGATCTTTTTAAATGAATCAAAAGAATCAAGCATATATAGATTATCAATTAAAGAACCGGTACCAATAAGCTTAGAATCTTGAAAAAGACTAACTTTATTATTTCCAAAAGAACAAGAAAAACCAAATTTGTCCAAACTGGAAATAGAAACTAAATTCCATCTAAATGACGGTACAACAAAAGTCTCATTCAGATCCAAATAACAACCAATTTTTAAAAGTAATCTAAAATTTCCAATAGCTTCAACTGGAACTGCTTTACCATCGCCCATATAGATGAATCTTTTAGCATCACTTGGCGGCCGGCTCCACAGGCAACTCTGCATTGATATACTTGTGTGAGTAGTAGCACCAAAATCTACTCATCAAGTATCTGTAGGTGCATAAGCTAAATTAACTTCAGAACAAACCAAAATAAGAAGTTTACCCTTCTTTACACGCCACTTGGCATACTTGGGACAATATTTCCTTAAGTGATCTTTCCTTTTGTAGAAAAAACAAGGATTTTTAATAGCTTGTTTCTTGTTTTTATTCTTCTGAGATGTCCCTTCTGCAGCATCTTCAAATTTTCTTTTCTTATTATCACGAGAGTATATTGCCAAATGAGCAATTTCTGTCCTCTCTCTTAATCCTATCTTCTTCTTGCACACATTGTGAGATAAGCTCATTAATACTCCATTTGTTCTTCTGAGTATTATAGCTTATCTTAAACTGAGTGATTGTGCAGGAAGAGAGATAAGTACCAGATGCACGAGTAAATTTTCATTTATCTCGATATCAAGTGCCTTTAATTTACCTACGAGATTAGACATTTCCATAATGTACTCCCTTATGTTTCCATTGCCCTTATACCTCATAGAAGTTAAAGAAGTCAAAGGACTACTTGCTTCCCCTTTCTCATTTTTAGCAAAATATTTCTTAATTTGAGCAAGGAACTTATTGGCATTTTCACTTTCCATGATAGAGCCCCAAAAATACTCTGGAATGGAGTGCCTAATGATCATCAGACACATGCGATTTGACCATTCCCACATCTCTATATTAGCCTTATTTGGTTGTTCCTCAGTAGAAGTAGGTTTATCGGTCCTTAATGCAAGGTCCAAATCCATACACCCGAGAAGTATCTCTAGGCTTTCCTTTCAAATCTTGAAATTCGATCCATTTAACTTAGGGATTGAACTCAAATTTCTAGATATTTGAGTAAGACCAACTGAAACAATAAACAACAAAACATATGCTCACAACTAAAATATAACAAAATAATTTCACATATGTCGTGGTCCCCTTTAACAAGATACCTAACACAACATTGATGTCCAGCCTTTGGGCAAAAACACCAACTGTAAATGGTACTCTCAACGTAGTAATCAAAGTACTAATAATTAATTCTGTAAAAAAAATAACCTTTCTTTGGATCGACTATTTTTCACATGAGCAATCCTTATAATTGCCACATACTCATTACCACATGCATACCCAAAATTTGGCCAAATAATTATCTTCTTTTGGGCCGATAATTATCCGCATAAATTCATAAATATGCACATCTTATATTTTAGAATTAAATTAATCTAGATAACATAGGCTACTTTGGTAACATGTTATTTTGACCAATTCAATCTAAAATATAAGATACAATAATATAAAAATATTATTGTACAAATAAAGGAGGAAGAACACCAAATAGTCTTTACCAATATTCACTTAATAATTGCATACACATAATACAATCAAAGCAACATAAATATGTGAAAATCGTCAAATATCATCAATCAAATTTAAATTTAAATTCACCAAAGTATCAATCAAATTTAAATTTAAATTTACCACATTATTAATCATATTTAAATTTAAACCACAACATGATCAATTAATCTTGAATCCACAACATGATTATTCAAATCTTGACTTAAATCACTAGTAAAACTTTAGATTCAAATTCACAAACCTTATTAATTTAAAAGCTAGATTTAAATTCACTCAATTATCAATAATCAAGATCAAGAACCACAGGCAAAATCAAACAAGATCATATAAGAACCGTCAGAAAAACCAAACGGATTGATTAATAAACTAAGAACATTAATGAAAATTCCTCCCAGAGTAGCCTTTTCTATTATAAACATGAATTTTTTAATAAAAAAAAATCTTTAAACTTCTTTACCAAAAAATTGAATCAAGATCCATGACAAACAAATATGAATCGACAATTCAACATGAAAACCTGGCTCTAATACCACTTGTTAGCATAAATACTTTATATCTATATTGAATAGATAAACCCTAGAATCATTCATGTCAAATTGTCAAGAATATATACATACCGGATTCCATTTAAAGATTGATGATGACTAAGTGGCGACTATTGTCTTCCTCAACTAAAACTCAAAATGCCCTAAGTGGGATCTCTTTCTAGATGGAATTCAATAAAGACTGAGTGCTTATTACTTTGGTATATCGGGGACCATAGCCTAAGATCTCTTTATATACTAGTTCAATTAGGGTTAGAATTAAACCCTAATTAACTAGGAATAAGTTTCTATCCATTAAGTCCATACTCAATTAGGAATCTAAGGCCTTAATTAATTAGATCACATAATAGGGCCCACTCTAATAAAATAACCCAATGTGATAAATTATTAATCCACATACATAGCCCATACTTTAATTAAACATATTATTATTTAAATATGTCTAATAAGGCTAACTCATTGTTTAGTATACTTTGGAAATGTGAATACATATAAACTCAAACCTTGTGTTGATGTACATGGTGATCAACAGTAAACCATACGTTTGAGCAAAACATCACTTAACCTTATTAAAAAATTCATGCTTTAACCTTCTTTTAAAACCTCAATGCTTTAGGTAAAAGATGCATTCAACACTTAATTTTCATAGGACTTACCATGCGTCCACGTATACATTTGGAAGAAACTTAACATATTTTGAGTAAATGAAATACTTTGGGAGTTAGAAGCTACTCATTCTTGATTAGCTCTCTTCCTAGTCCTTTAAGCCTCGAGAAATCCTTAAGCCAATGCACACTCCTTCATTACATAGCATAGCTGGCCACATGGTCCCCTTTTGGATGCATGGTATAAGTTGGGCGCATGGTAGGTGGCTACGAATTTTTCAACGCCAGCCCCTTCTGACTTACTTCATTTTCCAGCACTTATAGCATCAATTCCAACTCCAATCAGACAAAACTTTCTTCATGAAATTTGCTAAGAATTGTCCCAGGAAGCTTACCTTCAAATTTTATATTCTAATTCTTTCTCAAGAGCTCACAATGCTCCAAATACCTTAGCCTACTTCGATTGCTTCGAATTCAGACCATTATCGAGTTTCCTTCACTTTTGAGCATCCTTTTTGCCAACTCTTCCATGGCAACACTTAAGGAGCTTCAGCGTGGCTAAAAATATCCTTCTTCGGACAAGTCAAATGATCACATCGCTTCCTTCTTTTCAACTCTTAGTCAACTGTTTGCTTCTTTATCACCTAAATCCAAGGTACAACTTTCAAAACATATAACTTGAAATCTATTTGTTAAAATCCAAGACTTCTTTCTATGAACTTTGTATACTTTAAACTAACTTACCTCAAACTTGAAGTCCTAATTCTTCTTAGAATGCTCGGAGATCATCAAATATCACAAACTACCCGATGGATTTTAAAATCTACTACCTTGGAATTTCTTTGATTTTCAGCATCAATTCATTGGAGTTTTCTTTCAGCAGCCCCAGATCTTTATCCTCACTCATCCAGATTTCAAATGGAGGTAGCATTTTTCTTTTTGGCTGAGTAAAAATGGAAAACCAATCTCCTTTTAACAACTCATATATAGAGAGTTCTCTACATGCCTTCAAACTCTTATATCTAGCCATGTAACCTCCCTAGTTGGCTGTTTCCTCTTATTTGGCTAACTCTCCTTAACCCACCTCATCCTTCATGTAATGTATGTGTCACGCACTGACCAAATTTCACCCCAATGCATGAAAACTTGCCCAATGCATAGGGTGCATCTTGTCTTCCAACGTACAGCTAGGTTAAGGCTTTCCAATGCATATGACATGCTTCCAAGCCAAACTAACCTCCAGGGCAAGCCTAACTCAATGCATGGTTTGTTCCTCCATAAGCCAAGTTGTCCTCCAAAGTGAACTTCCTCCAACGCATGTCATACCTCATTTCATTAGTCATTGCTTTCCTTAAGTCCCCAACGCATGGTAGCTCCAACACATGGTTACTTCACAACTTCCCAACGCATGAGAGCTTGTTTGAGGTGTCTTGTATGCTCAACTTGACTTTGCTCCCTAGGTAATCTCTACTCAACGCATAGTGTCTAAAATTTCCCTTACAAGGCTTTTTTGGATTCATCATATCTCTACTTGAGTTTATAACATGGTTCTTATCTACCTCATTGTTCTTATGCGTCTAAGTAGGCTTATTTCCCTTAAGGTATGCGTCCATGCTCCTTTAGGTTTTCTTGGTATAACTCCTTTCCAATTGGTTGTCTCATGCTTTTCTTATGCTCTAAAGATAGACTTCTCCTTGCCTCAACTCCTTTGATTCCTACCCATGAGTTGGGCATTCCCTTCACCATACTTCTTCTTCCAACGTATGGTTCTCCTTGCTTTTACTTAGCTTGGCCAACCATCTCTTATCTTTCCCTTGTTCATTTCCACACAAGGCCTACCAAGCTACCTTGAGGTGGACTTTTCTTCCATTGGACTACCTCCGACACATAGTTGCCTCCTATTGGTAACACTCAGCAAGTTATTCCATGCTAAGTACCTTTGTGTACATCGCCCTCCTAAGGCATACCTATCCTTAACTTAGCCAACTCAAGCCTTCCTCCTCAAACTTTTTCAAGGTCAACACAAGCCATGCTTCCAAACACCTTGGGCCAAACTTCACAAGTCACTCTACCTCGGAGAATCCTTAGAGAGAAGTTTCAGGGTTTACACAATCGATTAATTAGGTGTAGCACTAGGTTCCTCGTTTATTAATCTCTATACACCTCCTATCATTTTCATGCATAGTTAATTAATAATTTGATATGCTAGTTCCCATCTAATGCCCTCTCTTTCAAGCACGACATCAAATTAAGATCATTCAAACAGTAGCTAATTGTTCAAATGTATTAAACATAAGCATGTCAAAATAGTTTAACCATCCAACAAATTCAAGAGCAATTAACAAAGTTCACAATCCAAAAATTACATCAAAATCCTAAAGACTATAAATCAGTCACTCATGGCAGCGATACAAATAAAGACCATTCATATCCTATCCAAATACAAAGGAATAGAAAATAAAAGATGGAAGAAAATGCAAGTTGTGCTATCAATTTTCGTCCTCAAGCTCAAGATTACACTTCAACAATTTTTTCAAATCTCCACACTGATGGAAGCTTCGAGATGTCGCCTTTGTCCAGAAATCGACTCTCCATGGAGGCCTTGACGGACTCTAACTAAAGCCCTAAAACAACCCCATTTTCTAATCGACAGAAGATAAAATTTATAAGCAGTGGTCGTAGTGTTGCGACTCTGCCTAAAACACGAAGTGCGCGTGCATATTTCTTCTGGAGTATCGCGACACTCTCAGCAATGTCACGACACTATCCTTTTTTTATTCCTCTTAGCTCTTCAGCATAGCAAGGTAGCGTCGCAAAGCCATGCATTACGCTGCCCTGTTTTTCATCCTTTACGATTGCTTCCACTTTTCTCCTTGCCTTAGATCAAAGTTCTGACCTTTCTTGGGGGTATTTTAGTCATTTTATCCTCAAAATTGCTTGTTCCGATTCAATTGCTCGATTTCCTACAATTAAACATAAAACTAACTAAATTCTAAACCCACAAAACACGCATTTGGCACTTTCTAATCCAATATAATTTACACATCATCAAATACAACTAACATCCACGTCAGTACATAACTGTCTAGTAAGCATTCCGTTAATTTAAAGTTAAGTTAAAGATTGTTTAGGAGTGTTTAGTAAATGTAGGGGACCAAAGTGTCCATTTTGAAACTTCAAGGACCAAATAGACGTGAACTTCAAATCGCATTTTTCCAAAAAAATAATTAAAATTAAATCAAATTAGGAAATTAATCTTCCTCTAAAATCATGAGAGAGAGAGAACTTGAAGAAAATGGTGGTTGAATAAAATAGACAGAACAGAGGAGATTGAACGGGGGAGGAGAGTAAGATTTGAGAGCTTAAGCCGTGATTAGAAGTTATTATATCCATAATTTTAGTGTGCAATTTGCTTGAATAAGTGATTTCCTTGGAGGATTTTGAATTATTGAAGCTTTAGAGGAGATTTTTAATGGAGTTCTCTTGCACTTCGAAGCTTTGAAGAAAGTTAGGGGTAAGTTCAATTACACAAAGGAGTTTGATCATGGAACAATACTTTTGAACCTATGTGTAATGTTTTAGTTAATTTTAAAAATTTAGAAGGGAGGTAATGCCTTATTGAATTTTAGTGGAAATGTGAAGAACTAGCGTGTGCATAATGGCATTGAAAACTGATCTGACCGACCAAAATCGATCGAATTAATATCAGCCGGTTGGTTGTCAGTTTACCTATAAAAATATGAAAAACCGACCAACCGACATATTATTTTTTTCTAATTTTTTTTTAATATGTATGAAAGCAAGTCCGCTATCACCAACCCAAGCCCACGCCTAAGTATTGATTTATTACTATTATTTTTTATATTGCCTAATTTTCAAATCCACTACATGATTGATTTTTTCATTGAAAAATGATTGATTTAAATTTTAAAAAATTACAAAGTATGTTAACTTAACAATAACGTTTCATCAATTCATCTTTCATTTTCAGTCACAACTTGACTTTGCTTCATCATCGAGTTTCACACATTTTTTGGTCGGTTTCCAATGTCGATTTTCTTCCAAAACTAACAACGACTGACCAATGCATATACTTATAAAGAACAATGAGTTTTTGGATTTCTTTCCTTTGTGATTTCCAATATATTATGATCTTGTTCTAAAAACAGGGGGATCCGAGAAGAAGAATGTGGAAATAAAAGATTTCTTTTAGTTGTATTTTTTGGTTTAAAAAAAGAAAATGTGGATGAAGAGCCTTTAAAAATACATAACAATGGAGGATAAAAATCAAAAGAGAAATAAGTTGATTACTGTGTACTACAAAATTCATAAATGAACTGAGAGAAGAGAAATTTAAATAGGATTAAAAGTTGGTAATTGTAAGAGAAAGGATTGGTTGGGAAAGATGGAAGCCACGTGAAGGGAGAGAATGGGTTTTATTTATTTATTTATTTATTTTAAATAAAATAAAGATGATACAAGGAAGATGAGGAGACAATTACAACAGGGTCTCAAGTTGGAGAGTGTAAAAAAATAATAATAATAAGTTTTATATTAATCTAGTTAAATTGAATGGAAAAAATGGGTGAAAATTTATGATTAATTATTATTTCTGGTCAAGTAGAGATTGGAGCGATTGAATTATGAGTGGTTATTGAACTAAATATTTTTGTTATTTTCCAAAAAAAAATGATGAAATTTGATAGAAATTGAAAAATAGTATGATAATTCCAAGAATCACCATGAATTTTGACTTTTTCATGCATTTAGCCTAAATTTAGTGATTTAAAAAGATTTGAGATCTATGATGATATATCAATTGAGAATTTTAGAAATAGTCTGTGTTTATCGTGAATATGTTTTCTTTAATAATGATTTGAGAATACCATGTCTTAGAACTACTTGATATGTAATATGACCAACTATTGTTCTATAGTGTGTATAGGGTTTACTCTACGCCAGTATAACTAAATATTAAGTACAAATTTAGCGAAGATTCTATATATGAGCTTACTTGTCTCTTCTTTTCTCTCGTTTTATTTTCATAAACATAATTTCAAATAAGTAATTTTCTAAGTAAACTATCACTCACTGGATCTGTTAGCTCATCATTTCTTCCTAATTGTTTCCACCAGGTAGCATCAGAGTTCCAGGCATGCCTACTAGAGCTAACATCTACCATCGATCTTCTTAGACATACTACACATCATTTTATATGTACATTGCCTTGGGAATACATTGTAAATATAAGATGTTGGATTGAGATTTTATGTTTTGACTAGATTATTATTAATGGTTGACATGGTTTCGATGGAATGTTTCTATTGTCTATTCTGTGTTAACATTATCAATGGTTTTAGATTTTTTGTTTTTGTTTTTGTTTTTTTTTTTTTTTTTTTTTTTTTTTTTTTTTTTGTGTGGATGCACACTTGAAGATAGAATGTAAGCTGAAATTAGATATTCAAAAGTGTTAGTAATCTTTTAGGTATGGGTTTTCTTGTTTTCAAATGAAACTTTAACAAATTTCCATGGACTTTATATTTATATTTAATAGAGCTTATTCCTAATAATTTTATGAAAAAAAGAAATTGACAACCACAAGTTCTTTGAATGTGACATTCGGTTCCTTAGATTAACTGGAGTCTATTGTTGGCCTGTCGTGTCCTAGGTTAGTTAGGGTAGTTTGAGATGGAATGTATGAGTACAGAGACTAAAATTAGACAATTAAAAATTTATGATCTAAAAATTGAACAAATCCAAAATGTAAGGACTAAAACAATATTTCTAACCTCTAATAAATCTTAAAAGATCCATGGACTAAAATAGCTCCAAATACATTTGTACTAAAAATTTATTCTAAACAATATAAAAAGTAAATGTGTAATCATTTATTCTAATCATTTTCTGGCTTAACAAGTTTCATTGATAGATAATGAATATTTATTCAAATGATTTACATCATTTATTGAATCTTTATCCATCCTTTTCTGATTTACAAAATTTATTGATTGAATAATATATAATTTATTCATATGATTGAATATATGCTATGACCCATTCAAACTCCACCCATTTTTAGTAAGAAAAAAAATTTGAAGCAAGTTATTTCTTTTGAGGAAAATTTGAACTTCATGTATTTATTTTCTATATTCTTATTATCAATATTATAATAATAAATAAATATCTATTGTTTAGTGTTTTAAAAGCCATGTGTCACCCTTCATATTGTCCACGTGCTTTGTAATTATTCATGCTTGATGTCTACGTAAGTCTATATCCTACTCGTCACTTTGTCTATAAATTATGGCATTTGGTGGATCTTAAAAATACACATACATTGGTGAGAATTCAACTTTCACTAATTTTCATATTATCCAATTTTATAATTTTAGTTATATATCCGTGTTCTCGTTGTGCTCCTTAAATTCACAACCATTATCAGCTCAAGTTCCTATCGTTTTTCCCACTAAAGGAAGTTCCTAAAGATATGTCGGTTTTTTTCCTGTTCGTTATAATTAATAAATTTAATGTTATTTTGTATATTCAATATCTATTAAATTTCTAACATAAGTACAATATTTTATGATAGTGTTGTCATGACAAATATCACTTCAAACATATGCAATAATGAACCTGAAGTTCATGAATCCAGACATATTTACAATTTGGCATGACTAATTGGGTCATCCAGGATCTATAATGATGAGGAGAGTTATTGAGAATTCAAATGAACAACCATTGAAGAACCATAAGATTCTTCGATCTAATGGACTATCATGTGATGCTTACTCTCAAGAAAAATTGATAATTAGACCATCACCAGCTAAAGTGGATTGAATCACATGCATTTCTAGAACAAATTCATGGTCATATATGTGGACTCATTAACCCACCAAGTGAACAATTAGATATTTTATGGTATTAATAGATGCATCCTGTAGATGGTCACACGTGTGTGAATGAGTAATATAACATGCAACAGAAGAATTCAAAATCAATAAGCACTTAAAGTACATTTAATTTGAGTTTTAAATATTCTACTCATGGAGTTTTCAAAAGATAGTTTGAACATGACAATACCTTTGTAGTTCTCTTCACGATTTCAATAGAATCTCCATAAGTTTGAGCTGGATTCTTCAGCTAGACCACCAACAAGATCTTCTCGACTATGCTCAAGAAGGAATGTGTTGTGGAAACACTCTAATCAAGCTGAATTGAAGATGAACTAATGAGGGTGGAGTACGATTTCGGTTTTACAGCAGTAAGGATAAAGAACTCAGTCATGCATGAAGCTTCATTATATAGCCTTAAATCATGCATTAGAACATGGCTACATGTAGGGCAGCTTCTACGTGGTGTTGATTGAAGAGTTCATGGTGGAATTTGGTGATAATACACCTTATGTGAAGTTAGTGAATTTATCCAATTTTTTGGAAAAATCCACTAACTCAAAAACAATTTCAAAAAATTGATTTTTTATTTAAATAAAACTGTTTTATTTAAAATTTAGTTTTATATAATTAATTCAAAATTAATTAATTTAAATAAAACTAATTTAATTAATTTAATATCTTAATATTAAATTAATAAAACATCAATTCCACCGATATCATTCAAATTCATATAATCAAATATTTAAATCATAATTTAAATATTAATTGATTCTCCAATATCGTTTTAATTTCAATTAAATTAAATGTTTTAATTGTATCGTATACAATCAATTGAAAAACCCTAAAAACTAAATTTGAATATTTCAAATTCATAACCCTAAATTCAAATTCATCCAATCAATTACTCAATTCATTATTCCAATTTATGAGCTAGTAGAGGGACCTATTGAACCAACAGATCATGAGCTCCAACGATTTGTAATCAATTGGTTAAACTCTTCAATCCGAATTAATTATTTTTCGTTAACCATCAAGACATACTACTATAGCTCGATAGTAGATGTATTTCTGTTTGTATTAACCATAACTAGTAAGTCGATCATTCACAGGTTGTTCGTATTTACAACCGGATCAAAATTACCATTTTACCCCTATAAATACATCTTGTTCCTTAAGCTTCTACTGACCCTCTAATGAACAATTGATTCATAATACCACTTATAAATTATGTCCCTTCCATCGTGAGAGGGCGGAACACCGATTGTTCAAGACCTGGAATCAGCACTTAAGAGAACAACCTATCTGCTAACCCTAAAACGGTTAGGAGTGAACTCCATCTTGCAGGGCTATGTCCCCTGCTATCTATCCGGTCTTATCCCCAAAATAGAAGGCTTATTGAGTAGTGCTATTGGACTACTCTCGCCCATGTAGATCAAAGGACAATCCTGAATAAATAAGAGTTCATAACTAGCTCAGGATTAAGATTAAGTTATCCTAGGTTACTTTAATGTGAAATAGTCAATTTTAATAGTAAACGGTCGTTATAAAGAAAAGTGACTATTTCGTGATCCAAACTTTATGCAAACCCATTGCATAGGATGCTCCCACTCACATGTCTCTACATGAATGATCTATGGATCACCACATTTGTATTACCTATACAAAATGGGTCACATCCAATAGTATTACCAGGATGAGATACCTAATTTTATCCACATACTTATAGACTATTTAGGCTATATACTATTAACTCGATCCTGTTTATGTCACTACATAAAGTTAAAATATTCATACTATAACCATGGATATGTTTATTGGATTTTCATAATTGAAAGCAATATAAACAATTTTATCGAATAAGATACTCATTAATATTTTATTGATAAATACAATGTTTAACACGAATTTTACGAACTGTGAGTTTTAAGATATTCCCAACAATGTGCTTATTATCAAGTAGAATTTTTTCATTTGCAAGATTACTTGCTCAAATAATTAAGTTAAGAGCACAATTTTCTGATTATACAATTAAGACCATTCGTCTTGATAATGCTGGTAAATTTACATCCCAAAGTTTTGATAATTATTGTATGTCCATTGGAATAAGTGTTGAACATCCTGTACCTCATGTTCATACACAAAATGGTTTAGCAGAATGATTTATAAAACGTTTGCAATTAATTGCAAGACCATTACTTATGAGAGCTAAGCTTCCTTCATCTGTATGGTATTTTGCATGCAGTGTCACTTGTACGCATTGGGCCAGTAGCTTATCATAAGTACTCACCTTTACAATTAGCTTATGGTCATGAGCCAAATATTTCTCATCTGAGATTTTTTAGATGTGCAATATATGTTCCATTTTCTCTACCACAACGCACTAAGATGGGTCCTCAAAAGAGGTTAGGAATATATCTTGCATATGATTCTCCATCAATTATTAAATATCTTGGACCCCTGAAGGGTGATGTTTTTACTGCACGCTTTGTTGATTGTCATTTTCATGAGACAAAGTTTCCAACATTAGGGGGACGAATTAAGAAGTTGGAAAAAGAATTATCTCATTTAGATCCTCGTACAGATCAATGTGAACTTAAAGTTCAGAAAATAATTCATTTGCAAAATACAACAAATCAATTACCAGATGAATTTATAGATGCAAAGAAAGTAACTAAGTCACATATACCAGCTGCAAATGTTCCATAAAAAATTGATATCCCAACACAACAGGTTGTCATTAATGAGTTTCAAACACGCCAGAAGAATGGTAGACCAGTGGGTTCCAAAGATAAAAATCCTCGAAAACAAAAAATAATTAATAGTGAAAATGACTTGGTTGAGGATGTAAATACCCATAAAGAAATCTTCGACATGAATAGTGAGGAAGGTGAAATACCTAAAGATAATAATGAGATTTTAATAAACTATGTCAAGAACGGAAAAAGATGGAATCGAAATAATAAAATTCTTGACAACATTTTTGCGTTTAATGTTGCTCTTGATATTATATCTGAAAATGAGGGTCCTGGACCAAAATCTGTTGAAGAATATCAACTTAGAAAAGATTGGCTTCAATGGAAAGAAGCAATCGAGACAAAATTAAACTCACTTTCAAAACGTCAGCTTTTTTTATCAGTAGTCCGAACACCACAAGGTGTTAAATCTGTGGGATAAAAATAGGTATTTGTGAGGAAAAGAAATTAAAATAATGAGGTCACAAGATATAAAGTAAGATTAGTTGCATAAGATTTTTCACAAAGATCTGGTATTGATTTTAAGGAGACGTATTCTCCAGTGGTGGATGCAATTACATTAAGATATTTAATTGGCTTGACTGTGTATAAAAGTTTGGATATACATCTTATGGATGTAGTCACAACATATTTATATGGATCTCTTGATAATGATATTTATATGAGAATCAGGAAGGATTTAAGGTACTTGAAACATATATATCAAATTTTCGGGAATGATATTCAATAAAGTTACAGAGATCACTATATGGACTGAAACAATCAGGATGAATATGGTACAATCGCCTAAGTAGATACTTCCTGAAAGAAGGTTATCAAAATAATTCAATATGTCTGTGTGTTATTATAAAGAAATCACAATTAGCATTTACTATTATAACTGTATATGTTGATGACCTGAATATAATTGGAACTCCAGAAGAGCTTTCAAAGGCAATAAATATCTTAAGAAAGTATTTGAAATGAAAGATCTCGAAAAAATAAAATTTTGCCTTGGTTTGCAAATTGAGCATTTAGCAAATGGAATATTTATTCATCAGTCCACTTATATAGGAAAATTTTTGTAAAGGTTTTATATGGACAAACCACATCTATTGAATATTCCAATGGAAGTCCATTCATTGGATATAAAGAAATATATATTTCGACCTCGAGAAGATAATGAAGAACTTCTTGGTCCTGTAGTACTATATCTTAGTGCAATTGGTGCTCTTATGTATCTTGCTAATAATACAAGACTAGATATTGCATTTTCAGTAAATTTATTAGCTAGATATAGTTCTTCTTTTACAAAAATACATTGGAATAGAATTAAGCATATATTCCGTTATCTTCGAGGAACAATCGATATGAGTTTGTTTTCTTCAAATAAATCAAATTTTGATCTAGTTGGTTATGCAGATTCTAGATATTTATCTGATCCATACGAAGCTAGATCTCAAACAGGTTATCTGTTCACATGTGGAGGAACTACTATATCATGGCGATCGGTGAAATAGACAATATCGACCACTTTCTCAAATCATGCTGAAATTCTTGCAATTCACGAGGCTAGTCGACAATGTGTATGGCTAAGGTCAATGACTTAGCACATTCGTGAAACGTGTGACTTGTCTTCTAATAAAAAACTTTCAAAAATATTATATGAAGACAATACAGCTTGCATAGCCCAAATTAAAGGAAGATATATTAAAGAAAATAGAACAAAGTATATTTCACCGAAGTTTTTCTACACTTATAATCTCGAAGAAAATGGCGACATCACAAATTTGTTCGAAGGATAACCTAATAGACTTGTTTACAAAGTTTATTGTCCATATAAGTATTATGAATATTATAATAATAAATAAATATCAAATAGCTTATTGTCCCAAAAGCCATGTGTCACCCTTCATGTTGTCCATGTGCCATGTAATTATTTATGTTCTGTGTCCATGTAAGTCCACATTGTACTTGCCACTTTGCCTATAAATAGTGACATTTGGTGGATCTTTAAAACACACATACATTGATGAGGATTCCACTTCCACTAATTTTCATATTATCCAATTTTATAATTTTAGTTATTTTATGCTTTTAGTTATTTTATTTTATATTATATTTTATATATTCAATATTATTATATAAATATATTATTATATTATATTTTCTCTATATTCGTGTTCCCGTTGTGTTCCTCAAATTGAATTCTTGTATTATAGATATTACAAATATAGTACATTTTTTAACTAAAATACTTTGCAAGTATATAGTACTATTTAGAGAAAAAAAAAAAAAGAGAAAAAAAACTTGAAGTGTATTGTAATTTTGTAAAAAAAAGAAAATCTATTTGTACATATATGAAATTCCCCACTTTTTCAACCTAAGAGTAAAAACATTGCTAACTCTTCTTAGTCTTTGTATCATATCACACATCAAGAAGAACATGAAGACCCTTATGAGGTGAAAGTTGAATGGTAAAGCTAGGAGATGGTCTTACCAACCAGAGATCACCACCTTAGGAGCTACTTTCAAGACATTTGGTTTAAAATTTTATACATATAAAAAATATGAATAATAGATGCATCTCTTAAATTGCATAGTAAAAAAGAATTTTAAAAAATATTTTTTAATAAAAATAAAATTTGTCGTGAAAAAATTAACGCCGCAAAAAGAAAGATTATATTGGTGTAGTTCGGATGCATCCAAATATTTTTAAAATAATAAATGATGTTTGGTAATAATAATATGACTTAAAATATAATCATTGGGAATCATGTATTATTATGTTTTGTTGTGCAAAAAAAATGTTATCAAAATTTTATTAAAAAATATACGAATTATATTTAGTTCATGGAATTAATCATCAGACCTTATATAATTTTAATAGATTAAATTATTAAATGTACATATATAAATGAATTAAATAAAGAGTTGAATTAAAAACGATTGAAAACTATGATATATTAATAATAATGGTTACTAAAAAATACTCAAAATGGTGTTTTATGATTATGATATATTAATAATGAAGGAAATATTCAAAATTAATTATATTCAAGAAATCATAAATAGATTATAAATAATCAATAAGTAATTAGTTCTAATTATTGAAAATTAATATTTTGTACTAGCTTAACTTAATTAATTCTAATTAACTAATTTATTATATTGTTAATTAATTAATCATAGTAAAAATTGTTCGAGCTATTTTCCCAACCTAGCACCCCGATATGTCTGTTGGAGTCCTTGCTCAAGTCTCTTTTACATTAGTTTCGACCAGAACCTTATTCCTAGAAAAAATGGAAATCATAGCCCTAAAGAAAAGAAGTAAAAACTCTAAAAGAGAGATTTGATCGTGGAGTTAATAAGTCCATAATTAATACGTTGGAATTAGTAAAGTCTGTATGCAAAGTGTAGAGTTGTAAGATTGAGTTTATCGATAATTTTTAAAAATAGTTTAAAAAAGTAAGATGAAACTATTTGATAAATGTGAAAATTTGAGATAGAGAGAAAGATTGAGTTTCTATTCATAAATGTGAAAAGTATTAGAAAAAATAGAAAGTTGAAGTTATACGATAAATATATAAATTCAATAGTGTTTATTATTAAAGTTGAGTTAGTTACACCAGCTTAATAAGTTGGTCGGCCAAAGTGCCCCTAGAAACCAGTCCATGAGCGAAAAAGCTTATATCAAACGATTCTCTCAGGATTGAGGGACATTTTTTGAGTGCTCTCTCTTTTCTTTGAGATGACACTTAGTGATTACTTTCATTGTTTATTTATTTATTTATTTATTTTTGAAAACTGTCTTTAAGTCTCTCAATTTTCAAAACATATATTTTTAGTCCTTGAATTTTTTTAAAATAGATATATTTGGTCCCTGATTTTTCAAAATTTATTTTTTTAGACCACAAATTTTTAAGAATATGTTTAAAATATCCCTAAACTATTTTCTATTTCCATTTTATATAATTATATGAAATTTTGAGTTACAAAAACCTGTTTAAAAATAATTTTAGAGAGAAAATATAATTTTTAAAAATATTGATTTTATAGTTTAAAATAATAATAAAAAGTTAATGTTGTGACCTTTCAAACCTATTTTAAAAAATTAGGGACTAGAAAAATACATTTTGAAAACTTAGGGATCGAATGAATCAATTCTAAAAAATCCAGGGACAAAAAACGTATGTTCTAAAAATTCAGGGACAAAACGCCCATATTCTTCAAAATTCGAAGACTAAAAATGTAATTTTATCTTATTTTTACCTTTTTACTAATTTGTAATCATGATTTTCAATTTAAAGAATTACTTTTATGTTTTTGCATTCATTATGAGCTAAACTTTCTTTTGGATTCAAATGAACAGTGGATACCCCAAAGAGGTGAATCAACTTTAATATATCTCGTAGCATGTTTACCCTTTGCTTAAGTGTAGTTTATTTTATTGATTACTACGTTCATTGTTTAGGTTAGCTACTTAATCTAGAAATGCTTAATCGTTTGAAATTTGAAATAGTTTTTTTTTTTTAATATATAAAAATATATTATTAGTTTTCTAATTATAACCTTTTTGCTTGACTTCATTTGAAAACCTTTTGACTAATTAAAGAAAACATAAAATAATCCCTTAAATCAACATGCAATCATGGCATGCTTTAAATCAAATCTTATAATTGTTCTTCCCAAGACTATATGGAATAAAGAGAAAAATATAATCAAATTGTACGTTATCATTAACCCATAAATCAGTATTAGCACGTTCTGATATGACCACTTTTATTCCAACAGAAAAGAACTTTAAACAATATGATTAACAAAAACATAATTAAGCATGAATAATAAATTAACCAACTTCGTTTTTCAAGATAGATTTTTCTATATAAATCACACCGTGCTTAAGGATTTGTCACTAGAATAATTTTAACTTTAGATGTCAATTCTAAATTAACATGGTAAATATATGATGACAGATTATAAATTGTCATTGTTTTATTTGTTATCGTTGGATACGATGACGATTGGCTATAGCCGCCATTAAAACTTTTGATATCACACAGGTACAATGATGGTTACCTACAATGGTGGTTGCTAATTAACATCAAATTTCGTGCCATCCTACGCTACACTGATAGTTTGATATGATGTCAGTTTAGAACTGACATCATACCCAACTTTTTGATGATAGGTTTTACCCATCATCGTTATGAAATTTATGTTTAAATATGAAACTTTCCGTCATAAGAGGTGCATTTTTTCAATGCTGATATCATACATCTGTCATCGTTTATGAAATACTGACATCATAGAGTCAATACATTCACTACAAGAATTTGGTTGATTCTCGACGGCTGCGGGCGTTGAGATAAGTAAAAAAATCCGTCGGGCCAACCTTTTTCGATGGCAAAGAAGTCATCGGCAACACCGTCGGGGTACCGTCGTAGGGAAACCTTTCCTGACGGTTGGGAAGCTCTGCCGTAGGAGAAAAGAATTATCTCGATGGATAAGAATGAGCATTTCCCCGACCCTAAAGGAAGCCATCGGGAAAAAGGAACAACGCCCGACGGTCGGTTGTCAGATTTTATACATTAACCCGACTCCTGACCGTTGGGATTTAGTCTTTCGCTCATTGGCAGAGCGTCGACATTTATGGATAAGCCCGACGGTCCCCTATAATTCTTGATGAAGATGCACTAGACAATGGTGCATTGGATGATGCATTGGACGAGCGTCAAATTTTCACTTTTTTACCTTTTGGTGTCCTACCAAAGCCCACTCCCGAGCCAAACACCTGCTCATATATTTCCTCATCTAATATTCGTTCAGACCCTTCTTGGAGGGAGGATTCTTTTAGCTCAACCATTTGACTCTACATCAATAATTAAAACTAATTATTGTATAACAATTGTATATGAATAAAGTTACATCGAGGAATAAAAACTTACAAATACATCATTCGCAGCCTGATTAACAAATAGTTATCATTCCTACAGTATGTTTGCCTAAATAAATCAACTACGTCCATTGGTTCACCGTCAGGTCCTTTCTGTAAAACAATTCACAAGAAAATGAGATATTAAAATGAGTGTACTTTATCCAATTTACCGTAGATTCTCTTATGCGTATAAAAGTTTTAGAACCAGCTGTATAAGCGTACTTTAAGGTTGACCTATTCCTCTGATTCGTCTCTGCCACTTTTTAGGAAAATGAGAATTTAAACTTCGTTAGAGTAATTGAAAAGTAGTAAACAAAAACAAGAAAAAACACAAAAATTATTACTTTCTAGTCGGTGGATTCAAACTTGTTGCATAGAAAGTGTCAATCCTCTATGTTATCCTTAAGGCGATCAAGTGGGTGTGCTCGTACCTCTTCAGAACTTGCATATTTCTTATAGTGTTTGTGTAGTTCCCCCATATACTCTTTGAACGAATTTTTCATCTGTTCATCGATGAAATCATTGACCAGTTTGTTGGTCAAGTCTAACACAAAATGATTATGTATTAAGACAAAAAAGAAAAACTAATTAGTATGGAAGTCGATGCATAGATAATTTGTAAAATATAAATTGACCATCTTACCAATAATCGACCCTTAACAAGCTCTCATATTTCTATTGGTACCTCTCCCCATGATCCATAATGAACGGAACAAGATTCTTGAACATTAGTACCAATAGCATTGTTAAACCTCGTTGCATTGTTGCAAGTTGTTTTCTGCCATTCAAGGTCAATCTCAATAGAAATTCTCCCGAATTGTTGAACATATTTATCCAGATCAATATTTCGAGAGTATCCACTTCCAGCCCTAGTAATCGTATTACCAGAGTCTGCTGTTAGTTTAATGAAACATTAGTTTATATAAAAATGTGACTCTAAAATAACCTATATTATCTCCCACAGAGGATGATGCGCTAACGGGTTCGGACTGTAAGAATTTCAGTATTACCTCCTCATTAGTATGACCTACCATTGTTCCTGTATTAACAATAATGTATATGTTATACAACAATATGTAAGTTATGAAATGGAAAAGAAACAAGTGTTTAACCCACATGCTCATGGAGAAGATACATATTTACATTCTTATTTTAGAATCACTCATAAATATATCCTTATTCCTCTTTTGATCTTATACAACTTGCTCTTATAAAAGTAGATCTAAGGGTAGAAAGGCTTGAGATGTTTGGAGATAGTTTCAAAATGCTAGTTAAAGTCCAAGAGGTTGAAGCCAAATTATTGTAAAGACAACCAAATGATATCCACTCAGATAGATATTTATAGTTGAAGCCAAATTGATGACAAAATCAATGTTAGTGCTATCATTCTTATGATAGTGCTAGTTGAAGTCCTATCATAAGAATTCATTATGTTTAGCTCCATATATGTATGAAGAATAGGTAGTTCAAGAACCCAAAAATGACAAAATTAATGTTCAAAGACCCAGACAAAATTATCTAAGATTGTATCACAAAGAATAGAAACATGCTGCACTAAATAAACCACAGGAGTAACGGAGGGAGATTCCTCAAACAACAAAACACAAAAATACAAACACAGAAAGAATAAAGAAAGAGAAACTAAAGAATACAGAAAACATCCCTTATTCTCAATGCTAAACTATTTTATAGAGTTAATCGAATCGCTCCATAAACTAACTCGAATATCCTAAGTTATTGACACAAATTCATTTAGTGAGAAATCTAGCAAGAAAAAAAAAACTTCCATAGTCCATTAGCTATCTACAGAAATAGAGCAAATCACATGATACAAAATTGAATTGTTCTTTAGCTAACAGAGTACCCTCATTATATGATCCACAACAAATCTACATTACAATCAACCATCTAATAGACAAAAACTCAACATCCAATTCCAACCAATTTATTTCTACTTAACAAATCACTAACATCATTAGTTTCTCCTATTTTAGAATCAATCTCTGTTTTTGGTTGATTTTAGAATTACAACAAATCTACATTACAAGTAATTTGTTTATGGTAGTACTGAATACCAAAAATACCAAGAATATCAAGTAAATAAGTAAAAAAGAGTTACCTTTCTGGGGAAGGGGAAATCGGAGACGGTGGCGGATGGCGAGAGAATGAACCAGCGGGCGAGATGGGGAACCAATGGACGATCGACAACGGATGACGAGAGGGGAATGACTGCCAGAGGAAACAAACAGACGGTGAGGGGACGAACGGACGACCAAGGAACGATGTGTAAGCAATCCCAATGGTCACTTCCAAACTGTCGGCCAAACTTACCAAATCCGATGATTTTCTAACACGACCGTCGGCAGAAAATCACCAACTCCCAAAAGAAAAATTAGAATCCTCGATGGTTAACTGAACACCGTCGAGAATACAATAACGACCGACGATCGCTCAAAATCGTCAGGGGAATGAGGCACGCCTGACGGTTTCTTGGCACCATCGTTGGGGGAACCTTCCCAAATTCCCAAAAAAATATTTTTATATTTCTTAGAACTCTCGATGGTCGACTAAACACCGTCGGGAGTTCAACATGTCCCGACGGTTCTTGTCTCACCGTCGGCCAATGATTCCCCAATTCCCATAAAACTTTTTAATATTTCTATTAGAACTTAGAATCTCGACGGTTGCATGGAGTCGTCGGCCTTTATAATGAAAATCCAATGCTTTCACGCTTACCGTTAGGTGAGCTTAACAAATCACAATAGATTTCGCACATCGTGCCCGACGGTTGAGTTTAAACCAGAATGCCCAACGGTGTTTGCTTATCGTCGGGAGAGATTAAAAAGTCTGATGGTCTGTTCGTGTACCATCAGACAAATTCAAAATCCTGACGGTCTGTTCGTGGACCTTCAGGATTCAATTTTTATCCCAACCCCTTGTCTGAATCGTTGGGAGTGGTCGAAACTGTCAACAGTTTTTTGATCGTCGGGATTAATGTCGTCGGGAATTACTAAAATACTTGTAGTGGTTGTAGTCTGCTCAAAATAATTTTTTTTACATGTTAAAAAAAGAAAAAAAATTAAACACAAAAAAAGTCATTCAAAAAATACTTTAATTTAACAAAAAAAACTATAGTATTCGATGAAAACAAGTCATTTAACAAAAAAAAAAAAAAAAAGTTGGTTTGTATTATTTTCTAAATTAACTCTAAAGAAATGATTCTAACGTGATTAACAGAGAATTACTTTAAGGTCACTTTGTGATAATTTGATATTTAAAATCATGTTTAGATTGAGTACAAGTGTACAACTCAAATAAATAATCTTTTGAAAAAGGTATGTACGTAATTAAGCATACAACAATGCGATTAAACAATTTAGGTTTCGTTTGATAATCTTTTTATTTTTGTAAAAAAAAAAAAACTTAAATAGGTAAACAATACTTCCATACTCACAGAATTTCTTTTGTTTTATTATCCACATTTAAAAAAAAAAAAAAAAAAAAAACTTTTAAAATCTGAGTGATAGTGCAATTTGTAATCTATTTCGACGACTTATTTATTGCTAATTTCAATTTTCTTTTCATGCACAAACTTGTTTATTTTGTAGAAATTAACCATCTGGAGTGAAAGTTGAGCATTTTGAAAATTATAGCTACAAAATTGAATCAATTGTACAATAATTAATCAATGTCCCATAAAAAGAAAAAAAGAATTGAAGCGACAATTAAAGGAGAAGCATCGCGACACTGGCACACAAAATCAAGTGACACTCGCCAAGGTAATATCGAGGCACCACTTTTTTTTTTTCTTTTTTTTTTTTCAATGTACTTCTTTGATTGCATCTATCTATATTTTCGATGTTGCCCTAATTTTTTTTCTTTCCACTCTATTTTTACAACATTGATCTATTGTATTGTGAGGGCCAAAAATGGAAAAATATGAAAATTTTAATCTTATTATAAATATTATAAAAAATATATGTCTATTAGATGCTTATATTTAGTGTCCATTGACTATGTGTCATATTCCCATTTTTCAAAGTATTGTCCATGTGTTTTATAAATACTCATTTTTAGTGTTCGTGTAATGCACCACCTACTTACCAATAAATAGTGGCATTTTGTGAGTTTTGAAAAAACACACATTGGTGAGAAAGTAAAGAAAGGATTGGAAAATTTTAGAGAATTTTAAATTTCCATGTTTTCTATTTACATAATTTTATTTATTTTATTATATATTATTATTATTATATTTACTTATTATTATATAATATTTTCTCTATACTCGTGTTACGTTGTGCTCCCCAATTTCACAACACGTTATCAACATGAGCTCCTATCGTTTTCCTCGCTAAAGATAGGTCCTAAAGGTATGCCGGTTTTTCTCTTTTCGATATAATTAATAAATTAATTTTTTTTTACATATTTGATATATATTAAATTTCTAATATAAATATAGTATTTTGTAATAGTGTTACTATAGAAATATTATAAAATTAGAATTCGTAACATTTGATATTAAGGGTAATAATTATTTGTCATTAGTGCTTAATGCCAAAATATACCTGGATGCATAAAAATATGATCATCGGAAAAATTAAAATTTCTTCCTAAGCTAGTCATAAATGGATGCACTTGAGACTCCAAAATTTTAAATCAATATGTTAGGGAAGACATTTTTTTTATATTTCGGATATGCTTCTACAGTAGCAATATCAAGAGAAAGGTTTTAAATAGTATTCTGAACTAATTTCATATCTTCTTGTGACTGAACAAAATAACATGTTATTGATGAAAAAACATGAATCTCGACCAATCGGAATGATACCATTCCCTGAAGTAAATGCTGTGAATTTTAATAATAATCGTGGTCGAGGTCGAGGTTGTGATCATTGTAGAGGATAAAATAATTATTATTTTCGTGGTGGTCGTTCTAGTCATTCAAATTTCAAAGCAACCACACAAAATGATAATCATAAAGGAAAAGCTTCACAAGATAAGAGTTCAAAAAGTGTTGAAAATAAACGTTTTCGATGCGGAATGATTGGTCATTGGTCACGTATCTATCGTACATCAAAAGACTTAGTTGATCTCTATCAAACATCCGTGAAGGAAAAAGAGAAAAATGTGAAAGTAAACTTTGCATACCAGGATAATGACATATTTGACCCACCTCATATGTCAAATTTGAATGTGGCGGACTTCTTTGAATCTCCTGGAGAGAAAATCGACAAAATTGATGGAACATCAAGTGTTTCATTTGACTTTGAAAATATCTAGATTTAATATTTTTTTCATCTTCACGTTTTTTTTCTTCTCTTAGTAGATGTTAACCTTTGTATATTCAAAATGTTGTTTTTCTTATTGTAATTATTTTTTTTTTATGAAAATCTAGATCATTTTCATACGTTAGTTGACTAAAAAATGAGTAAAGAAGATCTATGTCTAGCAGACAGTGCAACTACACATATAATACTTACAAGTAGAGATTATTTTTTCAAACTGACAATGCTGGAAGCAAAAATCAATACGATATCAGCTTCTGCAAACCTGATTGAAGGTTTTGGAAAAGAAAATATTATTTTGCCTAGAGGAACAAAATTTACAATTGACAATACATTATTCTTTAGTCAATCAAAGAGAAATCTGCTTAGTTTTAAAGATATACATTGCAATAGTTATCATATTGAGACTGATAGTAAGAATTGTGGAATATCTATATATCATATTTACTGTCTCAAATGAAAAAACGTATACTGGAAGAGTTGTCTACTTTATTTTCTGGAATATTATACTCATATAGGAGTAATTGAAACATATGCAACAATGAACCTGAAGTTCATGAATCTAGACATATTTATAATTTGACATGACCAATTGGATCATCCAGGATCTATAATGATGAGGAGAATTATTGAGAATTCAAATGGACATTCATTGAAGAGCCAGAAGATTCTTCAATCTAATGAATTATCATGTGATGCTTGCTTTCAAGGAAAATTGATAATTAGACCATCACCAGCTAAAGTGGGAATTGAATCAGCTGGATTTTTAGAACAAATTCATGGTGATATATGTGGACCTATTAACCCACCAAGTGGACCATTTAGATATTTTATGGTATTAATAGACGCATCCAACAGATGGTCACACGTGTGCTTATTATCAAGTTGAAATCTTGCATTTGCAAGATTACTTGCTCAAATAAATAAGTTAAGAGCACAAATTCCTGATTATACAGTTAAAACCGTTCATCTTGATAATGTTGATGAATTTACGTCTCAAGCTTTTGATAATTATTGTATGTCAATTGGGATAACTATTGAACATCCTGTAGCTCATATTCATACACAAAATAGTTTAGTAGAATCGTTCATAAAATGTTTGCAGTTAATTGCTAGACCATTGCTTATGAGAGCTAAGCTTCCTACATCTATATGAGAACATGCTATTTTGCATGCAACATCACTTGTACACATTAGGCCAATAGTTTATCATAAGTTCTCGCCATTACAATTAGCTTATGGTAATGAGCCAGCAATATGTGTTCCAATTATTCCACCACAACGTACTAAGATGGGTCCTCAAAGGAGGTTAAGAATATATGTTGGATATGATTCCTCATCAATTATCAAATATCTTGAACCCCTGATGGGTGATATATTTACTGCACGATTTGGTGATTTTCATTTTAATGAGAAAATTTTTTCAATATTAGGGGGGAGGAATTAAGAAGTTAGAAAAAGAAATTACATGGAATGCATTATTATTATCTCATTTAGATCCCTATACAGATTAATGTGAACTTAAAGTGTAGAAGATGATTCATTTGCAAAATATAGCAAATTAGTTACTAGATGCATTTATAGATGCAAAGAAAGTAACTAAATAACATATAACAGTTGCAAATATTAAATCTAAAATTGATATCCCAACACAGTAAGTTGTCACTAATGAGTCTGGAACACGCCAGAAGCGTGGTAGACCAGTGGGTTCCAAAGATAAAAATACTCGAAAAAGAAAAATAATTAATGGTCAAGAAGGCGTGGTTGAGGATGTAAATATCCATAAAGAAATCCTTGACATGACTAGTGAAGAAGATGAAATACCTAAAGATAATAATGAGATTTCAATAAACTATGTCATGATAGGAAAAGATGAAACTGAACTCATGTAGCTATTAACAACATTTTTGCGTATAATGTAGCACTTGATATTATATCTGAAAATGAGAATTCTGAACCAAAATGTATTGAAGAATCTTGACATAGAAAAGATTGACTTTAGTAGAAAGAAGCAATCAAGGAAGAATTAAACTCACTTTCAAAACGTTAGGTTTTTGGACAAGTAATCCGAACACCAGAAGGTGTCAAATTCATGAGATACAAATGGGTATTTGTGAGAAAAAGAAATGAAAATAATGTAGCTATAAAATATAAAGCAATATTAGTTGCAAAAGGATTTTCACAAAGATCTGATATTGATTATGAGGAGACGTATTCTCCGGTGGCAGATGCAATTACATTAAGATATTTAATTGGTCTGACTGTGTATGAAAATCTGGACATACATCTCAGGGATGTAGTCACAACATATTTATATAGATCTCTGAGAATCCCAGAAGGATTTAAGATACCTGAAATATATAAATCAAATTCCCGGGAATTGTATTTAATAAAGTTACAGAGATCATTATATAGATTAAAATAATCAAGACGAATATGGTATAATCGCCTGAATGGATATTTATTGAAAAAAGGATATCAAAACACTAAAGAATTTTGGGCTTTAATATCGGTTGAAAAAAGTGAAATCGGATGTATAATATCGGTTTTGTTTTTTTAAAAAGCGAATATTTCATGTCGGTTTTAAACCAATATTGTAGGGGTACCTTTAATGTCGATTTTAAACCGACATTAAAGACCCGCTTAATTATTCCCTCTTCACTCCCCCCCCCCCCTATTTTATTTTTCCTCTCATTCTCACACTTCCCTCTTCAGACCTTCTTCTTTCTCACTTCTCTCTTCTAAACCCAGTCGTCCATGGTGTAGATCCTCGTTCGTCGATCGTCCGTCGTGGTGTAGATCTGGGTGAAGAGTCTGCCATTCGTTCGTCAATCGTGGGTGTAGAGTCTGTCATGGTGTAGATCCGGCTAGGATCTGAAGTTGCACCTAGTTGTCCGTGGTGTAGATCCTTTCATTTGTCTGTCATCGGCCACACCCAGTCGCTCGGATTTGAAGTCCAGATCTAAAGTCGCCCGGATCCGTGTGCCGCCATTCTTCGTTCGATCTAAAGTCCAGATTTAAAGATCTGAAGTTCCTCGTTCGTCGTTCATCCATATCAGTATGCTCTTCTTCTCTTTCCTCTCTTAAACTCACAGCAATTTTTATTCTTATGTTACGCCTCTCAACTGTTTGTGTAAATGTCTCAATGAAAGCCAGTTGTGGTTTCACTTCAATATGTCTCTCTGCTCTTAGATTTGGGCCTTTTTATATGTCTATAGCCTTTGAAATTCTATTTAATTAATGGTTTTGTTGTATATGATACATTTGTTGAAGTATTGGTAAGAAGTGTTGCCAAGAGTTGCTCCTGATTTGGGTATGCGTAAGCAAGAGCAGTGAAAGCAAAATGTTGAGCGCAAGGCTCTAGGTAGACGATCGTGTAGCAAATGGGTAGCACTACACGATGAGGTAGGCGATCATGTAGGCGGGCGTTGACGATCGTGTAGCAATGCGGGGAGCTAAACGATGAGGTAGACGATCATATAGCAGATGCGCGGAGCTAAGTGATGTGCTAGACGATTGTCTAGATATGCACGGGTGCTGGACGATCGTCGATCGGGTAGGCGGGCACTAGACGATCGTATAGCAGATGCACGAGCGCTGGACGATCGTATAGCAGATGCGCAGGCGCTGGACGATCGTGTAGGCGGGCACTGGACAATTGTATAGCAGATACGTGGGCGCTAGACGATCATGTAGGCGGATGCTGGATGATCGTCGATAGTGTAGGCAGATGCTGGACGATCGTATAGCAGATGCACGGGCGCTAAGCGATAGACTACACGATGGTGCTACGCAATGGGCATGAGCGCTAGACGATAGCCGTGTTGTGCTAGACGATGAGCAGACGCGCTACACGATAGGCAAAATGCTAAGCGATAGGCGATGACGTTAAGCGATAGGCGAATGCGTTAGACGATAAGGCGTCAACGCTAAACGATAGAGGTAAACGATGGGCACGGTACCTAAACGATAGCCTATGCACGAGATCGTTTACTAAACGATTGAGCTACACAATGGGCCGCTGGAGCTAAGCGATAGATGCAGTAACCTAACGATTGATTGGCTTGAGAACATGTGCATTATGCTAATTAAATACACTAAAAGAATGTTTGACTTACAATTTTAATAAGTTTTAGTTGATGACTCACAGTTTTAAAAAGAAGATTCTCTCATTTATTCAACTATTGAGTTTTCTTGTTTTACAGGTGCAATAAAGGAGTAAAGATTTGGTATCGCAACCTCTTTATGCTTTTTCTTGGGGAACTCTAGTAAAGAATTTTGCCTTGAATGTACCATTTATACACATTCCCAATAAACACAGTTAGTTGAATATGAATTCTGATCACATTTTCATTTTCAATCCTTTGTCTTAAACCTTTTTTGTTTGTGATCCTTTGAACAACAGTGGTCAGACAAAGATGCCTATAACCAGACACTGTTGAAGTTAGGGGGTCTACTCAAGAAGAATTATGAAGGGATCCATATTTACCAATTGGAGAGGGACAGTAAACTCATAATGTTTGTATTACTTGTAATTTGTGTTTTCAAGGGCTGAATTATTGTACGGCCTTTTAACTTATAATTTTATAGTAGAATTTGTAGATTAAATGTAATAGATTTGCAATCCATACATAAATAATATGTAATAGCCACATTGTTGGATGATGATGTATTATGTTATACTTTTTGACCAAAAAAAAATGGATTCGACAATGGAATTTAAAAGAACGGACAATAATTGATAAAACGGACAAATTCTGGGCTTTAATGTCAGTTGGAGGGCTTTAATGTCGGTTGCAAATTTCATTAAAGGGCTTTAATGTCGATTGCAACCGACATTAAAGACAATGTTATTAAAGCCCTTTAATATCGGTTGAAAACCGACATTAAAGACAATCGATATTAAAAGGTTTTAATAACACTATCTTTAATGTTGGTTGTCAACCGACATTAAAATCCTTTAATGTCGGTTTAAAACCAACATTAAAGCCCCGAATTCTTCTAGTGAAATAATCCAATATGCCCAGTGTTTTTATAAAGAAATCAAAATCAGGATTTGTTATTATATTTGTATATGTTGATGATTAAAATGCAATTGGAACTCCTGAAGAGCTTTCAAAGGCAATAGAATAACTTAAGAAAGCATTTGAGATGAAAGATCTCAGAAAAAAAAATTCTTGGCTTGCAAATTGAGCATTTAGTAGATGAGATATTTGTTTATCAGTCAACTTATATAGGAAAAGTTTTGAAAAGACTTTATATGGATAAAGCACATCCATTAAACATTTCAATGGAAGTTCGTTCATTAGATGTAAGGAAAGATATATTTCGACCTTGAGATGATAATGAAGAACTTAGTCCTGAAGTACCATATCTTAGTGCAATTGATGCACTTATGTATCTTGTTAATAATACAAGACCAAATATTGAATTTTTAGTAAGTTTATTAACAAGATATAGTTATTCTCCAACTAAAAGGCATTGGAACAGAATTAAGCGTATACTCCGTTATCTCGAAGGAACGATTGATATAGGTTCGTTTTCTTCAATTAAATCAAATTTTGATCTAGTTGGTTATGCAGATTCTAGATATTTATTTGATTCAAACAAAGTTAGATCTCAAACAGATTATCTATCCACATGTAGAGGAACTGCTATATCATGGCAATCGATGAAACAGACCATAATAGCTACTTCCTCAAATCATGCTGAAATTTTTGCAATTCACAAGGCTAGTCAAGAATGTATATAGCTAAGATCAATGACTCAGCACATTCGTTGAACATGTGGTTTGTCTTCTAGTAAAAATCTTCCAACAATATTATATGAAGACAACACAACATGCATATCCCAAATCAAACGAGGATATATTAAAGGAGATATAACAAAACATATTTCACCAAAACTTTTCAACACTCATGATCTTGAAGAAAATAGTGACATCACTATACAACAAATTTATTTAAAGGAAAACCTCACGGACTTGAAGTCATTACCTACAACAACCTTTAAAAAATTTGTGAACATCATTGGAATGCGACGACTCAAAGATCTCAAGTGATGTTTACATGAGAGGGAGTAAACATTGAAATATGTACTATTTTTCCTTCATTAGGACTTTTTTCCCATGGATTTTTTTCCTAGTAAGAATTTAATGAGACATATTTAATATATATATCATGAGCATCTAAGGAGAAGTATTATAAATATTATGGAAAATAGATGTCCATTAGATACTCATGCTTAGTGTCTATTGACCATGTGTCATGCCCCCATTTTCCAAGGTATTATCTATGTGTCTTATAAATACTCATTCTTAATGTCCATGTAATCCATCTCTTATTTGCCAAATTACCTATAAATAGTGGCATTTGGTGGGTTTTGAAAGACACACACATTGGTGAGAAAAGTAATGAAAGGATTGGAGAATTTTAGAGAATTTTAAATTTCCATATTTTCTATTTACATAAATTTTGTATTTTTGTATTTTATTTATTTTATTATATATTATGCTTTATTTATTTTAATACTTATTTTTATATATTATTATTATATAATATTTTTTCCATATCCATGTTCCGTTGTGTTCCCCAATGTCACAACAAACCTAAGCACAAATTTACAATTTGAGGGGCTCAAGAGATGATTTCTTTTGAATATGAAATCGGATTTTAGCCGAAAATGGAAAAATATGAAAATTTTAATTCATTATTTTACCCTTACTCTTTAGTTTGATAATGGATTTTAGTCTGAAGGATACATCCATTTTTGTGCATCATTTCTCACCATCCACATCAAAAAAAATATTAAAATATTCTTAAAAAAAAATTTACCACATGTCAAACTATGATTAGATAATTTAATATGATGCACAAAGAAAAATGATATCCAGTATGCACTAAGTATTTTTCTTTTAGCCTAAAACTTTGTTATTTTATGAACACGAGTGGGTAGATGTTTTGCCTAGGGATTGATGTAGATAATAGATATTAGTTTTCATAGTTTGATTAATTGAATGTTTTTCTTAATATCTATATACTTGTGTTTTCCATTCAAGATAAATTAAATGCTTAATGTTTTTAATATTTTTTCCATGAATTAAATTGTGTTGTTTTTTAATCTTATGCTCTAGAGAGTTTATGATAGAGGGAGTCGACCTTGATTTACTTCCTAACTATAGTGAATCTAAAAATTTGAGTGATCTAGGATCACTTTAATTAGTAGTCGTTAAAATAAGGGCTTGTGTGTTAATAAAACTATATAGAAATATTAGTTTCTTAATATTATGACCTTAGAAATTTTAAACGTATGGAATATTATTATTGCATGGTTATCTTTGCGCTCAAGTTAATTAAATCATGAATTCAATAATAAAATCTACTCCCTAAGCCTCGTTTCACATTTTATTTCGTCATTACTTTTTTTTTTCTTTAATTTAAAATTAAAATTCACTTTTAGTCTCTAAACTTTTATAAAAGTAACAATTTAATCCTTAAACTTTGGTTTGTCACAATGTCAGCCCAATGTGATAATCGTTTGACCTTTTGTTTTTGTTTTTAAAAATTAAGTCTATTTCATCTACATTCTCTTACCATGATTTACGTCTTTCTTAAGTACAATATTTAAATTCTTAACCAAATTCTGAAAACAAAAACAACTTTTTAAAAGCTATTTTTTTTAGTTCTCAAATTTTAGCTTGGTTTTTCAAACAACCGGTGAAAAGTAGATAATAAAGGAAGAAATTTGAAGGTGAAAGTAGTGTTTATAGACTTAATTTTCAAAAACAAAAAATAGAAAGCACAATGGTTACCAAACGGCCTAAAAGTCATTTTTTTTTTTAGTTTTCAAAATTTTGTTTGTTTTTTAAATAATTGGTAAAAAGTAGATGACAAAGGAAGAAATTTAGAGATGGAAGTAGTGTCTACAGACTTAATTTTCAAAAATAAAAATAAAAAATCAAATAGTTACCAAATGGGGCTTTAATCTCTGAACTTTAAATTTTGTAACAATTTAGTCTCTAAACCTTATTATGTAGCAATTTAGTCTTTGTACTTTAAAATTTATAACAATTTAATCTCTATTGTAAAAATTAATTTTAAGATTTAGTAAGATTTCTTGCCTAAATAAATCGATAAACTAATTAGAAACTCGATATTTTTATAAAATACAAAATCTACATTATAAAATAATAAAACTTGACATCTAAGTTTCATAGATTTGTTTACGTTAGGGACTAAATTGTTATGAATTTAAAAATACAAGGACTAAATTGTTACCTACTAGAATTTATGGACTAAATTATTACAAAATTGAAAATACAGGAATTAAATCGTTACAAATCAAAGTTCAAGAACTAAATTGTTACTTTCATGAAAGTTTAGGAACCAAAAATCTTTTCTTAACGTTAATTTAAATTTATTCTCATCACATTTTTTTTCTGTAAATAAAATTGAATGTCAATAACTGTGGTATTTGAATGAACTAAAAATCCAATCCTTAGAGGTGACCATGTCACTTTTTCACCATATTAAAGCTTAATCAAATATACTCACAGTTAGACCATGTCAAACGTAGCATTTTTAAAGTAGATTTAGGTTAATAGAATACTTTTCATGACTAAAGTTAATTCAATCACCGAGACTACAAAAGATTAGTTGTACTAAAAGAAAATTTAGAAGTACTTTTAGGGAAAAGTGAAGAAAATCATTTAATTAAGAACTGCTTTAGTGAGTATTATTTGCCCTAATACTTGAAGCACAAAGAACTTAAAATAATCACTTTTAATGGTATAGAACTAAATATAAGAGAGGGTTTTGTTATTAAGAACTTTTTACTTTAGTGCTCAAAATTAAAGAACTTTTGCTTTAAAAAAGTACTTATCTTAAAAACATTTCCTAATAAGGGACCATCAATTGGTACTAAAACAAATCCCATAAATTGATTCATTATTAAGCACTTTTACTATCTAAAAGATTTGTGATTCAAATTTTCCTACCCGAATTTTACTAAAAAAAATTATAGAACCTTCAAAAATATATATATATATATATATATATATATATATATAACCAAACAAAAAAGAAAATATATGAATTTTATATTTGAAGTATTTCTTAAATAAAATCACTAATTTTAGAACGGTTCCAAAGATATTAAAAGAAAGTACATTTTAAGGGTGATTATTGATCCGTCCATGTTGGTTTTGCACTCAAACTGACTGTGACCATCTATGTGTCCATTTTTAGAAAACTATGGATAAAATCATGAGTATCCAATCAAAATGAGCTTGATTTAGTAGTATTGACATGACCTTCAATCTGACCTTCATACCAAGAAGTCGGAGGTTTAATCCTTCATCCACGGCTGTATTAATCATGGATGCTACTGATTTTCTCAAAACCATCTCTATTAAACCATCTTTATTAAAGTTTCAGTCATTCATCTCGATTTTCGGAATTGCTTCACTCACCCGTAGTACATTTCATCAGTGCTTTTGCACATGATTAATTAAAAATAAAATGTTGAACATTATAATATGGAGTCATACAAAAACAACAATTATTTAACTACAATTTTGTTTTTAGTTTTATATTTTTAAAATGTATGTTTGTTTCTCTCCAACTTTTTCTTTATATATTTTTAAATTTTTTGTTAAGACGAGACAATCAAATTTCTAATCAAATTCTATAAACAAAAGTTAATTTTTAGTTTTCAAAACTTAACTTCATTTTATTTCTTTTTAGACAGAAAAATTGTTAGAATCAATATATTTTATGATGTAAATATAGGATGTGTGCAACTGTAATTTCTATCGTTGGTTATGTTGTTCTTTATTTTACCTAAATACCTTTTATACCTCTGTATATATATGGGATTAAGATTAATAGAAATGAAAGATTATCTCAGATGGTATCAGAGATTTTAAGCTGATTAGGTTAATTTTTTTCTCATTTATTTTATTCTTCCCTATCACTTCTTCTTCTTCAGCCGTTAAGGTAGAGCCTTCAACCGCGTCTCACTGGTCTTAACATCGCCAGCTTGCCATCACCAATCTTCTCTGGTCTCGCGTTCGAGCCTCCGTCATGCCACCGATTCCGAGTATGAGCCGTTGTCGCGCCTTCATCTTTGGTCTCGCGTCCGAGCCGCTTGCCTCCCCGGTCTTGGATATGAAGGATCACATCCACAATGACTGACTCCAAGCATCCGTTTCATCCTGCTCTAGCAGTATCACATATCAAGAATTATATTTCCATTATTCTGGAAATGGAGCATGTTCAGTATGCGACATGGGCAGAGTTGTTTAAGATTCCTGTATGTTCCCATAGAGTACTTCACCACATTATTCCTCTCGCTAGAGGCAAAGAAAAAGTGCCCCAAACTAACTAGGAGAATGAACTTTGGTTGACTATGGATGCTACTGTCCTTCAATGGATTTATGCAACGATCTCACATGACTTGTTGCACATTATTCTGGAACCTGATGCTACGACCATGGAAGCTTAGAATAGGTTGCGTGACATATTCCAAGATAACAAAAACTCTCGGGCAGTTAATCTTGAACATGAGTTTTCGTATACCAACATGGAGTATTTTTTTTAGTGTCGCTTCTTATTGCCAGCGCCTCAAGAGTTTATCAGATCAGCTTAAGAATGTTGGAGCTCTAGTAACAAATGATCAGCTTGCCAATGGTGGAGTTGCTACACTTATCCGACAAAGTGCTCCTCCACCTCAGTTCTATCAAGCTCGGTCTATGCTCATTCTTGAATAGGTACCCAGGAGTCCGAGGAGATCCCATCTCTCACTACAACCTATCCTTCTAATCATGGTAGAATATTGGAAAAAAAAGTGGAAAAAATCATAATGAGGGAGGTCGATATCATGGTAATGGTCGGAACAATGAAAAAGGCAATATTGGTGTGTTGGGGTTTGTGCCCTAAAGTCTCGTGTCCAGTAGTTTGTAAACGACTTTGTACGAACACTTGTGATGTATAATATAAATGATATTTACTTCATTACTTGACTTTGCACATTTAGATTTTACCACAAACCAATAAACATAAAATCTCTGGTTATTTGTATGTAACTCAAGCATGTATGTGATGACATACAAATGGATCATGTCTTGAGTGATAACCAAAATGGTCTGTAGTATATGGATATAGGAAGGAAACCTTATCCTGGTAACACTACGGATGTGGCCCATTTTGTGGAATGGTCATAAGTGTTGTGACTTGTCACAGATGATCCGATCCTGATCATTCGTATAGGGGACATGCGAGCGGAGGCGTCCTATACAAAGAGTTTGTATAAGACCTGATCACGAAGTGTTAACGTCTCGTTATATAACACCGTTCATAACTGAGATTTCACTTCACTAGGATGACTATAGGTAACATGACATCAATTCTGAGTGAGTTGGGAACTCCTACCATTGAGGGCGATTCTTTGATTTGCATGGGTGCGAGTGGCCAGAACACTGACTTAAACCTATAATTTTTGGGATTTGTCTGATTTGGGAGCTGAGAACTCAATTACACAAGATGAAATTCACTCCTTCCCTGAGGCATGGGTAAGTAGATATATAGCTCCCTTAAGGGCTAATTCCAGGGCTTGAACGATGTGGCGCCATACACCTTCTCATGACCCGAGAGGTGTTCACACATAATAGGACTATGTTGTATTGTTCATTAGAGAGATCAGTAGTACTTAAGGAGGAAGATGTAATTACAGGGGAAAATGGTAAATTGGCCTGCTATAATTACGAGCACTTTACAACTCCTTGTAATAACTACAGAGTAGACCACATCCAATAGTGTTACTAGAATAAGGTACCAAACCTTATTCATATACTATAGATCATTTTGACTATTTACTCGAACCTGATTCACTTTTATGTCTCCACATAAAGTTCACGTACTTATATAATAGTCATGGATCTTTTAGTTTATTGAATTTATTTCTAAATCGAAATAAGCAACTTATTGAATTTTTCAGAATAAGTTTTTATTGTTTACAAACCATGAGTTTTAGGACATAAAACCCAACAGCTGCCTTATGAGTCTTGAACTGTATGTGGAACATACAGGGATCAATGTTCAAGATTTAGCCTAAAAGGTCTATAGTATAGGGATAAGGTGAAGGAAATCGACCCAGAGGATTTCCATGAGCAGCGAAAAGGATCATTCCAATTTCAATTCGAATGAACACAAACAATTATAGTCTAAAACGGAAAGTAACAGGTCATGCATATATAGATATTACAGCATGCTACAAGTGATTCAAGGGATAGAGTATGCATACCTTTGAAGAACCATTCTTCAAGAATCCCTCGATCAAATCTCCAATGCATTCAAAAACAACAACACTCGAACGCAACGACCAAAACAACACAACCACGAACATAACGTTCATCTGAATGCTCCTCGAACCCAATCAAGTCCAACTCGATTCACGAACAGATGTTGAACACTACCACAAGTGTTACCTTAGTATTCTCGGTGTGAGAATTCAGGAGTTGTGGGCTCTGTTTGATCTTGGCTTGAGGAAGAGAGAAGGTATGCGATCGAGTAGACGATTAAGTAAGTGGGAGATATGAAACTGTCTATCGCATAGACGATATACTCAATAGTTTAGAAAACACAAATCTATTGCATAGACTTTGCTAATCGATCATGTAGCAACGATCAGCTGAATGACTATCATATAATTAACTTTACACAATTTTTTAGTCTCTATCAACGCTATCGCTTAGTAAAACTCTTTTACTTGATAGTTTTTTCCGTGAGTAATTTCCGAATGGAACTACTAATTTTGGAAAACAATTTTCCTTTTTATCTCACGATTACCATAAAACTTCCAATAACCTCCCACTCAATCGGTTATAGACAAAAAGAATTAAATATCATATAATTAATATATTATAAATAAATTATATTTATAACCTATAGTTTTAATATTTCATCTCATGAAACATATAAACCATAGTTCTTTTTCTACTTTATGGTACTTGATATAAATCATATTTATATCAAATCCTCCAATTAATATATCTCATACATCATGCCAATTATATCAAATATAATTGAATTTTCTCTTGTTAATTTGAACACTTAAAACTAACCCAAAATCTAATTCTCAACTTGAACCCATTGAGCTACCAATGGGACTTTATGAACCTGTAGCTTAAAGCTCCAATAATATGTGAATAACTGATTAAACTCTTTAATCACAAGATCCACCATCTATTAACTGTCGAACACTCCACTAAAGACCGACAGCTACACTCTTCTCAATACAGATATATTTCTGTGTCCACATAACTAATCAACAGTGCGATAACCTTTCACAAATCGCTCGTAAGTACAGTTAGGCCAATTTACCGTTTTTTCCCTATAGTTACATTTAACTCCTTAAGTACCACTGATTCCTTTAATGAACAATAAGTCATAGTCCTATTATGATTGAGTCCTCTCTTTCAAAGAGAGGATGTGACCACTATGTTCAAGACCCGGAATCAACCCTTAAGGGATCATTTTATCTATTTACCCCTACTTCGGGGAAGGAGTGAATTTCATCTTGTGGAACTGAGTTTCTAGCTCCCCAATCAGACAAATCATCAAAAGGTAGGCTTGTTGAGTTGGCAATCTGGCCACTCTCACCCATACTAATCAAAGGATTGCCCTCATAGGCAGGAGTTCTCAAAACACTCAGCATTAAGGTCATGTCACCTATGGTCATTTTAGTGAAATGTAAGTCTCAATTATCAACGACGTTATATAAAGAGACTAATCATCTTATTGTCTGGTCTTATAAAAACTCTTTGTATAGGACACTCCCGCTCGCTTGTCTCCACATGTAAGTCTCAATGGTCAGGATTAGACTATTTGTAGCATGTTACAACACTTATAACTATCTACAAAGTGGGTTGTATTCATAGTGTCACCAGAATAAGATATCCCTTCTTTATTCTTATACTACAGACCATTTAGGTTATTACTTAAGGCATGATCCACTTGTATATCTCATATACATACTTAAGTTTACATAAAATAACCATGGATCTTTGTTTATTGGATATGAGTAAATGCAAATAAAATAACACTTATTTTATTATTAACAATGTGTATAAACTGTTTACAAACTATGAGACTCCGGAAGAATTAGGACACCAATCCCAACATAAGACTGGGTACCTTAGCTTGGTAATGTAGGAACCAGCGAAGGTTTGTAACGGAAGGGGATTGTCCCAATTTTTTAATTTTCACAGAACATCAGTTTTACAGAAACAAAAATATACATCAAGAATTAAATTTTACAGCATGCTCATAAAATAAAATAAAGAAAAGGAATTAGGGATTAGAAAGCCCTTACCTATGAAGATACGATCTTCAGAAATTCCTCAAATCGAAAATCACGAACAAAGAGTGAACCAAAAAGGACACCACCAATTAGATTCAACTGTATTCTCTATGTTGACAATCCAAGGAGTTGGGGGCTCGTGGTAATTTGGAAGAGAGGGATGGAGTTTGTGAGAGGAAGAGGGTTGTGTGATCCTGAGAACTTTTCTCCGAGAGAGATCTTTTGTGTTTTTTGTAAAAAACTTTTGAATGTTGTGAGGAAGAGAATAATCCTCAACCACACCCATCATTCATGTAGTGCGTTGAGAGAAAATGAGGGAGGAAAATTATTTCTCTCCTATTAATTCAAATTAAAATTAAAAATAAATTAAATTAATTTAAATTTAAATAAAACTATATATATATACATATGTATGTATGTATGTATGTATGTATGTATGTATGTATGTATAACTATAGGTTATATGACATTAAACATATAACCTATGGTTTAATATTGTATCACATACAATATAACCTATAATTTTAATTCTCTCATTAATGGTATTCAATATAAATCTAATTTATATTAAATTCAACAATATGAATCGTATTCATATAATTAATATTTGAATCATATTCAAATATTTATTTTCTCTCAAATAAACTTTATATTATAATGTATCAAATACATTATAGCAATTATATTTATCGTTTTGCCCCCGTAGTTACATCTAACTTCTTAAGTACCACTGATCCCTCAAATGAACAACAAATCATGGTCCAACTATGACCAAATCTCTCTCGGGCCAGGAGAAGATGTTGTGCCACATTGTTCAAACCTCGGAATCAGCCCTTGAAGGAGCAATTTATCTACTTATCCCGATATTGGGAAAGTAATGAATTCCTTCGTGTGTAGTTGTGTTCCCAGCTCCCCGATCAGATGAATCCATAAAATGGTAGGCCTATTGAGTTGGTGATCTAGCCATTCTCACCCATATAAATCAAAGAAGACTTCATAGACAGGAGTTTACAACTCACTCAAGATTCAGGTCATGTCACTTACGGTCATCCTGGTGAAATGTAAGTCTCTGTTATGAACGATGTTATATAATGAGACTAGTCATTTAGTGGTCCGGTCTTATACAAACTCCATTGTATAGAATACCCCCACTCATATGTCTTCACATGAATGAACAGGATCATATCATTTATAGCACTTTACAACAATTGTAACATATACAAAGCGGACCATTTAGGTGGATCGAAGTCGTTACTGCAAATTCAATCTGAGTTGTAGGAAAAACAAGATTGAGAAGTAGGACGTGTTGACCTATTTAAAGAAACACACTCTAAAGGTGACAAGTTCATGAATCAGGTAGCTGAGGATGCACATGTAATCAGTTTTGTTTTGTTTTCATTTTGTTTTTCATTTGTAAGTTCAATTACTCATACTTAGACACTTAATTAATATGTGCAGAATAAAATGTTGGAATTACAATCCAACCCCACTCTAAAAGGTTCCCAACCACTAACAGAGGACGAAATTTGTGAGACAGTTTTGGGTAGACGACCCGATCATGTAAAAGGCCTAGGTTGGGGCCCTAAACCTAAGTCAAGAAGGGGTAGTAGCTCATCGAGTTCATCATATACTCAAAGAACGGAAAGTAGGGAGGTGGGGGAATTGAAAGCTAATTTCGAACAGTCATAATCGAGGATTGAGGATCTTAAAGACGTTAAAAAACAAATGAGAGAGGATCATACAAGACAAATGGAAGAAATGAAGAAAATGATTGAAGATATGATACGATCACAGAGAGAAGGGCTATCGAATTAGGTATGATTATTTCATTATCTAGTTGGCTAATATGTTGCTATCCTACAATTATGGTAGAAAAGTAGTTATGTCTTACTAGTAGCTTTATGATAATGAATTGTTGGCTATCCTATAGTTATGGTAGCCAAACAACTTGATTTTGATGTCTTTTCTGGAGTTATTGTGTGTTTGTGGATGTTTATGAAAGTTGAATGTTGTGTGGGGTGGGTTGAGATTGGTTGTACTTGTTTTGGAGTTCAACTTGAATTTTTTTGTTTTTTGTGGAAGTTTATGAATTTTGAATATTGTGTGGGGTGAGTTGAGATTAGTTATACTTGTTTTGGAGTTCAACTTGGAGTTTTTTTTTTTGTTTGTTTGTGGAAGTTTATGAATTTTGAATGTTGTGTTGGATGTGTGAGATGGGTTGGGATGGGTTGTGTGGAAGTTTATGAACTATGAATGTTTGCGAAAGTTTATGAATTTGTGATTTTTTTTGTTTCTTTTGGAGTTCAACTTGTGATTTTTGTGTGTTTTTTGAGGTTTCAGATTGAGAATATGTAGTCTTGGAAGTGTACTCATTTCCTTCGTTTTGTAGGATTGTAAGATTCATCTGTTGGGTTGTATGTCCTAAAACTCACAGTTTGTAATGTTAAACATATTATATCATCAATAAAGATGTTATCGACATTTATTCAATAAAACTGTTATTGAATATGTGAATTGCACTTGTAAAGTCTAAATCTAATAAACTAAAGATACATGGCTATTATAAGAATACATGAACTTTATGTAGAGACATAAGAATGGATCAAGTTTAGTAAATAGCTAAAATGGTCTATAGTATACGAATAAGGTTGGACACCTTATTCTGGTAACACTATTGGATGTGGCCCACTTTGTAGTTGTTACAATTTGTTGTAAAGTGCTACAAACAAAGTGATCCTAATTCATTCATGTATTGACATGAGGAGTGTGGGCGTCCTCTGCAATGAGTTTGTGTAAGATCGAATGAAGAATTAAGTCACTCTTACTTTATAACGTTGTTTACTATTTAAGACTGACTATTTCAAAGAGATGACCTGGGTAACTGACCTTAATCTTAAGCTAACTATGAACTCCTGTTTATTCGGGATTATCCTTAGATTTGTATGGGTGAGGATTGGCTCAACAACGTTGACTCAATAAGCTTTCCATTTCTGGGGTAAGACCGGGTAGATAGCTAGGGACATAGGGTGCAAGACGGAATTCATTCCTACCCGCTTTTAGGGATAGTTGAGAGGTTGTTCCCTTAAGTGCTGATTCCGGATTTTGAACAATGGCCCCACCCTCTCAATGCCCAAGAGAGACTCGGTTTAGTGATTGGATCACAAACCAATTATTTATTAGAGGATCAGTGGGACTTAAGGAGCAAGATGTAATCTCGGGGTAAAACAACTTTTGATCCAACCGTTATTACGAACAACCTGTGAAGAGTTAACTTACAAATCAGGGTTATATCGAGTAGACATAATATATCTACAGTGAGGGGAGTGCAACTATTAGGCTTTAGTAGAGTGACCCGATAGTTAACGAATGGTAGTTAATTAGGTTAAAGAGTTTAACCGGTTAATCGTTGATCGTTGCAGTCCATGCTCTATAGGTCCATGAGGTCCCCCTACTAGCTCATATCGAACTAAACCTTAAAACAGTGTGACCAACGAATTTGAAGTGTTCAAAGTTCGGTTTTTGGAGTAAAGCATTAAATATATATGATATATTTAACCTAATATTTAATTGTGAATTAAACATAAAAAGAGAGAAAATAAGAGATATTTAAATAAGATTTAAATATCAAGATTATGAAAAGGGATTCATAAAAATTGGGATTTTTGTTGGATTTGATATTAAATTAAATTAGTTAATTTTTTAATTAATTATCTAATATTAATTTAATTTTAAAATTGATTATTAGAATTAATTTTGAAATTAAATGAATTTGGTCAAAATTGCATTAAAAGTCAAATTGTTGACTAGGTAAAAAACGCAATAAAAGTCAAATTGTTGACTTTTGATTTTTGAAAGTAAAAAAGTCAAATTGGTTGACTTTGGACTTTAAGAGTCAAACTTTGACCAAGTTAGTGGAAAGATCCAACATTTGTGAGTGGAAAATGCCAACTTTTGCATGGCTAAGTATTGTCTTCATTTGAAGACACTTGTCCCACTAAATCCTACTTTTTGAGTTGGTGGATTTTTTAGTATAAAATTCTCATCAAACTTGAAGTTGCATGTTTGCATGTAATGGTCTTTAAAAGGGAGTATTTAATACTTTTGAAGAACTCTTGGCCATAGTGGGTTTAGATGAGATTGTGTGATAATCTCATACCTTTTCCTCTCAAAGCTTTAGTTTTTTCCTCTCCAAATTAGTCACTCACCGGATTCCACCTTCCCGTTCTAAGGCCAGAGAATAGTCGGAAAGACTCTCGTAGTGGTCTACAAACCATTCGCAAGGAGATTGAAATTGATTTGGAGAAGATTCAAAGACTATAAATGTTGTATTCTTTTTTCCTTTTACTTGTTTGATTGCATGCATGTTTATTTTCATAATTAATCTAATTAGATTACTTTAGATCTTTTTTTTTCTTCCGCTGCGCATGTGTTCGTTCCATCATCATCTAATGGCTTTTGTTTGATTGTGAAAGCTTGTGCATTTTGAATGTTATTTGGGATGAGTTGAGATTAGTTATTCTTTTGGAGTTTAACTTGTGGTCTTTGTGTATTTGTGGAGGTTTCAGGTTGAGAACATGTAGTCTTGGAAGTGTGTTGTTTTTCTTTTCTTTGTAAAATTATTACTCATTTCTTTGTTTTAAAGGATTGTAGGATTTTCTTTGTTTTGTGAATTTGTAGGATTCAACTTATGGCTTTTGTTTTTGTTTTTGTTTTTTTTTTTTGTTTTGATTTGTTTTTTTTTTTTTTTTTTTTTTTTTTTTTTGTAGGATGTTGTTTGGAGATGATGTTGGAAATGTTGTTGGAGATGCTATGTTGGAGAGATGTTGAGAGTTATTTCTTTTATGTAATTGTAAAGACATATTTCTTTTGTAGACCATTTTACCAACTTTTCTCTCTTTTGTATCATAAAGAATACTATCGACTTTATTTGTTTGTTTTATTTCTTATGTGAATATTTTTAGGTGCTTAATAATGTTATATATTTTTTGTTATTCAGATCAAATTGAAAAAAAAATTAATTTAAAATTAAAAAAAATGACTATCTCTCGATGAAAAACGTCGAAAGTTTCTATATTTCTTGACGGCTGATAAGCCGTCGGGAGTTCAAATTCATATTTTGAATTTCTGAAATTAAACTCTTGACATCGTATAACAGGTGTCAGGAGTTTATACAAACTCCCAACGCTATGGGATGCCACGTCGAGAGTTGTACTCCTGACGAATATATAACTCTTGACAACAAACTTGGATCTTCAGACGCAGTTTTTACCATTTTCTGACGATTTGAAGCGTCAAGAAAGGGGTGTTTTCTTGTAGTGTAACACCACCCTATTTAGAATCGTTTTCATCCTTCATAAATAAACATGTGAATTCTTAGTCAAATTTCAGAAAACAAAAACAAGTATTTTTCTCTTTTAGTTTTTCTTCAAAAATTGAATTAATTTCTTTCAATACCCTTACAAAAAGTAGATTACACAACTATGTTGAAGTTGAGTCGTATAGCTTCTCATATGTTATGGCTTGTCCTTTTATGGTGGATGTTGTGCATAGATTCCCTTCTTCTATATTTTCAAAGTCCTTTTTTTTTATTGAATTAACCAATCAACTTGCTTTTCCATGGAAGATTTATTTTGGATTTCAATTCTATCCCTTCAAAAATTTTAATAATGAACGTAATGACCCTATTGTTCCGATGAAGAGAAGAACCTATGATTAGCTTCTCAGAAAATTTCTAGAGTAACAACAATGAGTGGGCTAAACTATTAGCAGGAGTCGAAGTTGCAGTGGTTAAGAAGTTGCATCCTTCCAAATAGGAACGTGCACAAATCTTGAACTTTTTGGCTAAAGTCCACCTAAAAGAAACTTTAAAATATAAGTAGTATATATAAGCAAGATTTTCAAAAACAAAAAGTAAAATGATTATCAAACAGGTTTTAAAATTATTAGTTTTCAAAATTTGACTCGGTTCTTAAAAACACTATTCTTATAATAAAAAAATCAACAAGTGGAGATGGTATTGTTTATTAGCTTAATTTTCAAAAATCAACTGGTTAATCAAATGAAGCCTCAATGATAACCAAATAAATGCTGGTTTAGTTAATTTGTAAGTTAAAAATATTTCCTATTATATACATATATGGGTTCTATATCAAAATCAATTGACAATAAAAAAAAGTATCTCATTTATCTTATACAAAGGTACATTGATTTCTCTAATGTGGGATCCTCGACATGTTCTATTAAGATGGTATCTTTCTAGGTTTACTATTCTTCCACCGAATTTCTCTCTCTCTCTCTCTTTTTTTTTTTTTTCTTTTTGTCTCTAATATCTATTTAGAATTTACATGAACTCTGATATTAGATGAAATTGCATGTTTATCTAATACGACACTCATATTATCTAATATTTTCAAAATAGTGGAAAACTTATTCTAAATCCAATATTATGTGTTGCTTCATTTTTGGCATAATGATCTCTCTGTCTTCTCGCCCCTTTAATCAGGTACGGTGTTTATTTAAAATGAAGTGAAGTCCCTATCAATTTGGACAACTTCTAGCAATATTCACCTCTCTTTTTGACCCAAAAAGGGAAATAGAAAAAACAAAGGAAACAATAAAAGAAAAAAAAAAGGTAAAATGAAGTAAATATATAGTACATCCCCCATTTGAAGTTAAAATACTATTTTAATTTCTTCGTTTTATTTTTATTCTTGTACTTAGAATTATATATTTTTAATTTATGTAATTTTAATGATTTTAAATTTAATTATTGTACTTTCAAAGTGAAAAATACCGTGTTTGTTTTCAATATGTTTAATTTTAGTCCCTACATTTTTAATAAATCTTAAATTTAGTCTCATTTAATTAATTTTTTAAAATTTTCTAATTAATAATAATAATACTAGTTTTCATGTAAGAAAATACAATATACTAATATATTTTCAAGATGACAATGAAAATGCTAATAGATGACAAAAAATTTTAGAAAATTCAACAATAAACTAGTAATACGGTGCAAATTTAAGATTTATTAAAAATATATGCATGAATTAAAATTGAACATTTGAAAATATACATGGACTAAAGTTGAACAAACTCCAAAGTAAAGAAATCAAAATAATATTTTAATCTATTTTCAATATGTAGTCCTTAAAAGTAAATTTTTGTCAAAATTGGATAAATACTAATTTTCATGAAAAAAAGAAACTATATTAATATATTTTCCCAATTTAAAAAGCGAAAGCTAATAGATATTACATTGTTTTGGGAAAAAAAAATCATAAAGTAGCTGTATGAACTAATTTTAACATTTCTATGAAAATAAAATGACTAAAATTAAACATTTAAAAATTTATGGACAAAAATAGAATGAAATCCAAACGGAAGCCAAAATAATAATTTAATGCCTATATTTAAAATATAATCTAAATCCCATTATTTATTTATAAAAAGTATATTATAAGATAAAATTAAATATAATTATCAAGGATTGATTAGAAAACAAAATTGGGCTTTACTATTTCTATAAATTACAAGTATTATGTTATCAATTTGATCCTATAATTTAGTATAAACTCTTACCAATTATGTCCGTAAGAATTATAAAGAATGGAGTATAGTTGTAAAGAAAAGTAAACAAGGTTTTCGAATGTGTAGAAAATAGTTAACTTAATTTAAATATATATATATATATAGGTCAAAATACTTTTTTAACTCATATATTTTACAACTTGGTTCAATTTTAGTCCTATAGTTTTAAATATCTAATTTTAGTTCATGTGCTTCCAATAAATCTTAAATTTAATCCTTAAAGTTAATTTTTATTGAAATTGAGATTATAGTCATGTAAGGTTTTCAAAATTTATAGTCAATAAATAATATAAAAGTTTATTAAAAAAAAAAGTCAATAATAAACCAGCTGATCGTAGGACTAAATTTTAAGATTTATTGAAAATATAGAGTCTAAAATTTAACAAGTTATAGTATAGAGATCAAAATCATATATATATATATAAAGCTACATGTTACTATTATTATTATTTTTTACATGAGGTAAATTATATACAAATACAGTTGTCTTGAAGTAATTAAATTGCAGAGGAACAATTCCCAAAGTAATTAAGAGGTTTATATATATATATATATATAGAAATAATTAACTACGGGCCTAATTAATCAGATATGAAGCTAGTGACATGATAACATAACATGACCCATTAAATTTGTACACACATATTTATATATACATACAGAATGTTGAATGACATCCTTGTCCTTGCTTTGTTGGTTATATCTAATCCATTCATTGAAAAAATATAATATATTTTTACTTTTTTAAAGTCCCCTTTTGGTTTGGTAAAGTTAGTGTCACATATTAAATAATATCATATCATAGGACCAATACATTTATGCTTAGTTGAATAATAAGGGTGAACAAGAAAAAACATAGAATTAAATTATGTATGAAATATTTATAAAAGAAAAAGATGGGTATTATTGCTGATACCCTAATGCAAAATGGTTGCCCATTCTTCAACATCATCAAAGTATGTATAGGGTTTTAATATAGAAACTGTTCAAAGTACAATCATTCAAAGGGAGGTCACTATTTCTATTTCCATTATTTTAAAACTAATTTTGGGTCGTGTTGCTTTCATTGTTTTTAGGTTTTATTTCTCAATTCATCTATTGAGTTGAGTGATGTTTTAATGACTCTTAACTCTTTTTTTTTTTTTTTTTTTTTTTGTATAATGGTTCACTATTCTTAGTCCAAAAAACGATTTAAACTAATGTGACCCTATAGGGTCAACATCACACACCGACATTTTTGTTATTTTGAACAAAATACTAGAGGATAAAGAAGGATCGGTAGGAACATGCAAATTCAATTCAACTAGATTAACACATCCATAGCATTCTCATCACACTTCGAACCCAATGGCAGAATTCATTATTTAAAAGTTAGAAGTACAAGGAAGGAGCTAGAGAAAAGCTCACAAAAGCAATAAAGTCAAGTATAGACAAACCAAAGGGCGATGAGAAAACACAGAGGATGATTAGATCATTATCATCGTTATTCAAAGGAGAACATCATAAGAAAAAACACCCCATTTTGTCGAAAGAACTCCAAGATGATAACGAATGAGAGGCTAGAAGAAATCAAGCATTCCAATTAAGAGATATCAAAGAAAGCATTGTAACTACAAAAGAAACCAATGTCAAGAATTAATATACTTGACATCTTACAAATGTCAAGTTTGTTAATATTCTTGACACAAAATACATGTCAAGAAATATATAACTTGATGTTTTTCTCTAGTCAAGTTATCCCATAATACTTGACAGTGGATCACTCGACGTTTTAAAAAACGATAGGTATACTGTTATATGACATTGAAGAAACATCATGTAACCCGATTTCTATAGTAGTGATTGATGATATCATTTCAAATATAAAGATGAGATTTTTCTAAGTCTTTGAAAAATCTATTTTATAACTTCATAATTTACTTTGTACATATAACTCTTCAAATTTTGTATCATGGCTATAAAGTAGGATTGTTAGTGATTTTGGGTAATGCCATTGATTTCTCTAAATTTAAGCCTAATTGTATAACCCTAAATGAAAAATGAAAGGATTCTAGGATATATTTTTCAATGATGAACAGCCTAAAATTCCTCAATTTTTACCTTGCATGTGACCATTATTTTTGTTTTATATTTTTGATTTGCAAGATCTCATGTATATATTCCGTTGTGTGCAAATTATGAGAGGTTAAATTGATGAGAAATTTCCTCAATTCGTTCGATATTTTCAATTTGTGATGTTTACACTAAGTGTTTTATATATGGTTTTAAAACTATAATAAGACTATGAAGAAAAATACTTAAATACATGAGGAATTAGAGTGTAGGACAGAATTTGAAGTTTTCACAAATTTCTAAATTTCTTATTTGCGCTTGCCTTGTTCGTAGATGTTATTGTTGATGAAACTGTAAATACCACGTAATTCCAAAATAGAAAACAAGGTCGAGATATATATAAGGGTAATTGTTGATTGTTGATATTTGTAAGGACAACTGCCTTCCTAATTTCCTAATTTTGCTCATGTAGTTAACATAATCTTTATATTTTATTATTATTTTAGATTCTATGTAACAACTTTTCAAATTTGTCTCACCCAAATAAAATATCCAGATTTTTTCTACCAAATTTATATTTGAAATATTCATATATTATTAAAACTTTTTTATCTAGATATTTTATTCGAATCTCTATATTGTTTTTCATAATTGTATACAAACATTTTTAATAATATGTTTTTTTTATATTATTTTAACATTTTGGGAAAAGAAATATCACTTCCTAAAAAAATGGTCATGCGTTGTTTGCACAAGAATCGTATGGTTGTTCCATATATTGCCATAACTTTTCTTTAATAAGTTGTTTTTGCTATGACTTTACAGTTAGGATTTGATTTAAATTAAACCAATCTCTTCCTCATTTTTCTCTTTTGGAATTTAAATTTATTTTTAATATTAAAATTAGATTTTGATAACTACTTCACAATTGATTTAAAATAAACCAATCTCTTCCTCATTTTTCTCCCCTAATTAATATAAATTACCTATTTGTTTTGATTTAATTTAACCACTTCTCGAAAATATTAGAATTAATCAATATTTAATTTGTTTATCACTATTTGGATTTTAATTTATAATACATCTTTAGATTTTATATTATTTTATTCATTTTTTATTATTCTAAATTCGAATTATTTTTTTTTAGTTAGGATTTTACATAATATTTTATACATATTATTATCTAATAAACTATATATTTCATTTAAATTTGAAATTTTTTTTATATTTTTTAATTACCTTTTATTCATTATCATCTTATTATATTATTATATCATTAATTTATCTTTTTGACAAAAAAATAAGTATTCACTTTTGCAATCTTGTTGTTTTTGCTATGCTTCTATGATGAGTTAAGCTCCTTTCATAGGTTTTTATGGTTGATGAAGTTATAAATACGGTGTAATTGTTAAAGATTATGAAAATTGAATTATGAAAACAGTATTATTGTAAATAAACGAACTCCCTTTTTGATTTTTCTCCCCGAATTATATTTGAATTTATATTTTATTATCAAACTAGATCTTATCTAACTACTTATCGATTTTTTTTAATCAGAATAAACAAAAACTTACTATTTTTCTCTCCAATTTATATTTGAATTTATTTATTATTATCAAATTTAATTCTATCCAACTACCTTTTGCTTTGTTTATATGTTTGTTACAAATTCAATTGTATCTAAATAAATTTTTAAAATTTTATACATATCGTTATCAAATTAATTTGATTTTTTTTCTTTATATTTTCGATGTTTTCAATTTTTCATATACAAACTTGTAAAAACCGCTTGTTGAACCTAAAAAGAAACAAATAAATGGGAATTAAATTTTAAATGTTCGAAACATGTTGGTGTGTAGTTTATTATTATTATTATTATTATTATTATTAATATTAATATTATTATTAGTATTCTTATTCTTATTTTTATTATTATCATAATTATTATTATTTATTAAAAGAAGATAACAAAAAACCCTAAATCTCATTTCTTCATTTTCTTCAGTTAGCCCGCCCCCAAAATCTTCACTTGACCGCCACCAAAATCTCATGTCTTCGATTGTTGATTCAACAACTCTTTCAACAACTCTTTCTTGAAGTCCATCATCTTGGATAGCTTTTAACGACCACCCTCACCAGATTGCTGACTTTTTTTCGCTTGCACACATAGTTTCTGCTTTTGTTTCTACTTTGAATATCATTTTCAACAATGACGTTTTGGAATTGATAGTGTTTAAAGTTGGATTTCAAGATCGCAAATGGTCACATAGAATGAAGGGTCACATGGAATGAAGATGATGAGACTCCCTGGTGTTAAACGCAATCATACTTCCAATGGTCACATTTGCAATTCCTTCATATATTCACTTGCCAACAATAACTTTATTGGTAAAATCAACTCATCCTGGTCCATTGCATAAAGACCATATTGGGTGATTTTTAATTTTGCTTCTAGAATGTTTATATACTATGTATTTGTGGTTCTAAATGTCTAAGTGGAGTGTATTTGTGGTATTCCTGTTGTTTTTGAAGCAGTGTATCTTTACTTAATTTTGTTGTTTTAGGGTAGTTTTATTATTTACTAATTAGTATTTTTATTATATAAATTCATTTTTCTATTTTTATAATTTTGAAACTTTTTTGCCATTTTTTCAAATGAAACTTTAAAATTTGTTGTTTCTCTTGTTAGCCTTAAATACATTGTCCAATTACATTACAATTTTTTTTGTATGATTAAAACGAAGGAATAGAATTTCTTTGCGAAAGCACATGAACGTTGTGTAATTGTAATTTAATTTGAAACAACACAAAAAATAGAGAAATTCATACACAATGAACAATTGGATAAACATTATAAATCTTTTATAAGCATGTTATCTACTGATTGGAGGAGAAGAAGAAAGATCGCGAGGAAACTTACCCTTAAAGACACTCTTCTCTATTTTCTCTCCAAGTCTCAAACCATCACCAATTCCTCTACACGATCTTAATGTACAATAACTTTTGTCCAATGAACAAAACACCACCAATTGGATTCCCTTGCTATTCTCTGGCAAAATATACAGAATTATGGGATTCCTTTTTAATTTTGGGAGAGAGAAAGTTTCTTTTTGAGAGAGATTGAGAACTTCTGGTTTTTTTTTTTTTTTCTTTTTGTGGGAAAAAACGCACTTTGTACCCGTTACAGAGGGGAGTCCCTTTAACGTCGGGAGTTATTATATTTAATTAATTTAATATATATATTAAATCCATTTAACATATATAAATAAATTAATAACATTAATTAATAATTAAATATCATATATTTAATTTCATTTGAATTATATCCAAATGACCTTCTCTAACATAACCTATATTTTTAGTATGAATCTTATTGATATCAATTTCAACCTACAGTATTTATATGAATCACATTCATATAAATAATATTTAAATCTTATTTAAATATATCACTCTCATATAGTATCATAAATCATATTTATAATTAACTATATATTATAATATATCAAAATACATATTAATTTGAATCTTATTCATAGATTTATTTCTCTCATTAATTATGAATCATATTCATAATTAACTATAATGTATCAATATACCTTATATTTATATCAATCATATTAACATAAAAGTTTCCCTTAAATAACTTGAACATTTTAAATTATATAAAAACAATTGATTTACCCTTAGTGAGCTAGCAAGAGGACCTAATGGACCTACAGATTAGAAACTTCAATGATATGAGATTAATTAATTAAACTCTTTAATTAATTAACCAAAATTCATTAACTGTCGGTCACTCTACTAAAGACCGACAACTGCACTCTTCGTACTATAGATATATTTCTGTACCCACGGATATAATCAATCAATAGTAAGTCAATTCTTCAAGAATTGCTCAAAACTACAACTGGATCAAGTTAATGTTTTACCCCTGTAGTTACATCTAACTTCTTAAGTACCATTGATCCATCTAATGAACAATTAGTTATAATCTAACTATAAACTAGACCTCTGGCCAGTGGGAAAGTGAGGACTCTCATTGTTGAAGACCTGGAATTAGCCCTTAAGATAGCGATTCATCTACTTACTCTAGAATCAGGAAGAATTTCATCTTGTGTAGCTATGTTCTCTGCTCCCTACTTGGAAAAATCCCCAAAATGATAGGCATATTAAGTTGGAGAATCTGGCCACTCTCACCCAGACAGATCAAAGGATTGCCCTCATATATAGGAGTTCACAACTTATTTAGGATTAAGGTTGAATCACCTATGGTCATCTTATTGAAATGTTAATCTCTTCAAGTAATGGTATTATAAAGAGAGATTAATCATTTCGTGGTTCGGTCTTATACAAACTATTTTCATAGTATATCCGCATTCACATGTCTCCACAAGCACAATTAAGATCAAATCGTTTGTAACACTTTACAACAATTGTAACAATTACAAAGTGGGTCATATCTGTAGTGCAATTAGGATAAGATACCTAACCTTATCCATATACTACATATCATTTAAGTTATTACTTAAACATGATCCACCTGTATGTCAATCACATACATGTTTAATTTATATAACATAACCTTGGATCTTAGTTTATTGGATTCAATTAATGCACAAATAAAATAACTTTTATTTAACTAATAAAAATTTCTTTATACAAGTTTACAAACTACGAGAACGTAGAGATTTAAGACATTAATATCAACAATCTCTCAGTTGTCCTAAGGCTAGTGGAGTGTACAATACAAAATATAACTCAAGTAAAGTACACAATACAATCAACTAGAGCATACACTATACCCAGTAACATCTCCCACTTGCCCTAAACAATGTGACGCATATTCTATAGACCTAGGCTTTCTAGATGACCTTCAAACAGTTTAGATGTGAGAGCCTTCGTAAACGGATCAGTAACGTTGTGCTTCGAAGTTATCTTTGTGACTATCACGTCACTTGTTGCACAATCTCCCGAATCAAGTGATATTTCCTTTCAATGTGTTTGTCTCTTCTATGACTCCTAGGTTCCTTTGAATTTATCACGGCACCACTCTTATTACAGTAAAGTGTAATGGGCAAAGACATATTTGAAACGACTTTCAAATTAGTAAGGAATTTCCTCAACCAAACAACTTCTTTAGTAACTTCACAAGTAGTTACGTATTCAGCTTCCATTATGGAGTCTGCGATGCATTCTTACTTGATGCTTAACAACACTATAGCTTCTCCATTAAGAGTGAACATTGATCCTGATGTAGAGTTCCTAGAATCCTCATCAGTCTAAAAATTAGAGTCCGTGTACCTTGTAAGGATCAAATCCTTAGCTCTATACACAAGCATATAGTCCCTCATTCTCCATAGATACTTAAGAATTTTTTTAACAACTATTCAGTAATCTAATCCTGTATTGGATTGATATCACCAATAATCCCTACTGCATAGCAAATGTCAGATCTTGTACACAGTATGACATACATAAGGCTGCCTACAACCAAAGCATAGAGAATCTATCTCATTTCCTTAACCTCTTGAGGAGTCGTAGGATACTGTTCCTTAGACAATATAATCTCATGCCTGAAAGGTAATAAACCCCTCTTGAAATTGTATATTGAATATCTGACAAACATCTTGTCAATATATGATGCCTAAGACAAAGCCATCTTTTTGTTCCTACGATCTCTAATGATCTGGATCCCCAACATAAACTGTGTTTCACCCAAATCTTTCATTTAAAACTGGGCGGCTAGCCATTTCTTTACATTTATTAGTAAACCTACATCATTCTCAATGAGTAGGATATCCTCCACATACAACACTAGGAAACTACTGAATTTTTGATGATTTTCATGTAGATACAAGGTTCATCAACATCCTAGTCAAAGCCATAAGACTTGATTGTAGTATTAAATCTTATATTCCAAGATCAAGATACTTGTATCAATCTATATGTGGACCAATTAAGCTTGCAAACCTTTTGCTCTTGACATTATTCAATAAATCCATTTGGTTGATTCATATAAATGGTCACTTCAAGATTACCATTCAAAAGGCAGTATTGATGTCTATTTTCCATATCCCATAGTCATAATATATGGCAATCGACAAGAGAATCCATATAGACTTTAGCATGCCAACAGGTGAGAAAGTTTATTCATTGTCCACTCCTTCAACCTGGGTATAACCCTTTGCCACTAGTTTAGCCTTAAAGGTCTATATCTTACCATCTACATGCTTTTTCCTCTTATGGATCCATTTTCAACCTATAAGTTTTACACTATCAGGTTGTACAAGTTCTCAAAAGAATTGAAAGATATAGACTCCATTTCTAGATTCATGACTTTAATCCATTCATCTTTGTCAACATCTTCCATTGCTTTCTTGTAAGACAACAGATCCTCAATTCCATCATCAGATATGATGTCTTGGGCTTATGTTAAATCCATGTCATGAACAAGTGGGTTCATAACCCTCCCACTACATCGAAGTAATCTCACCTCTTAAGATGGATATGTTTGACTAAATGAACTAACATCAACAACTTTTGTTGATGTTACTAGCCTCTTCAACAACTCTGGTTGAAGTCTCAATAGTTTTATTAGAAATTTTACTTAATACTATTTTTCTTCGTGGTTTTTCGATACAAATACTTTATTCTCTTTAGGATCAAAGAAGTACCCACCTCTCATTTCCTTGGGGCGGCGTACAAATAGGCATACTCTTGAACAAGGTTCCAACTCCTTCGGATTTGTCATTAGCACATATGTCAAACATCACAAGTTCTAAAGTGGCGTAAACTACTTATACGACCTCTTCAAAGCTCAAAAGATGATTCAGAAACATTCTTTGATGGAACGTTGTTCAAAACATAAACTGCAGTCTCCACTGTATATCCCCAAAACGAGTTGGAAAGTTGAGCATAACTCATCATAAATCGAACCATGTCCAATAGGGTTTTATTTCTTCTTTCTGATACACCATTTTGTTGAGGTGTACCAGGGCTGAGAGTTGGGATATTATTCCATGTTCTATCATATATTCCTAGAACCTTAGATCCATATGCTCTCCACCACGATCAAATCGAAGTGTTTTTATCTTTTTACTTAAGAAGTTTTCAAATTCAATTTTATACTCCTTGAACTTTTCAAGAGCTTCAGACTTATGTTAGATTAGGTAAAGATACTCATACCTTGAATAATCATCTACGAAATAAATGAAATATTCATACCTTCCTCTTGCTTTTACATTCATTTAACCGCAAAAATCTGAATGTGTAAACTCCAAGGACTCTTTGGCTCTATAACCTTTTCTAATAAAAGGTTGTCTTATCAATTTACCTTCAAGGCATGACTCACATACTGATAAAGAGTTGTCCTTTGAACTATTTAGAAGTCCACTTTTAACCAATCTCTCAATACTATTGAGATTAATGTGACCTAACCTTAGATGCCAAAGGTGGACATTTTCTTTAAGAGAAATTCCTTGTATTTTAATAGTTGTTATCGTTTTGAACATTTCAGTATTTAGGACAGCTTTTATAACTAACGGCTTTAGTACCAAACTACTTTCTATTAAACGAATGTCAATCTCAATCTCATTCTTAAACAAAAAAAACTCTTTATTTTCAGGAAATGAAATAGAGTACTTTTGTTCCATCAAACAAGAAACATAAATTAAATTTCTCTTAATATTAGAAGCAACATATACGTCATCTAATAACATATATTGTTTCTTGTTCAAAATTAACATGAGTCTGCATACAGCAACAATTGAAACGACTTCTCCAGTACCAACTCGGAGAGCCATCTCTCCAGCATTCAGATGCCTCTAAGAACTAATTCTCTGTGAGGAACAATAAATATGATTAGTGGCCTCTAAACTAATTATTTAGGTAAAATTATCATTCTCTACTAAATATGTTTCCAAGACAAGCAAATTACATTTACTATCGTTGGATGTTTTCCTATTATAGAGAACAGAGGAATCAACTTTAAACCTCTTATCATAAACTCTATACTTTATCTCAGAGGTCAAACCCCTTTGATAAACTTCTCTAGAGTTGGCAATATTTGTGTCCCCTATTTGTCCCTTGACATTCAATAAGGAAGGGAGTTCATTTATGGAGTTGACATTATTGGTTTCGTCAAATATAGGCCCATTCTTCTTGAACTGTGAGGTCGCCTAAATAATTCTTACAATGATTGCATGATTTCAAGTGCAGTGAGCATGCTCTCATATTTTTTGACTAAGGCATCAGATATGCTTGCCAAAATGTAGACTCGGATCTTTGTCCACTTTTCATATGCATCATGAATATTTCGTGTTGCATCAGGGCCTAGGACTGGAGGATATTCCTCTGTCAAGATGAAATTTAGGTTGGCAACTTTTCCATGAAATTTAGGCATCAGATATGCTTGCCAAAATAGTTTCAAGTAAAATTTTCCATGTTGTACAATTATCTTTGGTCAACTTTAAAGCGACTAACATTAAAAGAATTGTACTTGACATATTGATGAAATAAAACAAATTGATCTACATTAGATTTTTGTATAACTCTTATAAATCCAATCAAGTTTAGAAAAATTTTAATGAACCCTTTTACATCTAATTTTATAATGATGCTTTAGTGATTTAGAGTCAAAGCCATCGAAGGGTGTTAGTTAGCCCTTCACTAAACTGGGAGACTCTCTATCAATTATTACACCAAAAGAATTCTTATTCCTATAAAAATTAGTCACTATTGATTTGGTTAAGAAATCATTAACTTGCTCAACAATTTTCCATAAGTATGATCCTCCATTTTAGACCCTAGAGTTATGCCCAATGAGCTAGCCAAAGGAAAAAACTGATTGGGGGCAAAGACTAAAGCAATCCTATCCATTTTTGGAGTTCGTCCTGATATTGACCTAATGCATAAACCATCCAAAAGAGGATGCTCCCAGGGTGCATTGAGTTCATACAAAAAAGATCACTCGATGCAAACAATGAAGGAGGCCATAGGATATATTGACCTAGGAAAACACCATCCGAAGGGGAACACTCCTAGGGCGCCTCTAGGTTGAGCATGAGTCTCACGATGTGAACTTTAAGGGAGAACGTGAACAAAAAAATGACATATCATATACATCTTTTTTCTCTCACTAAATATTTTAATCCCTAGGGTTTATTACTTAGATAAATCAAGCTAATAAATTTATCTAAGTCCATTGTTAAATTGGGCCAACATAACTCTTATATTGGAATGTTCAACAATATACGATTCTTATTTATTAAACACTTTAATAAAACTTAATCATGTATTGCATGCTTATAAAATATTTGTCTAGTTCACCTTTCAAGTTGGTTCCCAGGTAGTGGTGTTTCGTTTCTGTCAACTTAAATACACCAATCCAGATAGAACCTTCCTTAGGCAAAGGTCCCTTATAGACAATTATTTTATAAATTTAATATTTTATTCTTTCCGATTAATACTATTAAAAGAAAAATAAAAGATTAACTCATTTCTAATCATATGAGAAATATTTTAAACATAAGTCTAGGTGAATTAATTTTAAATCATTTAAAATTAATTAAGACCTATGTTTACATGCAACTCTTGATTATATATTTTAATCTAATTCATTAAACTTATAACGATTATAAAATAATAAAATATTAAAACCTATAATCATGCATCTAATGACATTAGTTATGTTTAACATTTATATTTACTAAGTAATGTCATGCTCAATGCAATTTCTTTTCCATCATATAAAATAATACTTATATTAATCACTAATGAAAATAAAACCATATCCATCATACATAATAATAATTATATTAAAGTATGATGCATTGATATATTAAATTAAACATGCATTCATATAATATAACAATTATATTAAATATGATGCATGTGCATGCTAATAAGATCATGCAATTATATAATATAACATATATATTAAATATGATGCATGATTAATGTTTATTCTAAGGTAGGATTTTAAAACTATATGACATGCATTATGCAACATATAATATTTAATCATTCATCAAATATAAAATTAAATAAACAACAAAAAATGGACCGAATTTTGACACCTTAAAAAATTAATTAAATATATATAATCATATTATATTCATTTAATTAATTAACATAACAAAAAAATCCCAAAAAACAAATGATCTACCGTTGAAAATCGCTTCTGAGGATCGAATCCATGAACTACAACCAACTGCACATGCACATCATACGTCTGGAGCGTTGCAACGCTGGGCTGAGCACTTTTCGTAGCGTAATGCTATGCTCCTTGAAGCGTTGCAACATTCGACATCAACTTGCAATACTATTGCGGAGCGTTATACAACGTAAAGCACAATGTTGCAACGCCGGGCCTTTATGTTCTAACACATAATGCATATCTATGTATCGTTCTAAGTCCGTTTTGCTCCAATTTTGATCTCCTCTCCTTTGCAACTCTTTCTGAAGCTTCAAGACACGGACTTACAGATTCGATTGCATACACCCAAAATAATGGGCCCTTACAACTTTAATTAAATTAAAGCAGTAAACTAAGTGCCAAATTTGAAAACATCCAATTTTGAAAACCAAAACATTCATAATATAGTAAACACCCACCTTTTCTCTGATTTTCTTTTCAATTTGAAAAAGAAAATGCACGATCTGGCTTTGATACCATTGAAGAAATGCAATTTCTTTGAGAAATCGCGTGAACGCCATGCAATCGTAATGCAATTTGAAACAACATAAAAAACAGAGAAGTTCATACACAATGAATAATTGGATACACATTATAAATCTTCTATAAGCATGTTATTTATTGAGGGGAGGGGAAGAAGAAAGACCACGAGGAAATTTACCCTTAAGAACACTCTTCTCTGTTTCATCTCCAAGTCTCAAACAATCTCAAACTCCTCTACACGATCTCAACATACAGTAATTCTTCTCCAACGAATAGGATGCCACTACTTGAACTTCCTTATTATTCTCCAACAAGGAATACAGAATTATGGGATTCTATTTTAATTTTGGAAGAGGGAAAGTTTCTTTTTTTCGAGAGATTGAGAGCTTCTGTGTTTTTTTTTTCTTTTTGTGTGAAAAAACGCACTTTGTACCCTTTACAGAATCCATAAAAATACCATAAAAAGACCATCGTGAGAGTAAGTGTTATGGAGAGGAGTTATCTCCCTTCCTTTTAACGTACAATAACTCCATTTTGAGAGTTATTATCTTTAATTAATTTAATATATATATTAAATCCCATTTAACATATATAAATAAATTAATAACATTAACTAATAATTAAATATCATATATTTAATTTCATTTAAATGATATTCAAATGACATTCTCTCACATTACATATAGTTCTAATATAATTTTATTCATATTATTTTTACCTATAATATTTATATGAATCACATTCATATAAACAATATTTGAATCTTATTCAAATATATCATTCTCATATAGTATTATAAATCATATTTATAATTAACTATATATTATAATGTATCAATATACATTATATTAATTTGAATCTTATTCAAATATTTATCTCTCTTATTAATTATGAATCATATTCATAATTAACTATTATTTATGAAAATACATTATACTTTATATTAGTCATATTAATATAAAAATTTCCTTTAAATAATTTGAACATTTCAAATTATACCAAAACCATTTATTCCTCGATTTACCCTTAGTAAACTCTTTAATTAATTAACCAACATTCATTAATTATCAGTCACTCCACAAAAGACTGACAGCTGCACTCTTCCAACTATAGATATATTTCTCTGTCTATGGATATAACCAATCAACAGTAAGTTAACCCTTCACAAATTGCTCATAATTACAGATCAAAAGATTGCCCTCATGATAGAAGTTCACAATTCAGTTAGAATTGAGCTCAAGTCACCTATGGTCATCCTATTGAAATGTTAATCTCTTTAAGTAACGATGTTATAAAGCGAGATTAATCATTTTGCAATCTGGTCTTATGCAAACTCTTTATATAGGATTCCTCACTCACATGTCTCCACAAACACGATTAAGATCAAATTGTTTGTAATACTTTACAATAATTGTAACAATTACAAAATGGGTCGTATTAGTAGTATCACCAAAATAAAACAACCAAGCTTATCCATATACTACAGACCATATAGGTTATTCAATATGATCCACTTGTATGTCAACCAGATACATGTTTAAGTTATATAAAATAACCTTGGATCTTAGTTTTTTTAATTAAGTTAATGTACATATAAAATAACTTTTATTGTATTAATAACAAGTTTACAAACTACGAGAACGAAGAGATTTAGACCATCAATCCCAACATAAAATGGGATCCATCTTCATCAAATCAACATTGTTTTTATGTTCTTATCTCTTAATTTAAATGTATATGTATGAGTATAAGTTTCTTCTAACTCATTACCTTTCCATTCACAGTGCCTTATAGGGTTTGAAGTCCTTAGATAAATTCCACATTTTATGAATGGCAAGATTACTTTGGAAATGAACTAGGGGGTTCGGAGTTTGATATAATTAACTTTTAGTTTAGGTGCTTTTTTAATATTTATATGCATATTCATTATATATATCCTTGTATATGTTTTGGGCTACATTTCCTAATAGCAATTTTAGTCATAAGTTTGATTGGTTTTATAGTATATCTAAATTAAAAGTGATTCTACTAAGTGTATAATTTCTATTAAGTGATTTTAAACTAATGCTAGTCGTTAGAGGTTTTTGGTTTGATCCTTCATCCTTTTAATCAATATATTAAATGACTGATGCTCGTCCAATCACTTTTAAATCTAGATTTTCAAAATTTAAGATTTCGTTTGATAATTATTTGGTTTTTTTTTTCGTTTTTTAAATTAAACTTGCTTTCTCACACTTTCTTACCACATGACTTTCATCTTTTCTAAGTACACATTCGAATTCTCCTAAATTTCAGAAAACATAAAAAAAATTTAAAACTAACTTTTTTTTTTTTTTTAGTTTTCAAAACTTAGCTTTGATTTTGAAAACACTCTAAAAGTAGACAATAAAACAAAGAAATCAATAAATGAAAAAGTAGTATTTGTAAGCTTAATTTCGAAAATAAAAAACGAAATGGTTATCAAACGAGACTTAACTTTCTAAGACTTTGTTTGGTGAACACGGTTTTTAAAAGTTAAGCTTATAAAATTTACTTTCACATCTAGATTTCTATGTTATACTGTCCACTTTTTACTAATGTTTTAAATATGAAGTCAAGTTTTGAAAACCAAAAAGATTAATAACTTTTAAAAACATGTTTTTATTTTTAAATTTTGATTATGCATTCGAATGTATTCTTTAAGAAAAATGAAAATCATGACAAGAAAATTTGAGAAGGTGGGTTGCATAACGTAGAATGAATGTCACTCGAGATGCACTCAGGTATCTTCATTAATAAATTGAGAAGGTGTTGTCAATTATACTGATATATTTTTCCTTATTTTTCCTTTTTCTTTTTTGTGTTTTTGTTCTATGTGCCCTAGTTTTTTTTCTTTTTCTTTTTCTTTTTTTTCTTTTTTTCTTTTTTTTTTTTAAATGATAATGTTCTATATGGCTCTAGTTGGTTATTTCCTTTGAACAAATGTAAGACATGTTGGGTATACCTTATTTATGTTTTTAAGGCCGTGAAGCCTCTTAACTTTTATGCCAATTTTTTTTCCATCCAATGGCTATGCATATTATTAAGAAAAGAAGAGAGAATCTAGAAAGGGGAAAAAAAAACAAAACAAATGGCTTTATATATATATATTTATTTGTTTATTTGTTTGTTTATGGAAATTACATATTCTAAATTTAAACTTCAAACTGTTATATATGGAAACAAATAAACTCTTTTTTTTAGATTCTACATGAATGACAACTAAGGTATGTTCAAACCCCTCATGTATGTATGTATGTATATATATATATATATATGTATGTATATATATATAAATCGTGGATTTTGATAAAATAGTAGAAGAATAATTATCTCATTTTAACAAGGTTCAAGAAAATGATAGACTCCAAGTAGTATAAAAGAAACATATGTCTTTGACTTTAAATTGTCTAAGTTAGAAACATTTGAAGCTTCAATGTGTTAACTTTAATTAAATTCTCTTTATGTATTTTATAGTTTGAGAATATAAAAAGTTGTCATTTTGGAAAAAAAAAAGAGTAAGAAAAAAATGCATGAGAATTGTATTAAAGCTTTGAGAGAGTGCTCTTGTAATGAGGATCGAGTAGAAAATAAAAATAGAGAATTACAGCCTTTGACATAGACCAATTAAACCACTCAGGGGAAGAAAGATGACGTGAATTTCTGACCCTTCAAAGCTTTCAAGGTAAGATAATGAGCTAGTTCATATCTCGTTACTTCACACTTTTGCCTTATCAATGAAAAACGACATTTCGAAGAGATCTATCGCTACAACATTTAGCAAATTTACAACTTCTAAGCAATCCAATTCGACTATTAAATTTGAGATATTGAGATTAGAAGTATGCTCAAGATCACCGCAGGAATAGTCATTGCTTCGAGAAACTTAATTTCGCAACACAAAGAGAACTAGCATTAGTGTTAATGAACTTAAGCCAGATGCATTTCCACATGAGATGGGATGACTTTCCACAACCACCCTACAAAAATTAACTCTTTAATGTTTAATAAGTAACCCTATCAATCTAAACGTCAAACAATAATGCTATTTAAGGTTGTAATAACAAATTAAATTTAAAAAATATGTATTATACATAGTTAACTTGAAAGATTAAATATATTTAGTATATTGCTTTATAAAAGGAATTTATGGACGTTCGAAGTCTGTCCTGCATTTTCTTTTGGATAAAAAGTCTGTCCCGCATTTATTAATGTAAAAAGAAACAAAAATAAATAAATAAATAAAACTAAATAATAATAATAATAATAATAATAATTACTATTATTATTATTGCGTCTATACACGTCAAACTTTTTTTTTAATATACCACATACGGGTCAAACTTGAGTATTTAGACTCCATTTAATAATCATTTTACTTTTTGTTTTTGTTTTTTAAAATTAAGCTAATGAATACTACTTTCACCTCTAAATTTCTTTCTTTGTTACCTACTTTTCACTAATAATTTAAAAATCCAAGCCAAAATTTGAGAACTAAAAAAAACTAACTTTCAAAAAGTTGTTTTTATTTTTAGAAATGGGTTAAAAATTTAACCATTGTACCTAAGAAAAATGTAAATCATTATAAGAAATATAAATGAAATAGATTTAATTTTTTTTTTTAAAAAAAAACCAAATAATTATCAAACGGAACATTAACTTTTAATTTTAATAATTATTTACAAAAACTTTTAAGTTTTAATTTTACTAAATCAAACTCCAAAAATGGACTCGTTTAACAGATTTACTATTTTTTTTATTTTAGAATATTAATGGGCTGTGGTTTATTTTTACCCTTGAGTGAAAAAAATTAGTCAATGAAAGTCGGTTATAATCGTTGAATGTAATAAATAAATAAAATAAATAAAAAAATTTGTGCTTCTATTGAATCATTAAATAAGAAATAACAAAGTGTCTTTCTAATAACTTTCGTATACATTAAATGATAGGGAAATTATTTCAAATGGTAAAACTATTGAAAATATTTATAAGATAGTTTATCAGTGTTTATCAACGTCTATTATTGATAGTTCTAAAATTTTGCTATATTTTGTAAATATTTTTGTTCATTTTTCTATATTTAAAAACAACCTTAAATGATGTAATATTTTTAAGTTACATTTTCGTAAAATTTTTCGTTGAAAAAAATTAAAATTTTGAGGCTTTTCACTGTCTTTAAAATTTAAACGGTGTTGTATAACATGTTTGAGAGTGATTTTGAAATAGTTAAAACCATTTTTGTCATTTTTAAAATCATTTTGATACATGCTTTTAATTATTTAAACCAATTTTGATGATATAAAAATTGCATTTAAAAGTATAAAATTAAACATTTAAGGCTCGTGTAGTCATTAGTTTTTGTTTTTAAATTTTTGAAATTAACTTTATAGATTATAAACACTCATACTACCTCTAAATTTCTTGTTTTGTAATATACTTTTTACCTGTGTTTCAATAAATGATAAAGTCAAATTTTGAAAATTAAAAAGTTTAAAAAAATTAAAAAAGTGTTTCAAAGTGATTTCAAACATGACAAAAGTGATTTTAACGATTTCAAAATAACTCCCAAACATGTACTAAATTTAACTTTAGGGTTGATTTTTTTGTGTTTTATGGCCTAAAATTTTGAGTGCTGACTTACTTAGTTTTTGGGAGAAAAAATCAATTTACATCATTTTAAACTTCAAACTAATAATTGTATCTATTTATATTCTATGCTTTTAGGCCACGTTTACACGAGGTGAAAGGTACTCCATCGTCAATGGAATATAAAAAGTGGACCTCAATTGATTACTTTTGTTGTTGTTTACCTATGTTCCATAATCATAATGATTAATTGTAGGGCATGCCTCAAAATCTATAATCAAATTGTGCAATCTAATGAGGAACGGTGGGTGCTTAATCTGATTGTGGTTGAAAATTACATGAGATGCATTACTTTTATAGTTACTGTTATCATTGTCATTACAGATATTGTTATTGTAACAATATCAAAATTATGAATCTGTCACATTTATTATTACATTTACTTTTACCGTTACCATTAGGATTTAAAGTAATCCAATTATATTTGTGATTCAGGTTTATTATGATTCATACATCACTGAAATCTCATTCTGATTACATCAATTTTCATTACGATTTGGTAAACGTGGTCTTAGATTTGAATTAAATAATTTATAACTACTTTTACTTAGTAATTTCAATTTTAAAATCACCCAATAAAACTCTTCTTCACCCAATATAGTATTGAAAATTTGAGGGTGGAGATTTGAGTTTTAACCTCACAAGGCAAAGTTAATTACCAATATTGTAATCATTGAACTCAAGTTGGTAAAGCCATTTAATTATAGCAAGAAGTATACAAAATTCAATAATAATATATGAGATAAAAGACTTTTGCCAGTAAAACCTTTGTTCTTTAACCTCTTTTTCAATTAACAAAATTTCAAATTTAAAAACTAAAGCTCGTGTTTTGAAAAAGTGTTTAAACCAACAATAATAACAGACCATAAAAATTGAAAGAAAAAACAAAACCATCTTTTTTTTTTTTTTTTTTAATGAGAAAGAAAAAATATCTTTATAAGGATTAATTTGAAAATGTTGTCACTTTCCTTTTCTTTCTGCTAATTTGGTTGATTGAATTTTTTTAAATTTTCAATCTTATAAAATAGGTAATAAACATGGGTAAACCATTCTTCATTACTTGTTTTCTTGTTTTACTTTAAACAAAAAAGGTACAAAAGTGGTCCTTGTGCACTCATTCTTAATTATTCCTTGTTATTCAAAATGTTCCAACAAATATTACTTAACAAGACCAAGTAAACGGTAAAGGGAGTTTAGCTCAATTGGCATATGAATGCATTGATGACGAAGAAAATTAGGTTTGTGACAGTACGCTTTTGATTCTTAAGTTTTGAATCTAGTTAGTTTCCTTTTGGTTTCTAAATTTTAAAATGTTAAACACATTACCTTTAAGTTTTGAGTTTAATTTTTATTTGGTTCTTAAGTTTCAAAATGTTATATTGTTACTTGAATTTTGAGTTTGGTTTTCATTTGGTTTTTAGATTTAGTATTTTACACTTTTGCTCTAGAGTTTTCGCTAATGCTTACTTTGGACGTCTTCGGTTATAGCTTTTGATTAGTTTATTTAAAATAATTATGAATTAGAATTTTAAATTTAATTTTACAGTGATAAAAAATTAGTAAAAACTAATCAATAATAATTCTTTTAAATTAATTAACAGACATTACACAAATGATCGATAGTTAATATTTAGGGAGAAAATTAAGGCTACAAAAGTAGATGTTGAAACCTAAAGAACAAATTAAAATAAAAATCAAAACTGAAATATAAAAATGTAACATTTTGAAACCTAATGAGCAAATAAAAATTAAACTCACATCATGGGGTAATTAAGATAATTGAATGTGTAATATTTTGAAACCTAAAAACTCAATAAACACTAAACACAAAAAACTAAAATTGTATTTTTTTCAAAAAAAAAATATCAAAAGCTTTGAGAAAAGTTTCTAGTATTATAACAGTATAAAATTTTCCATACTCCCTCGATTCATTGTGTGCCACATCAGCATGCTCTTAACATGTATGAAGACAAATTTGTAGTGTAAACAAAGGAAATATGATACTCTCCTAGTACTAGAAAAATTTTCAACAATCTCAAAATACGTTTCTTGAATTTTTATTCACGTTTGTTTACCGAGCCATTTTTAAGTATAGAAAATAAAATAAACATTTACAGAATATAGCAAAATTTCAAAACTATCAATGATAGACACTAATATACGTCTATCAGTGATATTGATAGGCACTGATAGAAGTCTATCAGTGTCTATCAGCATCTACCATTGATAGTTTTAAAATTTTGCTATATTTTGTAAATATTTTTTACAGTTTTACCATTTGAAATAATTTCCTTTTGTGTTGAAAAATAAAAGAAGGAATAAGAAGAAGAAAAGAGTATTATGAATATGAAATGACAAAAACACCCTTTTTCTTTATTATTGAGTATTGGGGTAGTTTTGAGTTTTGCAAAACATTCTTTTTTAGGGTTTAAATTGTTTTTATGAAAGATTCATATTCTCAAAAACAAATGATAGCTCTGAGCATATAAGACCTTTGGAAAGAGAGAGATAATAAAGAAGGGTTTAGGGTATATATAATATATAGGGAGTTTATATAGGTATATAGGTAGCTAGGTATATAGCCTTACCCAGTTTTGTTCAAACTTTTTAGGACACCCTCTCTGGCTTTCTACTATGTCTAGCTGTGCCATCCCACAACATTGTTACTCATTATTTTTGTCCATGGCTTTCACTACAACTCTTACATTTTTTTTTTAATTATTATTATATATGTATAAAAATAATGTCCCCTCTTAAATAATTATATATATACACACATATATACAACTAGTTCTCTTATTACATCCTCCTCACATGTTTGTGTTCTCTATTGTGCCTCACTTTTTAGACCTTTTAAGTCTTATGTTTTTAGTTTGGTCATATATAATAACTTTTGTGTAAAGAAAAGAAAATTTTTGTTTGACAAACAATTCAATTAATAGAGCAAATGGTTAAAGCCTTGTTCGACTAACCGTATGCTTTCGGTTTTTGGATTTTGGAAATTAAGTTCATAATTGTACTATTTCTCACTCTTATGTGTTTTTATGTTTTGGTATTTACTTTAATTCTACTTGTGTTTTCAAAAACTAAGCCAAGTTTTGAAGAGTTAAAAAGGTATAATTATTGGAAAATTGAGAGATGAAAACTATGGAAATTGACTAGGATTTTAAGTGTTTCTGAACTATAATTTGAAAAACTGAGTTGCAAATAAAAACGAAATTGTTATGAAATAAAGCCTAAAATCATTTCAAAATCACTCTTGAACGTTGCATTTAATCACTCTAAAGTCAACTTATATGGTATAGAAATCATGTTTATATGTCAAATGTGTCTTTAAATATACTTACAGATTAAAATGATTATTTAGATCAAAATATATTTTTTTTCTAAAGTCATTCTCAAATATATCTTTAAATCTACTTATTTATATCTAATTCTTTAAATACTCTATCTATATAAACATTTGTTAACAAGACAAATGAACAAAAAATATTGTTCTTTTTTATATTTAACAAAACCCAAAACAATAAATAAATTACAATAAACATATAAGGATCTCACAACTTGAAATCAAGATACAAACAAACCACAATCATAAGAGTTAAAATGAAACTGATGTACATAAATTACTTGGAGAAGATCTCCAAGAGAAGAGTCAATATGAATAGAAACTCCAAACCACTTGGAACAATAGATAAAAACATCAGACCGCACAACCTAAATAACCATGCGGGGAACGTTCGACTTAAGGCCTATTTGGTAATATATATACTAAAAACTATTATACTTCGACTGTATATTTCTAACTCTAAATATATGTCAGTATTAAAGGATATATGAAAAACTAAACACTACTATTATGTAAAGGATAAATGATTTTAAGGTTTTGGATTCAGTCTTGAGAAATGTGAGGATAGTAAAGGCAATAATACATAAATATTCATAGATAGACATAGAGAAACATATGAGGAATAATTAGAATTTAATAGCACAAGTTTTCATAATTATTCTATACCCTTTAAACTGACACACCCATGGAAGCAATATCCATATTTCTCCAACCAACCATCGTCTTCTTCCCAATCCAAACCTATGCCCTAAACCCTAAACTCAAGTTTCCATTACACACATTTTCTTTTTCAATTTTCAGTTCTAATGTCACATATATAACCAAGTAATGTTCTTACAGCTTAATCTTTCCGTCGTACTAGTTTAATTAACATGAACTCGTAGTAAAATTGAGTGTATATCAGAAGAATTGACAAAACTTCTGGATCTTATCAACCAAAGAGATACGAATTTACAAGGAATTCCAAGAATTGTTGTTGTGAAACCCAGAATAATGAAAGGGGAAATTGACCTAAAAAATGTTTTGCAGAAGAACATATAAAGTTGGGTATAAGAAATAATTCAAAAAAAAAATGAACAAAATTTCAGTAATAATTAGAATAAAATGAACTTCAAAGGGCTACAAAGATGAACAATTTTGATGATTGATATATCTCAATATCTTCCTTTTCTTCAACTTCCAATATTCGTGAAAATTAGACAGCAAAATGTGTTAAAAAAAAAAAAGAAAAAAGAAAAAAGAAAAAGAAAAAGAAAAAGAAAAATTCATATATAATGGAAGATTCCCATATAAAATTTCCAAACCTTTTTTTGTTTGTTCTTCCTCCTTTTGGTTTCTGTAGTCTCGTTTGTCTCTTGAATCAAAGTAAATCCCAATTCAACGACAAGGGTTCTTTCCCTCTTCTCGAAACGCCGCCATTTGACACATCCTCTCTTCCTCCTCCTCCGTCTACCTCTGGTGAAGCACACTCCATATTAACTCCAAAGAGTCTCAACCGTTTCGCAGCGCCGGAGTCGGGTTTGTTAATAATCCCCATAGAAGAACATCCTTGATTATTAACAACAATCTCATCCCCATTTCCCATCCTATAAAGAGATGAAGAAGAAGACGATGACGACGACAAAGGTCTAAAATAATACATGGAAGAATTATTGTTATTAGACATCCCAAAATTAGGGATTTCAAGCCCGTAATGAGGGTAAAGATGGTGGTTGTGAGTTGTAATTCGTCGCGGAGGAGGTGGTGGTGGCAAGTGACGAGCTGTAGCCCAACGGAGGAGAAAAGGGTTGGAGAAATGGTGGTGATGATGGTGATGAGGAGCAGGAGCATCGGGGCGACGACGGCGCCAATCGATAAAAAGACGGTTATCATTAGCGGAATGACTTGGGAGAGCTCGGTGGAAGGAAACGATGTCGCCCGCGTCGAGTTTTTTCTCCTTAACAAAACGGCTCCAACCTTTTGTCATGACATAGCTTTGGCTACTATTCCAATAAGAGTAACGAAAGCGCCAAGGCTTTCCATGACGGTCTTCAAAGTTTAAGATGAGGCCTTTCTCATTTGTGGTTGAATCTAAAGGGAAGTATTTCTCAGCATGTTGTTTTGGGATAACTAAACGGTTTAATTTGCCAACATCACTTGGAGTAACAACTTTATCAAACATGTGTTCTCTTTCTACAACATCAACAAAGCCATTGCTTTCCATTCTTAAGGATAAATCCATGAGAATTGGTTGATGATCTTCATTTTGAGACTCATAATTTCCACTTTCATGATCTTGATCTTGTTGTTGGGTTAATTGGGAGTGAGAATTTGGGAAGAAATTGCATGCAACAATACTACTCTTGATTTCTTCATCTTGATCTTGATCTTGATCCTCTTCTTCTTCTTCATCTTCTTCTTCTTCATCTTGATCTTGTCTTGTTTTGGTAAGAAATTCCATGTCTTGTTTGTGAAAATTCATTAATTTTGGGGTTTGGAAGGGTGAGAGGGGGGATCAGAAAAGAAGCATATCTATTTTGGTTGCTTTTGTAAACCCTAAAAGGATAAGTAATTGGGGGAAGGATATCAAGTTGATTCTTTTTACTTTTTTGGTGGTATTAAATTCTTGAAATTTCAATACACACACTTGAGAGGAAATTGAGCTCCACTCACACACATACACAAATCACAAAAGAGAGAGAGAGAGAGAGAGAGAAAGAGAAAGAGAAAAGAGTGTGTGTGAGAGAGAAAGAGATGGGATTTCTCTAGTTTATTTAAACCCAAACTAGATTATTACATTGCATACACACACCCTATACCCCTCCCCTATAGCCCCTAATGAAAAAGAAAATAATAATAATAAAAAAAAAAAACTTTGAATCTCTTAATTCCCCCAAAATTTTCTCATCCCAAGTGGAAGGAAGTAAAAAGATGATAGCACCACGGGTGATCATATCCGCACTAATCTACCAAATCCCATCAAAACTCAACAATTAAGCGTATTTAGATGAGAGTAATACTAAATTAGATGACCACTTAGGAAGTTCTCGTATGATACGAAAGATGACGTTAGAATTAGGTTAAAATTTAAGAATGATACGAAGAGAGGGAGGCATTTTGAGTTAAGCTGAAATTAAACTAGTTCTTGAATGGGGTAAAATGGGTAATAGTGAACAAATTAGGGGTATTTAGGTTTTTTGTTTTGAGAAAAAAGGATATGGGTTATGAGGGCACATAGTGTGTGTATTATTGAGTTTTGGTAATGTGTATGATTGATTGAAATGTTATATGGTCCTGCTGGTGGGTGGGGAAAGAAAGGGAAAAAAAAGAAAAAAAAAAAGAAAAAAAAAGAAGCAATAATCTAATGTAAGACTAAGAGAAGTGGAGAAACAAAGACCCTGAAAATTAAAGGGCACCCAATTCTCTTCTCCATATGTATATCTATCATCAAACCTCTTACAAGAAAAAAAAAAAAAAAAAAAAAAAAAAAAAAAAAAGGGAAAAAGATTCTTTTTAAGTTTTTATTTGGTCCCCCATCCCCAAATATAATGGTGGGTTTTGCTATATAGCCCCTCTAGGCTTAACTCTATAGCCCCCCTTAGCTACTTCATTTATCAACTCATTTTGAGGTTCATTTAGTTTCCTCCTAACTATATTTTTCTCTCCCCCACCTAACCTCACATGTCTATCTATGTATATCTATTATATCTATCTTTTCTTTTTTTCTTTTTTTTTTTTTTTTTTTTTTTTTTTTAGCTTATACCTAATTCTTCCTTTCAATTTATTTACCTATGTTTGATTTAACTACCCAATGTGTCCTAAGGTTTTTTAATTCCTATTTGGGTTGTATATATTTAAATCATAATATATACTAGAACATAATTCTTTCAATTTTTGTAGTAGTTGCATAAATTTAATGAAATTCTAGAAATTATATGGGTAAATTAGTTTAGAAATCTTTAGATATATTATTTACATAGGGTGAAATTTTGAGAATGAGTCAAATTTTAATGTTGATGGAAATGTAAATTTAGATTAGGGTTTTTAAGTATGTTTTGAAGTGTAAAGGTTAATGTTCTTAAATGTAAATATATCTTTTATTTTATGTTCTTGCTTTTTTTTTTTTTTTTTTTTTTTTTTTTAAATAAGAGTATGTTTAGTAAACAACTCAAATTCTATTTTATGTTTTCAGATACAGTGATTTTAGTGAATATGTGTTTGGTTGACGATTTGGATTATGTTTTTTTAAAATTTTCCAAATTCTGTGGATAAAACATTACAAATTCTGAAAATATATATATATTTTTTTATGATTTTAGTATATCTAGATTTTGAATTCAGAATTTTAAAATGCAGAATTATATTAAAAATGATAAATACAATAAAAAAAATATATAGAATTCCATGTTAGAAATTCAAATATGTGAGGTATAATGATAAATTATTTTAAATGACAAAACTGTTGAAAATATAATAGCAAAATATCACAGTCTATCTATGATAAATTGCGATAGACTACTATCTGTGTCTCACGATCTATTACATATAGATAGTGAAATTTTGTTATATTTGTAAATATTTTGGTTCATTTTCCTATACTTGAAAATAGTCCATAAATTAATTAGTGATAGTTTATAATGAACCCAATATGTAGTGGATAATTATAACTAGTTTTATAGTTTATAAATAGATTTTCAAACATATTTGAAAAATCACTTAAGTTGAAATTTAATTTCTAATTTGTTATCGAACAAATATCTGAAAACATGGAATGCAACTCTGTTTTCTTTAAATCCCTTATTTTTCAAGATTCTGATTTCAAATTGTCTATAAAATACAGGTCCTTAGAGATCGTTTTAGACAATACTCGGATATATATATATATATATATATATATCCTGCTTCTTCTTAAACAATTAAAGTTGCTCTTCCTACCTAATGAAATTATAGTTTAAGATAAATAGACTTAGGTTTAAAATTACCTTATACCATGCAAAATATGTCCCCTAATATATTTTTGGAAACAAAAGCATAGCTTCAAATATTCCCTTCAATGGCCAAATTTTACCCCAAAAAAATATTAAAAATAAAACTATTTTTTTTTTACACTTATTTATACAACATAGACTAGAAACCCAAACAAAGTTAATTTTTTTTAAAAGAAAGAATAAAATAAAATAATCAGCAAACGAGCTGTAAATGACCTAACAAAGAAGTTAAATCCAAACTAGGGCAAAGTAATAGGGCAATTATATGTGGTATTCCAAAATGGCTTTAATTTAAACTTAGAGATAACCAAAAATCATACGAAAGTGATTTATGAAGTATGAAAATGACTAATGATCTTGTTTGGCCAAGTTAGGCCATGTCTAATAATAAGAAAATGTAGTTGCCCTAAAATGTATGCAACAATTAAAACTTTTTTCATTCTACCAAAAGCCCTAAAACTATACACTATTTCACTGCCCATTGGACGAGGATAACATCATTGTCTTTCTTTACTCACATCCACATTTTAGATAATAATCCTCACTCAATTTTAACTAAGGTCACGTTTATGGAAGGTGTATCGCAATAAATAAAAGGTAAATTTAGAAAGTGGGATCCATTTTTTATGTTTGTTAGTGTTTATCGGCGTTCTACATTCGTACTGACAACTGGACCCCAATTGAAAATTTGTAATCAAATAATGTAATTTGATTGATGAGCATGGGGTGATCGATTGAATTGCATCAGAAAATTACGTCGTATCCTTACCGTTATCGATATGGTTATGGTTATGGTTACCATTATTATTATTGTTTCAGAGAAAAACTGTGAATTTTGACATATTTACTGTTACTGTTATGGTTACGATTACGATTTGACTCTCAGAAGTAAAGGTAACCATAACGGTAATAGTAAATTTCACAAAATTCTTAATTTTAGGTAAATGCGATCAAAATCGATCTAATTACATTTGTGATTGAGGCCCATTACGATTGATATATCAATGAAATTTGATTATGATTATACCAATTTTTATTACAAATTGGTAAATGTGGCCCAACTTCAAAATACAGTAACCAAAATAGTATTTTTTTTTTAACTTTTTAATTTTTAACATTATTACTATAAATAAATGCATTTTTAGAGACATCATAAATAAATGCAGAAAACTAAAATCAGAAAAGAACACAGAGTTTGGTAACCCAATTCGGTAAAATTCCATCTATGTTTGGGGGATAGTGTGCCCATGGAAAAATATATTCACTAATATAAAGTTAAGCAATTATAACGATGTACTTATCTATAAATAAACGACAATTAGAGTGACACTAACCAAATTTAGAGAATGATCACTTAGCCTCCCCTAAGTGTGAGACTCCCCCTCAATGAAACTTAGGCTCCTCCTAAGTGTGAGATCCCCTCAACTTCAAAATACTTAGACTGTAACGACCGGATCCTTACATATTATGGTCCGACCGCTACGACATGCATGCTTAGACTTTTCTATTATGAGATGAGTTTTGGTAAAAATCTCAAAAGAACATATCTAAGATTTTATTAATTAGGTAGAAAACTATATAGAAAGTTTATTTTACAAAACACCAGGGTCCATAAAATACTAGCGTAGTGATACAAAAATGAATATACCTATAATAGTGAGTTTGATGTTTGGCCATTTGAGCGACGTCCAGTTCTACCACCTACGCTGTATCCTTACTACAAAGTCTATAAAAATAGGATGAGTATATAATATACCCAGTAAGTAGTTCTCACATAGGGTAGTGACCAAATGCACAATCACATGCAACATGTTCTGAAAACATATGATTGGGACCGAAAACATATAATAACATGTGGTGGTCGGTTATGCTTCTAATGTAAATTTCTCCGCCCTGATAGGAAGATGAGAACTTAGGCGGAAACTAACTCATCTGATGATTAGCGGGTTATGCAGTCAGTAGGGCCAGAGTCGCATCCAACATCAACCATTAACATAAACATAAGATTGGACTAGAGGGGTGCAACCATACATACCCTGTTAGTCCCTAGAATAATCTTGACATAGAATTGGGTCTAGAAGGGTGCAACCATACATACCCTGCTAGTCCTAGAAGCATAACCTTTATCTAATTAAAATTTAATCTCATGAACAAACATAATGCATGGGGTCCCTTGTCGATAAACGTATTTTAAACATGTAATGCAACATAACAATAACATAATTATGCAACATATTAAAGGTATACTACCATGAAACACTTAAAGAGATGGTGAGATAAACTACTTACCTTGACTGCGATCATAGTTATTCCTTATTATTCCTTATGGTTTAATCAGTAGAGCTTTCCCTCTTAAATCAGAAGGAAATTTGGACAGTATTTCCCTTGCGTTTTCTTCTTCTAACTAACAGAATTACTTCACCCTTTTCACACGATTTTTACTACTGAGTTTTGTTTGAGAATCTGTTTAACTTCCAGCCTAGAGCCTCATATTTATAGCTGTTTCCAGCTCTTCTCTGTGTGACAAATCATCCTACAAATGGCTTCTTTAAAATTACTTAGGTTTAAGAATTTCTCTTAATAAGACACCTAATTTTGGCTAACGTTTGCCCTTACGTCATCAACCTTTGTTTGTATCCATTTTAGGGTTCTCCATGTATAATCTATAAGATCGTGGCCAAATTCAACACATAATCCACCCTTCTGTCCAAATCTCGCTCTTTCCGTTCTCAGAATCTCGCTCTCTCCAGCTTTCTCGCTGGCTTGGCTCTCGTGACTCTCGCTCTCGCTTTCCTTGGTTTGGCTCTCGTGGCTCTCGCTCTCTCCCACTGTCTCGTTGAGAATCTCGCTCTCTCCACTCTCACTCTCTCCATTCTCGCTCTCTCCAATTTTCTCTCCACTCTCGCTAGTTTTCACGCGTGGATTGCCTTCACTACTTGTGGATTCCACTTCCCCTTTTTAACTCTTTCAAATTTTAAGAGTATATGGGCAATTAATTCATCTTCAATTCTTCCAATGAGCAATGCCCAAACAAAAAGTTATCTACTGCCTTTTGTCTCCTGAATTAGCTAGCGTCCAACTTCTAACTAATCCTCCCTGATTCTGCCCCTTATTCATTATTTTTGGATAATTAATAAATTTCTTATTTTTTTTCAATTCTAAATTTCCACCCGATTTTCCTATTAAATTTATATATTTTTCATTCTTAATTATATATTTTATTTGTTTTCCTGCTTTCTAAATTAGGGTTAGGGTATTACATTTATCACCTCTTTAAATAAAATTTCGTCCTGCTTAACATTTGACATTTAATTTTCTGTAGTGTATGCGTACAAATTTGGGTTGTTAGACTCCCCCTAAGTATAAGAATATTAGTAAATGATCATTTAAGCTCCCCTTAAGTATGAGACTTCTTCTCTACTAGTATCTTCCCACCTTCTTATGAATGTCTCTTCACGTTATAAACTTAGGCTCCCTCCAAAACCAACCAATCTTCTCACAAAATATGCTTCAACAACAAACAATAGCACAACTTCAAGATCAACAAAGATTTCGAATCACAACCAGTACAGAAATGGAACTCGTTTTGAGCGAATCAATAAGATCTAGAGACATTCAATCAATAATGGCGAAAACTTCACAATCTCATAGATTAACATATTTGTGTTTTAGGCACAAACACAAGGCAATGGCTTGAATATTTTTCAAAATGACCAACCCTAAAATTGAACAAACTCATCATATATATTTGGTAGGGTTAAGAATATATTCAAGGAAAGAAACTCTGCAAGGAAAAATACAACGGACAACGAAATCTAGAAAATCCTACTGACAAATAAGGAAAAAATATTCTGCAGATTTTTCTGTTTGTCAGGTAACAATGTCACAACATATTGTATGACATGTCGTAGAGGAGAAGAAAAGACACCATCAACTATGCATCATACATATCAACATCTAAGGAACCAATCTCAAAAAAAAATTAGTACGACACGATTATAAACATGTTGTTCAAATTTTGTTTGTAAAAAGTAAGCGAATCCTCTGATAACAAACATCCTAACATCTATCAATACTAATCATTGTAACATCGACATACCCTCTCTCGACGAAGTTCTATTGCGCTATTGTCTACAGAACTTTGAACGAACAATCTTTCTTGACGTTTTTTTTTTTGGAAGTTTTCTGACACTTAATAACGTCAAAAAAAAAGTTAGTGTTATAATATTAAAATTAAAGTTGTAATTCATTGAAAAAAAAGTTAACGTTGTAATTGTTAATGAATGTTATTATTGTAATTTAAGTTTAATGTTACATTTAATTGAAGCTGTTGAGAACTTCAAACTTTGACATTTAAATTAAACAAATTAAGTAAAGTAAAAAATTCATCTGTTTTTAACATTAAAATTTTAGGCTTCAGGTCAATAAGGAGGTACTTTGTCTAGAAAGAAATTTTAGTGGGAAATAAATAGGCCTTTCCCCTCTCTCTCTTTCTCTCTCTAGTCTTAAAATTTACATAAAATAACAATTAATACCTTAAACTTTGGAGTTATTTTAATTAGGAAATTCTTATAAATATAAAAATCCCAAAAATATTTATATTTTATAGCAAAAAGTTCTAAAAATGTTTTGTACTTTTGAACCTTTCTTACTATAAATTGTAAATATTTTTAAATATTTTTTTTATATTTAAAAAGGCCCCTTTCAATTATGACTTTTTACTAATAATTGTATTAATTTAAACCCACAATCTTCATAAGTATACTAAACACTTTTTTTTCAAGTCAATCCAAAAAGGTCCTTAAACTCTTAGTTAAGATTCTTTGAGAGTCATCGTCCATGCATAAATTCTAATTGTTCACTTTGTAAAACTAACATTTGAAGAAGTCTACGTACATGTATTGATAATTTCAGAAATAATCTTAATGAATCGTCTCAATTGATTCATTTATGAAAAATTAGGAATTTTTAATTGATACAAATGATAAATTACAAATAATGTTTTCCAAATGAAATTTGAAGGACAATGTAAATTAACTATACGAAAGTATAATTATAAAAGTTTAGAGTTTTAATTTATACGACTTTCAAAGTTTTATGTATAAATCAACTTTTTTTTCAAATTTTTATAGTAATTTGAAACTCCTAAAAAGTTAAATTCAATCCCTACATTTTGTGAAAACTTATTAACTATTTGGTCAAAAAATAAAGCTCACAAGAAATTAATTATTTAGTTGAAACTTTTAGGGGGCAGAACTGCCAACTGGGGAAAAAGAAAGTGAAGTCGTATTAAATGGAAGTTGTGTAGTTCATATTATGATGAATACCCAATTATTTTATCTTATGTAGTCACAAAAATAAATACATTAATTTGTGGAGAAAAAAGAAATGCAAACTTATAGTTGAGAGATATTCTTCTATGTAATAAATATGTTTCATGTTATTTACACATGGAAATTTATATATGTATTTTATAACGGTTTAAATACTATTTTCATCCTTGTATTTTTTTTTTGTTTTAATTCATTTTGATTCTTACATTTTTAAAATACGTTCATTTTGGATTCCGATAAGTTGTACTTTTAACATTTGTTCATTTTTGTCCTTGTAATTTAAAATAATATTTGTTTTAGTGCTTGTGTTTTTAAAAAGTAATTATCTTTGTCCCTTCATTTTCATTTTTAATGGATTAAAATAATCACTTTATTAAAGACCTGTCAACCTCAACAAAAAGAAAAGAATTGTGTATATCACGTTTACAATTAGAGACTAACCAATCCGAAAAATTAGAAATCCAATAATGTTAATCAATATTAATTGGAGAAGAAATAACATTGCAAGGATTTGAATATAGGACCTCCTGACCTAACCTACTTTGATATTATCATGAATTATCTATTGACCCAAAAATTTAAGCTAATGAGTAAAGGTAAATTTAATTTTGTATCATCTAACACAAACATAAACAAATTTTTCTTTCAAATATTTACCCCATCAATGTTAAAACATTATTTGTCAATTGAAACATGGCTTAAGGTTCAAAATTTTTACAATTTATTTATATAATAATAAGCTTATTATTATAAATATCATAAAAATAAATGTCTAATTTTTAGTGTCCTAAAAGTCATGTGTCATTTTTTATGTTATTTATCTGGCTTGTAATAATTCATACTTTGTATCCATGTAAGTTCAAATCCTACCTGTCACTTTGTCTATAAATAGTAGCATTTTGTGGATCTTAAAATTATGCACATTGGTGAGAATAAAAAGAAATTTTCATATATTTCCTATTTCCATAAAACCATATTTTCTATTTCTATTATTCCTATTTCCATAAAATTATAATTTTAGTTATTTTTAATTTAGTTATTTATAAATTTAATTATATTTTATTATTTTATTATTATTATTCATTATATATATATATATATATATACATTCTCCACATCTATTGTGCTCCATTGTGCTCATCAATTTCACAACACGTTATCAGCACGAGCTCCTGTTGCTTTCATCGTTGAAGGTAGGTTCTAAAGGTAGGTCAGTTTTTTTTCTTTTTATTATAATTAATAAATTAAATGTTATTTTGCATATTTAGTACACATTAAATTTCTAATATAAATACAATATTTTGTGATAGTGTTGCCATGACAAACCTTGAAAAATTAGAATTCGCAGCCCTTGACATTAATGGCAATAATTATTTGTCATGGGTGCTCAAGGCCGAAATTCACCTGGATGCAATGAACTTGAGAGAAACAATTAAAGAAAGAAATACATAATCCAGCCAGGATAAAGAAAAAACTATGATTTTCCTTCATCATCATCTCCACGAGAGATTAAAAGTGGAGTATCTTACAATAAAAGATCCCCATATCTTGTAGAAAAATTTGAAAGAAAAAGTATGGTCATCAAAAGGCAGTTATTCTTCCTAAAGTCCATTATTAGTGGATGCATTTAGGGCTACAAGATTTTAAATAAGTGATTACAATTCCACATTATTTAAAATCAGTTCAAAATTGTTTTATGCAGAGAAAAAATTACGGATGCTGATATGTTAGAAAAAACATTTTCTACATTTCATATCTCGAATATATTCCTGCAACAGCAATATCGAAAGAAAGGTTTTAAATAGTATTCTGATTTAATTATTGGCTGAACAAAATAACAGGTTATTGATTAGAAATTATGATTCTCAGCCAACCGGAATGACATCATTCCCTAAAGTGAATGTTGTGAATTTTAATAATAATCGTGGTCGAGGTCGTAGTCACAGTTGAGGTCGTGACCGTGGTAGAGGAAGAAATAATTATTATTTTCATAGTGGTCGTTTTAATCATTCAAATTTCAAAAGAATCACACGAAATGATGATCACAAAGGAAAAGCTTCACAAAATAAGAGTTCAAAAAGTGTTACAAATAAATGTTTCTGATGTGGAATGATCGGGCATTGGTCAAGTACTTGTTGTACGTCAAAACACTTAGTTGACCTCTATCAAGCCTCTCTGAAGGAAAAAGGGAAAAATGTGGAAGCCAATTTTGCATACTAGGATAATGATATATTTGACCCATCTCATATGGTAAATTTGGATGTGACAGACTTCTTTGAATTTCCTGAAGAGAAAATTGGCGTAGTTGATGGAATATCAAGTGTTTCTTTTGATTTTGAGAATATCTAGACTTGATGTTGTTGTTTTCTTTTATCTATTTTCATGTTTTTTTAGTAACTTTTGTATATTTTAAGTGTTGTTTTTCTTATTGTAATTATTTTCTTTTAATAAAGAAATATAAATCACTTTCATATGTTGGGTGTTTAAAAGATGAGTAAAGAAGATCTATGTCTGACAGATAGTGCAACTACACACACAATACTTACAAATAAAAGATACTTTTCGAAATTGACAATGCTGAAAGCAAAAGTAAACAGTATCAGGTTCTGCAAACTTGATCGAAAATTTTGGAAAAGTAGATATTATTTTGCCTAGAGAAACAAAATTTACAATTAACAATGCATTGTTTTTTAGTCAATCAAAGAGAAATATTCTAAATTTTAAACATATACGTTACAATGGTTATCATATTGAGACTGATAGTAAGAATCATGTGGGATATCTGTATATTATCTCTACTGTCTCAAATGACAATCGTATATTGGAAAAATTATCTACTTTATCTTTTGGATTGTATTATACTTATATACGAGTAATTGAAACATATGCAACAATGAACTTGAAATTCATGAATCCAAACATATTTACAATTTGGCATGACCGATTGGGTCATCCACGATCTATAATGATGAAGAGAATTATTAAGAATTCAAATGGACACCCATTGAAGAATCAGAAGATTCTTCAATTGAATGAATTATCATGTGATGCTTGCTCTAAAGACAAATTAATAATTAGACCATCAATAGCTAAAGTGGGGACTGAATCACCTGTATTTTTAGAACGAATTCATGATAATATATGTGGATCTCTATTAACCCACCAAGTGGACCATTTAGATATTTTATGGTATTAATAGATGCATCTAGTAGATGGTCACACGTGTGCTTATTATCAAGTCGAAATCTTGCATTTGCAAGATTACTTGCTCAAATAATTAAGTTAAGAGCATAATTTCTTGATTATACAATTAAGATCATTCTTCTTGATAATGCTGGTGAATTTACATCTTAGGCTTTTGATAATTATTGTATGTCAATTACGATAAGTGTTGAACATCATATAGCTCATGTTCATACACAAAATGGTAGCAGAATCATTTATAAAACGTTTTCAATTAATTGGAAAACCATTACTTATGAGAACTAAGATTCCTTCATCTGTATGGGGACATGCTATTTTGCATGCAACGTCACTTGTACGCATTAGGCCAGTAGCTTATCATAATTACTCTCCATTACAATTAGCTTATGGTCATGAACCAAATATTTTCCATCTGAGAATTTTTTGGTGTGCAATATATGTTTCAATTGCTCCACAAACACCCTAAGTTGGGTCCTCGAAGGAGGTTAGGAATATATATTGGATATGATTCCCCATCAATTATTAAATATTTTGAACCCTTAACGGGTGATGTATTTACTGCACGATTTGCTGGTTGTCATTTTAATGAGACGAATTTTCCAACATTAGGGGGAGGAATTAAGAAATTGAAAAAAGAAATTACATGGAATGAATCTTTATTGTCTCATTTAGATCCTCGTACAGATCAATGTGAACTTGAATTTCAAAACATAATTTATTTGCAAAATATAGCAAATCATAGATGCAAAGAAAGTAACTAAGTCACATATACCATCTGCAAATGTTCCATAAAAAATTGATATCCCAACACAACAAGTTTTCATTAATGAGTCTGGAACATGATAGAAGCATGGTAGACCAGTGGGTTCTAAATATAAAAATTCTCGAAAACGAAAAATAATGGATAATGAAAAGACTTGGTTGAGGATGTAAATACACATGAAGAAATCTTCGACATGACTAGTGAAGAATGTGAAATACCTAAAGATAATCATGAGATTTCAATAAATATGTCATGACAAGAAAAAATTGGAATGGAACTAATGTAATTATTGACTACATTTTTGCGTATAATGTTGCTATTGATATTATATCTGAAAATGAGGATCTTGAATCAAAATCTGTTGAAAAATATCGACATAGAAAAGATTGGCTTAAGTGGAAAGAAGCAATTGAGGCAAAATTAAACTCACTTTCAAAACAACAGGTTTTTGGACTAGTAGTTCGAACATCATAAGGTGTAAAACCTATGGGATACAAATAGGTATTTATTAAAAAAGAAATAAAAATAATGAGGTCACTAGATACAAAGCAAGACTAGTTGCACAAGGTTTTTTTTACAAATACATGGTATTGATTATTAGGAGATATATTCTCCAATGGTGGATGCAATTACATTAAGATATTTAATTGGCTTGACTGTGTATGAAAGTCTGGATATGGTTCTTATGAATGTAGTCACAACATATTTATATGGATCTCTTGATAATGATATTTATATGAGAATCCTAGAATGATTTAAGGTACCTGAAACATATACATCAAATTCTTGGGAATGATATTCAATAAAGTTACAGATATCACTATATAGATTGAAACAATCAGGACGAATGTGATACAATCGTCTGAGTGGATATTTATTGAAAGAAAGATATCAAAATAATCTCATATGTCTGTTTGTTTTTATAAAGAAATCACATTCAGGATTTGTTATTATAATTATATATGTTGATGACTTGAATATAATTGGAACTCCTGAAGAGCTTTTAAAGGCAATAGAATATCTTAAGAAAGAATTTGAGATGAAAGATCTCGAAAAAACAAAATTTTGTCTTGGTTTACAAATTAAGTATTTAGCAGATGAAATATTTATTCATCAGTCAACTTATACAGAAAAAACTTTGAAAAGATTTTATATAGACAAAGCACATCCATTAAATATTCCAATGGAAGTCCATTCATTGGATATAAAGAAAGATATATTTCAACCTCGAGAAGACAGTGAAGAACTTCTTGGTCTTAAAGTACCATACCTTAGTACAATTGGTGCACTTATGTATCTTGCTAATAATACAAGACCAGATATTGCATTTTCAGTAAATTTATTAGCTAGATATAGTTCTTCTCCTACAAAAGACATTAGAACAGAATTACGTTATCTCTGAGGAACAATCGATATGAGTTTGTTTTATTTAAATAAATCAAATTTTGATCTAGTTAGTTATGTAGATTTTGGATATTTATCTGATAGATTCTGGATATTTATCTGATCCACACAAAGCTAAATCTCAAAAAGGTTATCTGTTCACATGTGGAAGAACTACTATATCATGACGATCGGTGAAATAAACCATAATGGTCACTTCCTCAAATCATGTTAAAATTCTTGCAATTCACAAGGCTAGTCGAGATTGCGTATGGCTAAGGTCAATGACTCAACACATTCATGAAACACGTGGCTTGTCTTCTAATAAAAGTCTTTCAACGATATTATATGAAGACAACACAGCTTGCATAACCCAAATCAAAGGAGGATATATTAAAGAAGATAAAACAAAGAATATTTGACCAAAGCTTTTCTACACTCATGAACTTGAAGAAAACGACGACATCACTGTATAACAAATTTGTTCAAAAAATAACCTAGCAGACTTATTTACAAAGGCATTACCAACCACAACTTTTGAAAAATTGGTGCAGAACATTGGACGGCGACTCAAAGATCTTAAGTGATGTTTTCATGAGGGAGAGTAAATATATTGTATTCTTTTAAGAGTATGTATTATAAGAAATATATACTCTTTTTCCTTCACTAGGGTTTTGTTCTCATTGGATTTTTCCTAGTAAGTTTTTAACAACACATATATGATATATGTAGATGAGCATCTAAGGGGGAGTATTATAAATATCATAAAAATAGACGCCTAATGCTTAGTGTCCTAAAAGGCATGTGTCATTTTTCATGTTATCCATGTGGCTTGTAATAATTTATGCTTGGTGTTTATGTAAGTCCACATTCTACTTGCCACTTTGTCTATAAATAATGGTATTTGGTGGATCTTAAAATTATGCACATTAGTGAGAATAAAAAGAAATGTTCATTATTTCCTATTTCCATAAAATCATATTTTCTGTTTCTATTATTCCTATTTCCATAAAATTGTAATTTTAGTTATTTTTAATTTAGTTATTTATAAGTTTAGTTATATTTTATTTATTTTATTATATATATATTATATTTTCTATCCATTGTTTCTTAATTTCACAACACCTATATGATTTTACTTTCTTAATAATTAAAATTCATACAATTGCATCATTTACAATAAAATACATCTTTTCACATAATAACCACACTTTTTTCAAAGAATAAATACAAACTCTTATTATTATTATTATTTTTCTTTAACCACATCTCCATTTTCAAAATGTCAAAGGATAGAAAGAATTTTAAAATGATAGTTGAAGTTTTTGTTCTTCTATTGAATCATGCTATACCCTTAAATCTTTCACCAATTCCTATATTTTTACCCTCACAATCTTTCTTAATGTTTTTGAATAATTCCTACTTTGCCTTCCACAAGTACCACACTTGAACTTACACATCAACAAAAAAAATGATATCACATTTTTCCAATTTCTATAGAATTCTCTTGACGCATCACTTCGTATAATAACTAAAATTCATATAGATACATCATTTACAAATAAGATACATCCTTTCACATAATAGTTATAAAACTTTCAGAAAACAAAAACAAACTTTCTTTTTCTTTTTTTTTTTTTTTTTTTTTTTTTTGCTGTATCTTCATTTTCATAAGTAAAATGATACAAAGAATGATACTTGGTTAGAATCATGCAAGAACGAAGACTTGAAAATCTATAAATTTATTTTCTTCGACGAAGAGGTATTGTTCATCTGCATATATATTTGAAAAATAAAAACCAGATATTCATATTATCTTGAAATTTAAATTTCGATTCATTGTTGAATGATAGGTTTTCAACCATGACAAATATTTGTGTTTTTTGAAATTTAAATTCCTGGTTACATATAAAACTTAGTTTCATTTCATTTTGTGTTTTTTTAAAATTTGTAAAGTTTTTGTTAGTACGTGAAAATTTATATTATTGGTATTATTCACAATCGACCACTCTTAAATGAAATCATGTCATTATTGTATTTTTATTCTAGTATATTGTAATTATTTCATTATTTTTCTTTTTTTAGATGTTTGATTAGATTTCGTGATTGAATTTATCACAATCTTACTTATCTTATAATTTTTTTTTTTAACAGAAGAGTTTAATATTCCATCTTAAAATTAATTAAAATTGGGAGAATAGTTCATTTATCTTATAAAGAATGTGAGGCCTCTTAAATTTTTTCAATGTGAAATTTTCATAGAGATAAAAAAATTCAAATAATAATGATTCAAGAGAGTAATGAACAATATCTTGATTGAACAAAATAATTTTAGAACGAAAGTTGAAGTTTTCGTTCCGTCTATTAATGTCAGAATAAAGCATTAATAGTCCAAAAACTTATTTTCTTCGAAGAAGAATGATTGTGTTATCTTCCAACTTAAATTTTGATTAATTATTGTTTACTTATAGATCTATTTTTTAAGGGAAAAAAAAACTAAATATTCGTATTATTAATTTTTTTTTTTTGATTCATTGTTGATCAATAGATCTGTCTTTTAAAGAATAACAAATATTTGCTATACTTTGAAATTTGAATTATGATTGTGTTGGAACTCAATTTAGTTTCATTTATTTTATTTGTTTTATTTGTTTTATTTGTTTAGTACCTTTTTTTTTTTTTGGGAAAAAAGGAGACGAGAAAGAGTCATTACAAGGAGCCTTCTCAACATTTTTTTTTAATTTTAATTTTAATTAATTTTTTTTTGGCTTAGTGTTTCTTTTAACCATTTTTTTTCCTTTTGGTAGTGGCATATGTACATGGGGTGTCTTCTTTAATTTATATCAATAACAAACTTTTGTAAATTTGTGTTATTTTAAAATTTAAATTCTAAAATTTTATATTTTTGTTATTATACACAGTCAACTTCTGTTCAATGAAATCATATATTATGCACATTTCTATTTTGATTGACTTTATTAATATTTCAGGTGTCATTTGAGGTCCATTTCATAATGTTTCGGATTTTTGTTTCCTGTTTTTATTTCTCATTTTTTAAAAAACAAATTTATTTGATAATCGTTTCCGTTTCTTGTTTCTAAAATTTGAAGAATGTTCCTAAAAATGGACAAATTTTGAGGAATTCCTATTTTATTTCTATCTTATATTAAACTTGGTCTTTTATTTAACATTATATATCCTTGACCTATTGTTAGTTTTGCATATCTACAATTTTCTTCCACCTCTTGGTTATGTGTTGAAGTCCTAACCTGGGCACTTTCTTTTGTTTTCTTTTCTTTTATATTTGTTTCCATATTTCATATTTTATTTATTAATTTTATATTTTAAAAAAATCTACTATATTTATATTGTATTTTAGTTTTAAATTTTAAAATTCACCAATATTTATAATTTTATATTATTTTAATTTTCAAGATGTATGTTAATTTTTTTATATTTCAAATTTAAACTCACTTTTATTTATTTTTTGTTTTTTTATATTTATTTTCATCTTTTATATTTTATTTATTAATTTTACTATTTAAAAAAAATAGTTTTGCTATATTTATATTTTGTTTTAATTTTGAATTTTAAAATTCTCCAATATTTACTTTAATTTACAATATGTATACTAATTCTTTTATATTTTAACTTTTGATTATTAAATTTTGCAATATGGATGTTTATATATTAATTTTAGTATTTTAGTATATTTGAAATTAAGTAAACTTTTACCACATATATAAATTTTACTGACTAAGACATTCATGTAGCTTAATTTTAATATTTTACAACCACGACATTTACATAATAATATAATTAAGTATTTGACTTAACATCATTGAAGACAAATGACTCGAGTTAGAGATAATAGTGCTGTTCAAATTTGGGTAATATATGAAGAATATGATACAATTTATTATATTATATTTAGTTTTCATTAGGACTTATTTGTATTAGATGATATAAACTTTTGATAATATCTTTTTCGAAGTTTAATGTATGACATATCTTCTCTTTTTATATTATATTATTAAAAAAAAAGAAAAAGAAAAAGAAGAGAAAAAATAAGGAAAAACAAGAAACAAGAAACAATGAACAAGAAATAGTTATCAAACAAGTAATTGTTTCTGTTTCTTTTTTTTAAGAAACAAGAAAAATGAATAGTTATCCGATATATTCATGTTTCTTGTTTTTTAAAAAAAGAAACCTGAAACATAAAACAGGGAAGGGGAATAGGAAACAGAAAACAAGAACATTATCAAATGGGCCCTTGGTAACCATTTGATTTTTTGTTTTTATTTTTCAAATTTATGCCTACAGATAGCACTTCTACCTCCAAATTTTTTCATTTGTTATCTATTTTTTTACTAACAGTGTAAAAAACCAAGCCAAAATTTGAAAACTGAAAAAGTTTTTTTGCCCTGTTTGATAACCATTTTGTTTTTTTGAAAATTAAGTTTATGGATATTACTTTTACCTTCAAATTTCTTCATTTGTTATCTACTTTTCACTAGTAGTTTAAAAAATCAAGCCAAAATTTGAGAACTAAAAAAGATAGCTTTCAAAAAGTTGTTTTTGTCTATGAAATTTGATTAAGAATTCAACCATTGAAAATTAAGATGCAAATCATTGTAAGAAATTGGTAGAAAATATACTTAATTTTTACCAAGTTCTAATGACTTGTTTGTCTAAGTGGGATGGAGGGATTGAACCTCTAACCTTTAGAGACAAAGGTCATTCTAATACCACTAAGGCAAGTTCATTTGTGCTATTTTTGTTTATTATCCTATTTATTTTAATAATAACATATATTTAATTTATGTAAGGGGAAATAATTCTTTTGAATCACATAACCATCTCCACCTTTTATTCCTCTTCCAGAAATGGAAGAAGCAAAACCAAGCATTAAAGATATTGTTTATGATTAGTAAGCTGATGTTTTGTTTTGTTTTTTCATTATTTTTTAATTGGTTTTGATAATACTTTCACCCCTATATTTTTAGCTTTGCTTTATTTTGATTCCTATACTTTTAAAATATTCATTTTGGTATCTATGTTTTTAACTTTGATTCATTTTGATTCCTATATTTTCAAAATATCATTTTGATTATTATACTTTCAACTTTGATTCATTTTGGTCCTCAAACTTTCAAAAGGTGACCATTTTGATCCCTGGAAAATGGAGTAAAAATAAAAATGAAATGACCAAAATAGTCACTTTTTAAAGTACAAAAACTAAAATGAACCTTTTGAAAGTATAAGAATCAAAACAAACTAAAGTAAAACATAAAGGGATCAAAATGAATATTGTGAAAGTATAGGAACTAAAATGAATTAAAAAAGTACAGAGATTATAGTAGTATTTAAACCATTTTAAATTTTATGTAAAATATTTATAATTTATACTTTTGTGAAAAATATATTGATTCAAAATTTATATATCATCATCAAAATTATGTTCAAGGTGTTTCAAAGATCCTCAATCATGTGCAATTCGTTTTATATTTGTTGTGAATAAGAAGCGTGTATATATAGGTTTGGCTATTGTCTCTTTTATTATTTTTAATCCTATGCTAGATTTTTATTATTTAAATTTCATATAATTTAAATTAATTTGTTATTGAAATTTAAGAAACAAAATTGATGTTCTAAAATTTTTTAGTTACATGCATCCGTGTCTTATAGTTAGTAGAATTTAAATGAGAAAATGAAGCAGATTAAACCGTTATAAATAGTCAAAAAGAGGATAGTTGGATTACGCAACCAACATATATATATATATATATATATATATTTTTTAAAAAATCAGATATAATAAATAGCCTAACGTTTGGCTTCCCGTAGTAGAATTGAAAAATTCAAAGTCTAATAACTACGAAATTAAAGATTCCAATAGCTGACGGCATTGGAAGAAATTTAATTCAAAATTGTTACTCTTTCTCATTGACTTTCAAATACTTGCTTCCTAATTATTCTTGTTATTAGGTTAATTAAATAAAAAATGTAGTCTCCAACATACATGTTTTATATCTACTTGACCTCTAAATTTATGCAATAGATCACTAAGAAATCTTTAAGAGAGTGTTTGATTCATCAACATAAGTTGTATTGAGTTGGTATAAGTTACCAACTCAATGTTTGGCTCATCAACTTTTAATGTCGGTGGAGTTGAGGTGGTATACTCTAACTCTCCCTTCTTCCCACCTTCCAATATTTTCAGTGGTTTCACCATCGACCACTATCAACAACTATCGCTGCCACATTCAAGGAACCAACTTCAGATTCCAACAACCACCATCGAGGACAACTTCAGCGACCAATTCCAAGCTTCAGTAGCCACCTCAAATGACAACTCCGGTGACCCAAATCCGGCAACCACCTTCGTGCGACCAACTCTGATGACCAATTTGGGCTTCGACAACCATCTCCAACAACAACCTCCGATGACCAACTTCGATAACCACCTTTATAGGCTTGAACAACCACCTCCAACTACAATCTCTGACGAAAATCACATTCGATGATCACCTTCGAGCGAGCAACTCCATTAACCAACTCTGGGTTTCAACAACCACCTTCGATGACAAAAACTGTGGCAACCAATTCCAATACCACCTTCATGCGACCAACTTTGAGATTCGACAACCACCTCCAACTACAAACTCCAGCGAAAATCACATCTTCGATGATCAACTTTGACAACCACCTTCGCGCGACTTCGAAAATCGACTTCAGGCTCCTACGACTATCTCTGATGGCAAACTACGGCTACCAACTCCAATACTGCCTTCATGCGACCAACTTCATGCTCCAACAACCACCTCCAACTAAAACTCCAACGAAAATCATCTTTGATAATCAACTTTGACAACCACTTTTGACTAGTATAAGACCGATGACCGTTAAAGTATATTGTAGGGTTGATAATTATATAAATAATAGTATTTGGTCTACATTAAGTACAATATTTATACGTAAAAATTTGTAAAATATAATTTTATTTAATTGAATTCACATATCAAATGAATGTTAATAATATTTGGAAAAAGTATGTACGTAGTTGAATAACATAACACATAACATAAAAAAAAAAAATCATAAAATAGAGATTTTTTTCATACATTATTTTCTGACAAGAAATAGTGAAAAATGAAGATTTTTTCTATAATGATCCTCTAAATTTGGAGGAATTGAAAGTAAAACTATTGAAAAAATGTGGTAGCATTCTATTGGATGCTAAGATTATAAGGGAGATCCAATTAAAAAAATTCATGACAAAGTAAAAATATAGAGTAACAACAGGAAGAAGAAGAAAAAGAAAAAGATGATGATAAAATTCATCGAGAAAAATTAGGAATAAGAATTTTTGGTTTCTCATTGGTTTTCGATTTTTATTTAACTATATTCATGCAAGTTGTTCATTACTAAAAAAAAAAAAAAGAAAAAAGAAAAAAGGAAAAAAGAAAAAAAGAAAAAAAGAAAGAAAGAAAAACTTTAAAAATTAAAAGAAAAAAAAATTGCAATTCATATCTTATTCAACACAAAGATGAGTAGAATTATTGAATAATATTTTTTTAAAAAAAAAGTTATCGTGAAAACAAATTATTTAGAGCTAAAAAAGTTACATTAGATACCTTAGACATATGAACTCAACTGTACATCCCAAACATAGACATATGAACTCATACCAAATAATTCTACACCCTAAACACAAATATATAAACTCTAATGATGTATGAGCTCCATAGACACATGAACTCTAGACATCATATTTCAACTTAGTGCCCAAAACAACCCTTAAATTAAAATTTCAAATTTTTATTTTCCAAATCTCTAATATATGAAATATTTTTAAAAATTAATGAGTTTATTAAGCATAAAATTAAAATATGTATTTATTGATCCATTATACTTTTTTTATTTCAAGTCTAATAAATTTGTTAGTTTAAAAAAATATCGAATAAGTCAACGATCAGATAGATATAAAATAAAAAATTTAAAAATGTTGGATAATTCTTAAAGTTTAGGGACTAGTTTTTGTTTGTTAGACATAAAACTAAAAATTAACAGATCTATTGAAAATTTTTAAAATTCAATATAATTTAACCTATGTACTATTAACTCGACTTCTCTCTCTCTATATATTTTTACAATTACCATCAGATGGTTGACCATTTGATCTTCTTTACCTCTTCGATCACTGGAGTAAAAAGATATACATGTACATACTCTAAAATATATAATCAAAATTCATATTTATATATTGTCAATTAGTTAAACGGTTGAGGATAAAATAATATGGTGAGAACTTAAATTATAAACTAAGTTATCATCTAATAACCTAGATTTTAGTTTTTAGTTTAAAGTTTTTAGTTTTTAGTTTTTTAAATTCATCTTGACAAACATACTTTCAACCTTGTGGTTTTTTACCTTGCTATTTACAAACATACTTTCACTATGTGTTTTTTTACCTTGCTATCCTATATATGTGTTATGCATTCACTAATTTTTGCAAACAAGACCAAATTATTAGATATAAATAAATAATTAAAAACTTAATAATTATCAAAATAGCCTACTAAAACGGATGCTAATAAACTTTATTAGAATTTGAGGACCATGACATAATCCTAAAAATATGTCATAATCTAAAAGACCAAAAAATATAATTTAAGGGCAAATTGCAAAAATTGCCTTCGAAGTACGATGGTAGTTGCAATTACACCTTCAAACTTTCAATTGTAAAAAATGGACTCTTAAACTTATACAAGTGTTACAATTGGACCTTCAAACTTATTATATTGTTAAAAATTGGACCATAAATGATAAAATTCGAACCTTCAAATTTATACGCAATTGTTATAATTTCTATAATTATGTAAATTTGAGGGTTTAATTCTAACAATTGTGTAATTTTAAGGGTTCAATTTTTACAATTGAAAGTTTCAGAGTATAATTATGCAATTACCACAATACTTTGGGGGTTATTTTTGCAATTATCCCAAAATTTAAACTTTAATTATATAGCTACTTTGTTGGAAAATTTGTACGGATGACCCAAAACTTGGTCCAAAAATGTCAAATGACCCAGTTTTTGAAAAAATGTCGAATGACCATTCGTTGACGTCAAATTAAGGTGAAATCACTAAAATATACTCGTGCGCACGGGGAAAAGCATCTTGCTCTCACTCTCTCTTTATATCTCTCACTCTCTCTTGCTCGTTCTCTTCTCTCTCGCTTTCTCGCTCTCTTTCTCTCTCTCTATATCTCCCATTCTGTATCTCAATCTCTTGCTCTCTCTCTATTTCTCTCGCTCTTTCTTGCTCTTTACCCGCCTTGCTCTCGCTCTCGCCTTTTCTTTCGCTCTCACTCTTACTCTCGCTTTTGCACATCATTATTTGAATTGGAATTGATACCCATGGCTTCAACTCCTTATCTCTCAAACACCCATCATCCCTAATCTTCTCCAGGTTTCCTAAATCATTTGAAGTACGAAATCGAGCTTCAAAGAGTAGAGCCGAGATTCATTCGTTGGTCGCGCATCATTGGTCAGAATTGCATCGCAGAAAAACGAAATCCTGCCGGAGAAGGAGAACAAAATCGTGCCGGTGGAGAAGAAGAAATCGTGCCAAGGAAGGAGGAAAAAAGAAAGGACATATTTGTAACTTCCCTTGTTTATAGCATCAACCGAAGGTCATTTGACATTTTTTGTCGTGCAATTAATTCTGCTTTGTTTTCCCTTTGAAGTTATATTTACCATTTTTAGTAGATAGGGCAAATTAACTAAAGAGGAACCAACAATAATGGTTGATGGTATTGGTGAACATGAATCTAGCTAAACAGTGGTTAATCTTAATTCTTTTTCTTAAAATTGGAGGCTCAAATCTTTATACCAATGAAATATATAAATATGTGTGTGTGGGTCTAAAGTCATAAATCTACTTCATACAGCCTTTTTCTAAAGCCAAAAGCTAGGCTTACTCACTCTATGCTACACTGTTCATATAATAGTGAACAAAAAAAAAGGTTTGGAATTGAGGGAATTACTTTTACAATAATTTAAGATTACTCAAAGTTGTGGCCATGAGAATAATAATCTCTCTCTCTTTAAAAAGCAAAAAAAAAAAAAAAAAAAAAAAAAAAAAACAAACAAGGATAGAAGTTGGTTGGTTGGTGATTGTTATTAAAATGACTTAATATTGAGAAAAAACACATTTGATTTTGCTTTTTTATTAAAAATGTTGTCAAATTGTATATTTATTGTATATTTGTACCTAGATACAGATATAGGAAGAGTACTGTTGGGACAATTTTTTAACTGTTATGTTTGGCACTACAAGGTTTAAGGATGTCATGTAATAGAACCTTAACCTTTTTTTCCTTCATTTTTTAGTACCATAATTTCATTTTTTGAAACTTATAATAAGTTTTTTTATTTTTTTTTTAATCTCTTTTAATTGAAATACAACAACCAGAGAAGGCATCACCAAACTACAACTCACTCCCTCTCAGAAATAAGGGAAAGAACCGAGGTTGGAAAGTCATCTTTCCAAACCAAAGAATACCCAAAAGAGGAAGCCAAAATTAGAGATATTTAGGGCTTGTTTGGTAGGCAACTTAGATTTCGTTTTATGTTTTAGATTCACCGAGTTCAATAAAAATCTGTTTGGTTGGCAGTTTGTATTCTTGTTTTGAAATTTGCTTCTGGGTTTTGTGATCCAGACTGCAAATTCTGAAAACAATTTTTATATGTTTTCCGTGTATCAAGATTTTGAATTCAAAATTTTAAGATACAAAAGTATATTAAAAAATGATAAAAAAAAAACAATATACTATTTCATGTCATAAACTCAATATTCTTTTTAAATTTAAAATATGTAATATATTATATGATATTATAAAATAATAATTATATAAAAATTTTTAACATAAAACAAGTTCAGAAATTCATTAATAATGGTTTATATTCAACCTAGTATTTAGTGAGTAACTAAATGTATTTTCAATCACATTTTAAAAAATTTATTCAAATTGGAATTTAACTTCTAACATGCTACTAAACACGTATCTGAAAACATGAAATACAATCTGTTTTAATCCCTTGTTTTCAAATTTCTATTTTTAGATTGCATACTAAACAGATCCTTACAAACCTAGCAAGGCTAAGAGTCTTACTCACAAAAATATTAACTTCAGACAGATAAGTGTTCTGCATGTTTAACAAAACGAACCACCTCAACAGAATCAGATTCAAACACCACTGGAGGATTTTTCCCATGCCAATGCCTTGCAACTTCATTCAAGCCATCCACCAGAGCTTTGCCTCCAACATTTTGACCCCCCAATTATGATTAATATGTTTTAGCCACCAAAAATTGGTCATCCAAGATGATCATGCAAAGTCCAACCCAAAACACCACAATGCTTGGAGTCCGACAAAGCCGCATCAACATTAAGCTTCCAAATACCATCCTTAGGAGCTTTCCAACCACCCCTCCCTAGTAATATCTGTAAGAGTTGGGACAAAAAGCGAACGAGAGTGGGTGAGAAACCTTCCAGAGAAGGCTTTGAAGGAAGCTTCAATTGCCAAGATAATGTCTCTTTCATCCGACGACCCTTGATTGAAACGAATAGCATTCCTTTGATTCCAGATACGCCAAATTAAAGTGAGAATTTGATCCATCAACTCTTTATAATTAATCTCCTTTAAGCATTCCCAGTAATCACAAGCGGTCTAAAAGCCTATACCCACAGAAAACATCCTAATATTAGAAGGGAAAAAAAATATTCCAAATCTTCTTAGGTACTTTACATTCCCACATCAAGTGACAAGTCGTTTCCTTATGAGTCCTGCAAAATTAGCAAGAAAGGTTAGTAATAATCCTTTTTTTTAGAAAGATTACAGGTTATAGGAATGATATCATTAATACTTCTCCATCCAACTATCTTTACCCTTAGCAAAACGTTTGAGTACTAAACCACCTTCTAGAAATAAGCGAGCTTATCTTTAAACGATTGAGAAGTTGAAGAAGGCTCAGATAATTGAATTCCTCGATGATAAGTGCTTTTATCGGTGAATTTTCCTTTTCTGTCCCAGTTCCAAATGATCTCATCCTTATTAAAACAAACATTTAGAGGAATGTTAAGAATAACCTCCACATCTTGATGTAGGTAAACCTCATTAACCAAACCAATGTTCCAATCACCTTCAAAAGTGATAAGATAGACTCACGCTTCTATTGAAAATCTTCTTTAACAACACGACTTACAGGTTCCATGTGGGAATCCAAGGATCATCAGAATAAATATAAGTTTGTCGTTTCCCACCCTCCATCTGTAGCATTTAAGAAACAAATCCCTCTCCCAACGAATGCTTATCCAAGTGAGGGAAGGATTGGCACCCAACTCCACACTTAAAAAGCTGCCCCTTCGAAAATAATGACTCTTTAAAATTCTAGACAATAAACTCTCAGTGGTTTTTACGATATTCAAGCTATGTTAGCCAACATAGCTTGGTTAAAAACACTGAAATCTCTTAACCTTAATCCACCGTCTTGTTTGCTCTTACAAAAATGGTGTCAGCTTCTCCACCAACTTTTCTTCTTTTCTTTACACAAACCCCACAAAAATCGGCTGCATATATCATTCAACTTCTTACACAAGCTCATCAAAAGTTTGAAACAACTCATATAATAACTAGGTATGACTTGGACCACAGCTTTGATCAAGACTTATTTTCCACCAACCGAGAACATTTTACAGTTCCAGTTTTAGACTGCCCTCCACACCTTATTCTTGATAACACTGAAAACCTGGCTCTTGTTCTTGTTGTTGGGGGCGGTAGTTCGAGGTAAACCTCATGATTGATCTCTAGACAAGCGCTTATCTCCTGATAGCTATTTTGGTTAATGTTTTTTCTGGCTACGAACATTGACTTGCTCTTATTAATGCTTTGCCCATATGTTTTTTTTTCATAATTGTGCATAATTTCTTTAATAGCTAGACATTCCTATATCAAATCTTTAAAACATTATCATCAGCAAAGAAAAGATGAGATAAATTAGGACAACTTTTATTTAATTGAATACTAGAGATAATAGAGTTAGCAACTTCCTTGTCAAGATGTGCTGAGAGTCCTTCAGCACAAAGAAGAAAGAGGTATGGAGAGAATGGGTCCCCTTGCCTCAACCTTCCAGAAGACCTGAATCTCCCTCTACGAACTCCGTTAAGAAGATCTCAAAATTTACAGTCTCAGCGCCTTTCATGACAACAGAAATCCAACGGTAACCGAACCCCAAACTCCTTATAACCTCACTGAGATACCTCCACTCTACTCTATCATATGCTTTGCTGATGTCTGTTTTCATGGCAATCTAACCTTGTTTTCCTTTCCTTCTGGCACTAATGGCATGTAAATACTCAAAACAGATAAGCACATTGTCAGTTATGAGATGACTAGGGATGAAAGCTGATTGAGAAAGGGAGATAATTGAGTCTAGCACCCGCTTAAGATGATTTGCAAGAATCTTTGTAATGATCTTTTATATCACATTACACAAACTGATAGGCCTAAAGTATTTGCATTTAAGGATGAGGGAAATGTAGGTAACATTGATCAATTCTAATAAGTTAAAGTATATGAATTTTGAATCTTTAATCTAAAAAAGAAATAGAACATATCAATTATGGTTGAACTAGGTTTACTAGTTTAGTCACCTTTGTTGAGATCTTAAATATTGCTCTTTCTATATATACATATATATAGAGAGAGAGAACACTTTGGTCTTTTTAATTTAGAGTTTGTTCAATTTTAGTTTATATATCTTTAAATGCCCATTTTAGTCCATGCACTTTAATAAATCTTAAATTTAGTCCTGCATGGTTATTTATTTATTTATTTTTAAAATTTTTTGTTTTCAAATATAGAAAAATGGGGAAACTTATTTAAAAACAGAACAAAATATTATTGTCTATCAGTGATAGATAACGATAGATACTAATAAACATCTAACAATACTACCGTGTAGACACTGATAAATGCCTATCAGTGTCTATCGCTATCAATCTTTGATAGACAGTGATATTTTGCTATATTTGAAAATATGTTCAACAGTTTTATCATTTAAAATAATTATCTTATTAAAATTGGTTAAATAATAATATTAATTATCATGTCAAAAAATATAATTTATGAATATGTTTTCAAAATTTATAGTAAGAACAACTAATAAAGATTTTTTTTTTCTTTTTTGAAAAAACTAATTATAAACTCGCGGAATAAAAAAATATAGAGACTAAAATTAGATATATAAAAATATAAATACTAATAATTGGACAATCCCAAAATACAAAGATCACATTAAATGCCATTTAATCTTTTTCTTTGATTCAACATATTATGGTAACTTTAATTGATATACTAGTCAATTAGTCAGATTGATTATGTTTAAGCCAGTAATTGTGGTACATGTGATGTTAATCACTAATTTATTAGTCTATTCAATATCAATAATCTTTTATTTATATTTCATCATTTTCCAATTTGTATGGTGTAGTTAGTCTATAGGAGAAACAGAAGAAGGGAATTTGTCCTATTTCAATTCAAAAGTCACATAGTTTTGGGGTATTCAAATAAATTTTATAAAGTAAATGTAACATATTGTAAAGAAATGGTAAGAAAAAAGAAACCCAATTTTCAAAACAAAAAAAATGGGTTAGCAAATAATGGAGCAAGAAATAGGATGACATAGGTTCTAAAATGTCTTTTCCTTAGCTTTGAAAGGTTTTATTTATTTTATTTATTATTATTTTAATAGTGAAGACTAAATAAGAAACGAGGATCAAACTTTCAACTGAAGACCATATCAATTATTATTGAGTTAAACTCATTTTCTGATGGTATATGAATTTGATTCTATTTTTTAAAAGGGTGCAATATGAAGATTCTCCAAGTGATCACCTAATTATGTATTATTCTTGCTAAACACACTTAACCACAAAAGTTTAATGGGCTCTAATGCATTCGTGCTGGTATAATCGCACTCAAATATGAATTTAATTTTTGAAGAAAATATATGGGTGATTTAATGAAACCTACTTTGCAAGCTTTTAAAATTCTCTTTATTTAAAAACATAAGTTTTTAAATTCTATTAGAATTAAAAAAGAAAAGTTTTTTCAAAGCATATCATAAGATTTATTACTATACTAAGCATAATTTAATAAACTATGAAACTAAACAAAGTTATGATACTTTGGTCGGATCAAATATAGCGCTTTTTTTTTTTTTTTTTTTTTTCCTTTTTTCCTTTTTTTTTTCTTTTTATTATTAAAAATTACAGATCTTTTTGGATGGCAATTTTGTTTCTAATAACATGCTTATTGAACGTCAAGCTTAGATAAATTAATAAATTATGTAATGGTATTAGATTTTTTTTTTAATTTATGTTTTAATTTTTATAAACATTTTCAAATAATAGGAAAGTTTAAAGTTTTTTTTTTTAATGTATAGTAGTAATAATAATAAAAACAATTTTCAAAGTAAATTAATAAAAATGTATTTCCGAAAAAAGACCTGAATTGTTCAAGAAGAAATTTTCTTTTATGAGTCGAAGGTTCAAGTATTTTCAAATAATTCAAATAATTCAAATAATCCATATACACATACAAATATATGATTAAAAAATTGAATAAGTAATTGATATAGTAATTTAACTTTTTTATTTTTAATTTTTTTTTACAAAAATGTCTATGTACTATGTAGTAATTTAACTAGACAGCTAGAACTACGACTTCGGTATAGATGAAATACATAATCAATAAATGTATAGTACATTGAGAGATGAAAAGGAAAAATAATGGAAAATTGTAATTCTTAAATTAAGTTGTATCAATTTTCACCATAAATTTTAAAAATTTATTAAATTGGACCTTAGACTCAAATAAGTGTTTCAATTCTATACTTCAATTTTTTCCAATCTATTCTCTAAATTAATATAATATAAGACAAATTTCTTTTGTAAATTCACTTACTTCAATGATATCAAATGTGCTAACCTTAATATGACTAATGCATAAAAACCCATTTGAAATACATGTAAAAAACTTACCAACTTTAACAGAAATCTAACTCTTTTGTTTTTTGTTTTTTGTTTTGTATTTCCTATCAATTTTGTACCATACAAACAATTTTAATTTACTGAACACATGAAAATAATTCTTTTACAATCTAGCAAAAAATTGTAATTTTTTTTTCATGTACAATATGAGTGAATTTTTTTTATAATACATACTAGAGTTGAGCTAGACTTACTTTGGCTAAAATTGTAAAATTTATTTAAGATTGTAACAAAATTTAGTGAAATTAAATATTTTACGAGATAAGTTTAAAAATAAAAATTGACTCTATTTAGGGAATGAAAATTGGAGATATATATGTAATCGTATAGATGATGAAAGGTAGGGTATTGATGACCCAAAATTGTGGAGAAAAATGTAATATGCCCTACTTTTCAAAATTGAGGTTTTTTTTTTTTTTTTTTTTTTGTGTCATATTTGCATTGAATTGCCAAAATGGAACCTCGCACATGCTTACTGTGAAATGATTTGAACCCTCAGCAGAAGCGAGTAATCGCCTTGTGTTAGTGTATTACATTTTGGAAAGCACTCAAAACCAAAGAAAACAAATATACAGAAAGATAAACATAAAACACGTATAAGCATGCTTTAGTAAATATGCAGAGAGAAAAAAGGGAAAAGAAATTCTTACCCTTGAAGAATTTCCTTCTTCATGTTTTTCCTCTCTGGAAAGTCATGAACAGTGTTTTCCTCCCTTGTATAGTACAACATAGGAACAATAATGCTCTTGGATACCACCACAAAATTTTCCTTACGATTCTCAGGATAAAAATCGGAAGGAGTTGTGGGCTCTTCTCTAGAGTTTTGGGAGAAGGAAAAATATAATGGCAGAGAGAACTTTGAGAGTCTTTCTTTTTGTGAATTTCACGTTGTAATCAATCTCCTCTGTACTTCAATACACAGATAATGAAGAAGGTGGTGGGAGTTACATAACTCCCTCACGTGAAAAACTAAATATATTAAATAATATAATATATATAATTAATTAATTAACTATACATTTTAATCATATTAAAATACAACTCTTCCTTATAACTTATAGTTTTAATATAAATCATATTCACATTAATTTTAACTTATAATTTTACAAGAATCTCATTCATATAATTAATATTTGAATCCTATTCAAATATTTATCTCTCTCATCAAACTTTATATTATAGTGTATCCATATACATTATATTAATCGCATCTCATATAATTAATTTGAATAGTTCAAATAGTCCAAAACATAATTGATTCTTATTTAACCCTTAATAAGCTAGCAAGGAAACCTTATGGATCTGCAGATTAGAAGCTTCAATGATACGAGATTAATTAATCAAACTCTTTAATTAAATTAATCAACGTTCATTAATTGTCAGTCACTCCATTAAAGATCTGTTGGGGTTGATGCCCTAAATCTCTGGTCTCATAATTTGGAATTGATTGTACAAACTTTTTATTTGTCTAATAAAATAAGAGTATTTTATTTGACATTTAGTTGTATTAACCCACAAAACCAATAAACTAAGATCCAAGGTTATCTAATCCACAAGACCAATAAACTAAGATCCAAGGTTATCTTCTGTAACTTAAACATGTATGTGGGGACATACAAGTGGATCATGTTTAATTGATAACCTAAACGGCCTGTAGTAGATGAATAAGACTGGGTACCTTATCCTGGTGATACTACGAATAAGGTCTGCTTTGAAGTTGTTACAATTATTGTAAAGTGCTACAAAGGATTTGATCTTGATCATTCATGTAGAGTCATGTGAGCGAAGGTATTCTATACAAGAAGTTTGTATAACACCATTGGTAAAAGAGACATACGCTTCACCTGGATGACCATAGGTGACTTGACTTGAATCCTGAGTGAGTTATGAACTCTAGCTTATGATGGCGATCTTTTGATCTACATGGGTGAGAGTGGCCAGTTTTCTAGACTCAATATGCCTACCATTTTGAGAATTTTTCTAATTGGGGAGCTAGAAACGCAGCTACACAAGAAGTAATTCACTTCTCTATAGTTAGAGTAAGTAGAGAAATTACTCCCTTAAAGGCTGATTCCAGCCTTGAATAATGTGGCGTCCACTCTCTCCTGAGAGGGTTTGGCTATAGTTGGAATATATCTTATTATTCATTAGAAGAATCAATGGTACTTAATGAGTTGGATGTAACTACAGGGGCAAAACGATAATTTTGGTCCAGCTATACTTACAAGCAATTTGTGAAGAGTAAATGCACCGTTGATTGATAATATTCAGTGAACACATAAATATATATGTAGTATAAAGAATGCAACTGTCGGTCTTTAGTGGAGTTACCGATAGTTAATGGAAGTTAATTAATTTAATTAAAGAGTTTAATTAATTAATCAAGTAGCATTGAAGCTTCAATCTGTAGGTCCATAAGGTCTCCTCGGTAGCTCAATTGAGATTAATGAGAATCGAATTGATTTTATATTAATTTAAATTTTTCAAAGTAGTAGAGGAAATTAATTATATAAGATACACTACTACAAAATTGGGCTTTAATGTTAATTGAAATACTAGGCACGGATGTACTGGTTTTGACAAAAAATAAAAATTGGATCTTTAATGTCGGTTTTAAACCGACATTATAGATCTGATTTAATGAGACTACAATGTCGGTTTTAAACCGATATTGTAGCTAAACCCCATTTCTTCCTCCTATTTGAGTGAAACCCTATTTCATATATCTCAAAGCCTTCTTCTCTCTCCTTTCTCACAAAACTCTCTCCTCTAAAGCTCCCCACGATAACTCTCGCCGCCAACTTCGTCAATCTCTCTGCCAACTTTGCCATTCTGTCAGCTCCATCGTTCAGCCTGGAGATTTCCAGCTTGTGTGCGAGCCGTGCGAATGAGAAAATATCATAACTACAGTTTTTTACATTAAGAAGTCTGAGGTAATTAACAGAACTTTATGTAGAATAATTGAACCTTTTAAAAAGAAATAATTTCTTAATCTTGTGTATGTTGCCTTGTGTTGTCAGATTCCAACAGTTATACAGAGAGAGATTGAGTTTTGATTTCTAGCTAAAGTATTTGCTTCCTATCCATTTTATTATATCATCTTTAATGAATTCTTTAAGACCAATTCTAACAGTACTATTTGAGATATATGTATTTGATGTATTTTTTTTTTCTTTTCTAAAAAATGGAAAGCTATAAGATAAACCATCAGTATGTGATGGTTGTGTAGTCAGTCGCGTAACTAACTCACTCTTAGGTTAATGTTAATTACATGATAATATTGCACACATTTTATAGTAATCGATTGATGTTTTAAAGTTACGTTGCAGGTGCTTTGTTCTTGAGTTTTTCCAAATGAGATGCAAAGGTACTCTTAAAAACTATCCTACTTAGTCATACCAAAATATTCATGAATAATTATGGAAGTTAACATAGAAAAGCTTAGAAATTGAGACCAAAGAAAATGTTACTTCACAATAAGAATTCCTACTAAATGCTAGCTTATTTTTGCTAATATGAGGGAATAAGGATATTTCTTTTTATTGTCATGGTTTTCAAAATATTGATATGATATGGAGAAATGATATCTATCTTATTGTGTCTATCTTCAACACTGGTAAGTAATTTGTAGGTTATCTTATGTGTCCCCATGCAAATATTTTTCTATAATAGCAAAAACATTCAGCATGAAACTTAGAAATAAAGATTTATTTAATTTGTTTCAAAGTCCATTGCTATACATTATATCTATAAAAGTTTTGATCAGCATCACATGCTTTTTGTTAATTATGATATTGTAAATATTAGGAAATGCTATTGTTGGGTTATTCAATCTTCTCTAGACCTAAATACTCAAGATCAATACTGAGAAGATGAAGAAATGACTAGAAAAGACTCTGTCAAATACTCGATGTTGGATACTCAAAGCTCGTTAGGTTTCTACTCGATGCTCGATGCGAATTTCCTTCTTTGTCTGACGAGTTTCTATTCAATCCTTGATGAAACTCGATTAATACTAAATGATACTCGATCTTACTCGATGAGACTTGATCTTTACTATATACGACTCGAAGGCAGAAACGATTGACTCGAAGCTACTCGATAGCAGAGATCGATGCACAATTCAACTCGATACTCTAGAATTCGATACGATTTAAAACAAGATTGTATTGCGCATGATTTGTAGAAAGATAACAGTCGATCGAATGAAGAAGATAAAGACAAGAAGAAGAAACACAAAGGTTTATGTGGTTCGGCAAGAATGCCTACGTCCACAGGAAGATTCAAGTTCTTTTTCACTTAGAAGATTTACAACTTCTATTTTATTTACAGAAAATTAGGAAATGATGAACTTAACTTTCTGTCTTTTTTTTCCTGATCAGAGGTATTTATAACATATACCAACTTACTATTACAACATAAAGTTAGTTATAAACAAAAAAATAGCTGAGGTATTTGAGTCACAACTTCTTCAGCTATGCTATTTATCTTAATTTTTCTCTTAAAAGGACTCTTTCTCTCTCTCCCTTTTCTCTCTCTCTCTCTCTATATATATATATTGAAGGAAATCTAAACAGAGATCTCCATGAGCGGAAGCAAGATATTTCCAAGCCCATTGTGCAAGAATAAATGCATTCACAAACATATAAGAAAAGTTATGCATTATAAAGAAAATTACAACATGCTATCCTAACTAAATACAACATGAATTGAGAGACATACCTTTGAAGAACTCTTCTTCTGAAAATCTTTCGCTCTCCTGAGAAATCACACAGCAATATCTCGCTCTTATGAGTAATTGCATACTAATATCTCGCTCTCGTGAGCAATCGTCTAGCCAACCTCTCGTTGTCTTTACCATCACGAACAGTTTGCTCCTCGAATAGCAACCCTTTGACACAACCACTTAGCCACCTTGGTATTCTTGGAATGAAAATCCAGGAGGTGTGGGCACTATATGTATTTGGTAGAGGGAAGGAGGAAGAAAACAATCGAACTACACGATCAAGTAAATGGGAGAAAGGTTCTGTCTATTGCATAGACTGAGAGTACTTGATCGTTTAGTAAATCTCACTCTCGTGAGAATTGTCTAGCCAATCGTCTAACAAATCTCGCTCGATTGTTTAGTCTTTCACTCAATCGTTTACATGATCATTTAACAAATCTCGCTCAATCGTTTACATGATCGTTTAGTCTCTCCTAGAGGGCTATCATGTAGTCTCTCGCGAGTAAACGATTAACAATTCACTAAATGGGTTCATAAAATGAAAACTCTTTTCATTTTATCATTGAGTTATTCAAAACTAAAATTAACCTCTCACTTGCACGGTTAATAGAGAAAATAACCAACTAAACAATTATCTCATAATTGTTTTTGTTATAAATAAATATAATAACTAACTTATCATATTATATTTATAACCTATAGTTTTAATATCACATCATATGTAATATTTAAACCATACTTCTTTTCTCCTTTATTTAATATAAATCATATTTATATCAATTCCACCAATTAATGTATCTAATACATCAAAACAATTATATCGTATATAATTGAACCAATTTAATTATATCATATATAATCAAATTCCCTCTTATTAATTTGAACACCTTCAAACTAACCCAAAAACTGATTCTCAACTTGAATCCATAGAGCTACCAAGGGGACTTTATAGACCTGTAGCTTGATGCTTCTACGGTATGTGAATAACTGGCTAAACTCTTTAGTCATGAGATCCACCATCTGTTAACTATTGGTCACTTAACTAAAAATCGACAATTGCACTCTTCGCACTACAGATATATTTCTGTGTTCCTATGACCAATCAACAGTCTGATGACCCTTCACAAATCGCTTGTAAGTACAGTTGGGCCAATTTACCGTTTTTCCCCTATAGTTACATCTAACTCCTTAAGTACCACTGATTCCTCTAATGAACAATAAGTCATAGTTCTATTATGACTGAGGACTCTTTTTCAAAGAGAGGATGTGGCCACTATGTTCAAGACCCGAAATTAGCTCTTAAGGGAGCAATTTATCTACTTACCCCTGCTTTGGGGAAGGAGTGAATTCCGTCTTGCGTAACTGAGTTTCTAGCTCTCCAATAAGACGAATCCCGAAAAAAATAGGCTTATTAAGTTGGCAATATGGCCACTCTGACCCATACTAATCAAAGGACCGCCCTTATAAGCAAGAGTTCCCAACTCACTCAAGATTAAGGTCATGTCACCTATGGTCGTTTTAGTGAAATGTAAGTCTCAATTATCAATGGCGTTATATAAAGAGACTAATCATCTCATAGTTCGGTTTTATATAAACTCTTTGTATAGGACACCCCTCACTCGCATATCTCCACATGAATGGTCAGGATCAAACCATTTGTAGCACTTTACAACACTTGTAACATCTACAAAGCAGGCCGTATCCGTAGTGTCACCAGGATAAGGTATTCCTCCTTTATCCTTATACTATAGACCATTTAGGTTATTACTTAAGGCATGATCCACTTGTATGTCTCACATACATGCTTAAGTTACATGAAATAACCACGGATCTTAGTTTTTTGGATTTGAGTAAATGCATATAAAATAACATTTATTTTATTAATAACAATGTGTGTAAAATATTTACAAACTACGAAACCACCGGGAGAATTAGGACACCAATCCCAACATATATATATATATATATATTGAAAGTAGAAATTGTAGGTTTATATCAAACAATGAAATGTTTGTCTTTTCGTTAATCTTTCTTGTTGTTAGTGATGGTATGCTCTCCATGGGTGCTTGATAACTGATGGACTTTCTTTCATTTGTAGCTTGTTAGGAATAAAATAGACAAGTGTAGTTTTCTTTCCATGTAGGAAAAAGTTTAGTAAATTTTTTCTTGTACTAAATTGTATAGTTTATGGACTTTATTTTTCTTAATTGGTTTATGTGTTACTTTGTTGTCTGATAGTGTTTTGCTTCTGGTAGAAACACTGGGACATATCAATTTCCTAAGTATTATCATTTTTCTCTCTAGAAAATGATGATCTAGTAAAAGTTGTTTATAGTTGAAGCATTTGTTTGACTTTCTAATACAACTTTGGGCTTCAGATTCATTGGAAAATAAGTAGATTGCATGATAGTTTTATTGTAATAATTTATAGTAAATAAGCTTTCTTTAACTTGAATATACTCGATGAGATGGGGGAGCTGCATAGATGAATTGGAGCAGAGCTTCAATGACCTAAGGCTGAGATGGGTGTTAAGGGCTTTAAACCTCTTTGTAAGTTTTATAAATTAGATTATGACTTATTTTGTGGAAGCAATGATTAATGACACATCGAGGGAATCATCCAAGCGCTCAATCTCCACTAATTCTCTGTCTTTATCAATTTCAGGTCCAAATTTTTAAACATTAGCCCAAGCTTCTATTTTCAATTATTATGTTTTACATTTATTTATTTATTTTTGGTTGGGTTTTACATTGGCTTGTGATTAACATTGGATTCTCCATTGTCGTTATTGTAAATAAGTTAGTTGTGAAAATCAAGCAAAGTATGCATAAAGTGTTACAAAATTTTGAAGTAAGTTTGGATTATAAAAAACCTTGTTCTTGTTGTCGAGGACTCTAAAAGCAAGCAAGTATGCACAAAAGTGTTACAAAATTTGAAGTGAAGTTATTCTTTTCTGTCTCTTGCAAATCATGATATTTATCATATTTCTCTCAACTGTGTTGTTGATTGTTGTGTCATACCTAAAAATTTCTCAGGGTCCTGGTGGAAGGTCAGGTTTTGGCAATGGAGCTAGTAGCCGTGGCGGAGGAGCAGCAGCTCAAATCTTACTTGGAAAGTATCGTCTTACAAGCAATTCAATTAATTTTTAGTGGAATGAGTTAGCAGCTTGATTGAAGAGATTGTTACCCTTTTTTCCTTTCTTTTAGCTTATGGGAATATTATAAATTCACGTTTGCTAGAACTATTGCTTTGTAAGTATAAATTTTGTTATTCCCTTTGAGCACTAACTAATATTCTTACCTTGTGAACAAGATTGAGATTTAAACTTTTGTGTTTGTTGAGATCTTAATATATAAAAACAATCGTAATTTTATTTTGTACATGTATAGGTAAAAAAAAAAAAAGATTATTGATTTGCACGTGCATAAGCATCAATACATATATATATATATATATATATATATATATATATATATATGTATGTATGTATGTATATATGTATGTATGTATGTATGTATGTATGTATGTATGTATGTATGTATGTATGTATACTATCTCAATAACAAAACGATGACAGACATTTAATAAGGGACATTTATCAATAAAAAGTAGGTGAAAAACCGACATTCAAGATGATGTTCAATGTCGGTTGTGAACCGAAACCGACATTGAAGATAATATTCAATGTTGATTGAAAACTGACATTTAAGATAATTGGTATTTAAATCTTGGTCATCTATAATGTTGATCTAAAATTGACAATAAAGACCTTTTATAATACGATCTTCGATGTTGGTTTTCAACCGACATTATACCTCTATAATGTCTATTTTAAACGACATTATAGTCCAGTTTTGTAGTAGTCATATAATTAATATAAAATTAATTATATGTGATATAATTAATATAATGTATATGATACATAATAATATAATGTTTAATTTGAGAGAAAATAAATATTTTAACATGATTCAAATATTAATTATATGAATGTGATTCATATAAATACTATATGTTAAATTTAATATGAATTTGATTCATATTAAATACTATAGGTTAAATGAGAGAATGTTGAATTATAAGTTATATTATCTATGATATGATATAAACTATAGCTTCTAAGTTATATTGGATATAACATATAATTTTAATATATTATATATATATATATATATATATAATTTAATTAATTCAAAAAATGGTTTAAAATTAATGATTCAAGGGAGAACATTCATCCTCTCTCAGACAATCTAGCTGACAAAACCTTACTCTAAAAAACAAAATCTTTCTGCCTTCCTCTCCCAAAATTAAATCGAAGCCTATAATTCTGGATGATTCTTACCCTTCGAGAATACGAAGGTAATCCGATGGTGGTGTCCAAGTCCGGAGTTTGCTTGCTGTAATTTTAAGCGTTGGTGTGTTTGTGATCGAAGAGTTCAAGGAGTTCGTGACCAGAGAGAATTTTTGTGAAGAGATTGGTCTTCAAGGATAAGTAGTTCCCAATACATTATTTCCTCTATTTTTTGTATAAACACATATTTCAATTTCCATCCTCTGTGTTTTGTGAATTTTCGTGAAATTAAAATTGGGCTACGATCCGTTTCCGCATCGAGTGTTCACATATCATTCAAGACCGACAACTGCACTCTTCGCACTATAAATATATTTTTGTGTCCATTGGATGTAACTAATCAACGATAAGTCGACCCTTCGCAAATTTCTGATAACTACAGTTGGGTCAAAATTGTGTTTTACCCCTGTAGTTATATCTAACTTCTTAAGTATCACTAATACCTCTAATGAACAATTAGTCATAGTCCAACTATAACTATAACTATACCTCTCTCTGGCTAGTGAGAGGTGAGGCACCTATCCAAGACCTGGAAGTAGCCCTTAAAGGAGTAATTTATTTGTTTACCCTATGATCGAGAACGAATGAATTCCATCTTATGTAGCTATGTTCCCAGCTTCTTACTTGGACGAATCCCCAAAATGGTAGGCATATTGAGTTGGCGAATCTGGCCACTCTCACCATACAAATCAAATGATCGCTTTCATAGGTAGGAGTTCACAACTCACTTAGGATTAAGATTATGTTACCTATAGTCATCCTGATGAAACATAAGTCTATTTAAATAACGGTGTTATAAAGAGAGATTGATCGTTCTGTGGTTCGGTCTTATACAAACTCTTTGTAGGAAATCCTCACCCACATATTTCCAAATGAATGATCAAGATCAGATCATTTGTAACACTTTACAATAATTGTAACAATTAGAAATTGGACCATATCCGTAATGTCACCAAGATAAGGTACCCAACCTTATCTATATACTACAGACCATCCAGGTTATTACTTAAATATGATCCACTTGTATGTCAATAAAATACATGTTTAATTTACATTAAAAATCTTGGACTTTAGTTTATTATATTTGGGTTAATGCAGACTAAATATCAAATAAAACAACACTTTAGTTTATTAAATAAATAATTCGTGTACAAATGATTTACAAACTACGAAACCCACGAGATTTAAGGCATCAACCCCAACCATCTCTCACTTATCCTAAAGCTAGTGGATTGTACAAATACCAAGTATAAAAACAAAATACCGTACACAAAATAATAAACTAGGATATACACTATATCCAATAACATATCCCACTTGCCCTAGACGAGATGATACATGTTCCATAGACCCAGGCTCTCTAGATGGCCCTAAAAAATTTTATCCGTGAGAGCCTTTGTAAATGAATCAGCAACATTGTACTCTGAAACGATCTTCTTGCAGATCACATCCCCTCAATGCACAATCTTTCATATGAGATGATATTTGCACTCAATATGCTTCCCTCTCTTATGACTTCTAGGCTCTCTTGAATTTTCCACAATATCAGTACTATTACAATAAAGGGTGATGAGATTTGACATACCAGGAATAACTTCCAAATCAGTAAAAAATTTCCAAAACCATACAGCCTCCTTGGTAGCTTCACAAGTCACTACATACTCTGCCTCCATGGTAAAGTCAGCAATACAACCTTATTTTGTTCTTCTCTAGACTACAGCTTCTCAGTTAAGAGTAAACACTGATTCTGATGTGGATTTCCTAAAATCTCTATCAGTCTGAAAATCAGAGTCAGTGTACCTGTTGAAGGAAAATTGTGGGGTGTGAACGCATTATTGTTGTGTACTGTATGTCAAGCTATGCGTTAATGACCGTTAATCTAGTATGCAATGACCGTGCATTCCCATCATAAGTTTTCTTAAGCTCACACCAAGTATAACGCGAGCGCAAGTTTCTCGGGTAATTTGAGGTCGAACAAAAGGACTTGTCACTCAATAATGCTTGTGAAGCAATGCGTTTGAGGCGATGAATAAAAGTAAAAAGAAGAAGTTTAATGGATTGAGCAAAGGAAAACTTGCAATGAGAATTAGTAGATACACAACAACTGTTAACGCATAGTATTGTTTATTATCTTAAATCGCTCGAGTAATCCCAGCTCGTCACACTAACACATCGCACACCTCTCGATGGTCAGTCGCATGACTATATCTCTATAGTGCATGGGTGCGTCGAGCATAAGACCGTGCCTATCTCTAGAAACAATGCATACTTTGCTTTAGTGCATTCCATCTCTTACCTTCTCAGGTATTTAGATGCTGCTAATTAACTTATAGACAAGCATTGCAACAACCCATCGACAAGCGTTGCTACAGCCTTTCACCAAGCAAAGAGGATTAACTCACTATACTCGCACAATGCACACCTCTCGGTGGGTTGCTACATGCGTCCTATCTCTAGGCTATACGATTGAGTATGTGATCATGTTTGATAAATAAACGATGAAGGTAAATGATGATAAAGACAAAAAGATGAAAAAGATGGCGTTGAAGGAATCAAGATATGCATTGATTACAAAATGTCTTAATATCTTAAGCTAAAATGTAATACAATATAGAGATTAGAGGAGAAATGAAAGACTTTGCGTTAAGGCTGTTGGTGGTGCCATGGCTGAATGGTGGAGATGTCTCTCTCGAGCTCTATCTCCGGCAAAAGCTCCAGTCGTCACTCGGTTTGGTTTGTAGAGATGAAGAATCCTCACAGAAAATCTTGTTCATGCTCTCATCTATGATCGAAAACCTCTGCCTTGAGGCAGAAGTTTGGATGTCTAGAAATGAAGGTCCAAAGGACTATTTATAGAGTTTAAACGCCGACAGCAATCATGACTGCGTTATGTCTCACTGCTGCCTTTGTCACAATATGGGCAATGTCACATCATCTTATCTTGTTGATACTTTCAAAGTATGCTGATGAGCTTGATTCAACTGAAGTATCAACGCATTCTCCCTGTCTTGCGATCATCCTTCTATTTAAGGTTATCATTATGTGGCCGCAATCTCCAAGTGATTACCGCATTCGCTTGATCACTGCAACTTCCATGTGATGGACGCATTCGATCACCGCAACTTCCATGCGATAGACGCATTCGATCACCGAAACTTCCATGTGATGGACGCATGCGATCACCGCATGCATTCGTCTATGCCATAGCTCGACTTTCAGCGCATGCATTTGATTGTGATTGCTTATTTTCAGCGCATGCATTTGATTCCTATGATAGCTACAAAAATAGACACTTTGGCACAGAGTAATGCATAACATTGGAACATTGGGGTGAGTGAGAATTTAGGTGCTAATCGACGCAAAACTCAAATTTTCAGCAATTCTAAGTATTATCACCGCATTTTGTACTTGTTAGCCCTCATAATTCTAAATAAAAGGCTTGTAATAACTGGCATTTCTGCCAGTTATCACACCTCTAAACTTAGAATCATGCTTGTCCTCAAGCATGCGTTATACTCAAGAAATTCTTAACTCGTCTTCCAATGTTCCTTTGCGATGACTAGCCTCTCAGAATAAAATTTACTCGTACCTCTAACCATGGCCGCAATGCTTTTCTCCACTTCGGTTGCTTCTTCAAAGAGATCTTTTCTAAGTTAAATTCAACAAGCCTTTGCTCAACAACTTTTTACTCATTCTTCGCAACTTTGCATTCAACTCTTGAGAATGCGTTCGTTCAAAACAATTCAAGATTATGCATTTACTTATTCGAATGCGGCCTTAAACCTAGTTACGCTTTTCGTTTTGGATTACCCCCATGTGTGTCATGCGGGCATCCAACTTTGATTGCATTCCCTATTCAATTCAACTCTTGTCTCGTTTGATTTGGCTTGCGCCTGACAGAGGAGTTGCACTTAAACGCTGATCCTGGCGACTTATCTTCGTTTTGGCTTGCCCCCATGGGTGTCATGCGGACATCCAACTACGGGTAAATGCCTTTCACAACTTAACTCTTATCAACATGGGTTTCCCCATTGTGTTGACAGTGGAGTTGTTATTCCGATTTTTTTTTTTTTATAGAAGTGACCACAATGTAATGAACGCAATTCTCCAAGACCGCTGCCACCCCCAAACTTAGAAGTTGGCAGCGTTCTCACTACAAGCTAAAAACAAACTCAACAAGAATGCGGTAATAAACGTTTGAACAAAGGTTTGCACACAATAAAACTTATTCTTTTAAAATTTGAAGAAGTTATTAAAAGTAAGGAGAGCCTTGCGATGCTTAGTTAGCAGATGCGGTGAATTATTTGTACCATCATAGATGCATCGTAAAGAACCGCAATCAGACAAGGAGAATTTCAAAAGGATAATGCATAAAAGATAACAAGAAAAGAACCTTAAGTAGAATAATGCATGCGACAATACGTTGAAGTTCATGCGATCGAAGCTATGCGTTGAAGGATGGAGAGGATTCTTCCGTTGTAACTGCACACCGAGGAGAGTTATTATCGCACTTAAAAGGAGCAAACGCACCACAACCAAGGAAGCAACCACATATCCAAAATAACAATAATCAAATAAATAAAGTTAACTAGGAAAGCGAAGTAAATATAGAGTAGAAGACGTCCCTGGAGAATTTGGAGTGAAGCCACCGTAAGGAGTCTTCCATGCAGGAGATTGATCTCAATTGCTTAGGTCGAGACTCGTTGTCCTAACCATTGGAGCTTCCAGCAATTGTTGGATGCATGATGGTTGACATGCGCCTAAGACTGCTACCAGCTCATGCGATAGATAGCCTTTCTATCTCAGGGTCAACATTGACTTTCGACACATCGCCTATACTTCAAATATTATTTAAAGCTTGGTCGCACAAGCTACAATACGCCCAAGACTAAAAGGGTGCCTACGAAAAAACAAAACTTAACAAACCATTAGCTACCAAGTACCCGGCAACGGCGCCAAAAACTTGTTGAAGGAAAATTATGGGGTGTGAATGCATTATTGTTCTGTGATGTATGTCAAGCTATGCATTTATGCCCATGCGTTGGAATGAAAAGTATGCGTTAATCTAGTATGCGATGACCGTGCATTCCCGTCACAAGTTTTCTTGCGCTCAAGCCAATATAACGCGAACGTAAGTTTCTCAGATAATTCGAGGTCAAACATAGTGACTTTTCACTCAATAATGCTTGTGAAGCAATGCATTTGAGGCAATGAATAAAAGTAAAAAGAAAAAGTTTAATGGATTACACACTACTTCTATTTTTATCTAAACAGATTGAGCAAAAAAAGACTAGCGATGAGAATTGGTAGATACATAAAACCTGTTAACGCATAGTATTGTTTATTATCTTAAATCACTCGAGTAATCCTAGCTCATCACACTAACGCATCGCACACCTCTCGGTGGTCAGCCGCATGACTATATCTCTATAGTGCATGGGTGCGTCGAGCATAAGATCGTGCCTATCTCTAGAAACAATGCATACTTTGCTTTAGTGCGTTCCATCTCTTACCTTCTCAGGAATTTAGATGTGGCTAATTAACTTATAACAAGCATTACAACAACCCATCGACAAGCGTTGCTACAGCCTTTCACCAAGTAAAGAGGATTCACTCACTATACTCGCACAATGCACACCTCTCGGTGAGTTGCTACATGCGTCCTATCTCTAGGCTACACAATTGAGTATGCGATCGTGTTTGATAAATAAACGATGAAGTTAAACAATGATAAAGATAAAGAAGATGGCATTGAAGGAATCAAGATATGCATTGATAACAAAATGTCTTAATATCCTAAGCTAAAATGTAATACAATACAGAGATTAGAGGAAAAATGAAAGACTCTGCGTCAAGGCTACTGGTGGTGCCATGGCTAAATGGTGGAGATGTCTCTCTCGAGCTCTATCTCCGACGAAAGCTCCGGTCGTCATTTGGTCTTGTTTGTGGAGATGAAGAATCCTCACAGAAAGTCTTGCTCATGTTCTCATCTGTGATCGCAAACATCTGCCTTGAGGCAGAAGTTCGGATGTCTTGAAATGAAGATCCAAAGGACTATTTATAGAGTTTAAACGCCGATAGCAATCATGATTGCGTTATGTCTCACAGCTGCATTTGTCGCGGTATGGGCAATGTCACATCATCTGATCTTGTTGATACTTTCAAAGTATGTGTACGAGCTTGATTCAAATGAAGTATCAACGCATTCTACTCATCTTGCGATCACCTTTCTATTTAAGGTTATCACTCCATGGCTGCAATCTCCAAGTGATTACCGCATTCGCTTGATCACCTCAACTTCCATGTGATGGACGCATTCGATCACTGCAACTTCCATGCGAAGGACGCATGTGATCACTGCATGTGTTCATTAAAGGAATCAGTGGTACTTAAGGAGCGAGATGTAACCATAGGGGCAAAACGGTAAATTGGCCCAACTGTATTAACAAGCATCTGTGAAGGGTCATCGTACTCATGATTCGTTATATTCGATGGACACAGAAATATATCAGTGGTAAGAAGAGTTCAGCTGTTGGTGTTTAGTTGAATGTCTAGCAGTTAACGAATGGTGGATCTCGTGGCTAAAGAGTTTAGTTAGTTATTCACATACCATTGGAGCTTCGAGCCACACGTCCATAAGGTCCCTTTGGTAGCTTGGATAAAGTCAAGAATCAGTTTTTGGGTCAGTTTGAAATGTTCAAATTGACAAGAGGGAGTTCGATTATATATGATATAATTGAACTGGTTAATTATATATGATATAATTGACTAAATGTATGAGATACATTATTTTGGAGAAAATTGGATATAAATATGATTTATATAAGTAGAGGAGAAATTACTATAGTAGATATATGATATCAAACTATAGGTTAAAAATATAATAGAATTATATTCTTTAATTATTTAATTAGTGATAATTGACCGAGAATTTCTCCTGAATCGTGCGAAAGTGGGAAGATCAATTTCGGTTATTATAACTGAAGAATGAAATAAAAAAAACAATTTATTTTGTAAAAAGTTCGGAAATTCGCTCACAGTGTGGAAACTTCACGATCGCTTAACGTTGAGAGCCTATACGATAACGCTCATCACCTAAACGATCGCACACCTGCGCACTAAACGATCACACGCGATTTCTAAACGATCGCTCACCTTCTCTAAAAGATCGCTTGGCGCGTCGAGCTAATCTAAACGATCGCTTAGTAAAACCTACACGATCGTGTACCTTTCTCTAAACGACAAGCACCCGACTATACGATAGTCATCTACGATCTTCCACTTGCTTGTTCATTCTACACGATCGTCCTTTCTTTCTCCCTCTACCAATTCCATCAAAGTCCACTCTTTTGATTCTCATTCCAATAATACCAAGGGCTTCAAGTGGTGGTGTCGTCCCCGGTTGCTACTTGTTCGTGCACTGCCATTCGTATAGACGATCGTGGTGCTGTTAGGCGACTGATTGTTGGGTGATAAGGACTGTAAAGGATTCGTTTCCGCTGGACTAAGGTCGAGTGAAGTTCGTCTTCAACTGGTACGTTTACTCAGTATTTTTGTATTGTAGTTGTTAAAGCATGCCTATAATTAGTGTTATAATGCCTATCTGTTTGTTAGAATGTGTGTGTGGTAATTCGGTCATAATGAAATAAAAAAGATCAGAACCTGCTCATGGATACTCTTGTTTATGAGTTTCTTCAATTGGTATCAGAGTCAGGTTACTGATATTCCAATTTCATTAATGCAACAAATTGCATATACATTCGCGGTGGGTGCATATCTGCTCTTTATTTAATTGTTAAATTGTTTGTGGATGTGCGGATTAATGGAGTTTTCTAGGATGTAAACTCCGTTTGATTAATTCTTTTACATTTTTGGTTAATTGTAAAGGCCCCTTTTTAGGCATAATTAATTGTTATCGAGTCTGTAATTCAAAGTTAGTTTGAGTCTTGAGTCGTTCGTGAAGAAGTTCGGAGCAAAGGTTGTTCTTTGAGGAAGAAGACGATCAAGGGTTGATCGGGTAGTGTAGACGATGAGGTAAGTGATCACTGAGTATCGGATGCTCAGATGTCATTTAACTCGCGCACGCACTAGACGATAGTTTAGTTCAGCAAGCTTCATCGTTTAGTAACTGACTAAATGATCGCGAAGCAAATCACACGGTAAATCGTTTATCTTTCGCCGCGTTAAGCGATCGCTTAAACAATCAGGCTTTGCAGCCTTGTTGTCGTCTAAGCGATCGTTTAGCTTTTGCGCTATCGTCTAGTGTATGCTGAGCGATCGTTTACCTGCGGCGTTTGCTAAACGATGGAGTTTTTCCTGGCGATCCAAGACCCGATTCACCTGTGAACCAGTTTGCTCGATGGAAAATGTAATAGATAGAGTTATTTCATTCCGATTTTGTAAAGGTTTATCCCGGTCCATTAATCCTTGGTTTATTACATGAGATGTATGGTTTTTTTATATGCCATATGGTATGCACATATAGTAAATCCCAGCTTAGGCTATGCATTAGTTATGCATCATCTCTTTATTGTAAATGTTATAATTTAGAGAAGAATGATTTAATTATGTAAGAGCATGCTCATGCATCATATAATATAAAAGTTATATTTATGCATGCATAAATAGTATTGACATGCATCATCTTTATATTATAATTGTTATAGTATAAGGGTGTATGGAAAGCATGTTTGCTTGGTTATTATGCTTATATATAAAAGTTATGTATAGTAATGACCGGACATTGCATGAAGCATGACACGTTGGTTTCTGTATAAGCGTTATAAACACCTAGTTATGCGCAATGTGTTTTAGTTGTTTCTTTTTAATGGTTAAAAAGAAATTAGAACTAAAAGCAATAAGAACGACATGCATGCACACTTAGGTTTAATTCATGGTTTTAAAATATTTAAAACTTGGATAACGTAGACCTAAGATCACGGTTCTATTATGATTAGCAACCATTAGGCTTTAATCTTTTAATCAGTTTAATAGGATTAAATTGACTAATAAAAGGTTAAAGTGTAATAAATCTATCTATAAGGGACCTTTTATCTAAGGCGGGTTCTGTCTAGGCTGGGGTATTTAAGTTGACAGAAACGTAACACTCCTACTTGGGAACCTACCTGGAAAGCTGAATTAGATACATTTGATGCATGTATGCAAGTTAAGGACAGTCCATTAAAGTGTTTAAATGTGACTACTTGAACTTGTTCATATTTCATAGACAAAAGTTGTTTATGAGCGGACTTAAAAAGAAGACTTGGACTAAAATTAGTAGCCAGATTGTTTAGGTTAATGAACCCCTAGATAGAACATTCAGTGGGAAGTACATGGGCAAATGATGCTTCATTTAAACCTTTCACGTTTCTCTTATATAGTTCACACCGTGAGATCTACCCTCGGCCTCATGACACCCTGGGAGTGTCCCACTAAAGGATGGTGTTTGGGTAGCTCAATATCAAGGTGGATGGAGAGAGTGTTCATAATAAGTGGGAGCGAGAAATGCGACAGCATATCCCTCGATCTCCCTCATTGAATTGGATAAAGTTTCTGTGCATCGCCTCGAGGTACCCTGGGAGTGTCCCCCTATAGGATGGCAGTTTTGTGCTTTTCTTTATTTGATCTCCTGTAAGAGGATAAGGTTACTTAGTCTTTTGTTCTAATCTGCTTCTTCCCTATGGTGGGCTCATTAAGGCGAGACTCTAGCGCCGAAAGCGATGGGTCACACTTACGCGGAATAGTTAAAGGTTAACAGTTCTGAACCAAATAAATGTTGGCTGTTAGGTTCAGTTCCATGAGTTGGTTCTGCCTAATGGTTGAGAAGGTCTCATCCCAGTGAAGGGGCATCTGATCTCGCCACCGGTGATATTTGTCCTACCTCACTAGGGCATCATTGCAAAATAGAAGTATTTCACTTAGGGTATTGAAACTATTTTGCAAAATTAATTGGTTAAAATGTGGTTTAGCAAAATATAATAAAAGTTTTGTTTGTTTTTCAGCAACAATCTTTTGAAAATGGCCACAGCCACATTAGCTTTGCTTAGCGCTCAGAAATTAATTGGCGATAACTTTTCAACATGGAAACACATGATCATGACGATACTAATCATAGAGGATCTCATGTTTGCCCTTACGGAGGTCTGTCATCCTATTCCAGCTCCGAATGCCCCTCGAAATGTTCGGAAGGCATACGAGCAATGGACACAGGCGAATGAGAAGGCCCGAGCCTATATCTTGGCAAGTTTTAATGAAGTCTTGGCCAAGAAGCATGAGCCCATGGTCTTAGTGCGTGAGATCATGGACTCCCTATGGAGAATGTTTGGACAACCGTCTGAATAGCTTTAGCACGAGGCTCTTAAGTATATATTCAACTCCAAAATGGAAGAAGGCACCTCTGTTCATGAACATGTGCTTAACATGGTGGTCCACTTCAATGTGGCGGAGTTGAATGGGTCTACCATCAATGAGGGCAGCCAGATTAGCATAATCTTGTATTCTTTGCTGGAGAGCTTCTTGCACTTTGTTAGTAATGTGATTCTTAACAAAGTGAAATACAACCTTACAACTTTCCTCAACAAGTTGCAAACCTACAAATCTTTACTGAATAGTAAGGAGAGGAAGAAGGCTGAAGAAAATGTATCTTCCAAGACGTTCCATCAAGGTTCGACCTCAGGAACGATGTGTGCACCTTCTACTTCTAACTTTGCAAAGGGGAAGAAGAAGAAGGGTGGTAAGGGGAAAGAGAAGGTGCCTACTAACCCGCCGCCTGTCGCCCCAAGAAGGCGACCGCCATTGGTTCAAAAGGGAAAATGTGTTGACTGCAACTAGAATAGACACTGGAAGAGGAACTATCGTCACTAGCTGATGGAAAAGATGGCCGCCAAGGCTAAGGCTAAGGTAGATAAAGGTAAATATGATTTACTTGTGCTTGAAACTTGCTTAGTAGAGAATGATGATTCTGCTTGGATAATTGATTCGGGCGTCACTAATCATGTTTGTTCTTCTTTTCAAGGGATTAGATGCTGGAGGCTGGTGAGATGACGATGCGAGTAGGCACCGGACACGTTGTCTCAGCTGTGACAGTGGGAGGGATCCAGTTATCTTTACAAAATAGGTTTCTTATTTTAAATGATGTATATATTGTTCTTGAACTTAAGATGAACCTTATTTTTGTAAAGTGCTTGCTACAATGTAAATACACTATTTCATTTGATGTAGATAAAACGTTTATTCATAAAGATGGTGTTCATATTTGTACAGCATATCTGGAAAGTAACTTGTATGTATTAATACCGTTAGCCATTAGTTACCTCCATAACACAGAATTGTTTAAAACTGTAGTAACTCAAACTAAACATCGACGAATTTCTCCAAAAGAAGATGCCAAACTTTGGCACCTTCGATTATGGCACATCAATCTCAATAGGATTGAGAGATTGGTGAAGAATGGACATCTAAGTGAGTTAGAAAAAAAATTCTTTACCGGTGTACGAATCTTGTCTTGAGGGTAAGATGACTAAACGACCTTTTACTAGAAAAGGTTATCGAGCCAAAGAGCCTCTTGAGTTAGTACATTCTGACCTTTGAAGTCCTATGAATGTGCGAGCCCGAGGTGACTATGAGTATTTTATCAGTTTTACTGATGATTATGTTTATCTTATGCAATGGAAGTCTGAATTCTCTGAAAAGTTCAAAGAGTTCAAGGCTGAAGTTGAAAACGCATTGGATAGACGGATTAAAACACTTCGATCGGATCGAGGTGGATAGTTTTTGGACTCACAATTTCAGGACTATTTGATAGAAGATGGAATCGTTTCCCAACTCTCAGCGTCAGGTACACATTAGCAAAATGGTGTAGCGGAGATGAGAAATAGATCCTTGTTGGACATGGTTCGTTCGATGATGATTTACGCTCCTTACCGGACACGTTTTGGGGTTTCGTAGTGGAGACTGCGGTATACATACTCAACTGTGTTTCTTCCAAGAGTGTTGCGAGAACACCTCTGGAGTTGTGGAACAGGCGTAAAGCTAGTTTACGTCACTTCCACATTTGGGGATGCCCTGCACATGTGCTTGAGGAAAATACCAAGAAGTTGGAGCCACGGTCAAGGTTTTGCCTCTTTGTAGGCTACTCAAAGGTACACAAGGGATTATTTTTATGATCCGTTGAAAAATAGGTGTTTGTTTCCACGAACGCTACTTTCCTGGAGGAGGATCATATTATGGAGCACAGTCCATGAAGTAAAGTCGTGTTGCATGAGCTTTCTAATGAAACTACTGAAACTACAACAAGAGTTGTTGAAGAGCCTGCTTCATCAGCAAAAGTTGTTGATGGTAGTTCAGCTAGTAGCTCAATTCCACCTCAAGCGTTGAGGGAACCTCGACGCAGTGGGAGGCTTACGAACCTGCCCGCTTGCTATCTGAGTTTCACGGAAATCCTTGCTATGGTAACAGATGGCGAAATTAAGGTTCCATTGTCTTATCAGAAGGCAATGGAGGATGTAGACCGGGACGAATGGGTCAAGGCCATGGTTCTCGAGATGGAGTCGATGTACTTCAACTTAATATGGGATCTTGTAGATCATCCTGATGGGGTAAGACCTATAGGTTGTAAATGGATCTACAAGTGCAAACGGGGTGTTAATGGAAAGGTACAAACCTTCAAGACTCGACTTGTGGCAAAGGGTTATACCCAAGTAGAGGGAGTCGACTATGAGTAGACTTTATCGCCCGTTGCCATGTTAAAGTCGATCTGCATCCACCTGTCCATTGTGGCTTATTATAATTATGAGATCTGGAAAATGAACGTCAAGACGGCCTTTCTGAATGGCAATCTTGATGAGACCATTTACATGGTGCAACTCGAAGGACTCATAGCCTAAGGTCAAGAGCAAAAGGTTTGCAAGCTGTATCGGTCCATTTATGGGCTGAAACAAACGTCTAGATCTTAGAACATACGGTTTGATACTGCGATCAAGTCGTATGGTTTTGACCAGAATGTTGATGAACCTTGTGTCTACAAGAAGATCATCAATGCTTCAGTAGTATTCTTAGTGTTGTATGTAGATGATATACTACTCATTTGGAATGATGTGGGTCTATTGACAGCAGTTAATAATTAGCTAGCGACCAAATTTCAAATGAAAGATTTGGGAGAGGCTCAATTTATTTTGGGTATATAGATCTTTCGGGATCGTAAGAACAAAGTGCTAGCACTGTCTCAGGGATCGTACATTGACAAGATATCATACATTGACAAGATGTTGCTCAAGTACTCGATACAGGACTCCAAGAGGGGCCTACTGCCATTTAAGCATGGAGTCACTTTGTCTAAGGACATGTGTCTTAAGACGCCTCAAGAGGTTGAGGAGATGAGACGGGTTCCATATGCATCTGTCGTTTGCAGTTTGATGTATGCGATGCTCTATACTAGACCAGACATCTGCTACGTTGTGTGCATAATTAGTAGGTATCAGTCTAACCAAGGCCAAGGTCACTGGACCACAGTGAAGAACATCCTCAAGTATCTTTGGAGAACGAGGGACTACATGCTCGTGTATGGATATAGGGATTTGATCCTTACTGGATACATGGATTTTGACTTTCAAACTGATAGGGACTCTCGCAAGTCCACTTCAGGGTCAGTCTTTAGTCTTAACGGAGGAGTTGTAATGTGGCGAAGCACTAAGCAGAGTGCATCACCAACTCCACTATGGAGGCAGAGTACGTAGCGGCTTGCGAAGCTGCTAAGAAGGCCGTATGGCTCAGGAAGTCCTTGACAGAACTGGAAGTTATTCTAGATATGTCTAGGCCCATTACCCTTTATTGTGATAATAATGGGGCAGTGGCGAACTCCAAGGAGCCTACGAGTCACAGGCGTAGCAAACACATAGAGCGGAAGTATCATCTGATCTGCGAGATAGTGAATCGAGGGGATGTGATCATCACGAAGATCGCTTCGGAGCATAATGTTACTGACCCGTTTACGAAGGCTCCCATGGCTACAGTGTTTGAGGGTCACTTTCAGAGCATGGGTCTACAGGATCGCCTGTGGCTGGACTAGGGAAAATGGGAGATTTTTTTGTACTGGGCTTTTATGCCATAGTTTATTGTTTTGTACTAGTTTTTGTACACCTTACTTAGCTTTAGGACAAGTGGGAGATTGTTGGGGTTGATGCCCTAAAATCTCGTGTCCTATAGTTTGTAAACAGTTTGTACGAACGTTTGTGATGTATAATATATGATATTTTACTTCACTTCTTGATTTTGCTCAGTTCTTTGTTTTATTTGCTTTACTACAAACCAATAAACCTAAAATTCCTGGTTATCTATCTGTAACTTAAGCATGTATGTGGTGACATACAAGTGGATCATGTCTTAAGTGATAACCAAAATGGTCTGTAGTATATGAATATAGGAGGAAACCCTTATCCTGGTAACACTACGGATGCGGCCCGCTTTGTGAAATGGTCACAAGTGTTGTGACTTGTCACAGATGGTCTGATCTTGATCATTTGTGTAGGGGACATGCGAGCGGGGGCATCCTATAGAAAGAGTTTGTATAAAACCTGTCCATGAAGTGTTAACGTATCATTATATAACACCATTCGTGACAAAGACTTCACTTCACTAGGATGACCATAGGTAACATGACCTCAATCCTGAGTGAGTTAGGAACTCTTGCCATTGAGGGTGGTCCTTTGATTTGCATGGATGTGAGTGGCTAGGTCGCCGACTCAAACCTACCATTTTGGGGATTCGTCTAATTTGGGAGCTGGTAACTCAGCTTCACAAGATGAAGTTCACATGATTGGTTATATCCGATGGACATAGAAATATATCTGTGCTAAGAAGAGTTTAGCTATTGGTCTTTAGTGGAATGCCTAGCAGTTAACGAATGGTGGATCTTATGGCTAAAGAGTTTAGTTAGCTATTAACGTATCGTTGGACTTCGAGCCACAGGTCCATAAGGTCCCCTTGGTAGCTTAGATAAAGTCGAGAATCAGCTTTTGGGTTAGTTTGAAATGTTCAAATTGACAAGAAAGATTTCGATTATATATGATATAATTGAACTGGTTAATTGTATATGATATAATTGACTAAATGTATGAGATACATTATTTTGGAAGAAATTAGATATAAATATGATTTATATCAAGTAGAGGAGAAATTACTATAGTAGATATATGATATCAAACTATAGGTTAAGAAAATAATATGATTATATTCTTCAATTATTTAATTAGGCGGTTATGTGATAATTGACCGAAAATTCCTCATAAATCATGCGAAAGTGAGAAGATCAATTTCGATTATTGTAACTGAAGAATAAAATGAAAATTGTTTTCATTTTATAAAGAGTTCGAAAATTCGCTCACGGTGTGGAAACTTCACAATCGCTTAACGTTGAGAGCCTATACGATAGCGCTCATCGCCTAAATGATCGCACACCTGCACACTAAACGATCGCACGTGAGTTCTAAATGATCGCTCACCTTCTTTAAATGATCGCTTAGTGCATCGAGCTAATCTAAACGATCGATTACTGTTTACTAGACGATTGCTTAGTAAAACCTACACGATCGTGTACCTTTATCTAAACGATAAGCACCCGACTATACAATAGTCATCTACTATCTCCCACTTACTTGTTTGTTCTACACGATCGTCCTTTCCTCCTCCCTCTACCAATTCCATCAAAGTCCACTCTTTGGATTCTCACTTCGAGAATACCAAGGGCTTCAAGTTATGGTGTCATCCCTGGTTGCTACTTGTTCGTGCACTGCCGTTCATATAGACGATCGTGGTGCTATTAGGCGACTGATTGTTGGGCGATAAGAACCGTAGAGGAGTCGCTTCCGCTAGACTAAGTTCAAATGAATATCGTCTTCTACTGGTACGTTTACTCAGTCTTTTTGTATTTTAATTGTTAAAGCATACCTATAATTAATGTTACAATGCCTATCTATTTGTTAGAATGTGTGTGTGGTAATTCGGTCACAATGAAATCGAAAAGATCCGAACCTGCTCATGGATACTCTTGTTTAAGAGTTCCATTATATTCCAAGATTGATATGTCTATTTCAATCCATAAATGGATCAATTAAGCTTGCAAACCATTTTCTCTTGACCTTGTTTAATGAACTCTTATAGTTGCTGCATGTAGATAGTCTCATCAAGACAAGCATTTATAAAGGAAATCTTGACGTTCTTTTTCCATATCTCATAGCCATAGTATATGACAATGGACAAGAGAATCCGAATTGACTTAAGCATGATAACAAGTGAGAAAGTTTTCTCATAGTCCATTCCATTAACCTAGGTATAACCCTTTGCCACTAGTCTAGCTTTAAAGGTCTGTACTTTACCATCTACACCATTTTTCCTCTTGTAGATCCATTTGCAACCTATGAGTTTGACCCCATCAAGTTGATCTATAAGGTCTCATACTGAATTTAAGTAAATAGACTCTGTTTCGAAATCTGTAGCTTTAAGGCATTCATCTTTGTCTACATCATCCATTGCCTGTTTATAAGACAATGAATCCTCAACTTCACCATCTGATATGATGGTTAGGATTTATGTTAAAACTATATAACGAACATGTGGGTTTGGAACCCTCCCACTACATCGAGGCTCCCTCAACTATTGGGGTGGATGTGCTTAACTAGATGAATTGACATCAACATCTCTTGTTGATGTATAACCTCTTCCACAACTATTGTTGAAGTTTCAGTAGTTTCATTGGAAAATTCATTCAACACAATCCTGCATGGCTTATTCTCCTTGATGTGGTCCTCTTCCAAAAATGTAACATTTGTCAACAAAAATATTTTATTTTCTTTAGGATCATAGAAGTAACCACCCCTCATTTCCTTGGGATAGCCTACAAATAGGCACAATTTCCCAATGTTTCAATTTCTTAGGATTAGTCTCAAGCACTTTTTCTGTACAACCCAAAATTCTAAAATGTCGTAAACTACCTTTATGATCTCTCCATAATTTCAAAGGTGTTTCAGAAATACTTTTGGATGCAACATTGTTCAAAATATAAGTTGTAGTCGTTACTGCATAATCCCAAAATATATCAGGTAAATGGGCATAACTCATCATAGACCAAACCATGTCTAACAAGGCTCTATTTTTCCTTTCTGATACACCATTTTGCTAAGGTGTACTAGGTGCCAGAAGTTGGGTGCGATCCCATGTTCTATCATATAGTCCTGAAATCTTAACTCTATATACTTTCCATCTCGATTTGATCAAAGTGTTTTAATGGTTTTTACCTAATGAGTTCTCAACCTTAGCCTTATACTCATTGAACTTTTCAAGAGCTTTAGACTTATGTTGCATTAGGTAAACATACCCAAATCTTGAATAATCATCTATGAATGAGATAAGTATTCAAACCCTCCTCTTGCCTTAACGTTCGTAGGACCACAGAGGTAAGAATGTACAAGTTCTAAGGGTTCTTTGGCTCTATGATCTTTTCTAGTGAAAGGCCTTTTTGTCATTTTTCCTTCAAGGCATGACTCACATATTGGTAAAGAGTTTTCTTTGAACTCACTTAGAAGTCCACTCTTAACCGATCTCTCAATCCTATTGAGATTTATGTGACCTAATCTTAGACGCTAAAGATGGGCATTTTTCTTAGGAAAAATCTTTTGTCTTTTATGTTGAGATTTTGCAGTTCTAAACATTTCAGTATTTAACAACGCTTAAGATGTTAACAACCTTAGCACATATAAACAACTCATTAAGTTTGCAAAACAAATATTAACACCATTCTTAAAAAATAAATTTTTTAGTTATATTAAAAGAAACAATGTATTTTTGTCCAAGCAAAGTTTGTACAGAAATCAGGTTTCGTTTCAAACCCAGAACCACGTAAACATCTTTTAAAAGTATCAAAGATTTCTAGATGATTAGTTTCATGCTTCCCACATCAACCGCTGAGACTACATGCCTTGTTCCAACCCACATCGTCATCTCGTTAGTCTTGAGCTACTTTTGGGAACTAATTCCCTGAAAAGAAGAACAAACATGATTAGTGGCCCCTGAATCAATTATCCAAGTTGAATCATCATTCTTCACTAAACAGGTTTCCAAAACAAGTAAATCATATTTAGCTTACTTTGGCCTTCTTTTTCTCTGCCAAATACTTGGGACAATTTCTTTTTCAGTTGTTGAGATTGATGCCGATGTCTCGTGGTTTCGTAGTTTGTAAATTTATTTGTACGAATGAATTATTTATTTAATAACATAAAATATTATTTTATTTAACATTTAGTTGCATTAACCCAAAACCAATAAACTAAGATTCAAGGTTATTTAATGTAGCTCAAACATGTATGTGGTGACATACGAGTGGATCCTGTTTGAGTAATAACCTAAAAGGTCTATAGTAGATGGATAAGACTGAGTGCCTTATCCTGGTGACACTGCATATATGACCCACTTTGTAATTGTTATAATTTTTGTAAAGTGTTACAAATGATATGATCCTGATCATTCATGTGAAGACCTATGAGTTAGGGTATCCTAAACAAAGAGTTTGTATAAGATCGGACCATGAAATGATTAGTCTCTATTTATAACGCCATTACTTGAAGAGACCTACATTTCACTAGGATAACCATATCTAACTTGATCTTAGTCTTGAGTGAGTTGTGAACTCCTGCCTATGAGAGCGGTCCTTTGATCTGTATGGGTGAGAGAGGCCTAATTCGTCGACTCAATAAGCCTACCATTTTGGGAACGTTTGAGTCAGGAGTTAGAACACAACTACACAAGAAGGAATTCACTTCTACCTGTTGCATAGGGTAAGCAGAAAAATTGTTCCCTTAAGGGTTGATTTTAGGTACAATGAGGCGCCTCACCCCGTCACTGGTCTCAGAGGGGTCTAGTTATAGTTGGACTATGACTAATTGTTCATTAGAGGGATCAGATATAACTACAAAGGTAAAACGACAATTTTGACCCAGTTGTAGCTATAAGCATTTTGTGAAGGGTCGACTTACTATTGATTGGTTACATCCAATAGATATAAAAATATATCTACAGTATGAAAATATGCAGTTGTCAGTCTTTAGTGGAGCGACCGACAATTAATGAATGTTGATTAATTTAATTCAAGAGTTTAATTAATTAATCTTGTATCATTGTAGCTTCTAATATGTAGGTTCATAAGATCCCTTTGCTAGCTTTGTAAGGGTTTAATGAGAATAAATTAATTTTAGATTAATTTGGGTTGTTCAAATTAATTAAAGGGAATTAATTGTATGAGATACAATTAATATAATGTATTATGGTACATTATAATATAAAGTTTAATGAGAGAGATATTTGAATATGATTCAAATATTAATTATATGAACGAGATTCATATAATAACCATAGGTTAAAATTAATATGAATAGGATTCATATTAAAACTATAGGCTATATGAGAGAATATAAACTATGAATTATTAATTAAATTGTAAAATAACTCACTTTGGAGTTATTTCATATTATGATAACTCCCCTCATCTCTCATATACAAGCAAAAGACAAAAGCAGTTAAACGGTGATTCAATTACGTGATATTCTTTGAGTATTCTCTCTGCAAATCATCTTCTTCCTCTGTACAATCTCTCTCGAGAACTCAGATTCCCTCACCAAAATTAACAAACCAATCCTACAACTCTGCCTCGATTTCTCACCTTGAGGATAGCAAGGAAGACACTTGTGGTGGTGTCAGTGTTGGTATTTTTTTCACGTTACTATATTCGTGAGAAACATAGAAGAGTTTGTGATCGAAGGAAAGGATTTCATGAAGGTTGAATATCTTCAAGGCTAAGTCTACTGTTTTCTTTTTACTCTTTGTGAATTAAGAAAACATGTTTAGTTTACTGTTTGTCCTCCGCACTATTTCTTCTTTGTATTTTAAGTTACTCCAAAATGGAATTCACTTACATAAGTAATCACTCTCTTCCGCTGTAGGAATTTGATTCCTTCACCAGTGTCCCTTCTGATTGCAGTGGAAACATTTTCCCTTGGAAATTTTGGCCTTCTTGCCCTTTTGGACCGCAACAGAGTTAGCTTTATTCCTCTGATCTCCTTTCTTCTTCTTCCACTTTTTAGTGCCAAATGAAGAAGGCACAGACTTAGTTTCAGAGGTCGAACCTCTGTGAAACTTTCTAGAGGAAGTGGCAACATCTACCTCTCCCTTCTGTTCCTTAACAAATTAAGGACATGTAAGTTTGTAGCTTGTTAAGAAGAATGGTTAGGATATAGTCTAGCTTGTTCATAATAATATTACTATGAAATTAAAGGAAACTTTCTCGTAGAGTTTCCATAATAAAACTAACTTGACTGGCTTCATCAATGACGGTCTCGCACATTTAAGCTACATTAAATGGACCATCATATTAAAAACGTGTTCTCGCACAGATGTCCCCTCTTGCATACGCGTATTGAAAATGAACTTAAGAGTGTTGTGCTTGAGCTGTGAGGACGGTTGTCCAAACATCTCTCGCAGTGAATCCATAATCTCACGTGCAGTGACTATGGATTCGTGCTTCTTTGCCAAAACTTCACTTATGCTGGCAAGTATGTATGCTTGGGTCTAATCATTTACCTTTACCCACCTCTCATAAGCATCTCGAACATTTCAAGGTGCATTTTGAGTGGGAACTTGAGGACACCTCAAGCAGGACAAATCTTAAGTCATCGATGATGAGTACAGTGTTGATTGTGTTTTTTCAACTAGTGTAGTTGTCACCAATTAGATTATCGACACTTAAAAGGTTGATTGTAGCGCTAGTCATTTTGAATATTGCTGAAAACATACAAATTATTTATATTAGTTATAAGCAAAAACTCATTTTATACCAATCAAATTTAGCAAAATTTTAATGTACCCTATGTGACATTTAATTTTCCAATGATGCTTCAGTGAGTTAGAATAATAGCCACCAAAAGGTCATCAGTTGTCCCTTCATTAAATTAAGACACTCTCAACCAATTATTACACCAAAATAACTCTTATTCCTATAATGATTAGTCACCATTGTTTGATCAAGAAAATATTATCTTGTTTAAATATTCTTGTTAGTGTAACCCTTCATTTTAGACCTTAGAGTTTCGTCCCAATGAGTCCACCGAAGGAAAAAATCAATTGGGATAAAAAATAAAGAAATCCTATCCATTTTTTGTGATCAATCTCATGCAAACACTTTCCGAAGTGGAACATAAGTAAAGGTGCCACGAAGCCGAGTGTGATGTCCCAAATTTTAAGGTTTTTTATTATTATTATTTGAGTTTATTTTCAATCTAGGATAATTGAATTATTTAGTTAAGATAACTTAATTTGAGATTTAAATTATATTAAGGGATAAAATATTTTTTAAATTTGGATATAATTGGGTTGGATTAATTAATTTGGAGGTTTAATTTAATTTGGAGATGGAGTTTGAAAAGAAAAGGAAAAGAAAAGGATATTTAAATATGTATTTATTTGGTTTTAGGATTTTGAGAAGGAAAAGGAAAAAAAGTATAAATATATATATGTTATCTCGATTAGCATGCAAGTAAAAAAGGAAAAAGAATATCTCTCCTTCAGTGATTTCTCTCTCTCTCTCTCAAGACAGCTCATGTTGCCGACCTCCTCCTCCTATCAACCGTCGTTGCCACAAACATCGCCCAATCAGTTAGCCAAACTACACGTCGTCGTCGGTTTGCCAGTCGTGAGAACGAGCCAACTGTTGGTTTCCACTAGCACTAGCATAGTTCGCATCGCCAGCTCATTCTGTTTGAGTTCTATGCCTATTCCTTCCCCTATGTTGAGCCGCCATGCCCAAAAGTCCTAACCATACGTCGTTGTGACTCCAGGTGCCATTTGTTTCGCCGGAGTATCGTAGGTTCCATCGGGTTGGTATATTCGTGTAAGACATTAGATTGTGATTTGGGGATTTACTTATAAATTGTGGTGTTTGGTTCAGGATGCACTGATTTCGAAGAGTTTGAGGTGATTTGTGGATCTGCGTTGTTGGGTAAATATTTTTCAAAATTATCTAAATAAATTTACTACTGCTTTAAATGGCTGGAATTGAGTATGAGTTTGTGTTGTAGGGTTTGATTCAAGATTTGTTGATGATTGTTTTGGCTCCGGTAACTAAGTTCGGTGTTGGTTTGGACTCAATCTCAAGTTAATTGTCTTACTATTAGTTTGCCTTCGAACCAGTTGTCCTAACCAAATAGTGATGATAAGATTGTGCGTTTATTTAGAATGTTATGGAATGATTTGGTTACACTGCTACGATGTATTGACTGTGGACGTTCTATTATTTCACGGGGTTATGTTTTCGTGAACATGATATGGGATATTATGTTTGTAATTTGCACACTAAATATGATGATTATGTTAATGTGACTGTCATTTTAATACAAGGTTTATTGGTTTACTAATGCATGCTAGAATAGAGGTAACTGTTAATCTTTTTATCGAGCGATATAAATTTTACGTTTGTGATCCTTCGGGTTCACACCTATGACTGATTTGTGTTCCTTCGGGATCACAATTATGACTAATTTATGTTCCTTGAAGATCATCATGACTATTATGCTATATCATGTACACAGATGCCTGGATAAGAAGGTTAACATGTTCACCTTGAGGGCCTAGTAGTAAGTCAATTACTGAGTATTTTTATGTCCATCCTTTCTTATGATGTGTTTTTCAGGAAAAGGCAAGGACACACTAGCGACTGACAGAAAGAATCTGACCATGCCTAGGGGACTAGACCGATGCTTCTGCACATATTTTCTTTTATAGTTTAAGAGTCAGTTTTAATATGTTTAAATTGGAAAATCATTAAGCATTTGCACTTGAGAATGTAAAGAGTTGATTGTTTTAACGTTTTGTTTATGGTTTCCTCAGGGTACCCCCAACAAGAATTTTTTAATGAACGTATGTTTTTCTTAAAATGTTGGATTTTGGTTGAATGTGTTAAAAGTAATTTTGTCTTGAATTTATACATGCATGTCATAAGGCCTAAATGTAGTCCTAAAAAGTTAGGTCGTTACACCGAGCATGCAACTTTACAACAAACTAATGAAAGAGATTGCAGGATATTTGACACACGCCCCTCTCCCCCTTACTATAAACACTTTTTCTATTCACCTTGGTATTGACCTATGCGAACAGCTTCCGAAGGCGGACACAAGCAGTGCTACAAGGCTCAACATAGATCTCACAATGTGAATTATTAGGGAGAACGTGAAAAGAAATTATCATATCATATACATCAATTTCCTCCCACTAAGTGTTTTAAACCTAGGGTTCTTTATTTATGTAAATCTGGCTAATAATTCATCTAAGTCCATTGTTAAATTGGCCCAATATAACTCTTATATTGTATACTTTAACAACATATGATTTTTGTGTTGGGGTTGATGCCTTAAATCTCGTGGTCTTGTAGTTTGTAAAATTATATTTGTATTATTTATTTATTTATTTAATAAAATAAGTGTTATTTTATTTGACAATTAGTTGCCTTAACCCAAAACCAATAAACTAAGATCCAAGGTTATTGGATGTAACTTAAACATGTATGTGGAGACATACAGGTGGATCATGTTTAAGTAATTACCTGAATGGTTTGTAGTAGATGGATAAGGTTGGGTACCTTATCTTGATAACACTATGGATACAACTAGCTTTGTAATTGTTAAAATTATTATAAAGTGTTACAAATGATTTGATCATGATCATTCATGTGGAGACGCGCGAGCGGGGGTATTCTACACAAAGAATTTGTATAAGACTAGACCACGAAATAAATAGTCTCTTTTTATAACATCGTTGCTGGAAGAGATTTACAATTCACCAGGATGACCAAAGGTGACTTGGCCTCAATCCTGAATGAGTCGTGAACTCTTATCTATGAGGGTGGTTCTTTGATCTGCATGGGTGAGAGTGACCAGATTTGCCAATTCAATATGCCTACCATTTTGAAGAATCATTTGATTAGGGAGTTTGGAACACAACTACACAAAAGAGAATTCACTCATTTTCTATGTTAGTATAAGTAGATAAATTACTCTCTTAAGGGTTGATTCCGGGCCTTGAACAATGTGACGCCACACTTTCTTCTGGCCCGAGAGGAGTTCAATTATAGTTGAACTGTGACTAATTATTCATTAGAGGCAACAGTGGTACTTAAGCAGTTAGATGTAACTACATGGGTAAAATGGTAATTTTGACTTAACTATACTTACAAGCAATTTGTGAAGGGTCAACTCACTATTGATTGGTTATATCCTATGGACACAGAAATATATCTATGTGCGAAGAGTGCAGCTGCTGATCTTTAGTGGAGTGACCGACAGTTAATGAAGGTTGATTAATTTAATTAAAGAGTTTAATTAACTAATCAAGTATCATTGGAGCTTCAATTTATAAGTCTATATGGTCCCCTTGTTAACTCATAAGGATTAATGAGAATCAAATTAATTTTGGATTAATTTGAATTGTTGAAATTAATTAAAGAAAATTAATTATATAAGGTACAATTAATATAATGTATGTGATATATTATAATATAAAGTTTTAAGGAGAGAAACAAATATTTGAATATGATTCAAATATTAATTATATGAATATGATTCAAATAAAAACTATAGGTTAAAATTAATATGAATATGATTCATATTCATATTAATACTAAAAGTTATATGAGAGAATAATAAACTATAGGTTATATTATATGTGATATAATATAAACTATAGGTTATATGTTATATGTGATATAGCACATGGTTTAATATGATATATATTAAATTAGTTAATATATATTATTATTATTTAAAATTCAATTTTGAATTTTGAAAATTCAAAAAAAAAAAATAGAGGGAGTTATATAACTCAACCCCATTTTCTTTTAATTACGTGAAACACAGAATAAGGTTTTTTAAGTGTTCATTTTTTTTATTATCTGGTGGATCAATCATCTTCCTCCCAATGTCCCTGTGTAAAAATTCTCTTCAAATAAGAAACTCTCTCCCTTCACCAAAATTAACCAACAAAAGCCCACACCTCTCTTTGATTATCACCTTGAGGATAATGAGAAAAACGTTGTAGTGGTGTCCCCTTCGTTACTGCTGTGTTTGTGGAGTTGTCGAGTTTGAGAGAGGTAGTGGAGATCTTGCTCGTGTTCATGCAGTGGACAAGAAGAGAGAGGAAGGTACTTCAAGGGTATGTGGTATCCCTTCCCTTTTCTCTTCTTTTTTGTCTCAATAGAAGCATGCTTAGAAGTCTTGTGTTTATCCTTTATTTCCGTCCTCTGCATTGTAATGTTTTGTGAAACCGAATTAAAGACATTAAACATTCAATTGCTTCCGCTTTCGAGAATTCAAATCCCTTTAATTGCTATCAGAGCCATGTTCCGTCTATGATTTCTATTTTCAAACTTCAATTCAGAGTTTTTGGTGGGTATTCTTGATGCATTGTGAATGTATGTTGGTTCTGGCACTTGGATGTTTCGAAAATTGGCTTAGCTTTACTGCTTTATTCAATCAATTTGTAAGGGGTTGGTGTCACACACCTTCCCTTCTTAATCCAAAAAAGGATGTAAAGACAATAGTTACCAATCCTTTTATAATAATTATTGCCCAACCTTTTCCTGTGAACCTGCATTCATAATGTTGGGGTTGATGGCCTAAACTCTCGTTAGGTCCTATAGTTTGTAAACATTGTATTGAACAAACGCTTGTGATGTAATAATATATGATATTTTTCTTCACTATTGTCTATGGAACATTGGATGTTTTAATTACTTTACCACAAACCAATAAACTAAGATCTCTGATTGTCGTTGTAGCTTAAGCATGTATATGGTGAAATACAGATAGATCATGTCTTAAGTGATAACCAAAATGATCTGTAGTATATGGATATAGGAGGAAAACCTTATCCTGGTAACGCTATGGATGCGGCCCACTTTGTAGAATAGTTACAAGTATTGTGACTTGATACAAATGGTCTGATCCTGATCATTATGTGAAGACATGCGAGCAAGGGCATCCTATACAAAGGAGTTTGTATAAGAGCAGACCACGAAGTGTTATAGTCTCGTTATATAACGTCATTCATGACAGTGACTTCATTTCACTAGAATGACCATAGGTAACATGGCCTCAATCCTGAGTGAGTTGGGAACTTCTGCTTTTGAAGGCGGTTCTTTGATTTGCATGGGTGGGAGTGGCTAGATCGCCGACTAAAACCTATCACTTTAGGGATTCGTCTGATTTGGGAGCTGAGAGCTCAGTTACACAATATGAAGTTCAATCCTTCCCCCAAGCAAGGGTATGTAGATAGATTGCTTCCTTAAAGTCTGATTCCGAGGTATGAACGATGTGGCACCACACACCTTCTCATGACCCGAGAGGTGTCCACACATAGTAGGACTATGTTGTATTGTTCATTAGAGGGATTGGTGGTATTTAAGAAGTTAGATGTAACTACAGGGAAAAATAGTAAATTAGCCCAGCTGTACTTACGAGCATCTGTGAAGGATTATCGTACTGTTGATTGGTTATATCTGATGGACATAGAAATATATCTGTGGTGAGAAGAATGCAGTTGTCGGCCTTTAGTGGAATGTCTGGCAGTTAACAGATGGTAGAACTTGTGGCTAAAGAATTTAGTCACCTATTCACGTATCATTGGAGCTCTGAGCCATAAGTCCATAAGGTCCTCTTGGTAGCTCAATAGATTCAAGTTAAGAATCAAATTTTGGGTCAATTTAAAGTATTCAAATTGACAAGAGGGAGTTCGATTATATACGACATGATTGAACTGGTTAATTATATATGATATAGTTGATATGATGTATGAGATATATTAATTGGAGGAAAATAATATAAATATGATTTATATCTAGTGGAGGAGAAAAGAACTATGGTTTATATGTTTCCTATGATGTAATATTAAACCATAGGTTATAAATATAATAAGATTATATTTATTTTTTTAATTTAGACGATTATGGGATAATTGTTACGAGTTTTTTCTCCGTAACCGAATGAGATAATGGGAGGTTGCATTCAATTTTCGTAACTGAAGGATAAAATGAAAATGGTTTTCATTATGCAAAGTGATCAGATATTCGCTCACTGATTGAGTACATTGCCCATCGCCTAGCAAACTGAGAGCATACACGATAGCTCGAAGTTTACTAAACGATCGTGTACACGCGCGCTTTTCCTAAACGATCGCTTAGAATTACCTAAATGATCGTCTAGCATTTTCTAAGCGATCGCGCACCCGAGCGTTTTACTAAACGATCATCTATACGATCAGCCCCTGTTTACTACACGATTGTGTAGCTTTACCTAAACGATCAAGCATTCGTCTATGCGATAGACTTCTGATATCTCCCACTTGCTTGGTCGTGGTAAACGATCATTCCATCCTCCTTCCCTCTACCAAATCCAACAAAGCCCACACCTTCTAGATTCTCATTCCGAGAATACTGAGGTTTCCAAGTGGTTGTGTCCTCCATTGTTGCCTTGTTCGTGAGGATTCCGTTCGTAGGTAGATGACAGTAAGATTTGGTGGACGATTGGTTTGCCTTGCACAGCGACGGCGAGAGGTGCAATCCTTTGACAAAAGAAAGATTTAGAGTGAAGAAAATTTCTTCAACTGGTATGTATCTTGTTCTCTTTGTTGTTTAAAGTTCAAAGCATGTCGTAATTTGTTATTAAATGCATAACTAGCATGTTTGATTGTGAATGCGGTATTTCTATCACAATGAGTTTGGAACGATCGTGCTTCCGCTTAAAGGTACTCTTTGATAAGAGTTCCTTCACATAATACATGTTATACCTGATTAGCATTTAATAACTCACCACAGCTTAACACACAATCTAAAAAATGGTCCAATGTACATAGATTACTGCCAATTAGAATAATAACTCCAACATACATAACAATCTCAGAAAAACCCAGTCTATTTACAACAACTATTCAACAAAAATTCTACCTTGTTCCTATGACATGTACTGACAGGCTCAAAGATCAACAAAATATGATGGACTGCCAAAACTTCAAGTCCTCTATGAACCTTGAGTAGTGATTGACTGACGAAACTACTAAGTTCCGGGGTGTCGATCACTACCTGGGAAGAGAAAACATTAAAAACCACAAGCTTAAAACGGCCAATGAGTGATTACTATAAGAAAAACATGCTTTACATAAAGCATTTACTATCTCAATATTCAAGATTAATAAAAACATAAGATGGAATCATAAACTCTCATCGTATACAGAACCCTGAAATGTCATTCATTATCATTTTCTGTAAAACATCCCTACTCCAATGTCATATCTTGAGGGAGAGCCATTTTGCTCAATCCCCTATAGCCTTAGTTGAGAGAGAGCCCTTTTGCTCGATCTCCTCAACATCGATAACATGGATCTTATGTGCACATAGATACTAGAATAGAAGCCGGCCTACCTTACCATATCTTCGGTAGCAAGATCACATCATAGCTGGGTACCTTGCCATACCTTCTATACCATATATCTAGGAGTAGGTTTTGTGTGTAAGGTATAAAACATTTCAACTTTACATAAATCATACCATAGAGCAACATATTTATGGAAAAAGTTAAGTATCAAGCGTTCAACATTAATTTCTTAACACTAAACATGCATTGAGAAATCATGTTTAGACTATACGTTGAAAAACTCTTTAGTAAAACACTTAGAAAATATCTGCAAACTAGTCACTCACTGTTTTTATTTTATTCCCTCAATGGGTTCTAGGCCTCCCTTATATGCAATTTCCCTGTGGAAATAAATATGAACCCTTAGTTAATGCCCTTAACTTCCTCACAATATTATATGTCTAAACCTAGCTCAACGCATCATCACACTCAACCTTGCTCAACGCATCTTTAACACTTAGGTATACTCAGCACTTCACCATACTTGGCCAAATTTTACCTTGTAACTAGGTTGATGGATGGCAATACGTACATAGGTGCTCACAGCCGCCAGGATGTGCCTACCTTCCTTATGCAATGAGCGCTCACTGTCACAATCTTCAATGCCTCAACCGTTGCACGCACCTTGTCCATGCACAGCTTCAGCCGGCTAGCTGCATTCTTATGTTTGGGTTGTAGCTGCTTGCTTGTCCATCCAGCCAAATTCCCAAATTTAACTTCCTACTTAAATAACTTAATTTCTAGACATTATCTCAAGAAATGTTCTTCTAAGAACTTGTTCCTAAACATCTGAAATATCTTACCTTAGAATTCCAGCCTTTGATTCCTCTCAATGGACTTGGAATTCTCCAATCTTTACACCTTGTCCGAGAAATTCGAGAGTCTTGAGAACTTGGGGAATTCTTCAACTTTCTGCTCAAAACTATAAGAATTTTCCTTCGATAGCCCTAGCTCAACTTTAACACTAATAAAGCTTCAAGTTGTTAGCATGTGTAAATTGCTCAAACTGAGCTCTTCATTACAAACTTCCTTTTATACCAATTGTTGCATGATCAGATAGCTCTTTAAGGTGACATCTTGCGCACTAAAGCTTGCTTAAGGACTCTAATTAGGCCACTTAGCCCACTAACTAAGTGATTAAGCTGAGTGCTTATGCTTTTCACCGATGCATAGGTTTGAAATCTATACAAGTCTCCCTTCTCGACCAGTGCATACCCCAACCAGTGTTGCACCCCCTTGGTCAATGCATCACCAGGCAGTGCATACACTTGCTTTGTTTTAAGAGCTCATGCTTAGACCTATCATCCATCAATGCCTCCATTAAACATGCTTCAACACTCCTTGCTCAATCACATAGCTCTTGAATAGCCGCATGCTTTAACCTCTAAACCTTTCGGCCAGCGCACTCCTTGTGGCCTCTTAGCCCTTTCCTTGAAGCACACCTTCTAACCTCCTAAGCATCACTCGACACCTACCATGCGCCCACCTAGGCCAACTCAGCTGCTTGTATACAACCATACTAGCCTTTACTAACCTCTTTGTAAAGTTAACTCTTCCTTAGTAGCCTCGGCTCATCCTTCCCTCTATATGGCCATCAACGCAAGCCTCAAGCTACTTAGCCTATCTTTTCCCTTAAACCCTTGAACACATAGTAGGTCATGCCTTCATCACATTTAGTGCTCTGATTTCCATCCAAGTGTTAGTTCCCCCATCTCACCTGAGAGCTCAATTACTAACACCTAAGAAGTTTTCTGCTTTTATCCAACTGGGCCACACGCCTAACTTTCCGTTGCTTTGAATTTTCAAGTTTTTTCTCTAAGTGTTGGCTGCCCCATGTCCACTCGAGAACACTTCTTTCTAACACTTGGAAAATTTTCCTCTTTTTAAGCATCATACACCTATTCATCTTATGATTTACACACCAATTAACTAAAGTAAACATCATTGACTTTTAATTATGGAGGCTTAATATAATTAATTAGTAAAATAGGTTTAGGGTTTACAATTTACCTTCTCCTAGGAGAAATTACGTCCTTAAAATTTACTTCAAGCTTCATCATTTGAATAAGTGTGGATATTTTCTTTTCATTTGCCTCTCAATCTCCCATGTAGTTTCCTCTATTCCATAGTTTCTCCATAAAACTTTAACCAATGGAATGGTCCCATTTCTCAATACCTGTTCCTTCCTGTCTAGAATCTGAACTGGTTCCTCCTCTTTCAACTATATTGGCTATTCTTGAAGAATATGAGCAGGGTCTAGAACATACCTCTCAACGTAGAGACGTGGAAAACATCATGTATCTTGGATAATTCAGCAAGTAAGGCTAATCTATAAGTCGTTGGCCCGATTCGTTCAACTATCTCATAAGGTTCTATATATCTTGGGCTCAACTTATCCTTTCTACCAAATATGAGTATTCCTTTCCAAGGTGATAAACTTAGAAATACTCGATCTCTAACCTCAAACTCGAGCTCTCTTCTACGTTTATCTGCATAACATTTTTTACTGTCTCGAGCTGTTTTTAAATTTTCTCTTATCAACTTAACATTATCTGAAGTCATTTTTATAACTCTAGCTCTATTAATTGTCTTTCACCAACCTCATTCCAACAAACTGGAGCTTTACATGGTCTTTTATACAAGGCTTCATACGGGGCCATACTAATGTTGGAATGATAACTATTTTTATAAGTGAATTCTACTAATGGCAAGTGTGTATCCTAACTACCCTTAAACTATAACACATAAGCCTTTAATATATCCTCTAATGTCGGAATCGTTCAATCTGACTGTCCATCCATCTGTAGATGAAATGTTGTACTAAAATGCAATTTAGTACCAAGTGCAATTTGTAAACTGGGCCAAAACTTCGACGTAGACCTCGGGTCTCTATCTAATAAAATTGATACTAGAGCTCTATATTGGCTTACAATCCTATCAACATATAACTTAGCCAGCTAATCAAGGATAGAAGTTGCCTTGACTGGCATAAACATTGTCGTTTTAGTCATCCTGTCAACAATCACCCAAATGGCATCATAACCACTGGTATCTTGGGTAGGCCAAAAAGAAAATCCACAGTGACATGTTCCCATTTTCATTCAGGTACTGGAAGTGAGTTAAGTAAACCTGTAGGTCTCTGACATTCTAGTTTAACCTACTAACAGATCACGCATCTATCTACATATCTCGTTATATCTTTCTTCATTCCAGACCATCAATAAGACTTTTTCAAGGTTCTATACATCTTAGTACTTCTTGGCTGCATAGCATATGTTGAACTATTAGCCTCCTCTAGAACCACATTCTTTAATGTTTCATCATTAGAAATGCATAACCTGCGCTCCTTCATCAAGACTCCATCGTATCTCAAGGCATAGTCTGATCTCTATTGCTTATATACTTCTTCAGCTAACTTCTGGAGACTAGGGTCTCCTGACTGAGCTCTGACAATATCCTCCACTAATGTAGGCCTTACCTGAAAATGTGCTAATAATTCTCCTAAGTGACTATGGTCAAAATTGCATTTGCACCTTTGAATTCCTACAATAACCTTCCCCTTAAAGAACTAAGCATATCTCTAGGGTAATTCGACTTCCTGCTCAATGCATCAGCTACCACATTTATTTTACTTGGGTGGTAGTCAATGGTGCAATCATAATCTTTAATCAACTTTATCCATATCCTCTGTCTCAGGTTTAGCTTATTCTGATCAAAGATGTACTTCAGACGCTTATGATCAGTAAAAACATGACATTTCTCACCATACAGATAATGTCTCCAAATTTTCAATGCTAACACTATGGCTGCTAGCTTTAAATCATGCGTAGAGTATTTACCCGCATGCTTCTTCAACTGCCTAGATGCATAGGCTACTACTTTACCATCTTGCATTTATACATATTCTAAACCCTATCAGGATGCATCACAATAAATCTCAAACTCCTTCCCTGGAACTGGAAGGGTCAGGATTGGTTCAGAGACCAATCTTTGCTAAAATTGCTAGAAACTCTGTTAACAATTCTATGTCCATTCAAATTTAGCATCTTTCCTAGTTAAACTAGTCAATGGGAGAGTTATCATTGAAAAGCCCTCTACAAACCTCTTGTAATAACCCGCCAAACCAAGGAAACTACATACCTCTGTTGCTGAGGTAGGTCATTCCCATTTAATTATAGATTCTGTCTTCTGAGGATCAATACTAACACTTACTACTGACACTATGTGCCCCAAGAACACTACCTGATCGAGCTAGACCTCGCAATTACTAAACTTAGCATATAAGTGTTTTTCACGTAATGTCTGTAACACTATCCTCAGATGCTCTGCATGTTTTTCTCTGTTGTCTGAGTAAATTAGCATATCATCTATGAACATAATTACAAATGGATCTAGATATGGATAGAATAGCCTATTCATCATATCCATAAACAATATTGGGGCATCAGCTAAGCCAAATGACATAACTAGAATCTCATAATGCCCATATCTGGTCCTGAAAGCTGTCTTAGGGACATTTGACTCCCTAACCTTCAGCTGATGATTTCCTGACCTCAGATCAATCTTACAGAATATCGATGCTCTTTTTAGCTGGTCAAATAGGTTGTCAATGCGAGGTAGCAAATACCTAATCACTATAGTCACGTTGTTCAACTGTCTGTAATCAATGCACAACCTAAGTGTGTCATCTTTCTTCTTCACAAACAGGAATGGTGTTCCCTAGGGTGATACACTGGCTTGATATAGGCCTTATCTACTAATTCCTATAACTGAGTTTTCAATTCTTCCAATTTAACATGTGTCATCTTATAGGGTGTTTGAGAAATAGGCGTTGTTCCTGGGATCGAGTCTATAATAAACTTCACCTCTCTGTCAGATGGTAATCCTAATAACTTCTCAGAAAACACATCGATAAACTCCTGCACAATAGGTATACCCTCCGGTCCTGACTTCCTTACTTGCAAAACTGACACATGGACCAAGTGCGTTGTACACCCTTTATTCAATAACTTCTTGGCCTTTACTGTTGAAATCAAATACGCAGGAAACATTCTTCTGGAAATCTAAAGGTCACTTCTTTCTTATGGCAATCAACAAATGCATGGTATTTAAAAAAGAAATCCATTTCCAGAATAATATCAAATTATACAAGTTCTAGGAGAATCAAATCAATCACCATGCTTTGTTCCTCAATCATAATCATATAGTTTCTATAGTAATCATTAACTATCAATATATCACCAACAAGGGTGGAAATAACTAATTCTTCAGACATAATTTCTAGCATCTTATCAATACTCAATGCAAACATGCTAGCAATAAATGAATGGGATGCCCCTAGATCAAATAATCATGAGCAGATCTATCATGAATAAATACCATAAACTTTGCCTTGTTGTTGTGGCCGTCCTGCCATACCTTTCTGCTTGGCACCACTGGTGCCCTCAACCCTGTTGTACCCACGTTGGGCTGATTCACTTTCTGGAATGTTATCTTCTGCTCCACATGTGCCCCTGAAGTTAACTGGAGACACTCTCTTTGATAGTTCCCTGGCTGTCCACACTAATAGCAGACATTTTACCCCTCATAACACTATCTTGGGTGATTTTTGCCACAACTTCTACACTGAGGTTTCCTAATTGTACTGGCGACAGACTCTCCTATACGCCCTAATCTGGATCCTTCAGTAGTCTTGCTGGCCTTCTGTCTGCTTTTTCTCTGCTGACTTCCCACTATACTACCCTAAGAAATCGTTCACGCACTAGTACGGGGCTTGAAATCTCTTCTACTAAACACTCCTAGAATGAATCTCTGCTTGTCTCTTCTAGAGTGGAGTAGAGGAGACGAGCGAAGATTCATTTTAGAAATGTCTAGTAGGAGAGATTTCAATCCCCGTACTAGTGGGTAAACAATTTCTCAGGGAAATACAATGGGAAGTCAGTAGAGGAGAAGCAGGCAAAGATCTAGCCAGGAGTCCGTATCTCCCTTCGCAGTAGAGTGAAGAGACTGTATCTCCCTTCGCAGTCTGCTCTTAAAACATTTACATCTATCTTTTTCCTGAGCTATGATTATAGAAGCATACCTGGATAGCTTTATATACTTCTGTTCATATTTAGAAATTGTAATGTTCCCCTAAACAAGTTTCAAAAACTTGTTCCTCTTCGCCTCACGAAAAGAAGCGGGATAATACTTTTCTTCAAAAATTCTCTTAAACTCATCTTAGGTCATCAACTCTGACTTGATTTTTCTAGAATCTATCACTCTCCACCACTGTTCTACTTTTTCCTGTAATAAAAATAAAACTAACTTGACATTATAGTCCCCAGGACATTCAGTAACCTGAAAACATTTCTCGATCTGAATGAACCATACTTCGGCATCTACTGGGTCAGTCGTACCTTTAAATACAGTGGCATCTAGTGCTTTCATCCTTTCAGTGCCAAATTCTTTTATAAACCTATCTATACATACCCCAAACTCGTTGTTAACCTCTGAGCAATCCTTGCAAAAACTCTATCCTCAAGATTAGGGTCAACTATATCCTGAGGGGTACTAGACTCTCCCTCAAATGTTTTATCTCTTACGTCTAGTTCTTTAGTAGGTTTTTGATCCCCATCCGTCACCCCCCGAGTCAGTCTATCACTTCCTTGACACATGTTTCCTACAATATTCACATTATTAGGTTCATAACAACATTTACATGCCCCTAGTCTAATGCATGACCCTATTCCCCAAAATCTTATGCTCTGATACCAACTTGTCACACCCCTTCCTAAATTACTCACTTAATCCAAAAAGAGATGTGAAGACAACAGTTACCAAATCTTTTATAACAACTATTGCCCAACATTTCCTGTGAACCTGTGTTCATAATACCTATTATACTTGATTAGCAATTAATAACTCACCACAGCTTAACACACAATCTCAACAGCGGTCTAATGTATATAGATTACTGCTAATTAGAATATTAACTTCAATATATATAACAATCTCAGAAAAACCCAATCTATTTACAACAACTATTCAACACAAATTCTACCATGTTTCCATGACATGTACATGACAGACTCAAAGTTCAACAAAATATGATGGACCACCAAAACTTCAAGTCCTCTATAATCCTTGAATAGTGATTGGCTAGCAGAACATGCTAAGTCTTAGGGTGTCGACCGCTACTTGGGAAAAAAAAACACTAAAAACCATGAGCTTAAAATGCCCAGCGAGTTACTACTTTAAGAAAACATGCTTTACATAAAGCATTTACTATCTCAATATTTAGGATTAATAAAAACATAAGTTGGAATCATAAACTCTCATAGTATATAGAACCCTGAAATGCCATTCATCATCATTTTTTGTAAAATATCCCTACTTCACTGTCATATCTTGAAGAAGATCCCTTTTGCTTGATCTTCTATAACCTTAATTGAGAGAGAGCCCTTTTGCTCGACTTCCCAACATCGATAACATGGATCTTACGTGCACATAGATACTCAAATAGGATCTAGCCTACTTGCCATACCTTCGGTAGCAAGATCACATCATAACTAGATACCTTACCATACCTTTGGTACCATATATCTTGGAGTAGGTTTTGTGTGCAAGGTATAATACATTTTAACTTTACATAAATCATACCAAAGAGCAACATATTTATGGAAAAATAGTTAAGTATCATGCATTCAACATTAATTCCTTAACACTAAACATGCATTGAGAAATCATGTTTAGGCTGACTATGTGTTGAAAAATTCTTTAGTAAAACATTTATCAAATATTTGCAAACTAGCCACCCATTGGTTTTATGTTATTCCCTCAAAGGATTGTAGGCCTCACCTATATGCAATTGCCCAATGGAAAGAAATATGAACCCTTAGTTAATGCCTTTAACTTCCTCACAATATTATACGTCTAAACCTAACTTAACGCATCATCACACTCAACCTTGTTCAACGCATCCTTAAAACTTAGGTAAACTGAACATTTCACCATACTTGGCCAAATCTTACCTTGTAACTAGGTTGATGGATGGCAGCACGAACACGGTGGCTCACTAACGCCAGAATACGCCTACCTTGCCTATGCGATAAGCGCTTGTTCACAATCCTCAGCGCCTCGACCGTCGCATGTACCTCAGGCAACGCCTACCTACCAGCACATACCCTCGCCTATGCACACTCGTCCATGCACAGTTTCAGCTGGCCAGCTGCTTGCTTATGCTTGGGTTGCAGTTTTCTGCTTGTTCATCTAGCCAAATTCCCATATTTAACTTTCAGCTGAAATAACTTAATTTCTAGACATTATCTCAGGAAATTTCATTCTAAGAACTTATTTCTTAACATCTTAACTATCTTATCTTAAAATTCTAGCCTCTGATTCCTTTCAACAAACTTGGAATTCTCCAATCTTTTCACCCTGTTCGAGAAATTGAAGAGTCTTGAGCACTTTGAAAATTCTTAACCTTTATGCTTAGAACCGTAAGAATTTTCCTCTAGTAGCCCTAGCTTAACTTTAACACTAATCAAGATTCAAGTTGGCAGTAGCTCTTCCCCTTTAGTACGAGTGAATTGCTCAAATCGAGCTCTTCATTACAAACTTTGTTTTATACCAAGAGTTTCATGATCAGATAGCTCTTTAAGGTGACATCTGAGCTCCATTTTTGACAGAGCCCGAAACTTACATCGTTAATAAGCCTCAAACTTGTTTAAAAGAAAATATATACCAAAATACTCCTATTACAATAAATACATAGCAATAGTGGTAAATTCGAGTCAATCTGCAAGGAAGCACGATTTATTTCGTTAAGTCAATTTCCTAACTAGAGCGGTGAATGGGGGGTTTTGGTCTTTTTAACTCTTTTGAAGCCTGGATGTCAAATAAACTCCAATTTGTTCCAAATTAACCCCGTTTAGCTTCAAATTGCCAATTCTAGCTCTTGATTTCTCAGTACCTACAAAATAGAAAAATAAACACATAGAATTCAATATCGAGCCCGAATTAAGTTAGGGATAATAGCTCTTTTTTAGAGCTATCACGCACTAATTCTTGCTAAGGCCTCTAATTAGGCCGCTTAATGCACTAACTGGGTGATTAAGCTGAGTGCTTAAGCAGCTCACCCACACATAGGCTTACGTCCATACAAGTCTCCCTTCCCAACCAACGTATACCCTAACCAGCGCTGCACCCCCTCGGTCAACAATCACGAGCTAGTGCATACACTTTCTTCAGCCCCCATCAACGAATCACCCGTCGCCCAACAACGCCTCCATTAACCTCTAAACATGCTTCAACACTCCTTGCTCAATCGCAAAGCTTTTGAATAGCCATACGCTTTAACCTCTAAACCTTCTGACCAATGCACTCCTTGTAGCCTTCTAGCCCTTGCTTTGAGCCACACCTTCTAACCTCCTGAACATCACTTTGTGCCTACCATGCGCCCACCTAGGACAACTCATATTCTTGCATACCTCCATACTAGACTTTATTAACCTCTTTGTAAAGTTTAACTCTTCCTTGGTAGCCTTGACCCATGCTTCTCTCTATATGGCCATCAACGCAAGCCTCATGCTAATCTTAGCCCATCTTCCCCCTTGGACCCTTGAACAAATAGTAAGTCATGCCTTTATTGCATCTAGTGCTCTGATTTTCATCCAAATGTTAGTTCCCCCATCTCACCCAAGAGTTGAACTACTAATAGTTAGGAAGTTTTCTACCCTCCTTCAACTGCGCCACGTTTAACTTTCCATTGCTTTCAACTCTCAAGTTTTTATCTAAGTGTTGGTGACACGCTCTCTCTCGAGCTTATATCCAGAAAGAGACGCATAGGCAGCAGCCATTACCTTTTTATAACATCTGCTATCAAAGACTTGTTTTCTTATTACAACTCATTGGTTAGCTATCTCATTAAGAAAAGCTTTATACAAGATATTATCAGTAACATGTATAAAATTACATTGGTACAAAGTTTTCGCAAAATCCTATTACATCTGCTGAGACAAGATGATTTCTGCAATCATTCTGCCTACTGGTTCTAAGCATCCTCTTCCTGATACTTGGGGGGGAAATTACGAAAAACATTTGGAAAACGTGAGCCGAAAGGCTCATTGAGTGATAAGTTTGAACTAAAAATAGTATTTGCTATTGAAAATAGTTTTGGGAAAATAATATCACAATATATGCAACCATAGATTCTATGATCTCAGTCTAGTAACTGAGACAAAGTTGGTATGATAACACGTTTCTCAAAATATACAACAAATGATCCCTAGCTCGATTTGAGAAAACAATTTCCAATACCCCAAACAACCCGCCGAAAGTACACATGTCGACAATTTCCGTTAGACATATTCAGGTATGCTGACAACCCCAACCAGATAGGCTAACCATCCCAGTCATACGTTCACGAGGTATGCTAACAATATCTCGGGTACAATTTTGAGTTTCTAATCAAACCAATAGGCTAACAAGAATCCAAACAAACCATAGTCAAAATAGTCATCCAGGTAAAGAATGGTAAGTCAGTAGTTAAAATCCAAGAAAACATATTTTTCAGATCATGTCAAATATTCAAACTACACATATATATTATCGCATATGTATAAATACATCTAAACAACCAAAATAAACCACTCACCATTTTGGGATTTGTTTCCTCCAAAGTTCCTAATTTCCTTATTCCCTATATTAACCAAGTAATTTCTTAGATTCTCGTGCTTATGGTTAACCATAGCCTTGAAACAATTCAAATTTGGTTTACTAATCCTAAAAATTCCAAAAATAAACATTTGAACTAGATAAAGACAGTTGATGGCTGCAAGGTTGACTTTTCTGCACAGTTGGGTGCAAGAGCTAACCTACCCTACACAGTTAGGTGCATGGTCGGCTAGACAGCTTGTTGTTGATGCAAGGTAACTCCACCTACCACAAGGTTGGGTGCATGGATGTTGCCAATGATGCCAGGATTGTGAACTTCCTCCAATCATACTTTTATCACTCTCTTTTTTAAGGACTTTTAAGTTGTGAGGTGAAAGAGAAATCCCCAATGGTATTTATAGACTTTTGTCCTTCATGCTTGTCATGCTTACTTGCTACCAGTGCATGACACCTCCACCTTCCAAGCTTTTTGATTGTCAACACCATTGTAGGACACCTTCTACTTCCTTGCCACCACCAACTTTCATATAGAGCATGTTGTGTCTGTCACTCATAAGGCCAATGCATGCTACCCTTTGCTGTGATCAACTCTTGTTTTGCATGCCCAACATTGAATCTCCATCTTCCACCTCCTACTTAAACCAACCAAACTTCATCTGATTGAGCCATACTTCTTTTTTTCTTGTAATTAGTACAACTTTCCTACCATGGGCACATGGCTCTCTTGTTGAGCACATGGCTATACTTGCTGGGCATATGGTTTCTCTCTATCCATGCGTCCAACTCCCTCATATTTTCCACTCTTGGATCTAACTTCCTTTCATGACTTCTCTTGATTATGTTTGGAATGATCAATAAGGCTTGTTATGTGCCCAATCACTCCCCTATGCGCTCATATTTAGTTTTTCCTAGGGTTTCTCTAATTGCTAAGTCCTATATTGAAAATTACTTTGCCATACTTCTTCCTTCAACATCCCCCTTGCCCCCAATCTTGTAAAACCTTTCGTCAATCTCATGTTCACTCAAGGGGTATATGATTCATCTCATCCTCTCTTAACTTGCTAACAACTTGACTCTTATTGTTCAAAAACTTCTCATGAACTCATACTTTCTCTTGATTGGCGCATGGTTGACCTTGTTGGGTGCATGGACCCTTTTCTCATGCGTCCAACTCTCATTTCCTCCCTCTTGGTTTTTGTTTTCCTTGCTACAGGTGAGTTTTTTCCCTCCAAAATGTCCAAAATTGCCCCCTATGCGCCAACCAAGTTCCATGTAAGTGTTCTCCTCTGATTGTCCATGCACCCTAGTATGCACCCATGAACCCTAGTATGCACCCAACTTGTCTTTGATCACCCTAGGGTTGTGCCAATCTTTATCCTAAATAGTATAGCTCCTTGGGTTTAACATGTATTCTCCTCCAATTATAGCATAGCTCTCAAGATGCAATCTAGGTAACTTCTTTCTTTCCTTCAATGTCCAATAATGGCATCTTGAAATCCTCTCCAAAACTAGGTCATGCGCCCATGTGATGATTAATAATGCATGGTTGGCTACGTGTTTCCCAAGCTAGGCTTCCAACTTGTTTTATTATTCCCTACTCGATTTACAATAAAGGTACACACTTATTCCTTTGAGGTATGCGCCCATCCTTGGCTTACTTCTCTAGATGTGTGCCTAACTTGATCCATAGACTTCTTTGGTGTAATTATTTTCCAAGGAGTTGTCTTATACTTCCACTTTGTTCCCCATGGCCCCAACATGGATTCCATAAGACACTCTAACGCCCCAAAACTTACCTTATGTGGCCATCACCCCTCATTCACTCATTCTTCCATAACTTCAACCATTCCTTTCAAACATGGCTCTTTTCTATCAACTCATGGTATAGTCATATGTCCTACTTGTCCCTCACTTTACCACAAGGCTCTTATGCTTTAGTAAAACTTTTAAATTCAATTTAGAAAAAACTCAAATTTCAAAATCTTGCTAAGGTCAAGATGTCACAATTGGCTGCCTTCATGTCCACCCGAGAGCAGTTCTTTCTAACACTTAGAAAATTTTCCTCTTTTTAAGCATCATAACATATTCATCTTACGGTTTATACACCAATTAACTAAATTAAACAACATTAACTCGTAATTATGGAGGCTTAACATAATTAATTAGAAAAATAGGTTTAGGGGCTTACACCTATTGTATTTTTAGGCATTTTATTCTTGCAATCGAGTCTGTAATAGTCCATGTCGCTCGAGGTGAGTTTTCAACTTCAATTTGGAGAAATTTGGAGTAAGAACGGAGCAAAATGGATGAAGGATCGAAGCAGAGAAAGCATTCTGCCCTAGAGCGTAACGCACAACATAGCGACGCTGTGTATTATGTTGTAAGGCAGAATGCCCAGCATAGCTACGCTCAGCAGCAGCATTACAACATTGTTGCGGAGCGTAGTGACGTTGCATGTAGTGTAAGGTTATGCTTTGGCAACTTAAAAAGTCAGTGTAGCAACACTGTGACAATGCAAAAGCCAATGTAACGACGCTGGCACCGAGCATCATTACACTCCGAGGATGGTTCATGCACGCGTCATGCATCTCCAGATTGTGGCTTCAAGTCTTCTGGCATGCGGCGGAAGGAATTTTTTTTTTAATTATTCATTTGTAATAATTAACTTATTTATTTTTATTTTCATTAATTAAATTAATATAAGGGTTATATTAATTTAATAATGTTTAGGATACCAATTTTCGATTCAATGTTGCTTTTATTATTTATACATGTGATGTATGATTTATTTAATTATATAGCAATTTTATGCCATACAATATAAAAATCCTACCATAGGATAAACATTTTTCATGCATCATTTTTAATATAAGTGTTATAATATAAAGTTGCATGATTTAATTAAGCATGCTCATGCATCATATGTAATATAATTGTTATATTATATGAATGTATGCATTAATAACATGTCCATGCATCATATTATATTATAATTGTTATAATATAGTTGTGAATGATTGATGTATGTTATGTATGTTTTCATTACTTTATAATATAATTGTTATGTAATGAAAAAAGAATGTGCATGAAACATGACACTATTTTAGAAAAACATAATTGTTATATTTTTATGTATGTCATTAGATGCATGTATAGGTTTTAATTATTTAATTAATCTTATAAGTGTTATAAGTTAATGAAGTTAAAATTAAAATCTATAATCAAGAGTTGCATGCAAACATAGGTTAAACTAATTTTAAATGGTTTAAAATTGGTTTCACTTAGACCAATGTTAATAATATTTCTAATGAGATTAGAAATAATTTTGATCTTTTAGTTCCCTTTTAATAGGATTAAATTTATAACATAATTGTCTATAAGGGACCTTTTGTCTAAGGAAGGTTAAGGTTGGGGTATTTAAGCTAACGAAAATGGAACACCCTTACCTAGGAACTGACCTAGAAGGTGAATTAGACAATTATGTTATAAGCATGCAATAAATAATTAGGTTTATTAAATTATTTAATAAACGAGAATCATTATTGTTAAACTATCCAAAATAAGTGTTATATTGGGAAAATTCAAACAATCACTTAGTAAAATTTATTAGCTAGATTTTTTTTAAGTTAATAAAACCTAGGTTTAAAACACTCAGTTGAAGGAAAATGATGTATATGATATGTCAATTTCCTTTCATGTTTCTCCTTAAATAGTTCACACCGTGATATCTATGCTCAGCCTCAAGACACTTTTGCTTGTATCCCCCAATGGATGGTGTTTGCATAGGTCAATATTAAGGTGAATGGAGAAAGTGTTTACAGTAAGTGGGAGAGGGGCGTGTGTCAAAACATCCCACTGTCTCTTTCATTGGTTTGTTGTAAAGTTTTGTGCTCGGCCTCGACGCACCTTTGCTTGTGGCCCTACAGATGTCATTTGCATGAAATTTTACACAAACTTTAGAACTAGATAACACTTCTTTAGTTTTTCCCCAATCGGTTTTCCCTACGATTTGCTCATTGGGGCATAACTCTAGAGTCTAAAATGAAGGGTTATACTTACAAGAAATTATTAAGTTAATGATTTCTTGATCGAATAATGATGACTAATCATTATAGAGATAAGAGTTATTTTAGTATAATGATTGGTTGAGATTGTCTTAATTTAGTGAAGGGGTAATTGATCATCCTACGGTGGCTTTTATCCTAACTCTCTGAAGTATCATCACACAAATAAATGTCATACAGGGTACATTAGTTTTTTGCTAAATTTATTGGTTTTTCATGGGTAATGCCTTAATAATTAATATAAATAAATTATATGCTTTTAGCAATCTTCAAAATGACTAGTGTTATTTGAACTTGTTATGTGCTGACAAATTAACTAGCGGCAACTATGCTAGTTGGAAAAACACTATAATCAATGACCTACAGTTTTTGCTTATTGAGGAATGTCCTCAAGTGCTTGTTGTTGGAGCATCTTGAAATGTTTGGGATGCATATGAAAGATGGGTCAAGGCAAACGAAAAGGCCCAAGTGTACATTTTGACCAGCTTATCTAATGTCTTAACCAAAAAGTATGAAATCATGGTCATTGCACAACAGATCATGGATTCTTTGAGGGAGATGTTCGGACAGCCATCTTCCCAACTCTTTCATGACGCTCTTAAATACATGTTTAATGTACGTGTGAAAGAAGAGACCTCTGTTCGAGAACATGTTCTGAACACGATGGTCCACTGTAACGTGGTTGAGATGAATGAGTTTTTCATCGATGAAGTCAGTCAAGTTAGCTTCATTCTAGCGACTCTACCTGAGAGTTTCCTCTAGTTTCGTAGTAACACTGTTATGAACAAGCTAGACTATAACCTGGCCACCATTCTTAATGAATTATAGACTCACTAGTCCTTGATTAAAGTCAAGGAGCAAAAGGGAGAGGCAAATATTGTCACTTCCTCAAAGAAGTTTAACAAAGGTTTGACCTCTTGAACCAAGTCTATAGCTTATTCTTCCAGTACCAAAAAAGTAGAAGAAAAAGAAGGGAGGTCAGGGGAAAGCTAACCCAGTTGCAACCCAGAGAGACAGGAAGGCCAAGGTTGCCAAAGAAATCTACTTCCATTGTAACCAAGAGGGACATTGAAAAAAGAATTGTCCCAAGTATTTGGCAAAGAAAAGGAAAGCCAAACAAGGTAGATGTGATTTACTAGTATTTGAAACTTGCTTATGGAGAATGATGATTCAACCTGGATAATTTATTCAAGAACTATTAATTATGTTTGTTCTTCTTTTCAGAGAATTAGTTCTTTGCAGCAGCTCAAGACTGGATAGATGACTATGCGTGTTGGAACTGGGTAAATCGTCTCAGTTGTAGCAATAATAAGCCTACGATAAATTTTTCATAAATCATATTTTTTATTAGATAATGTATATGTGGTTCCTGATTTAAAGAGGAACCTGATATTTGTAAAATATTTGCTTGAACAGAACTAGTCTCTCAATTTCAATGTAAATAAAATGTTTGTTTACAAAAATGGTGCTTTTAATTGTTTAGAAATTTTAGAAAGTAATATTTTTATGTGTTATGCCCGAGCATCTAAGGCATTTCTTAATATTGAAATGTTCAGAACTGCAATAACTCAGAATAAAAGACAAAAGGTTTCTCTTAAAAAAAATGTCTAACTTTGGCACATAAGATTAAGTCACATAAATCTCAATAGGATTGAGAGATTTGTTAAAAATAGACTTCTAAGTGAGTTAGAAGAGAATTCTTAACCAATATGTAAGTCATGCCTTGAAGGCAAAATGTGGAAAATGTCATACAGCCTAAGAACCCTTGCAACTAGTACATTCGAACCTTTGTGGACCTATGAATGTTAAGTCAAGAGGAGAGTTTAAATATTTCATCTCTTTAATAGATGATTATTCTAGGTATGGGTATGTTTACCTACTGCAACACAAGTCTAAAGCTTTTGAAAAGTTCAAGGAGTACAAGGTTGAAGTTGAGAATTCATTAGATAAAACAATTAAGACAATTGAAACTAGGTATGGGTTTAACAAAAACCCTAATCGTCATATCAGATGCCAACGTTCAGGATCCATTGTCCTATAAAAACGGAAATGGAGGATGTAGACAAAGATGAGTGGATCAAAGCCATGGATCTCGAAATGGAGTCTATATACTCCAATTCAATCTGGGATCTTGTAGATCAACCTGATGAGGTTGAACCTATAGGTTGCAAGTGGATAAAGAGAAAAAGGGATCTGGAAATAAGTGTTTTTTCATTTGACAGTTAGTTGCATTAACCAAAAACCAATAAACTAAAAAACAAGGTTATTAGATGTAAATTAAATATGTATGTGAAGACATACAGGTGGATCATGTTTAAGTAATAACGTGAACAGTCTGTAATAGATGGATAAGGCTGGATACCTTATCCTGGCAATACTACGGATAATGCTCGCTTTGTAATTGTTACAATCGTCGTAAAGTATTACAAATGATCTTATCCTAATCATTCATATGCAGTCATATGAACGGGTATCCTGTACAAAGAGTTTGCATAAGACCAAACCATGAAATGAATATTCTCTTTATAACTCTTTTACTAGAAGAGACTTACATTTCACCAGGATGACCATAGGTGACTTAACCTTAATCCTGAATGAGTTATGAACTCCTACCTATAAGGGCGATCCTTTGATCTGCATGGGTGAGAGTGGCCATATTCGACGACAAAATATGCCTACCATTTTAGGGATTCTTCTAATTGAGGAGCTGAGAACACAACTACATAAGAAGGAATTCACCCATTCTCTTTGTTAGGGTAAAGAGATAAATTTCTCCTTTAAGCGCTACTTCCGAGTCTTGAACAATGTAGCGCCACACCATCTCCTGGCCCGAGAGGGGTTCAATTACAGTTGGACTATGACTAATTGTTCATTAGAGACATCAACGGTAATTAAGAAGTTAGATGTAAGTATAGGGGTAAAATGGTAATTTTGACCCAACTGTACTTATGAGCAATTTGTAAAGGGTCAACGCACTATTGATTGGTTATATCTTATAGACATAGAAATATATCTATAGTGCAAAATTGCAGCTGTAGGTCTTTAGTGGAGTGACCGACAGTTAATGAAAGTTTATTAATTTGATTAAAGGGTTTAATTAATCAATCAAGTATCATTGGAGCTTCAATCTATAAATCCTAGGAAGCACAAATACTTTTAATTGGGAAGAGAATCGGTATTAGGTGTGGATACGATACGGATACGTCCAGATACGTGGTAGATACGTGCCTGATATATGATTTGAAGTATCTGATTTTTTTATCTTTATTTTTAATTTTCAGATACGAGTATCTGCTTCTAAAAACGTGAAGGGGATACGTTGGTCAAGTTTTCTTTTTCAAATTTAGGCCTAACCACTTAGAAAGCCCAACCCATAACCTATTTTATTTTATTGCATGTTTAGGAATGATTTTAAAATCATCAAAAATCACTTTTTTCATTTTTAAAATCACTCAAAAATACACTTTTAATTTCTTAAAATTAATTTAGTTTTCAATATTACACTTTTAAATGTAATTTTCATATCATCAAATTAGTTTTGAAGAATAAACATGTTTCATGGTGATTTTGAAAATGAAAAAAGTGATTTCAACCATTTTAAAATCACTTCCAAACATAAAAGTCCACTTCAATTGAGCAATCCAAAAAGGAAATTATTTCAAATGGCAAAACTGTTGAAAATATTTAAAAGATATAGCAAAATTTTAGAACTATCAATGTCACTGATAGATATTGATACCATCAGTGTCTATTATTGATAGTTCTAAAATTTTGTTATATTTTGTAAATATTTTTGTTCATTTTCTATATCTGAAAACAACCCAATCCAAAACAAAATAAATTAAAAATGATAAAAACATAAAAAAAAATTTAAAAATGGAAACTTAATTAAATCTTCATTCTTCCTTTCTCTCTCACTATTTAAATCATAATTCACACCCCCTTCATCCTCAACTTTATTCTTCAATCTTCATCTTCTACTTATTTCCCACCATCTACTCTAGTCACTCAACAATCACTCGATGTTATTAGATTTCTTTTTCAAGTTTTCACTATCTTCTTGGATCTATTTTAATCTAACTTAAAATAAGTATTATAGCAATTAGTTAGACATTATTTATACATACATACATACATACATACATACATACATATATATATATATATATATCGTAACTTCGATGTATCCGTATCTTAGTTTTTTATAAATTAACGTATCGTCGTATCGTATCGTATTCATATCATGTATCTATATCTGTGTCTATGCTTCCTAGTATAAATCCATAAGGTCCCCTTGTTAACTCAATAGGAATTAATTAGAAAAATTAATTTGAGTTGTTCAACTTAATTAAAGGGAATTAATTGTATACGATACACTTAATATATGGATGTGATACATTATAATATAAAGTTTTAATGAGAGAAATAAATATTTGAATATGATTCAAATATTAATTATACGAATATGATTCATATAAAAACTATAGGTTAAAATTAATATGAATATGATTCATGTTAATACTATAGTTTATATGAGAGAATAATAAATTATAGATTATATTATATGTGATATAATATAAACTATAGGTTATATGTTATATGTAAAATAACATATGGTTTAATATGATATATATTAAATTAGTTAATATATATTATTATTATTTAAAATTCAATTTTAAATTTTCAAAATTAAAAAAAGAGGAAGGGTTTTTTAAGTTCCGAATAAATTCAACCCCTTTTCTCAATTACATGAAACACAGAGTGGAGTTTTTGAAGTGTTCAATTTTTTATTATTTGGTGGATCAATCATCTTCCTCCCAATCTCTTTATTTAAAAATTCTCTCAAAACAAGAAACTCTCTCCCTTCACCAAAATTAACCAATAGAAGCCCACACCTCTCTATTGATTCTCACCTTAAGAATAACGAGGAAAATGTTGTAGTGGTGTCTCCTTCGTTGCTGCTGTGTTCGTGGTGTTGTCAAGTTCGAGAGAGGCAGTGGAGATCTTGCTCGTCTTTGTACTGTGGAGAAGAAGAGAGAAGACGATACTTCAAGGGTATGTGAAATCCCTCCCTTTTTCTCTTTGCTTCTTCTCAGTAGATGTATGCTTAGGAATCTTGTGTTTATCCTATTGTTTCTGTCTTTTGCATTGTAATGTTTGTAAAAAAAAAAATTAGAGACATTACACGTTCAACTGCTTCCACTTTTGTGAATTCAAATCCCTTCATTTTGTTCATTAAACACTTTAATAAACTAAATCATGTATTGCATGCTTATAAAATATTTGTCTAATTCACCTTCCTGGTCGATTCCTAAGTAGAGATGTTTCGTTTCTGTCAGCTTAAATACCTATTAAAAGGAAAATAAAAAGATTAACTTATTTCTAGTCATATTAAAAATACTTTAACATAGGTCTAGGTGAATTATTTTTAAACCGTTTAAAATTAATTGAAACCTATATTTGCACGCAAATCTTGATTATAGATTTTGATTCTAATTCACCAAACTTATAACAATTATAAATGAAATTTTTTAACCTATAATCATACATCTATGATATTAATTAAATATAACATTTATATTTACTAAGTAATGACATGTTCAATGCAATCTCATTTTCATTATGCATAATATAAAGCTTATATTAATAACTAATGAAAAAATAGCATATCCAACATTCAACCATATAGTATAACATTTATAATATCGTATGATACATGGATATGCTTTATACATTCTATCATATAATATAAAATTTATATTCATTATGATGCAAGGGCATGCTTATAACATCATGCAACTATACAATATTGATAGAATTGGAAACATGCAAGGGAAAGAAATTAGGATCTTAAAGCACTCTAATTTTAGTAATTTAAGGATTAAGCATGTGAGACCAAAACTACAAAAACAGAGTTTCATGAACAAACCTTAGTGTAGCTCAAAATTGAAACTGTCCTTTGGATGTTTCTGATCACGAAAAAATCGTGGATCACCGCTAGAGTCTTCTCCGCTATTCTTCGACCTTAGAACGGATTGTGGGATCCAAATTGGTGATGAATTTTAAGGAAAAAAGAGATTGAGAGAGTTTTGGTGTAATGAATTTTGAGAGAAAAAATTAGCTTACAAGCTAAAATTGTTCAACCCTTCTTTAGTAATTATTTGTTCCTTTTAAAGAAGAATTCATGCACCAGAAAATTGAAAGAACTTATGAAGGCCCTACGTGAAAACGTGGATCGGTCCAAATTTTAATTTTCACATAATGCAATTACAGAATAGAAACATTATGCATGATAAAAAATTTACAGCATGCATTAAAGAAAAGGAAAAAAAAAATGAAAGTAGAGAACCTTACCCTTGAAGAATCTTTCTTCACGTGATCCTCTTCTTCAAGAATGCTCACGATCAAAACAATCTCCAATGATCACCACCAATTAGAACCTTCTATATTCTCCTTAGAAATGAGAATCACAGAGCAAGTTGTTGGCTTCTCTATTTTTGGAAAAAGGGAAGAGAAAGTTGAGAGAAGTAGAGAATTTTTCTTGGGGAGTTTTTTAAAGAGCAATCACATTAATTTACACTTGTTTCTCTTCTCTGTAACCAAACTTACAAAAAGAAGAAAAACCATAGGTTAATAGTTATTTCCCTTTAATTCAAAAAAAAAAATATTAATTATTAAATTAATTTTAACTATATATATATCAATGTTATATCATATATAACATATAACCTATGGTTTAATATTGTATCATATACAATATAATCTATAGTTTTCATTCTCTCATCAATGGTATTTAATATAAATCTCATTTATATTATTCAATTATATGAATCCAATTTATATAATTAATATTTGACTCATATCCAAATATTTATTTTCTCTTTGAAGGATCTTTCAACGAAGAGTTCCACGAGTGCGTTCAGATCGCTCCAATTTCACCGTGACAGAAATACACCATATACATTCAAACACATAGTTATGCAAACAAACAGTAATTAACGACATACTTTAAATGAGAAATAATAAGGGAAAGAGTTCCCATACCAATTGAAGACGGTCTTCAAACTTTGTAACTCAATGCAGCGGAAACCTCTACCCGATCAACCAATGCTCAGCAGATGCGTCGACTACAGCAACACGAACAACCACGAACTCACGAACGCAACGGGGACGACACCACCAGAAAAGAGCCCCAGGTATTCTCGGAGTAAGAACTCAAAGTGTGGTTTTTGGTGAGTTTGGTAGAGGTAGGAGGAAGAACGGATCGTGTAGGCGATAAGCAAGTGGGAGAGAAAATAAAGCTGAGAGAAAATAAAGCTATCGCCTAGCAAGATGCTTATCGCTTAGAAAAGACTATACGATCGCGTAGATTTTACTGAGCAATCGGTTAGGAAAAAGTATGCGATCGTTTAACAAACACGACACACTACACAATCATTTAGGAAAGCTAAGCAATCGTTTAGAACTTAGTGTACGATCGTTTAGGCACTAGGTAGGCGATCGTTTAGGCGCGAGGTATGCGATCGTTTAGGTGTTGAGCGACTATTGTATAGGCTCTCGATTTACTTAAACGATCGTTTACGTTTTCACACCAACGCAACCTTCTGATCTCTTTTTTTTTTCGAACTTTTCAAAATGAAACAAATTTCATTTTTATTCATCGGTTACAATAACGGACGCTATTCCCACTAATGCACGTCCGAGCGAGATTTTGGCTTAATTATCATATAATTAACCAATTCAATTATTAATAAATATAATCATATTATATTTTTACCCTATAGTTTGATATCACATATCTACTATAGTAATTTCTCTTCTATTTGATATAAATCATATTTATATCTAATTTTCTCTAAAATAATGTATCTCATATATTTAGCCAATTATATCAAATATAATTAACCAGACCAATTATATCATATATAATCGAACTTCCTCCTGCCAATTTGAACATTTCAAATTAACCCAAACACTGATTCTCGATTTTATCCACGCTACCCAGGGGATCAATGGACCTGTGGCTCGAAGCTCCAACGGTTCATAAATAGTTGACTAAACTCTTTAGCCACGAGATCCACCATCCATTAACTGTCAGACATTCCACTAAAGACCAACAGCTGAACTCTTCTTACCACATATATATTTTTTTTGTCCATCAGATATAACCAATCATGAATATGATGACCCTTCACAAATGCTCGTAAGTACAGCTGAGCAAAATTACCATTTTACCCTTGTAGTTACATATCACTCCTTAAGTACCACTGATTCCTCTAATGAACAATACAACATAGTCCAACTATATGTGAACACCTCTCGGGCCAAGAAAAGGTGTGTAGCGCCACATCGTTCAAGCTCTGGAATCAGCCCTTAAGGGAGCTATCTATCTACTTACCCCTACCTCGGGGAATGAGTGAATTCCATCTTGTGTAGCTGAGTTCCCATCTCCCAAATCAGATGAATTTCCAAAATGGTAGGTTTGAATCGGCGACCTAGCCACTCGCACCCATATAAATCAAAGGACTGCCCTTAATGGCAGGAGTTCCAAACTCACTCAGGATTGAGGTCATGTTGCTTATGGTCATCCTAGTGAAGTGAAGTCTCTGTCATGAACGGTGTTATATAACGAGACGTGAACACTTCGTGGTCAGGTCTTATACAAACTCTTTGTATAGGACGCCTCCGCTCGCATGTCCCCAACAAGAATGATCAGAATCAGACTATCTGTAATAAGTCACAACACTTATGACCATTCCACAAAGCGGGCCATATCCGTAGCATTACCAAGATAAGATTTCCCTCCTATATCCATATACTACAGACCATTTTGGTTATCACTCATATATTATATAACACAAGCGGTTGTACAAACTGTTTACAAACTACAGGACACGAGACTTTAGGGCATCAACCTCAACACTCTCAACTAAACTTTATATTATCATGTATAAAACACATTATAGTAATTATATCATATATAATTAAATTAAATTAATTATATCACATATAATTAATTTTCTTATTTAATTTGAATAATTCAAATTAATCTAAAATTGATTCTCAATAAATCCCTATTGAGCTACAAAGGGAATCTCATGGACCTATAGCTTGAAGCTCCAATGATACTTGAATAATTAATTAAACTTCTTTAATTAAATTATTCAACATTTATTAACTGTCGGGCACTTAAATAAATACCGCCAACTGCATTCTTTGCATTACAAATATATTTCTGTGTCCATTGGATATAACCAATCAACAGAGAGATGACCCTTCACAAATTGCTCGTAAGTACAGTTAGACCAAAATTATCATTTTGCCCCTGTGGTTACATCTAACTCCTTAAGTACCACTGATCTCTCTAATGAACAATAAGTCAAAGTCCAACTATGATCAAACCCCTCTCAGGCCAGGAGAGGATGTGGCGCCACATTGTTCAAGCCTTTGAATCAACCCTTATATCTACTTACCTCAACATTGGGGAAGGAGTGAATTTAATCTTGTGAAGTTGTATTCCCTATTCCCCAATCAGACGAATCACCAAAAGGTAGGCTTATTGAATTGGCGATCTGGCCACTCTCATCCATACAAATTGAAGGATCGCTCTCATAGGCTCGTTCATAACTCACTCAGGATTCAGGTCATGTCATCTATGGTCATCCTGGTGAAATGTAAGTCTATATTATGAACAGCGTTATATAATGAGACTAGTCATTTCGTGGTCCGGTCTTATACAAACTTCTTTTGTATAGAATACCTTCACTCACATGTCTCCACATGAATGATCAGGGATCAAATCATTTGTAACACTATACAACAATTATAACATCACAATGCACGTCGTATTCATAGTGTCACCAGGATAAGGTATCCAACCTTATCCATCTACTACAAACCATTTAGGTTATCACTTAAACATGATCCATCTGTATATCTCTACATACATGTTTTGGATAGCTACAGATGATACACTTGGATATTAGTTTATTGGTTTGTGGGTTTAATGCTACTAAATGTCAAATAAAACATCTCATATTTTATTAAACAAATAAAACGTCTGTACAATACAATTACAAACTACATAACCTTATGAGATTTAGGGCATCAGCCCCAACAAAAACCACCTCAAATTGACAGCAAATTGAGGCTGGAAATGGTGGAATTTTGAGGTGTTATTTATAGTCGAAAAACTGGCAAAATCCAGTATCATCAAATTTTGAATTTCAAAAATCAAAATTTGAATTAATTATAAATCAAATTGATTTTAAATAAAATTAATTTTAAATAATTAACTAAACAATTTAATTAATAATAATTTAATATAAAATGTCAACTTATTCAAAGTTAATTTTAAATAATTAATTAAACAATTTAATTAATAAAATTAATTTATTATCAAATATTAAATTAATTAATACACCAATCTCAATCATGAATCCTATTCATGTGCCCAATATTTAAATTATATTTAAATTTTTTCAACTCTCCAAATTGTTTAATTCATAATTAAACAATAATACGTTAAATTCATTGAATATAAATAACGATTATTTCCTAAGCTGAATTTGAACAACTCAATTTCTCTCATCAACCTGTTCTAAGATATAGTCTGATATGAGCTCGCATGAGGACCTAATGGACCTATAGATCATAAGCTCCAATGATCTGAGATTAACTAGCTAAACTCTTTAACCTAGTTAACCAGCATCCGTTAACTACCAGGACATTCCATTATAGCTCAGTGGCTGCACTCACCTCACTATAGATATATTTCGGTCCACTGGACATAACCATGATTAATAAGTTGATCCTTCAAAGGTTGTTCATAATTACAGTTGGATCAAAATTATCGTTTTACCTTTATAACGACATCTTCATCCTTAAGTCTCACTGATCCTCTAATGAACAATTGATTTATGGTCCAACCATCAAACCAAGTCCCTATCGGGCCAATGAGAGGGTGGGGCTTCTTGTTCAAGACTCAGAGTCAACACTTAAGAGAACAATTCATCTATTATCCCTAGAATCGGGTAGGATCGAATTTCATCTTGCAAAACTATGTCCTAAACTATCTACCCGATTTTAACCCTGGAATTGGGGGCTTATTGAGTCAGAGAACTCGGGAAACTCTCACACATGTAGATTAAAGGATAATCTCGAATAAACAAGAGTTCATAGTTAGCTCATGTTTAAGATTGAGTTATCTAGGTCATCGTCTTGAAATAGTAGGTCTTAATAGTAAACGGCATTATAAAGTAAAAGTGACTATTTCGTGGTCTGGTCTTATGCAAACTCATTGCATAGGACGCCTCCACTCGCATGTCTCCACATGAACGATTCAAGATCACATCGTTTGTATCAAATATAAAATGGGTCGCATCTATAGTGCCCCCAGGATAAGGTACCCAACCTTATCCTTATACTATAGACCGTTTTGGCTATTTACTCGAACTTAAGTGAGAAATCAACAACAAGCATGAAGAAAGAAGAACAAGTATAATCATCGGGTGTCCATAAGAGGTTATGTGAATCTTGTCGAGGAAATGGTAAGAATATTCTTAAGTTTAACTATTTTACAAATATTCTTATATTTAACAAGATGTTTATTATGCAGAAAAAATTACATTCGTCCAGCAAATGTGATTTTGGACGAGCTAATATGTGGAAAAAAGCTCGGACAAACAAAAAAGAAGAGTATGACAATGGTGATGTCCAACAAGTCGCCAACCGAATAGTAAGATTACCAATGTTACGTTTAAATGAAATCATTATAATATTTTATATATGTTATTGAATATATATAATTTCCATTTAGGATGAGATCATAAAGAATGAAGATCTACTTTCCAAAAAAAAAATGATTCATCGAATGATGTTTTGACTCAAGCCTTGGGTACTTCAAAATATGGTGGACGTGTACGTGGGGTGGGTGGTTTCATTACACATACCATTTACTTCCATACAGCAAAAAGAGAGGATATATACAAAAAAAATTGTTGATGAAAATGAAGCACTTCGTAAGCGCATTAAGGAGTTGGAAGATCAAATTCAAAACACGCCAAGATCTGAGCACGATAGTTGCTCTAAGAATAAAATCTGAAAGAAGCAAAATTCAAATGTTGGGGTCACAGTTAGTCTCATGTTCTATCTTATTTAATTTATGCATTAAGGTTACAACTATTAGTTATGATAATTTTTAACTTGTTTAATTTGTACTGTTATATTTATATCATAGGAGAAGGAAGTTGTTAGTACATCAACCACATATGAGGAAGGGAAGAAGGTGAAGGAGATGGAAGCTATTAGTGTACAACCGATCTTTAAGGTGAATTGTATTATGAGGTAAATTTATAAGGTAAATTTACTATTAGTTACTTATAAAATTATAACTTGGTGGTTTTAGGAGAATGTTTCAGAGAATGTAGGAAAGGATGAGGAAGTGATTGCTATTAGTGTACCACCGATCTTGAAGGTGAATTATATAAGTCCCATGTTCTTCTATCTTATTTAGTAATGAACATTTTACTCATGTTCTATCTTCATTGTGCTAGGAAAAAGCTTCAAAGACGATGCCGAAAGAGAATGAAGTTACTAGTGCACTATCCAATTTATCAATATCCTTGAAGTCTATTCTTAGGTATGCTGAAAAGGTAATGGTTGATGGGACTAGTATTTCCTTCCAACTACATGTTGAGCTCTTTGGTTTTGGCCAAAAGAGTTATGTTCTGCGAGAAGATGTGATCGAGTTTTGTAGCATGCAAAAAGTGAAGACTTTATCAATGGTAGCTTATATCGCGTAAGTAAATGTTATTTTTTTATGATATATTATTACTTTATTAATTAGTAGTAAGTTAATGTGTTCGATCTATTATTGTAAGTACCTATACTCGTTCATTGTTGATTCAAATAAAGGGTCGAATTATATTTTTGTAGATCCATCTCTTATATCTGCGGGCCAAAATACTCGAGAAGTTAGAGCTCGGAACCTTTATAGTAGATTAATGGCTTCTAAACACGGTCAATTAGTTATTGCTCCTTATAATCCCGGGTAAGTATAATTAGTTATACTCATGTTCAAAACCTTATACTCATGTTCTACCTTTTCCTGTTTTGTTCCATTGTAGAATTGTGTTGGGATCATTGTACTTGAAAGCTCCTTGTAGTCATGTTCTACCTTAATGTATTGAGCTACCTTCATGTTCCATACTAACTAATTGTGTATTTTATTTAGTGATCATTGGTCGTTAATTGTTATCAATGCGTATGATAGGTGTACTATCTAGACTCATTGAGAACAAGTTCACGAGAAGATATCAAATACATAACATATATGTAAGCTAACTTTGCTTGAGTTTTTTTTTTGGTGTAAAGTTTATTTCATTCTAAATATTATACTATACTCTTTGACGAATATTGGGCAATGACCATTTTTCAGTCTCAAAATTTTTTTCAAAAGACTCGAAAAACCACATTCTGGAAAACAGTAAAGGTAAGTTGTAAAACCCGAATCCTAATTACATTAAGTAAGAGTAAGTAATGAGATGTTTCCTAATGAGCTAAATGAAGCCTTGTCTTAGGAAGGATAGAAGATGGAAGCAAGAAGAAATAGGCTCTTGGGTAGCTAAGTGTAAAAGTAGGACAAAACTCGGCTAGGCTAAGGAAGGTCATACTTGATGATGGAATGCATAATAAGCATATGAATGAGACCATGCTATTTAATGAGGTATAGTGCTGAAGTAATATTGTGAGTGAAGTTAGCAAAAGGAAATTTGGTAAATCTTAGCTCTTCATCACCAATAGTGGACCAGATGGCATAAGGAGGGTTCATGCTGGATTTTGGGCAGTAATATAAGCGAGAAGGTTGAATTCATTGGGTCGGTTTGGAAAAATTACTTAGGCTATTTGTCTAATTTCAATGGCATTTGAAAGCACTGTGAGTCTATTTTCTGTGGCTGGCCTGCTGGAAGGAAAACTCGCTGGAATAAGGTCGGAGAGCCAAAATGAAGATGAAGGATTTGTTTCTCGGGTGAATCTAGGCCATCGGTGAAGAATTGAAGCTCCAGGACGAATTACGAAGCATTTTGAGCAAAAATTGAGATAATATTGTTAACTCAGTTATAAACAACTTTGTAGAATGAAACTTTTTAAGATGAGCCCTAGAAATCTTTTGAAGTTTGAACTGGAAATTATTGAACAAGCGGGCAGCTACTTGAATTGGGGCCAATGATAAATTTTTGAATCTCCAGATTAAACGACGGGGAATTTTGAGTTGAAAATTCAAGGTAATGTTGTTAATTAATTCTAAACATGTTTGTAGAATGAAGTTTCTTTAAAAGAGGGCTGAATTTTGAGTTATGAATTTTTGAAATTGTAACAGAGGATCTGTGTATAAGTAGACAACTGCTTGGGAAGAACAAGCAAACAACTCATATGGAGAAGGAGGATCTCGCTTATGAAGGCAATCTTGCTAATTTTGTGCTGAGGATCTCGCTCTAGAAGGGAATCTCGCTAGAAATTGGGCTGAACCTCGCTGGTATTGCTGGTAAGGTGAGTATCGTTGGTATTGCTGGTATCGCTGGTAAGGGAGTATCGCTAGGAAAAACTTGATCTCGCTCATGAGGATCTCGCTCATGAGGAAAATCACGTTGGTAAAGCTGTCTCTGATGATGAAATTTCCATTAGTGAATGAACTATTTGAGGTATTTTCCTAAGAATTCTAAGTAGTTTAACCGGGAATTATGTTCTTTCAGGCCAAGAAGAGATAGGAGAGGCGTATAACCCGTTAAGAAGCCAACGAGCCGTGAGTGACTATGTGATGAATTGATGTTTTAACGATTTAGAAACCATGATTTCCTTGAAGTTATTTCTCATGCTAAGTGTTAGAAACTATGATATCTTTGAAGTTATTTCTCATGCTAAGTGTTTAAATGAAGTGCCAAGCAACGTGTTTGTGAAACTGATTCTTATGCTAAGTAAAGCATGTTTTCCATGGAATTGATTGATTTAAATATGTTATTTTGTCCAAATACTTTTAGAATGTTTAAGTAACTTCATTTTTATTATGAACTAGTATGATGATTTGAGCACTAAGCCTTAGTGTTCAACTAAATGTTTATGACTAGTTTTACTTAAAACACGATACCGAAGAACATTTGAGAAGGTATCCACCCAACCAGATGTCGAAGGACATTTGAGAAGGTATCTGACTAACTTGGTACCGAAGGACATTCGAGAAGGTACCAGACCAACTTAATACCGAAGGACATTTGAGAAGGTATCTTAGCAGCTCGATACTGAAGGACGTTTGAGAAGGTATCTGAGCAGAAGTACCTAAGGATACTGAAGGACAATGAGAAGGTATCCTAGTCAGGTACATAAGGTACGATGGTACTCAGTTATAACCACGTGCACGTAGGTAATACAACGTCGAGGGACTGAAAAAAAAGGAGTTCTCCCCGACTAAGGTTGACGTTGAGGGTTAGAACTAGTAGTTCACTCTCAACTAAGGATAAAGGTAGTCGTATATTCTTCTTGGCTAGAAGGATAGTTTGAAATTTCTAATGCTTATGAATGTTTATCAACGCATGATGTTTACCAATGTATGAGTTTTCCAAGTATGTTTTCCATGTCTAACACATGCTAGTGGTTTTACGTAGTTCAATATGTTTTAAGCCAACTTATTTCACAAAGTATGAAACATGCGTTAGGGTTAAAGCTAAGATTGAATGAAGCTTAATGTACTATGTTTTAAATACCTCAGGTTGCCAAAGTACATGTGTTGGTATTTCTAAACATAATGGATAGGGGTATTGAAGGTAGGGAAGATATCTGAATAAATGTACCTAAGGTGTTGACGGTACATAGTAAACTCTATGTGTAAGTAAGTAGGTCTGAGTGAAAGGCCGAGGTATGGGTCTCTTGGCCGATAATAGACGTTGGGAGCTAGAGCATTGTATGCTCGTTCTTAACTAGGGAATAATGATGATTATTGATGTTTAAGAGTTGTTATCAGCATTTATGTTTTAAGGATGTTGCTTGAGATGCCATCGATATATTTAAAGAGATCGACGTAGGGATTTCTTCTAGCCATAGTTTAATGTGAACAGGACAGGTAGAGGTCTCATCTGGCCTTGGCTCGACGTTGGGAATTAGAGCAGTGAATGTTCATTCTCAGCTAAGATTCAGGTTTCAGATACATTGGTTTAAATGATTTTATGTACACGTTTGCTTGGTATATTTTAAGTCCCAGTATTATGTTTTCAAGTTTTCAGTTTAAGCATGAGATTTACGTTTTATCAAGTCACTCACTGGGATTCTAGCTCACGTTTTCAAATGTTTTCTTTCAGGTAGCGGTCAGTTCCCAAAAGACTATTCTACTGCTACTCTGCCACTCAAGACACAAGTTGAAGCGTAATTGAAGACATATATTAGTTAGTACACATGTGTCTGGCTAGTGACTAGTATTCTTGATGGGGCTCACTAGGTTGTATTATCTATGTGAACAATGCTGCGAAACCCTGTAAATGTAAATGTGTTAAGTTCTGAGTTATTATGTATGTATTTAGGGAGTAAAGCAAGATTTAACAGGTAAGATAGGCAGTAAGTGCCAGCAAGAGGGTTGGTAACTGCTGCAGTCACCATTCCATCCAGGTTTGGAGGGTAATCTGGTACGGGGTGTGACATAAGTATAAGAGCATTGAAAAAAATTAATAGAATGATGTTTCTTTAATGCATATGTATGATATGTGTATTAAATATTGGCTTTGTATTGTAGTGTTCTTTACAAGTGGGAACTATCGAATGTGGTTATTATGTAATGAGATATATACGAGAAATTGTGAATAAAGAGAAAAATATTATCACAGATGTAGTATGTCTTTAAACTACTTATATATATATTGTAACATTATAAATAGTGTAAATAGTAAATAAATATATATATTTCACTTTCTATGTTTTATAGATTGATACGAGGAGCTCGTACTTGCAACTTGAATTAGATGAAGTATGCGTGAAATGGGCTAAATATTTAAGTCGCTATATCTGATGAACTTCCTATAAATTTTGTGTATGTGGCTACATGAGAAAGCCCAAAACTTTTTTTGTGTAAATGTTTTGTTCAGCCATTATAGATTATATACTTCAAAGAAATGTGTGGTGGAGGATAGAATTTTAGTCTTATGATTTTTGGAATACATAGCACATATAGATTGGTCTTACAATTTTGGAATTATCATATATTGGGGTGGGTTTATATAGTATATATTGTTGTACGATTGCTCTTGTAAATTTTGGACTCGTTCATATAGCCATGAGTAATAGAAGAATGGAATTGTTTATTTTAGTATTCTGAATTGTTACGTTGGATATATTAGGCTGATATGTAGACCTGAAATATGTGCAACTGTTTATTTTAGTCGATGAAATTGTCTTATTGGAACAAATGTAATGCAGGAAATGAGAAATGTAAATTAAGTTTGAATGTTTAATTTGGAAAAAAAAACATAGATGACATTGGAAATGTGTCAAGAATTAGATTACTTGATCATTATTTTGTGTCATGATAAAAATATATTTGACAAATAGAAAATGTCAAGAGTAATCACAATAATAAGTGTCGTGAATTAATACACTTGACATGTCATCAGTGTCAAGTGTATTATATTTCTTGACACGAAAATTGTGTCAAGAATTATTTCTCTTGACGTTTTTACAGTATCAATTTATGACATTGCTTCATTTTAGTGTCAAGTAGTGCTAGATCGCATATTCCATTCAGTTGTTTAGAAAATCTTAGTGAAAGTTCTTCTCAACCCTCCTATCGCATAACTGTTATCCAGTACATTACTTCACTTTAGACATAATCCCCATCGCATATTTAGATTTAAGTTTATTTATTCAATCACTCATTTGAACATTTTTTTACACATGCGAAGATCATATTTTTTTAGTTTCATCGCATACTTACGAGCAATCCCTACATTCGACCCTGGACTCACCTGAAACTTTGGTTAGATTTGCACTTAGGTTTGACTAAAGAAAACTAAGCGTTTAATTCTCATAAGTATTATTATTTCATCGCATGAACAGAACGCACCAAGTTTTTGCTGAGTTTCTGTTAAACCCATATAACGGTCGGGCTGATGGACAACCCTCTCACTACGTCGAGGTACTCTCAACTCTTGAGAAGGATGTGACTGACCAGAATTACCAACTTCATCAACAAATCTTGTTAAAGAACCGGCCTGATCAACAACTCTTATTGATTTTTCTATAACTTCTCCGGAAATGTTCCTCAATACTAGTTTACTGCAAGGTTGATGATCTCTCATGTGATCTTCCTCTAAGAATGTAGCATTTGACGATACAAACACTTTGTTATCTTGAGGATCATAAAAACAGACCACCTTTTGTTTCTTTGGGGTATCCTACGGATAGGCATAATTTTGAACGGTGTTCCAATTTCTTTAAGTTTTTCACCAACATGTGTACATGGCATCCCCAAATTTTGAAGCGACATAACTACCTTTACGCCCCCTCTACAACTCATATGGTGTTTCAAAAACACTTTTGGAAGGAACCAAGTTAAAAATATATACAACGGTCTCTACTGTGTATCCCCAAAATAAATCAAGCAATTGAGCATAACTCATCATTGAACGAACCATGTCCAGTAGGGTTCTATTTCTCCTTTCTAATACACCATTCTACTAAGGTGTATCGGGTGTGGATTCCATGTTCTATCAAATAGTTCTGAAATCTCAAGTCCATATACTCTCCATATCGATCTCATTAAACTGTTTTAATTGTTTTACCTAACAGGTTTTCAACCTCTGTCTTATACTCCTTAACCATTTCAAGGGCTTTAGATTTGTGATACATTAGGTAAACATAGCCATACCTTGAATAATCATTAATAAAACTGATGAAATATTCATACCATTCTCGCACTTTGACATTCATCGGACCATAGAGATCTGAATGCACAAGTTCTAAGGGTTCTTTGGCTCTAAGACCTTTTCCTTTAAATGATCTTTTGGTCATCTTACCCTTAAGATGGGACTCACATGGAGGTAAAAAGTTGTCCTCTAACTGATTTAGGAGTCCACTCTTTACCAATCTCTTAATCCTATTGAGATTAATATGGCCAAGTCTCAAGTGCCAAAGATAGGCACTAGGAGAAACTTTTGCTTTTTATTTTGAGTTTCAACTGTTTTAAACATCTCAGTATTTAAAATAGCTTTAGCCTTGGTTGGTCTTAACACATATAAGTTGTCTTCAAGTTTTGCGGAACAAACTTAAACATCTCTTGAGCTAACAAACACTTCATTAAATTCAAAATATATTTTGTACATTTGTTCTAACAAACAAGAGATAGATATTAGATTCCTTCTCATATTAAGAACTAAAAGTACATTTTCTAGAAAAATGAATCTATCTCCAAAAAACAACTTTAAGCCTCCCACTTCTTGAGTTGAGATGACCTCTCTCATTCCAACTTTGAGAGTTGTCTCGCCTTCTCCAAGCTGCCGCCAGGAACTAGTTTCCTGAAAGAAATAAAAACATGGTTAGTGGCCCCCGAATCTAGTATCCAGGTGGAATTATCATTCTTCACTAAGTATGTTTCAACAAAGAGTAAATCATATTTACCTTGTTTTGTTTTCTCATCTTTTTTCTCAGTAAGATATTTTGGGCAGTTTTGTTTTCAATGCCCATTTTCGTTGCAGTGAAAACTTTTTCCTTCATCTATAGCTTTTACCTTGCTTTTGCGGGTTACAGAAGCCTTACCTTTCCCTTTTTTCTTATTTTTCATTTGAATACTTTTACTCTTTGATGTAGACGGTCCAGACTTAGTTCTTGAGGATGATCCCTTTTGGGACTTATTTAAGGTAGCAACATTTTTTTCCTCTTCTTGTCCCTTAGTGTTCATATGAGACTGGTATGTCTGGAGCTCATTCAAGAGAGTAGTCAGATTGTACTCAATCTTGTTCATCATCGCATTTATACGGAACTGCAGGAAACTCTTTGGAAGAGATTCCATGATGAAACTAATCTGACTTTTCTCATCTATGACAACATTATTTACTTCTTCTATGTTGAAGTGAACCATCATATCCAAAATATGTTCTCTACAAAAATTCCTTCCTTCATACGAGAGTTGTAAACGTATTTGAGAGCATTATGCCTAACAAATGAGGACGGTTTTCTAAACATTACCTGCAACAAATCCATGATCATCTTAGTGGTAACCATGCTCTCGTGTTTTCTAGCTACAACATCTTATATGCTTGCTAAGATATTGACTCAAGTTTTATCATTTGTCGTAATCCATCTGTCATAGGATTCTCAAACATTTTGGTTTGTTTGACGAGTTGAGATTCAGAGGACATTCCTCTGTTAAGACGAACCTAAAATCATCGATTATTAGTATCATGTTTAAATTCGATTTCCATGTTGCATAGTTGTCACTGTTTAATTTTTAAAAAATGAGTAGTTGAACTAATGAGCTAGTCATGCTGAAAATATAAACAAGTTCTATTAATGAATTTCTATTGAATCCAATCAATTTTTAGCAAAAATACTAATGTACAAATAACTTATTATTAATTTGCTTCGATACTTCTATGAGTCAGAATGCTACCAAGCGGCAGTCAATTACTCCTTCCTTAAACCAAGACATTATGGACTAAATACTAATATCAGAATAACTCTTATTCCTATAAAATTTAATTATCACTTATTTGGTCAAGAACTTACTAACACTTAGTAATTTTTGTAAGTGTAACCCTCCATTTTCAGATCCTAGAGATCGATCCCAACAAGCTACCGAATAGAAGACAATGCTAAGAATAGACCTAAGAGACCCTATTTATTTCTGAAGTTTGTGGTGTTTTGACCCCCATTTCACGGCCCTCCGAATGGGTAGTCGCTCTAGGACAACACACAGGCGAAGCATGGGAATCTCACGATGCAACCTAATGGAAGAGACCGTAGGATGTGTTGACACACTTCCTTCTCCCACTTTCTATGAAAAACTTTCCTTATTCACCTTGTTATTGAATCAAGCAAACACTTTCCAAATGGAGGTCACGCCCAGGGCGACAAAAAGCCGAGCGTGGATCTCACGGTGTGAACTCTTAGGGATGTGAGAGCTAAAAACCATTTTCTCCCACTGAAGTGTTCTAGATGGATTAGGTATATTTTTACTTAGATATATTCTAGCTAATTAAATACAACCTAAGTTTAGGTGTGTATCCGAGTATAACATTTATATTGGATTTTACCTACGATTTCTATGTGATAAACTCCTTTTAACACCTCACATCGCTCACGCATGCTCGTAGAAACAGGTTTAACATAACTTAAATACTAGCTCGATCCCTAGGTAGCATGTGTTCCATAAACCATCAACTTAAGTACCTCAAACCTTAGGACAGGATCTTTTCAGGTGAATTATCTTGTAACCTTAGTTTTACAAGTTATCAACCTATTTTAACAATTAAAACATGTTGTGGTTGTTAACCCTACGTAAGGATGCAATTTATATTTATTATAGATTTTAAAAGTCTAATTTATTTTATAATACTTATAACACTTATAACTTATACAAAATCCATAACATAGATAAAACATTTCATAAATTAATATAACAACTTATATTAATTCACATTAAATCCTACACATGCATACTATACATTATAACACTTATAAAGTACTTTCAATGCATGAAACATGTTTATCCTATGGTGGGTTTTAAACTCTATATGGCATATTTTATGCATAAACAAATTTAATTAAATTAAAACATATATTCATAATGCATAGTTAATTAACCAGACTAAAGTGGACCTATTTTGGAATCCTAGGCTATCAAACAACTAAATTATTACAATAATAATTTTTAAATAGAATTCAATCGCTCCCGAACACTTCGAATCCGACCCAAACCAGTTGAAAATGGCTTGAACCGGACCTTCAAGGTTTCAAAAGGGGTTGAACCGACTGGAAAATGGCTAAATCGGATCGAATCGGTCCAATTGGACCATTCTTCCTTCGCACATGCATTTCTAGAAAAAATATGGGTAGCGTTGCAAGGCTGCACCTCGGGTCTCAGCTCCCTATTTCAGTTCCAATTGTGCTTTACTCCAAATTTCTTTAAATTACAGCATAATTTCAACTCTAATGATTAGCAAATTTACAGACTCTTCCTCACACATTAAGGCCTATAAACAAGCAGCAATTACAATAATTACAATAGATTAAAGCTTAAAATGATACCAAAACCGTAATATATCCAACTATAGCAACCAACAACATCCATCTCATGAAAATTCACCCACAAAGCTTAAATTAATGCAAATTGAGTGCTTAAAACGTCCTTTGATACCAATTGATGGAATTAGAAACATGCAAGTGGAAGCAATAGGATCTTAAGCACTCTAATTTCATTAATTTAAGGATTAAACATGCTAGTTCAAAGCTGTAAAAACAGAGTTTCATGAACAAACCTTATTGTAGCTCAAAATTAAAGTTGTCCTTTGGATGTTTCTGATCACGAACAATTTGTGGACCACTGCTAGAGTCTTCTCCGCTATTCTCCAGCCTTAAAACGAATTGCGGGATCCAAATTGGTGATGAATTCTAAGGGAAGAAAAGATTGAGAGAATTTTTGTGTAATGAATTTTGAGAGAAAAATTTAGCTTCACAAGCTACAATTGTTCAACCTTTTTGTAGCAATTTTTTTCTTCCTTTCAAAGAAGAATTCATGCACCATAAAACCACCTCAAATTGACAGCAAATTGAGGTTGAAAATGGTGGAATTTTAAGGTGTTATGTATAGTGGAAAATCAAATGGGGAAAATCGAGTATCATGAAATTTTGAATTTCAAAAATCAAAACTTAATTAATTCTAAATCAAATTGATTTTAAATAAAATTAATTAAAAAATATAATTAATAATAATTTGATATCAAATATTAAATTATTTTAAATTAATTTTAAATAATTAATTAATAAAATTAATTTAATATCAAATATCAAATTAATTAATAATACCAATCCCGATCATGAATCCTTATTCGTGTGACCAATATTTAAATCATATTGAATCGACAAACTTGGGTCACTCTCACCTATGCAGATTAAAGGATAATCCCGAATAAACGGGAGTTCATAGTTAGCTCAGGATTAAGATTGAGTTACCTAGGTCATCGTATTGAAATAGACAGTCTTAACAGTAAACGATGTTATAAAGTAAAAGTGACTATTTCGTGGTTCGGTCTTATGTAAATGCATTACATAGGATGTCCCCGCTCACATATCTCCACATGAACGATTCAGGATCACATCGTCATGGGTTGCATCCATAGTGTCCCCAAGATAAGGTACCTAACCTTATCCTTATACTATAGACCGTTTTGGCTATTTAGTCGAACTTCATCCACTTTTATGTCTCCACATATAGTTCAAGTATTCATGCAAACAAACATTCACAAGGCAATAATACCCACAATTTCTCTAACTGTCGTTTCCAAAAAGAAATACAGAGACAAGATTTGGCTTTGATACTAATTGAAAGGATTTGAATTCTTAGCGGAAGCGAGTAATCACCTTGTGTCAGTATATTACATTTTGGAAAGCACTCAAAACCAGAGAAGATAAATATTCAGAAGAATAAATATAAAACACGTATAAGCATGCTTTAGTAAATATGCAGAGATAAAAAAAAAGGAAAAGAAATGCTTACCCTTGAAGAATTTCCTTCTTCACGTTTTTCCTCTCCCAAAAATCATGAACAGTGTTTTCCTCCCTCGTATAGTACAACACAGGTACAATAATGCTCTTGGACACCACCACAAAATTTTTCTTGATATTCTCAAGATAAGAACCGGAAGGAGTTATGGGTTCTTCTCTAGATTTTGGGAGAAGGGAAAATATAATGGCAAAGAGAATTTTGAGAGTCTTTCTTTTATGAATTTCACGTTGTAATCAATCTCCTCTATATTCTCAATACAAAGATAATGAAGAGGCTTGAGGGAGTTGGTGGGTTTTATGTCCTAAAACTCGTGTTTATAAACAATAAACTTATTCTGAAATTCAATAAATTTGTTATTGAAGATTGATTCAATAAAGTTGCATTATTGAATATATGAGTTGCTTATTTCGTTTTAGAAATAAATCTAATAGACTAAAAAGATCCATGACTATTATATGAATACTTGAATTTTATGTGGAGGCATAAAAGTGGATTAGGTTCGAGTAAATAGTCTAAATAATCTATAGTATATGAATAAGGTTTGGTGCCTTATTCTGGTAACACTATCGGATGCGGCCCACTCTATAGTTATTACAAGAAGTTGTAAAGTGCTACAGATGAAGTAATTCTGATTCATACATGTAGTGGCATGAAGAGTGTGGGCGTCCTGTGCAATGAGTTTACGCAAGATTGGACCAAGAAATGAGTCACTCTTACTTTATAACATTGTTTACTGTTTAAGACTGACTATTTCACAATGATGACCTAGATAACTTAACCTTAATCCTAAGCTAACTATGAACTTCTGTTTATTCGGGATTATCGATTTGCATAGGTGAGGGTTGGCTCAACAGTATCGGCTAAATAAGCCTCCCATTTCAGGGATAAGATCGGGTAGATAGTTGGGGACATAGGGTGCAAGATGGAACTCATTCCTACCTACTTTTAGGGATAGTAGAGAGATTGTTCCCTTAAGTGCTAACTCTGGGTCTTGAACAAGGAGCCCCACCCTCTCATTGGCCTGAGAGGGACTCGATTTGATGATCGAATCACAAACCAATTGTTCTTTAGAGGATCAATGGGACTTAAGGAACAAGAGGTAATCTCGAGGGTAAAACAACCTTTTGACTCAACTGTTATTACGAACAACCTATGAAGGGTTAACTTACTAATCATGGTTATATAGAGTGGACATAATGTATCTACAGTGAGGGGAGTGCAACTACTGGGCTTTAGTGGAGTGACCCGGTAATTAATGAATGGGGGATAATTCGATGTAAAGAGTTTAGCCAATTAATCTCGGATTGTTGGAGCTCATGACCTGTAGGTCCATTAGGTCCCCATACTAGCTCACAAATGGATAAGCCTTAAAATAGCATGATAAGTTGCTTTGAAACGTTCAAATTCGAATTAAGGGAATTAGTAATTATATGTGATATAATTACACGTTTAATTTTAGAATTAAACGTAATTGGAGAATTGATTAATATATAAATATGATTTAAATATTAATTTCATGAATAGGGATTCTTGGTAGTGGAATTAGTGATTAATTAATTTAATATTTGATATTAAATTAATTGGAATTAATTAAATTATTTAATTAATTATTAATTATTAATTTTATTAGAAAAATTAATTTTAAATTAATTTTTGTAAAATTAATAAATTTTCAGATTTAATTATAAAATTAAAAAACCAAAGATGATATTTGATTTTGAAAATGGATTCAAAATAAATAGAAAAATGAAAAATTGGAAAATGAAAAAACCTACCAAAAGTGGGATTTTTCCACTTTCTAACTAAGCACCTTATTCACTTCTCACTACCAAAAAATGGAATTGAAGCTGGCAGAATTTGATGCAATTGGATTGCATGACTTTCCAGGATATGTCACATAAGCTTCAACTAAAAGACTCTGATGCAATTGACGGAATCTACTGAGAAATTTGAAGGTTGAAGAAGTCTTCAACCATGGTAAACCAGTGACCTCCTCTCCATTTTTCCCTAATTCAAGCTTGTTTTGAGTTCCACAACTCAGTCTAAGGCTCCAAGAGAATAATAGGGAAGACCTTGTAGTGGTTCACAACCAAAGAAAAAGGAGATTGTAGTTGAAGGTCAAGATTCAAAAGGTTCTTCAAAGGTATGTGTTGAAACCCTCTTAGTTCTCTGTGAACATGTTTATTTTGATGTCAAAATTAATGAATTAGAATGCTTAATAATCATGTTTTCTTCCACTGCATGTTTATGTTTCTGTAAACCAATAGGAGTTACATAGCTCCCTCACATGAAAAACTAAATAACTCCCCTGAAGTGGGGAGTTATTATATTAAATAATATAATATATATAATTAATTAATTAACTATATAATGATACATTTTAATCATATTAAAATACAAATTTTCCTTATAATCTATAATTTTAGTATGAATCATATACACATTAATTTTAACCTATAGTTTTAATATGAATCATATCTCATTCGTATAATTATTATTTGAATTCTATTCAAATATTTGTCTCTCTCATCAAACTTGATATTATAACGTATCCATATTCATTATCTTAATTGCATCTCATACAATTAATTCCCTTAATTAATTTGAACTGTTCAAATTAATCCAAAACGAATTTCATTTTCTGCTAAAAAATCTTTGAATTCATTTGAAGTGAATTCTCCTCCCCTGTCTGATCTCAAGGCTTTTAGGTAATAACCACTTTGTTTTTCAACAAGAGCTTTAAATCTCTTGAACATACCAAATACTTTTGATTTCTCCTTGCAAAATGAACCCATGTTTTTCGACTGAAATCATCAATAAATAATAAGAAATAATTATTCTTACCAAAAGAACTTGGTTTTATTGGTCCACAAAGATCCGTGTGAACTAATGCTAGCAGTATCCTTGCTCTTGAAGAAGATTCTTGTGGAAAACTCTGTCTTGCTTACTTGCCATAAAGACAACCTTCATAAAATTGATCTAGATGTTTGACATGTGACATTCCTTTCACCATGTTCTTCCTTACTAATAGTTTGAAACCATCAAAGTTTAACCCATGTCTCAAGTGTCAAATCCAAGATGGATCTTTCAAACATGACTTCAAATATTTAGCAACATCAGTTTGAATGTTTAATAAAAACATTCTATTCTTCGGCTTTTGCACTTTATCAATCATATTATCTCCATTATCCCTTATCGAAAGATTATAATTCTTCATCAAAATATAATAATCTTTCTCTAAGAGTTGTCTCAAACACAAAATATTGTTCTTCATATCAAGTACATAATAAACAATAGAAAAAAACTCATGCTTCCCATTATTCAAGTTGATCAAAATTTTACCTTTTCCTTTAACATGAATTTTTATGACATCACCAAATATGATATTACCACCAACAGATTCATCAAGTTCCACGAACATTAATTTACATCCACAGATGTGATTGCTTGCACCGCTATCAAGATACCATGCATTATTTTCACATGTTTCCTCACCTTTGCATGCTAGAAGCAAAAACGACTCACCGCTTTCTTCATCTTTCTCAGCATAATTTGTATTTTCTTCTACTTTATTCCAACATTCCCAGGAATAATGGTCAAATTTATGACAGTTATAACATTCAACCTACCTTTTATCATACCTTTTTTCATTATTTGATCTTTCTCCATTTGACCTCGAATAATTTTGTCTTTCATGACCTCGATGAATTAGAGTTTAAATTACTCTCATCAAATTTTCTTTGACCATAATTTCCTCGTTCTCGATCTCTGAAATCACCACGTCCACAATTGTTGCCATGTCCTCAACCTTGATTGCCTTTTTCTTGGCTATCTTCTTTATCTCTCAACAGCAACTTGGACCGGAAAAATTGCTCAGTTGTATGTTTGTTCTTCTTGAGAAGCTTCTCTTTATAGGCTTGTAAGGAACTCATAAGTTGATCAATTGACATTGTACTCAAATTCTTTGATTCTTCAATAGCTACAACGATTAAATTAAATTTTTCATCCGATGAGTGAAGTATCTTTTCTACCACTTGCTCATCATCTATCGTCTCACCATATCTTTTCATTTCATTTACTTCTACTAGCAATTTTGAAATATAATTTGAAACCGATTCAGATTCCTTCATATGTAGTGATTCATAATCACCTCTCAATTTTTTTAGGCGAACCTTCTTGACTCAATCTGCTCCTTTGTATGTATTCTTCAAAATTTGGCATGCCTAATATACAATAGTTGCTCCAAAAATTTTGGATCATCGATGGCTTGATAAATGATGGTGGGAGCCTTTTCGTCTTTCTTTCTTGTATTTTGCAAAACTTCTCATTGAGCTTGATTTAAAGTCACATCACTTTCTAGTTCTTTGTAACCATTACTGACAATGTCCCATACATCTTGTGAACTAAGTAGAATTTTCATACAAATACACCAACTGCTATAATTTTCTTTCATAAATCGAGGCTCTTGGAAGGAAACCAAATTGTTATTTGCCATTTGCATAATAATTATTGTTTTTCAAACTCAGGCTCTGATACCACTTTGTTGGAAGCGTGTGATGGACACTCACAAATAAATAACTAACAAAATATTATTTAAAAGGAAACAAAAAAAAATTTAATTGAAAGACTCTTCAAACTTGGTTCACACTTTGGATTGAACTCTCTTTGTGTGTTTTTCTCTACATACTTGGATACATGTCAATCCTATTTTTAGTATTGTCATAGATAAATTTAAATACATAACTCACACTCTAATTAAACATACATGGAATAATTAAAATCCTACACTTAATTTATGTGAAACTCTACTAAATTAACCTCTACATTAACCTACTTAATTAACTCTCATCCATTAATTTTTCCAACTCTCATAAATAAATTCATCTATAACATATCTAATAAAAACATGTTTAATTTTCGACATTAAAGAATACGCCAGGCCTCTTAATTAGTTGAATTAGGAGCATATGGCAATCCTTATGTCTTGGGGGCAGTTCCACGTAACTTTCTAACTATTCTCTAGAGTTGTTTGTTGGTAATTTAGTTGTTCATACAATTTTTTATAGAATTTCGAAGCTTTTCAGGAAGAATAGAAATAAGAGTAAAATGTTAAAATTTATCAAGATGATAAATCTCGTTGCTGGAGATAAAATTGGTAATTTGTCCATAAGCAAGAGATTGTTGGAATATGGAGCCAAATACGATGTCATCGCAAAACAACAAAGATGGACACAAGCTCACACAAGTAAATATTGGAGCTTGGCCCATTTGACATAGGTCCATGTTTGACTAGAGTATGGTCACACACACACATGTATATATATATATATATGTGTATATGTATATATATATATATATATGTATATATATGTGTATATGTATATGTATATATGTATATGTATATATATGTGTATATGTATATGTATATATATGTGTATATGTATATGTATATATATGTGTATGTATATATATGTATGTATGTATATATTTGTATGTGATCTTGATTCACGAGGCTACAATTTTGAAAGATTTATTTTTCTCTTAAAAAAAATGGCTTCTCTTACTTTAAAGAGCCCCATATTTTATGGGATTCTACTTTTCCTCTATAGTTGATAGACGTAGTTAACTCTAACTTGGATAGTTGATTTTTGGTGAGTTCTTTCGGTACCTCTTTTCTTATAATATTCTCTTTAAGAAAAAAGAAATATTTTTCCTATTCGCATTTGTAGCTTATGGCAACAAAGTAATTTTGTGACGAGTAAGGCGGGTTTGAGAATGATTCTTAAAAATTATTTTTCTCATTTTTAAAATCATTGTGAAACTTAGTTTTAATGATTCAAAACTCAATTATGAATAAATGAAATTGCATTTAAAAGTATAAAATTAAATATTAAATTATTTTGAATGATTAAAATTGTGTTTTGAAGAGATTTTGAAAATGAAAGAAGTGATTTAACAATTTTACAATCACTTACAATCAAACGATTTTGGAGAGAGAGAAAATGTTTCCATAGAATTTTGTATTTCTCTTTGCTATTAATGTAAGATAGTTGTGATCCTAGTTAGACCATTCCTAAGAAATTTTTAGCGCAAGTTTCAGAGCTCTTGTGTAATTTCTATCATTGAAGTGCTTGCAGTTGGATGCTAGATGTAGCCCCGAAATGGGGACGTATTAGTATAAACTTTTGGGGTCGTTTTCTTCTTTTTCCTTATCTTCCAATTTATTATTTTGTGGTCGATTACTTATTTGGTTCTACACTGTGAAGTGACACTACAAAAATTTTGAGTTTTAATGTCGGTTTAAAACCGACATTAAAAATCCATTTTCTTTTAAACCAACATCATACATCCAGTTTCACTTTTTTCAACCAACATTAAAGCCCAAAATTCTTGTAGTATGAGAATGTGAAACATGATTCGGTTTAAAAGAAACAAGTGTTATCATAGTCATGACCCTAGCTTTGTCATGTTCATAGAGTCCTCAAGTCACGAACAAAGAAAAATTATTAAGTCTCAGTTTGTGCTCTATTTGGGTAGCCTTGTCATTTTCTCTACCTTGGAAATAACAACTGTGATCCGTGCCCATACTCTGATTGATGTTGACTTAAAAGGATATTAAACGGTATGTCCTCAGGATAAAAAGTTGATTGAGGATGAATTGGATGTGCCTCAAGATGAAGAGGCAAGTGGCCAAGTTGAACTTGATGTGCCTTGATAATTAGAGCAAGCTTTATGAGGGAATCAAATTCCTATACAGAAGTGTATGAATGTCGGTGCTATTGACTTCAATTTTAGAAAACATGAAAAATAGAGAAAATAAAAACACAAGATAAACAATTAAGCATGCTTTTATTGAGAAAAGAAATCTTACTTTCGAAGACTCTCTTCAACGAGTTTCCTTTGCCCAGTAATGAACTCCCACAAACACAAACTTCTTCTTCGAACAAGAACCAAAAGAACACTGCCACTAGTGTCTTCTTTGCTATTTTCAGGCAAGAACCGGATTGTAGGATCCAAACCTTTTGGAGAAGGGAATTAATTTTTACAGAGAAATTTTCTGTAAAAAAAAAAAAAAAAAAAAAATTGTGAAAATGAGAGAGATCTTGTGAGAGAGAATTGCGAAAGAACTTGCGAGAGAATACCTTCTATTCCCTCTTTTTTGTAATACTCACAATTAAGAGAGGGGAAGTTTATTGAAGGAGTTATAACTCCCCTCCATTAACCCGTTAGATAACATTCTATGGGAGTTATCTTATTTAATTTTATATATATTAAATCTAATTTAATGTATAACTTAATAAATAATATTAATTAACTAATAAATTAAAGATCACATATTTAATTAAAATAAATTTAAATTATATTCAAATATAATCCTCTCTCATAACATGTAGTTTTAACATGAATTTCATTCATATTAATTAATATTTGAATCTTATTTAAATATATATACTTCTCTTATATTATAAATTTTAATTTTAAATGTTATAAAAAATTAACTTTATATTATAACGTTTTCATATACATTATATTAATTGTTTATCATACAATTAATTTATATTCTTATTTAATTTGAACAATTTAAATTAATCCAAAACTAAATGATTCTTGATTTATCCTTAGTGAGCTAGTAAGAGGACTTGATGGATCAACAGATTAAAAATTTCAATGATACAAGATTAATTAATTAAACTCTTTAATTAAATTAATCAACATCCATTAATCAAGTCACTCCATTAAAGACCTACAACTTTATTCTTCACACTAAAGATATATTAACCATTACTAGTAAGTCAATCCTTCACAAACTATTCGTAACTACAGCTAGATCAAATTATCATTTTACCCTTGTAATTACCTCTTACTTTTTAAGTATTACTGATTCCTCTAATGAACAATCAGTTTATACTCCAACTATAAACTAAATCCCTCTCAAACCAATGAGAGGGGAAGGCCTCATTGTTCAACACCCGGAATCAGCAAACGGTATTATAAAAAGAAATTAATCATTTCGCGGTTCGGTCTTATACAAACTCTTTGTATAGAATACCTCCACTTACATGTCTCCACACAAATGATTTGGATCACATCATTTACAACACTTACAACTCTTGTAACATTTACAAAGTGGGTCATATCCATAATGTCATCAAGATAAAACATCCAATCTTATCCATAAACTACAGACCATTTAGATTAACAACTTGAGCATCATTCACCTATATGTCTACTATATACTATTCAAGTTACATAAATAACCTTAGATCTTAGTTTATTGAATTGAGTTAATACAATCTAAATGTCAAATAAAATAGCTTCTTTATTTCATTAAATAAATAATTCATATATACAATTTGCAAACTACGAGAACAACGAAATTTAGGACATCAACCTCAACTCTCTCATGATTGGAAGTTGGACAAATTTGTTCAAGAAGAGGTTCAATGTCACTTTGTTTGAGGGGATGATGGTTATATATAGGAAGCCAAAGAAAAGTCTCACATTGGCTAGGAAATGAAGTGATCATGAGTATATGGGACAATTACATATATTTCATTGTGATCACAAGGCCTTTTGGATGAAATCAAAAGTAAACTCAGGAGGATTTATGCCATATATTAATATACTATTATGGAGATGAGGGTTGTGTTGTTCCCCAACAAAAAAAAAACCCTACCACCAATATATGGTATTGGCATTCAGCTTAGGTCTAATTGCTCAAATAATATAACATGCATTCTAAACAAATCTTATCAAATTCTTCAAAATAGAATGGGTAAAGTTTTTTTTTTTTTTTTTTTTTTTTTTTTTTTTTTTTTTTGGAGGATGTAAGGTTTTGAGAATGAAAAGGTAGGGAACAATAGACAACATGATTTGAAGAAGCACCTATAGATTCTTCAAGTTGGGAGCTCATGGGGTGTCAAGTTCACATGCTATCAAGTGCATTTAGTTTGTGAAAAGGATTTCCTAGAGAAACTTTATTCCTAGGTATTTCCATAAGGAATCCTTCATGTGTCTACCTAATTAACCTATATATGAACAACATGGATATGTAGCCAAATGTGGAAACATAAGACCCTCTATTTCATCTCATCATGAGGTGACTACCTAGAAAGACCTAAAACTCAAAACCAAGTTAGCATATAAACTGTTTTAGTGGATGCAACAATTTGTTAACTATAAACTTAATCAAACATAATAGTACTTAGTGAACCCACAAAAATTTACACTGAATGAGAATTGTATTTCTTAAATGTTGTTTTATTAAGATTGTTTAGAATTGAAAAAAAAATCCTCTTTGATATTTTTTACTAAAATATTGTTGAGAGAACCGAATAGGAATAATGAATGTTATAACTTACAACCATTTGCAAAGGAATTACACATATTTTGTTTAAATCTCAACCATGTTATGAATACATATATTACACCCACTTTTTAATAGATATCATTTATCATGATTAGGAATCGGATTATTCGTCGGACTTAAGTCCATGTTGGAAGTGATTTTGAAATAGTGAAAATCACTTCTATTATGTTTCAAATCACTTTAAATATTACGCATATTTAATCACTCAAAATCAAATTAATGTTTAGTTCTATACTTTTAAATGCAATTTTTATATCATCAAAAATTATTTTAGATACCAAAATGAGCATAGCTCAAATTGACATATTGTTTGTACTGACCATCTTGAAGGTAGAGGTTCCATTTGTTGAGAATCCTACATTGAAAAAACCAAGGAATGCCACACTACTTATAAGATAGTATGGGGTTCCATCTCAAAACTAATTGGTTTGACATGGAACTCCATACTATCAAATATGGTATCAAAGTCCGTAAAACTCAAACGGGTGTTCTATCCAATAAAAATAGATCTGATCAAGAATGGTGAACCCAAAAGAAATACCATCTTGAGGAGGCATGTTGAGAATCTCACATCAGAAAAATCGAGAGATATCACACTAATTATAAGATAGATGGACTACTCCTCCCATGCTCTGATACCATCTTAAATCCCCAATTGACCCAAAAAGTTTAATCTAATGGGTGAAGGTAATATATCACTTAACAACATTCCCCCACCCCCACATGCATATTATTAAAAAAGATTATTTTGGATGAATAAAAACAGGTTTTGGAGTAATTTTAAATATGACAAAAGTGAGATTTTAGCTCTTTCAAAATCATTCTCAAACATGCCCAAACATATCGGATTTAAGTTTCCTAGCTAAAACTAAAAGTACTATCTATATTCAATCCACACTCATCATCTGTTGCATCTAATTTCATAATTTCTGTATATTTTTTCTTATATAACTCACACATTTATATCTCATATTTGATATTTGATCTTTTCTCTTTCTTTTGTCTTTTTCTTGTGATATTATGTTCCAATTCTTTTGTTATGGCCTCTAGAAAATTTGTTACATTTTATCCATGGAGGTTTATCTTTGTACCTCTCTCTCTCTCCAAATAAATTTCCCCATCTAATATTTGAAATTCTAGATTATGAGGGAGGGCACCTTAGTCATTGTACAGGTGCAGTCCTTTTAGTTTTGCTTGATGTTGCAAGGTATAGGATAATTTAGTATATTATGGGAACATATTTTTTAGTGCAACTTTCATTACTTACACACTTGTGCTACCCAATTGCAGTGGTGCAGGAGCTCACTCTTTTATATCAAAGTTAATTTTACTAAATTAAAACAATTTTGATGCAATGGCATTCTTTAGCTCACTTATTGACTCCATTTAGTTCTGTCATTTTTATATGATTGAGAGTGTGGTTCAATTTTTAGGGTGTAGAGAGGGTAACAGCGTTGTAGGAGAGATTGTTTAAAATATTTGAGATTATAGGAGGGTGTGTGCTTGGATATTGTTTTCAGCGTAAGGGTACTTGCTTAGATACTGTCATATTCATAAGTCGCGGCCCTTGATTCGTTTTTATATTGGAGATGGACGATGTTGTTTGATATGATCCTTGAGTAGATAATGACCCTATTCTTCAAGCAATTTAGTACGATAGTTATTTTAGATCCACATAGTTCCCTCCAGGTTAAGGTTTGTGATTTCCTCCCGCCATATGGGACTTGGGTTTGACCTTCGAATTCTAGAGAGATGAAGCAAGTACAATCGACCGTGGTTGAGGTTGGAAAGGAGGATCGTGTGACTAGACTCCCTTGTCATTATGACAAAGTGTTTTCTATCTTTAGTATATGATAAATCTTGTGACCTCGGCATCTTGTGGTGTCTCTTAGTCAAGTCTCCTTCGATTTAGAGGTAATATTCCTAGACACTTTTTCATTATGTCTAGCTTACTATTCGGAAACGGTTAGACATGTGATCATCATTAGTAGATGGTGTCCTGATATCCATAGTGTCTATATTCTTTGCACTAATGGAATTGAGTTTCGAGACCATTTACTCTTTGATTGTCCTTTTAGCAGGCTATTTAGGGAGATGTGATATTGTGGGGATACAATGCTCGACTGGACTTATTACATTTGTGCAGATAATTGGTTACAACGTAAGGTCTAGAGAGTGGGTGTGCAATTATTTATGTCATATTTGGAGAGAATATAATCTTTGTGTCCATGGGGCTACCTTACAATCAACCCTCCTCACGTGCCTAGTTAGGTTGTGAGGTTTGATGTTCTTTGTTGTTCTAAGTAGCTTGAGGCTTATGTTCATGGGAGACATGTTGGCTCTTGTTCTTGGGACCTGTTTTCTTGAGTTGTATTATGTGAGCTTTTATTTTATGTGTTCGGTTGTTTTCTTTGTCCTTGTCCTTTTAGCTCTTCAAGTTGTGTTATGTTTGTGTCTTAACCTCAGATTATAAAATCTTTTCTCTTTCTTGTAATTCAATACCTTGAAGAAAAAAAAAATCACTTTTATTAAGCCTCAATAGCTCAATGTATGTTCAAGTCTTATTTGAATATATTAGGCAGGGAGTTCTTAGATATTTATGCTTTATAGGATAATGGGGCGGGGGAGCATTTTTATATACAAAGTGTTATTAGGTACGTTGTTAGTTGATTAAGGTTCCAAATTGTCTCTTGATACTATTTGAGGTTTTATTTTGTTTGTAGATTGAGAAATAAAAACATTGTTGGTTAGTTATATTCATGTTTCCTATTAGAAAAAAATGGTTGGTTAGCTACATGTGAAATCCTATTTTTTTTATTATTTGAATTATTGCCACAAACATGACGGCCACAAACATGACGGCCATAATTAGTCCTTAAAACTTTTTTATCCCAACACTTTTTCCTAATGGACAATGATGGGCTCTGGAATAAATGTCATTAGGTGCAAGTATACTCTGCCATAAGTAGGTATAAAGAGGACGAAGTCCAAGTATCAAATCTTGGGGAATATAGTACAATAAAACAATTTCAACCAAAAAATAATAATAATAATAAGACCTCGTCTAAGTTTGCAACCGATAGGTAACCAAGAAAACGGATTGATTTGTGGTGTGCTTGTAAAATAAAGTAAATAAATGTTGGAAAACAGTAGAAAACAATTGAGAAAAATATAATGTAAAAGGATAGGAAAGAAAGATGACATTCAAAAACCGTTTCAACATCACCTTTGGGGGAAGTTGCACCCACCGTGTGCACACATTTTCTTTACTCAATTAGACCCAGGCACAATTTGGCATGCAACCCACGTACACTCGTATCTTTATTTTTTCAAGCCTAGAAGAGTCAAGCCATATGCAATAAAATTGTGCCCACAATCTATCTTAATCAACAATTAGCAACATGAATCTAATCCAACTCATATTCAACTCTTTTTGAAAATTACCTTTAGGAAATTAAGCAATTACACACATGTGTTTGTTAATTTTCTTATTTATATTTTCCTTTTCTGTTAAAGAAATTTATAGTTTATGATTTTTCCTAATTTATATTTTCCTTTTTAATATTTTCCTTTTCAAATATTTTCCTTTTCTGTTATATTCTTAGTGTCTATTTATTATGGAATTCATTGTATCTTGATTAAGTTAACTATTCAATAAAATATACAAAAGTAACACAATATCAGACCTATAAGTCCTAGGGTTTATACTTTTCAACCACTGCTTCTGTTCGATCTCTGCCTCCATCGATCTGCCATCAACGGAGGCAGATCCAAATTTGGTTCACTTGCTTAGTTGATTCTGCATTCTTGTTTTTCAGTTTAAGATTCCGTTATGTTTTCTAATCTTTTAGGGTCTCTAATTTGTTTTTAAATCAGCAGTTCATGAGTTCTATTTTAGATCTTTCTATGAGGATCTCTGTTTTTAGCCTAGAAGTTCTCCATGTGTCTAGTTCTTCGTGGGTTATGTCTCCAGACTATAAGCTCTTTGTTTTTTAATACTTCGTGGGTATTTACTCCAACTCAGAAGTTCTCTGTGTTTTAGTTCTTCGTGGGTTCTATCTCCAACTCATATCTTCCATGATTTGATTCGGGAGTTTTCTTCAGTTTTCATCATCAGCTTCAGCCGGCCGCTTCACAAACTCGAGTTAGTTGTTATGTTGAATAATAAGCTTAATCAAAATACAATATTAAGGCAAATAAATGGACACCAATAGACCCAATATAGGAAAGAAACCAAGAAAGAAAAAATACATAAAAGGAAAATACTAATTAGGAATTAACTCTTAATTTACTTTAACAACCTTCTTCAAACTCAAGGTGGTAGAGTAACAACTAACTTGAGTTTATGTAGCGACCAACCGAAGCAAATGACGAAAATCAAAGAAAACTCCTGTCACACCCCGCCCCGTACCAGCACTTCCTGAGTCCGAGGAGAGGCGTTAGGGACCGCAGATACCACCCTTTTGTGATACCTACTGTCCAACTAGACCTTTTTACTAAACTCCATAAATTTTAAGTCAAGGAGATGACAACAACTGATTAAGTAGGCCCATTTTATTACAACAATGTAATGTTTATACAACTTCATGACTTAACTACAAAGTTTACAACAACCACTCTTAAAACCCTCTGGAAGTGCGACTATGGCATGTAGCAGACCTTGACCTTAGCAGCACCCTAGAACTTCTCACCTTTCGCTACCTGGGAAGAAAACATGAAATAACAGAATGAGCTTCACAAAGCTCAGTGAATGGTAAGCAACTTCTAGAGTTTATTTCAACTCATAAATAACAAGCATATCATAAATACGAGATTACATTCAAACCTCATCTTCGAATGGATCTATTCTCAACTCTATCTACATGTACGGTAGATAGCTAAATTGATACTTAGAATGAGTATGTTGTCTACCTACACACATGGTAGATAGTTAGCTGTTACTAATTACAAACGCTTACTCTTTTGCGTTTTCATTTTGTTTCCAATGTCTCTTATGTATACATAGATCCCCACTCATGGGCTCAGAAGCTAGACCCGTCGACCCTCTGATCATCTCATACGAGGATCTTCCCACAGGCTCAGAAACTAGATCTCTCGGTCCCCTGACCATCCCATGAGGTTTTTCTTTTCGGGCTCAGGAACTAGGTCTATTGACCCCCTGACCCTCCCGATCACATAATCTCATTCTCATGCTAGATACTCATTTATAACATAATCATGTACAATTTACTCTAAAAGATATGCTTTAAGACTTAAAGGAAATTACCACTCACCTTGGTAAGGATAGGAATCTTTCTCTTAGAAGTTCCTTGATCTTTTCGGGCTCCTCTTTTGAACCCTAAATTCCAGATTCAACTTAAAGCTCAGATTACTCATAGTTCTAGGCTTTATCTTGAGATACTTCCTTCTACAAATATGCTCTAAAATATCTCAGAAAGCTTAGCTTAAAATCTTAGCTCAGAAATCCTTGTGGTTTATTCGAAATCTTCAAAACATCAAGAATGGCCCAGCTTATCCGATAGCTCGACCCTTCTGTCTTTTCCTTATTGTCTAGCCCGATTACTTGGAGCTTCTTCTCCAAAATCCCTATCCTAAAAACTAGACTCTTTTAGCTTTCATATGGATTTAGAATCACTTCAAATGCACGAGTATTCTGGGAGATATCCTTGTTTGAAGTTGATGCTACTTCCAGATCACTGTCCGACAACATCTTCTTCTCTTGGAACCTCATGACCAACGCATAGCTATCTCCGAATCTACTCTTAAACACTCTTCCTACTATATTTCAAGGGGATTTCGGATTATGTACTCAAAAGAAGGCTTGTGGTGGTATTTATAGGCTTAAGGAAATAATCTTTCTCATCTTTACCAAGCCTCCAATGCAAGACACCTCCTACTCTTGAAGTGTTTGCACCATATTTTGCCACCACTTACTCCCTTGAAATTCACCTACTTCCATGCCACATACCTACTTGAGTTGTCCTTCTCATGCATAATACTTCCTTTGCATGAAACTTAATTCGTCCAGCTCCTACTAACTCAAGTCTACCCATCTCTCGGTACAACCATTTGTCCATATGAGCTCACTAATTTTGCGTAACGCAATCCTCAGCACCACCCCATCATTTAGTTCTTGCTTCTATCATCTAGCTTCAACAGCCCATCGTGTAGCTCAATCGTTTATTAAACGATCTCGCTCTCAACGATTTCTCTGATTTCACTCTCAACGATCTCGCACATAGTCTATCGCTTAGCTACTGCGAGCATCGTTTACCTCCATCGTTTAGCGTTGATGCCTTATCGTCTAGCATACACGCCCATCGCGTAGTGCCATCACCTAGCGTCATCGTCTAACGCTTAACACTATCGTCTAGTGCTATTGTTTACCGCTATCACCTAGCTTCTACGCTTATCGTCTAGCACTTACACTGATCGTGTAGTACTTTGTTTATTGTATAGCCTGATCGTCCAGCGCCCGCTTACACGATCGTCTACCTCATCATGTAGCGCTGCTCACTTACTAAACGATCGTCTACCTCTTCGTCTGCCCAATGCTTTGCGTTTAGCCTCTCGCTTTCTCTGCTCTCGCTCACACATACCCAATGCATGAGCAACTCTTGGCAACGCCTCTTGCTAATACTTCGGCCAATCATGCATCCAACCTTACAAACGCATGGTTGCTTTCTCATCTTATGCATTAATGTCTCCTAACATTTAATGCATGGGTCCTTTTTTTTACCTTACACTTAGCCAAATTCCACCATTTAAGGCCTAACTCAAAACTACTCAAAGAAAATCTATTCAACACTTAGAAATTTCCTTTACTTCAACATTGGATTTAACTTTCACTTAGTTTCCCTTAATCGCCTGTTTAAATAGGAAAAATGGAAATTCGGGTTTCACAACTCCTTAATAAAATCATGGTAAATCTAGGTTGGAGACAAAACCCATGAAGAACTAAAACACTGAGGACTTCTGGGATGGAGAGAGTGCCCACGAAGAACTAAAACACAGAGAACTTCTAGGCTGGAGAGAATACCCCCGAAGACGGAGAATTTCTAGGCTAGAGAGAATACTCATGAAGTACTAAAATGCAGAGAACTTCTGGGCTGGAGACATAACCCACAAAGAACTAAACACATGGAGAACTTTTGGGCTAGAAACAGAAATCCTCATAGAGAGATTTAAAACATAGACCCTAAAAGATCAAAACATATAACAGAGGCTGAAACTAAAAAACAAGAACGCAAAATCAACTAAGCAGGTGAACCAAATTTGGATCTGCCTTTGTCGATGGCAAATTGACGGAGACAGAGATCGGATAGAAGCAGTGGCTGAAAAGTATAAACTCTAGGACTTATGGCTCTGATACCATGTTAGTTTTGTACCTATTATGTTGAATAATTTGCTTAATCATAATACAATAATAAGGCAAATAAATCTACCAATAGACCCAGGAAACAAACCAAGAAAGGAAAAGTACACAAAAGAAAATTACTAATTAGGAATAAACCCCTAATTTACTTTAATACCCTCCCTCAAACTCAAGGTGGTAGAGTAACAATCAACTTGAGTTTATGAAGTGGTCAATTGAAGCTGATGATGAAAATCGAAGAAAACTCCTGAATCAAATCATGGCAGATCTGAGTTAGAGACAAAACCCATGAAGAACTAAAACACAGAGAATTTCTAGGCTGGAAAGAATACCCACAAAGTATTAAAACACAGAGAACTTCTGGGCTGAAGAGAATACCCACGAAGTACTAAAATGCAGAGAACTTCTGAGTTAGATACATAACCCACGAAGAACTAAACACATGGAGAACTTCTAGACTAGAAACAGAGATCCTCATTGAGAGATCTAAAATAGAACCCATGAACTGCTGATTTGAAAACAAAACAGAGACCTTGAAAGATCATAAAACGTAACAGAGACTGAAATTGAAAAACAAGAATGCAGAATCAACTAAGCATGTGAACCAACTTTGGATCTACCTCTGTTGATGGTAGATCAACAGATGCAGAGATCAGACAGAAGCGGTGGCTGAAAACTATAAATCTCCTAGGCCTTACGACTCTAATACCATGTTAATTTTATATATATTATGTTAAATAATTAGATTAATTAGAACACAATACTCACGCAAATAAATAGACATCAATAGACCCAACAAAGGAAAGAAACCAAGAAAGAAAAAATACATAAAGGAAAATATTAATTAAAAATAAATCCCTAATTTACTTTAACAATGCCTAAGGTTAATTTAAAGCTTGGATTATTAGGCTTGTAATTCTAGTGATTCTATAGGGATTAACCTATTTCTAAGGGTCAATTGAAATTATATGTCTAAACTTTTCTCCTATATTGCACTTATAAATACTACTTATTATCTTAATCTTTCAATGATAGGCTCAATATTATACACCATAACCTAGGTGACAAAACACATTCACAATATGTAATAAGAATAATAAAAGCCAAGGATTAACTAAATGCTGAGTGAAAGTAAAATTATACAAATGGAGCTTTTTATTTCGTCCTTAGGGTATTGATCTACATCTTTGAATCCAGTGAGAATGATGAGCTCATAATGAAAAGTAAAAATACAAGAAACAAATAATGAAAGAACTCATATTACTAAAAGAACTCATATTATCTAGTTAACTCAAGAAATAAATAATAGCATAGTCTTTCTATTTATAGAGGAAGTGCGGAAATCGAGATGAACAGTGCATTTCTCTTTTCTCCCCAAATGAATATTTACAAGTTAACCATAATTAATACTTAATTAAATTTAAGATAATTGCAATGGGAGCAATTTTAAGAATAATAGATAATTATATATCAACATTTTTAAATATTACAAATATAACAAAATTTATCTAACATAGACTCTTAGTGATATGGTCTATCACTGATAGACCCTGAGAACTCAACCTAAATTTTGTTATATCTATAAATTCTTTTGCACTGTGCTATATAAGTTAATACTTTGAGTCTAATTACTATATTTACAACCCTCCTTTAAATTTAACTTTTTTAAAAAATAAAATAAATTGTAATATATATTTATATTTTTATTGTAAAGAAAAAACTACCGATGTTGGTATAGGAACAGTTGCAAATATAGACATTGGACTCAAAAGTATTAGCAGATATAACATAATATTAAAAAATTGCAAATATGGTCAAATTTAAATAGTCTATCACTATTATTGGTAGGAGTCTATCAGTGATAGACCATATCACTGAGAGGAGTCTATCAACGATAGAAATCTATTGCCAATAGACTTCAGAGTCTATCAACGATAGAAATCTATTGCCAATAGACTTCAGAGTCTATCAACGATAGAAATCTATCGCTGATAAACTTGTCTATATTTACGAATTTTTTTAAATGATATTATACATTTGATTATCATTCCTAAAATCGCTCCCAATTACAATAACCCTTAGTATTATCTTCCATTAATTCTCGTCGTTTTAGTACCCTACAATCACTCTACCCTACCACCATGGATGCTCCACTTTGTCTTAATAAATATAATCATCCTCATCTTTGGAAGACGATGATGAATAAAATTATAATAAATTTCAAAACAACCATATATTTTCATTAATTTTAAAAATTAATATTAATTAATTTAAAAATATTTTTAAAAAAAAATACCTACAAGCCATAGTGGTCAAGGTCATTATGGTTAAAGCACCCTATTAAATTTGGATACAATGGAAAACATTTGGATCCAAGTCCTCTCATTTTCTCATTAGTCATTATCTTTTAATATAACAATGATGATGATAAAAATAATAATTGCAAAACTACAAAGTGGATTTTTACCATATGGGGCTTCCTATATTCTATGTGGGGTCCTTTTGTTGTAGCATTGGGAAACATGGTTAATCAACCAGATATTTTTATCTATAAGTTGAAATAAAGTACAAAATCCAATATATTTGTGATTCAAAAGAAAGAAAAAAAAAAAAAAACCCAATATTTGAAAGCATGAATTTTTAAAATCTAATTAATCCATGAAGTCAATGTTCCATTAATGATACAAAAGGGAGATCTATGGTGGTCAACATCAAAGGAGTGATTTAAATTATTACTAAGTAGATTATATGTTGCATGTTAATACTTAAAAATAAGTTTTATTTATTTATTTATTGGGATACCTAGCATTTGGATAATTGTATTGATTCAAAATTTATGAAAATGCCTAAAAATACTATTTCACTATATATATGTGTTTTTTCATACGAGAATTAATTATAATTATATGTTATTCAAATTTAAAGATTTTACGCTACATTAACTCATATGTATTAGGGGTGATCTCGGACAAAGGGCATAATCGAAATCAAGCCAAAATATAAATGATTATCATGCTTTTCATTAATTTGGTTTTAAGAGATTAGTAATCAATTAGGATGGCATGAGAAACTATTATTATTAAAAGATAATAATTAGGAATTTAGTTGCTAAGTTTAAACATATCAATGACACAAGATTTTATTGAAACTTGTGCATGACTTAATGAAATCAACACCTTGGACCGCTTTTATTTTTTGAGATTCGATCTTTATCTTTTAAGTTTTTCTTATTGGTTTTGCAATTATCACACATCTTACTTCTGTTACTTAAATAAAGACAACATAATTTTAAAATACCTAAATTCATCTAGACATTTGATCTCTTCTAAGGACGATACTTCAATCTCTGAAGATCGTCTTACTGTATTATAACTTGACGTGTGCACTTTGCTCAGAAATCTACATGATTGAGGCATATATGATTTTCAAAACTAATCATAAAGAAGGGTCTAAATCAAGTCAATTGCTTATGAAAATTTAATAGCTTAGTTGATACAAATCGTAAATTTCACACCATGCTTTTCGGACAAAATCTGAAGAAGTGTGTAAACTGATAAACTTATATAAGCTCGGCATTTAAATTGATACAAAAATTAGTTTAAGGTTTTAATTGATATAAACTCTAAAGTTTAAAAGTTAAAATGGATATATATATTTTTTTTTTTGTCATATGCATCCATCAAACTTTTAATAACATAATCTCTTAATTTTAAATTTATGAATGTGAAGATAATAATATTGTTGTGATTCATTATAAGAATTTTGACTTTTTTTTTTTTTAAGTTGTTCTTCAGTTTTTCATTAAAATAATAATTATGAACATTTTTATTTTTCCTGACATGAGGATCACTTTTATCCTTTTCTTAAATAGTTGTGCAATATTGTAAATAGTTGTGCAATATTTTTTTTTTTTTTTACCAATCCGAAAATTCGGATTGGTTTGATTGACAACCCAAATGATTCAAATAAAATTTCCAACTCAACCCAATCCAACCCTTAAAATTCGAGTTAGGTTGGGTTGGATTGTCGGGTTATAATTGTTTTTTTAGTTTTTAATGAAAAATATGTAAATTTATATACAACACATGACAAATAACTAAAATCTCATAAAATTAAGATGCTAAATACCAAATATCTATGATATTTATTGTAAATTTTAAACAAAGATAAATATCATAACAATTTTAAAATAAAAATATTAAAAATTCAAAAATTAATCAATACAAATAAATCAAATTTTAAACAAGGTTGGATTAGGTCAACACATATTTTTTTTAGTCAACCCATAACCCAACCCAGTCCAATAAAAATAGAAAAATTCAACTCAACCCAACCCAAAGAACAAAACTAACCCAACCCAACATTTACATTTTGAATTGGATAGTCCAGATTGTTCAGGTTGTCGGATTATTTGAACAACCCTAACTCTTACCGTTTTTGTTATTTTGTTCATACTCCCAAAATCATACTTGTTCGTTAATTTAACATTAGAAAATACATGGAAAAAAAATGCAATAATTTATACCGTAAAAAAAAAATTGAAGATTACCTACTAATTATCTGATTTTGCTCTAGAAGTAAATGAAAAAGTGGTTTTTAAAAAGATAATATACAATAAGTTTTATCAAATGCTTAAAATTGTGATAAATATTTTAAACTCACTTCTAAGTGCTTAAAAATTAATATTAATTATTTACATAAGTAATTAGTTTTTCTAATCTAAAATTATAATTTACTAAGAATTATTAACCTTTTCTAATTTAATATTAAGTTACTGAATACTGTAACTAGTTTTCTCTAATTTAAAATTAAAATTTATTGTACGCTAGTAATATTTTTCAAATTTGAAATTAATTTATCTAAATGTCGTAATTAGTTTTTTCATTAATTTCTCTTTAATGACAATTAATAAAAATCATAGATTGATGACACTAAAAAACAGTCAAAGAGTAAAAAAAAAAACAATGCAAAATTCCCTTTTCTCTTGCCAAAAGCATTTTTATAATTTTCAATTTAATATCCCTAATGAACTGTCACTCTTTAATGACGGTTAGTTCCAGTCATAAACTAGCAACATGAAAAAACTATCGTAATAGTTGAAAAATCAAAATTTTCTTTGTTTTTCCCACCAAAATCACTCCTTTTTCATTTTTTACAATTAATAACTATTATTTACCGTCATAAATTTGTGACACGAAAAAATCCATTTTTTTTCAATAAAAAGCACGTGAGTTTAACTTTTATTACTATTTCTCATCACTCTTTCTTCCCGTGTCATTGAAAAGCCAAAATTGTTGTAGTGTTAATTATGTTATATGTGAAGAAAAGCAAGAGGGCAGAGTGTAATAAAATCAATTCCACACAAACGCATGCAAATTAAAGGTTTCAAATGCAAAAGAAATTTAAATAATGTCCTTTTTGGAGAAGGACATTTCATCTGTTAAGTCACTTTCCCACTCTATATTTTTTAAAAATTTGCATAATGACCCCTCTTTCCCATCCCTTCTCATTGCCTATTCTAAACCCTAAAACCCTAAACCTTGAACCTCTATTATTTCTACCTTTATAGCCTTTCTTTTTAACCAAGCCTTGTGTAAATTCAAACCTACATATACCCTTTACTTTCAACCTTTTTCCTTTCCCCTTTTGTGACCACTTTCTCTCTCTAAACAACTTTAAAACCTACCTAATATGATCTTCCTTTATTTTAGTCTCAATTATTTCAAATCATATTGCCTTTTCCTCTCTTTACTTCCTGTCCGAAGTCCATAGTATATGTGTAAAGTTTTAAATGTTGATATCGATGAAAATATCAGTTCCTCAATTCTATAGAAATATAATGGGTATATATGGATAAATTGTCAACATCTTCTTCAAAATTTAAAATATATATTTAAATTAACGAAGGAGTAATATTCACCTTTTATATTAGGGTAATTGTAATTTGTAACAATTTTAAGAATAATAACCAAATGTTAACAATATTTTTTAAAAATTGCAAATATAGCAATGTCTATCAGTTATAGACTTCTATTGCTGATAGACTTGTATGGTCTATCGGTGATAGACCACCAATGATGATAGACCATGAGAGTCTATTTATGATAGATTTTGCTATATTTGCAATTTTTTAAATGTTACTATATATGCTAGTATTTTGAATATGATTACTATATTTACAACTATCTCTTTTATTTCTTATTATTAATATGAAGTTGACATGATTTATACTTGGTTGATATTTTTGTTACATTTCATAGGTTGTTCTACAATACAATAAAAATGTCAAATCACACGTTATGCCAACACGAAACCTACGGACATATGAAAATGTCATGACAATGAAAATTTAAGACGTTAGGTATATGCTTTGAAATGTATTTTAAGATTTCAATTATTCTTAACTTTTGAAAATTTCGAAGGATCTTATCTATAACATTTCAATAACTACAAATATTCTAATCTATATATAAAGGGAAAAAATGAATCACATGAAAAAATATCTAGATTTATGAATTAGGTTGTATTGTTCAAGTATTGATAGAACATATGAGGTTGGGCCTTTATCTAGTTCAACTATATATGCAACTCAAACCTAAGTAGGATGACTTTCGGCTTTGATGCTGACGTGAGATTAAGAAATTATGAACGTACAACACTATAGAGTCGTTATCTTGTTCAACTATATATGCAACTCATCAGCCTTGATGGCAAAATGAGACTAAGTAGCAAAGTACATTATGGCCAATAACATTAATTGTTTTGCATGATTTTTTAAATATTTTAAATTATTTCTTTCACTTTGAAAATAAATGTTCTAAACACTCCAAAATAATTATAAATTAAGGGTGTTCGAGTGATCCGACAACCTGAACAACCAGACTATCCAATCTAAATTCTAAGGGTGGTTTTGGGTTACATTTTTTGTTGGGTTTGGTTGAATTTTTTTATTTTTTTTCGGGCTGGATTGGATTCAAGTTACACTTTTAAAAATTCGGATTTATCCAATCCAATCCGAATTTCTAGTAGAAAAATTGGATGATATAGCAAAATTTTAAGTTCTGTTTGGATGTTTGGTATAATTTGAAATTAATAAGATTTATGGAAAATATCATTTCTGCACGTATTTTTAGCTTTCAATAACCCAAAAATACCCTTTGAAAGATCCTAAAAAATCGATTGCTTTTTTAAAAGTTTTCTTACCTTATATCTTTTAACAGATTTACTTGTTTTTAAAAGAAGATTTACTATCATATTCGAAGGGAAACCGGCAAAGGGTTTGCCACGAAAACGGGAATTGTTCCCATTTTAGTTTTCACAGAATTCATAAATTACTAAATAGAACAATTATACATTATCAATCTAAACTTTACAACATGCTATTAAAATGAGAAATAGGGAAGAAGATGACACTTACCCTTGAAGCCAATCAATTCTTCACGTATTCCCTCGACCCAGATCTTTCTCTTAGATCTCCAATTTGAAAACCCAAATAGACACCACCACAAAGTGGAACCTACTATATTCTCCTTAGGGATTGAGAATAAGCAGGAGGCGTGGGCTCTAGTATGGATTTTGGAAGAGGGAAAGGAGATAAGAGGACAAGGATGATGAGTTTTGAGAAAACTCTTGTCTGTCAAATTTGGAGGAAGAAGATGAAGAATGAATCGTTCAAAACTGAACTGCCCTGTACGTTTTTGGTTGAAAGAATTAGGGGAGTGGGTTACAATTAAATATAAATTTAATTTAATTTAATTTAATTTAAACTAATATATATAATAACTACCTTATTATATATATACACTATATGTTATATCAAATATAACGCATAACCTATAGTTTTATATTGTGTTAAATATGATATAACCTATAGTTTTATTTTCTCTCAACTATGCATAACATTTAATATAAATCACATTTATACTAAAATTTAATTATATGAATCTCATCTATATAATTAATATTTGAATCATATTCAAATATTTAATTCTTCTCAACTATTTATGGTATTTAACATAAACCATATTTATATTAAATTTAATTATATGAATCTCATTCATATAATTCATATAATTAGTATTTGAATCATATTCAAATTCCTCTCAAAATATTTTATATTATAATGTATCCAATACATTATATTAATTATATCACATATATTTAATTTAAATAATTGTCCAATATAATTAATTCCCCTCAATTAATTCGAACAATTCAAATTAATCCAGAATTAATTCTCAATTAAATCCTTGTTGAGTTATAGAGAGTCTTATGGATATGTAGATTGAAGCTCTAATGGTACATGGACAATTAATTAATCAGCCAACAGTGCTATGACCCTTCACAAATTACGGGTGTGGCCACATTATTCAAGCTCCAAAATCAGCCCTTAAGGAATGAGTGAATTTCGTCTTGTGTAGTTGTGTTCCCAACTTCTATCCTCAAAATAATAGGCATATTGAGTTGGCAATCTGACCACTCTCACCCATACAAATCAAAGGATCGTCTTGAAGAGCAAGAGTTCACAACTCACTCAAGATTCAGGTCATGTCACCTATGGGACTAATCATTTCGTGGTCCGGTCTTATACAAACATTTTGTATAGGATACCCCGCTCACAAATGTTTAGGATACCCCGCTCACATGTCTCTATATGGATGATCAGGATCAGATCATTTGTAGTCCTTTACAAAACTTATAACATCTACAAAGTGGGGATAGTGGGTTGTATCCGTAGTGTCACAAAGATAAGGTACCCAACCTTATCCATCTACTACTTTAGGTTATGTTTTAAATAAGATCCACCTATATATCTCTATATACTTATTTAAATTACATAAAATAACCTAGGATCTTAGTTTATTGGATTAAGTGTATGCTCATAAAATAATAATTATTTTATTAATGACAATTTGTTTATACAATATTTATAAACTAGAGATTTAGGATCCCAATCCCAATAATATCTATTATTCATTTTTTAAAATCTAGGTGAAAATTTATTATTTAAATAATATATTAAATTCCAAATCTAGAATCTGAATCGAGATCCAAGGAATAGTTGTTCTTCATTTTCTTAGGTATTTTTTTTTTCTTGTAACATAGATCGATATGGAGGAAAGGGATTACAATGTTGGTCTCGACAATTTGGCTTCAAGCTTTGACATTGGATCTCCAATTCTTCAGAAGTGGGTCTCGCTTCAAAATTTTAACGGTAGTATCATGGCCGCCAAGAGTTTTCACTTCATCCCTTTGAGAATTCTTTCTATGCTAAGCTTGTTACCATTTTTGAAGGAAGTTTACTTGTTTATGATTTTGGAGTCTCCTTTTTAGAAATGGAATTTAGTTGTAACTGAATCAACCAAGTTCTTTAGAGTTTGAATTCTTTTGTCAACAGCGCTTGATTTGAGGTTTTAAGGAAGTTTTATCCTACTTTTTGAATTTTTCTCTCAATTTTACAAATTGTTTAATAAGCCTGTTCATTTGCTAGTTAATTCCTTCCTCGCTTACCCATCAATTCTAAAAGTGATGATGCACCAAAAAATAAATAGTTAAAGTGCTTTTTCACTCATATAATTCCTTGCCTTTGTTAATTTTTTCTTTCGAATACATTATATTTAAACTTTTTTTCTTTCGATTTAGTATACTATATTTGTGGGTTTAATCTCAAAGAAATTGTGAATACAATGTATATGTATAAGTTATGTTGCAAATACAAACTATTTGTGAACTTTCTTCTTTCTAATACACTATATTTAAACTTTTTTCTTTCGAAATAGTATACTATATTTTTGGATTTCAGGAAAATTGTGAATACAATGTATACGTATATGTTGATGTGCAAATACAAGGTAATTATGTCTTCATTGATCATGTTAATTAGTTGTTCGTTTTCATTGAATATTATTTAACAATATATCATTTTTATTTTTTTTTTAAGTATAGTGTATTTGTGGTCTTATAGGGACTAATAGGTAAATATTTGTGTTTTGTTGGTCTTTTTTAAGAAATTAATGTTTGAAAATATTATATTTTCAACAGTTAATAGATATTTGTTTATATAAAATTTTGAGGATTATATTTAATAGGAACTTGATGGTTAGGATTTGAATTTTAGATTTTCTTTAATTAGTAGTTTTAAATATTCAATCTTTTAATAGATAATTAAATATGGATTGATATGATTGGGAGTTTAGATGTTTTGAATTAGGGATATTTCGGTCAATTGTTTATTCGTAATTAATAATTCTAGAAATCATTTTGTCCTTTTTCTAGTTTCAAAACTTTTTTTTTATTTTTCAAAATGAAACGCTTTATTTTTATATTACTCTTGTCAGTCCATTTCTAATATTATTGAAAATATATATATTATAGGAAAATTTTTAGGTATAGAAAATATGTCAAACTATTTATCGAAATAGCGAGAAAAAAAAACTGATAGACAAACTTCTATTAGCTTCTATCATAGAAGATTAAATTTTGATATTTTGTATAAATAGTTTGTCTTATTTTTCTATTTTTAAAATCCCCTATATTATAACATAAATATCATAACTCATTGTTAATAGATATCTTGGATTTTGATATTTAACATTTGAAATTTTAATTATTAGTATGTGTTGTACACAAATTTAAGTATCTAAAGTTAATAAAAGAAAGTAATAAATAAATAAATAATCCGACCATCCAACCCAATCCAACTCGAATTTTAAAGGTTGGGTTGGAATGGAGACCTTATTGAGGTCATTGGGGTAGCCAACCAACCAATCCAAATTTTCAGATTTGTCTAAAAAATTCTTTCAATTCATTCCAACACAACCCATATACACCTCTATTTCAAGCGGTCGAGTTTAGCCAAAAATCCCTCAAAATCAAAGAACTAGCATAACCTTAGCTAGCTACACCTTTTAATGGGAAGTCTATGGACCCATATCATTAAGAAAAGTTGTGCAATGGTTAATAAATTAGCTTCAATAATCAAATTTTTTTAAGACACTTTCGGAGAGAAATCACAATATTACGAAGTTCTTCCTCTAAAATCATTTTCGAGTACTTTTGATGGTTTTTAAAACATTTAAAAATTATTTCTAACATTAAAACCAAACATTAAAATCATTTTTAAACATTTTATAGGAATTTTGATGGTTCTCAAATCATTGTTAAGTTATATATATATATATATATCAAAAGGGATTTCCATCTCAAAAGTATGTACAAATTATAAATAAATTTTTAAACTGTATTTTCAAATTAAATAAGCTTGTAAATGTCAATGTTAATGGTAATGTAGAGTTCTAAAAGAATTGTGATGGATATTTATAAAAGAATTATAAATATAATAAAATCATAAATATTATGGGTAGATTTATCGAGACAGGCCGAGAACAAGAGTCTACAGAGTTATGAGGTCTATGGATTGAGATAGAGATAGAGACCTGAGATGGCATACCAAGGCCCACAGGGCCCATGTACTTGGAGACAAATTCGAGTGAGGCGATCGGGACCCATGAGGAGCTGTGTGGTGGCTCAAAGGGTCCATAAGGGAGCTTAGTTGTAGCTTAGAAAATCCGTAGAGAGCTTGAAGGTAGGTGAGAGGACCCATATAAGAGCCTAGTGATAGTCAAAAGGTCCATGGGAAGCTTAGAGATAGCTTAGAAAACCCGTGAGCAAACCTAGTGGTGGTTTAAAGAAACCTTAGAGAGCTTAAAAGCAGCTCAGAACACTCGTGATGGAGCCTAGTCATAGCTCAGAGAGCTCATGAGAAACTTAGAGGTAACTTAGAGAACCTATGAAGGAGTCTAATGGTAACTCAAAAGACTCATGGGAGCTTAGAAGTACCATCTGCCTCGTGGTGTCAAGTATTGGGAATGACTTGTCATTGTAATAACTTCTATCTTTAAGTTTGTGACCGTTTTAATGTTACAATTGAAAAGAAAAAATGTTTTGATGGTTACAAATATTGTAACCGATTGATGGTTACAATAAAAAAAGTTTTAATATGCATCACTTTTATAGATCTAAAATATTTTCCTATAAATTAACGACAAAGATTTCAGTTTTGAAATATAGATTTCTTTCCCTCTCTATTTTCATCTCTTTGATTTTTTTTTTAGTAAGTATTTCTTTGATTCCATTCCTTTCTCCGACAACTACACGTTTGAGATTGGAGGTTGTGTAAACCTAGGGGAGCAAGCGGCAATTGCAATTTAGCATCAAGGTCGCGCCGATTTTTAAGACAGTAGATCCACGACACATCAACGATTGAGATTCAGAGTTGATGACAAACAACACAAGGTATATCTAGTGGCACCATGGAGATCATAACAATGCTTATTGGTACCATAGAGTATCCATTGTCTGCCAGTACCATTGAACCTCTACACTAGGCCAAGTGGTAGTGGTTCACTTTTATTACAGACGAAAGTTAGAGAAAAGTCAAGTGAATGAGATGTCAGCTATCGCTTCGAGTAGAGATATTATAATCGTCTGAGGTGTAACAACTCAAAAGTTTCATAAATTAATGAGGGTCATGATGAGTCTAAGTGCATGTTATGCTTAACTAAATCTATATAAGCAGTCAAAGTCATTCGTCAAAGGTACAGAGGGTGTGGGAGTATTTTTAACACATCTTCATCATCTTCACGATAGGTTACGGAGGGGTGTATCAGTATGCTCTGTGATTTTTTTGATCTGCCAAAATTCTCCCAAGAAATCTCATCTCTTATTAAATCTCTCTCCCTCTTTCCAAAACTCAAATCCCACAACGCTTGAGAATTCCCTTTCCCTACAAAGAATACAAAAGAAATATTTATGTTGGTGTCATCGTTGACGGCCTTGGTGCGTGTTTGATCATGACCAGAAAAGAGGAAATTCGTAAAGATCTTGGCTTCAAGGGTAAGTTGATCCTAACTCTTCCTCCTCTTTTATTTTGCATGTTGTAATTTTATGTTTAATACATAAAATTGGTTGTTCTGTAATTTTGCAATTCTATGAAAAACAAAATCGGGATTGATCCCGCTTTCGCTGTGGACCTTGGGGTTCTTTCAACTAGTGCTATCAACGACTGTTTAAATCATACCAGATACGAAAAACGACACATAGGCACAAGATGTACCTTGTGTGGGGTAGTCCCTTGGATATAGACCTTTCAAGCAGTGGCCATTTAGTCCAGGGTTCATTAGATAGTCATTGCAATTATGACTATCGGTAATCACAACCATTTTAATTTACTAGTTTGACTACGTGCATTGCACGAGTTTCATAACGCTGAAAATGAAATGTATATGTATAAGTTGAAATACAAGTCTTATAATTGATAATCATTTTTTTCTTTATATATGTTTTTTAATGGGTTTTTAAAATTTTTTTAATTGACTTTTTTATTTTTTGGTTTAAATCCTTGATAGTAAGAGAAGAAACAACTAATATATTTGCATTTATAATAAGAAAAAAATTAAATAAAAGCTAATCACTTTTATAAGAAATAGAAACCTATATCTAATATATTTATAACTACTATTTAATTTCCTTTAGAAAAAAAAGGACTATTCTTTCATTTTTTTAAAAAAAGAAAAATTATCCAATCTCAATTTCAATTCTAGATAAACGTTAAAAACACATCATTCACGTTAAATGATAAGAAAAGAAGAAAATTTTGAAAGAGATAACCTACCTTAAACAAGTAAAAAAAATGGAGGTGTAATAGCTATTGCTCCTTAAAAAACAAAAAGGTAAAAAAAGTTTTAAATATATATATAGAGAGAGAGACGATCCTGACTATTGATAAAAAAAAAAACCTTATGGCCTATTTGGATTGACTTAAGAAAAAAATATTTGTCAAATATTTCTGACAAAAATTGTTGAAAAAGCTATTTTGAGTGATTGTCAACCCCTTCAATTTTTTCTAAAATGGATTTTTTAAATTAAATACTTGAAAATGCATTTCAAATACACTCTTTTAATGTCAAGGAAAAAACAAAAAAATGTGACAGTAATGTGTTAAAAAAATTAAATACGCTATGAAAAAGGGATTAACAAAATTAAAAAAAAAAAAAAAAAAAAAAAAAAAAAAAAAAAACCGTGAAAACTAAGATTTAAGTCAGCTATTTATAGAATTTAGATTTGAAATCCTAATTTGATTTTGCAAAAATAATTTGAATAGATAGATTTTTTTCCAAAGTAGATATTAGATAGATTTTTATTTTAGTTAGAGATAAATGTGATTTTTATTGTAATTTTTTCTCTTCATTTAACTTTAATAGATATTAGTTAGAGATAAAATGTGATTTTTTTATAATTTTTCAAAACAATTTTTTTTTTTTTAAAAAAAAAAAACCTTTAGTTAACACGAGATAGATATTAAAAATGTGATTTCTTTTTTTTCAATTTATTTAACCTGAAGTAGATATTAGTTAGAGATAAAATGAAATTTAAAAAAAAGTCATTTATTTAAGATGTAGTTAGAGATAAAATGTGACTTTTTTTAAAGCCTTGCAATATGATTTAGAGATCAAATATGACTTTTTAAAAAAAAAATTTTCTCTACAGGCCAAAAAAAATAAATCTTTTGATTTTTTTTACATGTGATACTCAAAATTAGCGGAAAAAGTTTATTTAATGATTTAAATGACAAATTGGAAAATCAAGACAGTATAGAATAGATAAGTGTATTAACATATACACTCCCTTTTTTTAATGAATCTCGTTTACAAATATCAGATCATTTATCAATAGCACTAAATGTCGATACTGTCAATTGATCCTGATCAGATAAATAACCATTTTCAATAGAATTTCTTTGCTAAAATTTGTTAAGAGAATATGGAGTACTCATTCAATATATTGATCAAATTCATAAAGGAAACAAAAAATAAACGGCTTAGACCTCAACATGGGATTAATCTAATCGAAACAAAACGAAAACAAAACAAAAACAAAAAAGAATAGCAGTCCCACATTACAATAGAACATGTTTGTTTGAAGTATAATCGTTGCGACGCCTTTTATTAAGGTGTTGGCGGGATGATTGGCATTGGTCTATCGCCTCAGGGTGTGCAGAATGTACTCAGCATAAAGATCCCTGCAAATTTATTCAATTCAAAATCTTGTAAGAACAAAGATTGAAATCAAACTAGAATGTAGAATTCATTGGATCTGACTGAAACACTTGCATTGAGTACTGTATAGCTTCAAGAGCAACGCCTGAAGGTAAGAATTCATTAACTGCCACCTCCTTGTTTTCATTTTTTTTATCTGTGATTCAACAATGTTAAGAAATTTTCATTCTAACTTCAACATGCATGTCAGGACCAACAAGAATATTTATCCAGATTTTCTAATAGATTTGAAAGGATACAGTCTTCGAAGAAGCGACGAATCTCAGAGAGACGATGAGGGGGAAGCTCTTTGATGTCGGTATAATGCTTGTATTCTGGATCATCAGCACAAACTGCAATGATCTTATCATCCTTCTCTCCCTGGATCAAAAGCAACAATTTTGTTAAATTATTTGAATGAGAGAACAAAACAACAAAGTAGGTTTTTGTTTCTTTCCATTGCTTCAAAATTACCTGATCAATCATGGGCATTAGTCCAATGGCCTTGGCTCGGAGAAAACAGCCAGGAAGAACTGGTTCCTACACAAACAAATCAATGGAATTTTTGTAAATCACCACACTGAATGAAGCTAAAACGTGAGGTAAGACAAATGCAGAGGCCAAAATTCTTCTCGAACTGATCTTATGTTATGAGATCATAAGATCTGTTTAAGAAGCATTTCAACTGAATCAGACAATTGTTCAGAGCATAACCTGCATAAGTACTAGAACATCCATAGGATCATTGTCTTCACACAGTGTACGGGGGATGAAGCCATAATTATGAGGATAGACCACTGATGAATACAGAATCCGATCAACCTGTTCGTTATGGACAGAGTCAGAACCTTCAGATATAAGAAGTTAAATCAAAAAACAAATTCGTATGGATGGAGAAAAACGTTTTCTAGATCTGAAACATATCATGTTTTATACAACAGAAAGTTCATGGCAAGTAAAGAAAGAAGAAAGCATTGCTGCAGTAGTTTTTCCTTTTTGTTTTTAATATCTTAGTGACTTTGACACACTTCAACTACTCTCATGAGACAAACTTTTGTTCGAATTCTTATTAGTGATCTGATGATATCTATTATATCTATTGATATCAGAGATTTAAGATAGTTCCAATACCTTGATCAACCCTGTCTTCTTGTCAAGTTCATATTTGACTTTGCTTCCCTTTGTAATCTCAACAACCTGTGTTGTTCCATCGATCAAAATAAATTGAAAACGTGAAATTCTTCTTTGGTGAGAAATGGGAAAAAAACAAAATTGGGTTTGCTAGCAAAAGAAATCCTAAACTTGGATTGCAAAGATACATTTTTTTTAAAAAGCATCATAACTAGAAAGGTAATTCCAATTAAATTAAGTGAAAAGCACAAACTCTTGCACAGTATGGAGCTTCTAAACTGATAAGACATGGCAAGTGACCAACTTTTGCATGTCTCATTCTCTTTGGATTTCATGTATCAATCCTAAAATTAGACAAGTCATATGGGCCACATACTAGAGGTTGGTAACGTTCTGTCCCTGTCCCCTTCAGATGGTGCCTCTTTTGTGTTCACCATTCCTGATCGGATCCCAGTATCTTTTTATTGGACCGAATACCTATTTAGGTTTGAAGGGGTCTAATACCATATTAGGTAACATGGGTTTTCATTTCAAAACCAGTTGGCAACGAGAGAAATAACCTATATATCTTATAGAGTGTGAGATCTGTGATTTTTCTAATGTGTGATCCTCAATCACTTTTCTATAGGATCATTTTTAGAGTTGAAACAGAATTCAGAGATTCATAATTTTGGAAGAAAGAACAATCAAACCAAGAACATGGCTTCTAAACAACTTTACTTATGTTAAATCTAATCCATGACCTCAATGCATAAATTTCCATCAATTTTGAACATACAAAAGAAAGAGGGAAAAACATACACAGTTGAAAATCTTGGGAGCATCAGGTCCTGCATAAAGGAAAAAAAAAACAATAAATTAAATTAAATCAGAACAATGATGGGCAGGGCCATAATTATGGTAAGGTCAAAAGAACGATATGAAAGTACCAATCTCAAGATCATGCCAAGGATGAGCAGCAACCGATCTTCTAGACAAAGAAGAAAGAATCCTCTCATTCAACCTCGGAACTCGATTCTTATCACCATTGGAATTCTCATCAGTAGTCATATCTAACCAAAACCCATAAAAAACAAACAAAAAACACCACCCATAATCAAATAGGCGATTGATTTCTCTATCGATCAAGACTAAAACGCATAAATCAAAAAGGGGTTGTACCTGAGAGATTTGAGAAGGGAGAAAAGAGGAGAGATTGGTAAATGGGTTGAAACAAAAACCTGCAAAAGAATTGGAATGAAGAAAAGGGAGAATGAAGATCGAATTTATAGAGAAGAAGGATTGAGAATGAAGAGCGAGTCAATTCGAAGGGGGAGAGAAGGAAGCTGCCTCTTACACCTGTTTGTTTACTTCGACGTTTCAAATTTTTTTTGGTTGGTTTTCACACGAAGAAGGGTTGCCCTTTGTAATTTGCATTGCTATTCGAAATTTATACGGTTGGTCCGATTTAGAGTAATTCGAAATTTGGCTTCCCTTTTAAAAAAAATTTAAATTTAGTATCGTTGACTACGTGTAAAAGTATTGTTTTAATCTTAAAATACGTGTGAGGTTAGACGCAACCTAGATTTCTCGTTCATTCTTCTCATTTCTCTCACTCTTTCATCTCGTTCTCCAATTCACATTGCTCTCTTTCATTTTTCCTTAACTTTTTCCTTTCTTTTGAATTCTTCCTCGCACTTCTTCCTTTCGCTTCTTCCTCTCATTTGTTCCTTTAGTTTCTTCCTCGTCAATTTTGTAGTTTTTTCCTTTGACTTTTTTTCTTCATTTGAATTCTCACTCTCGTTTTTTTCTCTCGTTCTAATTCACGCTCCAACTTACATTTTTTATTTGATAAGAAGACAACTCGACATAAACAGAAGATATCGCAAGAAACGGAGAACAACTGAAGAAAAGATGGTGGAAAAGGAATCTCGTTGGAAAAAGGGGGGAAATGACAACATAAACATAAATTGCTGGAAAAGAAAAGAGGAAAATAGCTGGAAAAAATAACTTCATAAATAGATTTCTGTTATTTAGGGTGAATGCAGATCTTCCTATATTATGTAATTTATCGTTGTAACTTAAATATGTATGGCAAACACACATGACCATACATACTTAAGTTAGAAAACGAGCTTTGATGCTCAAACTGTATAACTGCAATAATTTATCCGAACAGGGTTTTAGTGCTACATTAAGATTATTCTTTCACTCATCGAGTCGTGCCTTGCACAAACTATTCCTCTTTAGATGTTTTGCAAGGCACAATCATGGTCGAATATGTTGGTCTGGACCAAGCCAAGCACCTTTTTCGATGGCCTACTTTGGTCTAGAGTGTCATTTTCATTATGAATCTTATCTTCTTGACTTTGTCATTTCTGTTTTTGTTGATGATAATTGTATTTTTTTTTACTCTTGACATCTATTATTTCGTAAAAAAAAAAAAAATGATAAACATACCAATAAATAAAATAGATATATATATATATATATATATATATATATATATATATATATATATATTATACGAGGGGCTTCTCCCATCCCTTCTTTACCAGTGTTTTCTTTTCTCTTTCTTTTCTTTTATTTTTTTTTAATTTTAATTCAAACACCAAGTTATATATTAATTACAACTTCCTTGATGATTAATACCATTTTTCATCATCTTCTACTTTACTAAAAATACTATTAGCCATATTTTCAAATTTTTTTTCAACTTATAAAGAGGTGAGGCTTCAAACCTTTTGGTTATGGATATGATGATCTAGAAAATACTTCCAAAACATATCGTTTAAGGCTTTTGTTTGATAATCTTAGAGAAAAAAAATGTTTGATATTTTTTTTTTTGTAATTTTAAAATTTTTCTTTATAAACCCTAACTCCACCAAATTTTTTTGTCAGCTTTTAATAATCTAATTTAATTTCTTTTAAAAAAATAATTTTGTTTTTAAAATTTAGCTAGGAATAAAATGTTGGTAAGAATGGTGAAAAAATATTAATCAAAATGATAATTCATAACAAATACCTTTGAATTTTGTCATTTGTAATTTATATACTTTCAAAAATCATAATATTACTTCGCAACCTTTATAAACTTCAGTCAAGGTAAGCATCGTTCAACTGAAATAAAGTATATGTTATCAATTTCAAGATCAGAAGTTCGAATTCTCCCACACTTATATTGAACTAAAAAAATCATAAATATTTCAAAATCATCATTCAAGAAAAATATTTTTTTTGACTCTTATTAAATTTCGGAGATAATATTGCAAAAAGTATAGGGATATATTTTTAAAACAAAATTTAAAACTCTCAAAGTATTTCTAATAATTGAACCTAAAAGAAATTAAGTGAGATACACATAGTGTTAATGGTGGTTAACAAATCAGTTTGTTTTGTTGAACATTCTGTTATTTCATTTTAAAGATGTTTTGTGCTTTTAGTTATGAATCTTTTCTATAAATTACTTTGTATTCTTTAAGTGAGAAAATAAGAAAACTCTTTCATATTTTGTGAAAGATTATTACATATAATTTTTAAAATAAAATATTAAAAACGAAAGAGCCTCTAAATTTTGGCGTTAAAATTTCTTTGAATTTGAAAATAAACATTAAAAAAAAAAAGGAATTACGAAAAGTGGCCCACAAGCGCACATGTTACAAAGTACTAATAATATACTAAAATAATATTTCATCCCCTCCCTAGTGGACCACACGTGTTCTTCTTATCGGGAGATTAATAAAATTTTGATATCAAAAGAAATATGGAAATCTTAATTTTATGAAAATTTTAATAGAAATATTTATAGAATTTTGATTTTGATAGATATTTTTGAAAAAAATTTAAAAGTAAATTTTAAAATTAAATTTAAATTGATAAATGACATTTTATTATTTGTAAGCAAGTTAACACGTTTCTTTAATACTATGATCACAATACAATAACATTTTTTCATTTAATCTTTTTTCCAAAAGAAGAAAAAAATATATTTTTCTATTTATATTTTTAGTTTTAATTTATTATTCCTTAGGTTAAATAAGTTTAATTTTTTTTATTATTATTAATATTAAGTCCACATTAGTAATATATTTTTATTATAATTCATTGATTTGTCTATTATAACAGCTTTCAATATTATTAAAATGAGTTTAATAATACTATTAGCACTCAAATTTCGTTTGCTCATTATCATTGTAGGTCTCTTGTAGGCTTGACCTTTGGTCTACTTCTCCCGATCTGGTCTCGAATACCAAGCTGATATGCATAAGAGATCTTCACACCCGTGTGATGCCAAGCCTAGCATACTTGATGTCTAAATTAGTACAGAAATATATAATTCAACTAAGCACACGTGTAAGGTTATGGCTATCCTCCGACACTTGCCTCAAGTTACATGTAACATCAGTGGTATCATGAAAGTGGTTGTGGGACTCGAGATTTTTCCTCTCCTCTAACACTTGCTTCTTATTACATGTAATGTCAATGATCTGGAGAGATCGTGTATCTCAAGGTTGTAGAGTGCCATCATGCATCGAGCTCATCTAGTCAACCGGAAGCATTGAGCCCACATCTAATCCGTCCGAAATTCGAGACTTAACTTTCTCCTTTAAGGACGTGTGTTTTCTCTATGTCATGCCACCTCTGAGTCTTTCTTGGACTTTGTTTGGTCCGCCCATGACGTTATGTCTTGCCTAGCTAGGATAACCGTCAACATTAAATAGTAGAAAGTATATACATAATCACTTTTAATGATTTTATTTGGTAAAAATAAAATCAAGAAGACAAAATTTCAACTAACCCAAAAAAAAAATATACCAAATGCCTTGTAAATGTAAATAGTTAATTTCAATTTTATCTCAATCTTGTTAGGCCCCTTTACAATGATAAAATTGTAATGAGCACATCGATCTATTATAATATTTTCTCAAAAGAAAAAAAAAAGGTATAATACAATGAAATTCAAAAGTTCATGTTTGGCCACTGCCCACGTTTATCATATAACTTAGATTTCATGGCATAAGAATATTTTATTTATATATATCCTTTAGATGCCATTTGGATGGCAATGGGACTTTCATATATATATATATATAGTAGTTGTTTGCATGTCTAACAACTTTAATAATATCTGCTTTTTCTATAGAAGAAAAAAGATCTGATTCTTTTATTTGCATGGACACTCATTTATTTTCAAATCCCTCTCTTTTTTTTTAAAAAAAAATTGAGAATAATTAAAGTATTAAAAACAAAATGAATTTACGTATTAATGGCCAGATTATGTGGATGACGAACGACTTAAATCTATTTTTTAATACAATAAGTAAGATACATGAAACTCCGAATGAAAAGAAAAAAATCGATTTTTTTTTTTTTTTATAAATTATTGCTTATTTGATTTTTACATATACATATTCTTAGGCTCTATCCATATCTTAAATATATCACAAGTTCTTTACTTTATTTGTAAATGAAAATATTGTTGAAATAATCCCAAAGGCTTTATTTAAGGTTTCTAAAAAAAGGGCTTTGATTGAGGTGGGAGCTGTGATATTCAAGATTTTTTTTTTTTTGACTTTTTGGAAATATACCAATTAAACATAAGTAGATAAGTTTGTAAAATGTGAGGTGAGATATAGAATAATTTTCGTAATCGGGGCCGGTGGGGATAGAAATGACTTCTATTTTTCTTCGTCATAAGCTTTTTTATGCCAGCTAAAATTATTCTTGATATACCTCTTTTTCTTAAAAAAAAAATTATTATCAAATAAAAAAATGAGTCAACTTATTTATAAATATATCAAAATGTCGTTGTCTATCTATGATAGACTACAATGACTATGATAAACATCTATCACGGTTTATCGACATCTATCAGTGTTGGCGATAAATGTCTTTCGTGATCTATCACTGATAGAGACAGTGATATTTTGATATATTTATAGTTTTACCATTCAAAATAATTATCCTTTAAAAAATCTCTAATTTAAATGGTTAATTTTCAACAAGAATGTATAATGCATTGCCAAATCCTCATTTAAAAAAGAAAATTCTTGTAATTTACAATAAAAATAAATGTTATATTTCATTTCAGTCCAAATATATCTTATCAAAAAATGGTCCACATATACTACAAGGCATATATAAATATATTCTAATACGAAATTATCAATACCTAACTAGCTAAATAAATAAATAAAAACTTTGAAATTTAGATTTATAGTTTTATATATATTGCAAAAAATAATAATAATAATAATAAATATTAAAATATCATTTTGCACTTTGAATTTCGTTTTATTGTGATTTTTGTAATATTTAAATGTTTAATTTTAGTCTATATATTTTTTATTATTTCTAAAATTAATCGTGATCAGCATTATTTTGTAAATTATGAGAAAGTAAAACTTATGTTCATACCAAATCTATAATATAAATAGAGATGTTCACGGAAAAATGTGGGGTTGGGATGTTCAATTCTAGCATAGTCCATTATTTTAGTAAACATAATAATAATTTTTTTTTTAAAAAAAGCAAATAATGAGATAGTGGAGTTAAAAAAAAAAAACCCAAAGACCCAAAAATCTAATCAAACCAACTCAATCTATAGATTTGGATTGTTTATTAATTCATTTGGGTTGAACTGGATTCAAATAAAAAAGATTATAGATTGGATTGATTTATGGATTCACCTAAAATAGCCAAACCAATTTAACTTATTATTAATTTTAAAAAGTTTATTGTTTTTTTATGATACATTTTTTTACATATATTTATTTTATTTTATTTCATGATTTATTTTTATTAATTTATTCTTCAATTAATTCTTAAAAATATTTTTTTAACATTTTGTAAAGAAAAATTTTGAACCAAAATTTATATGAAAATAATTTTTTATATATTAACATTTTACTTATTTTTAGAACCAAAATTTAAATAAATGACCCGACTAATCCAAACCAACTCAACACGAATATTTCATGTTTAGATTGAATTGAGTTCATTATTTAATGAGAGTTATTTAGATTAAGAAATTATAAATTTCGAATAATTAGATTGGATCTAAAAAGTACTCCATCAAATCTAATTCAAGCTACGAACATAAACGGAGACAGAAACCCGTCCCAATACCTATGAAGGGTATTTTTCTTCCGGTCCCTCCTCCATTTCCTATCTAAATAGGAAAGTTGGAGGAAAAAGGATGAAGTGGGGAAAAACCAAAACAAATATGAGGAGAATGAATATCCATATATAATATATATATATATATTTGAGTCGTTCAATATTAGACTAAGAAGCAAAATCCAAGTCATGAATACAAGGTATCCACCTGGCACACCCCGGATTTAAGCCTAAAATCTCGCGTCTTCCCCACATTTTCACTCTATATGTCCCAACTCCTAACTCATATGCACCACTTTTAAGAAGGAATATATATATATATATGTATATATATACTCATGTCACCTCATTTTAATTACGCGTAAATCAAGATACATGTAGTGCATTCATGTTCCAAAATATAGTGAATATATATATAAATATCTAAATTCAACCTAAAGTCTAAGAAAAATTCAATGTAAAACCATGCTCATAAACAAATTATTTAGGTATAAAAAAATTACATCAGATATTCTTGACACACTCAAAATACAGATATATGAGCTTCATGAACATATAAACTCCACATACATGTGAACTCGACTTAATGAAACAAACAATCCCTTAGTGATAGAAACACAAAAAATAAGGAAGAAGATAAAACCTACACTTATTATAATGATATATTTACAAGGAGAATGACTTCAGAGGCGTTTGGCGCGTAGAGTCGAGTTGGGTTAAATTGATAATTATTATAGGATGGGAGTTGATGCAAATAACAAGGTGAAAATGTGAGTTGATGCGAAGTAACAAACATCTTTAATTATTGGTGAATGAAATGGTAGGTGAGTTTTTTTTACCCACTCAACCCAACTTGGAGGGTCAAACACCCCCTTAGGGTCTTATCTTAATCTATACTATCTAAAAATGATTATGGAGAGAAACTTTTGATTTCTTTCTTTGCCCCATTTAGTGGATGATTATAGAAATATCTTACATATTTTTACGTTTAAAATCATTAAATAAATTATTTTTCCTATCTTTTTTTTAGCATCATACACAAAAGAAAAGAGAAAAACCCATTATCATATTTTTTAGCATCACAGATAAAAAGAAGAAAAAAATCCCCTATTTTTGACATTCACGCGTTAAAGAAGATAACAATTTATATACCAAATTTGATCTTTAATTCAAATTAAAAGATCACATTTTATCACTACATATAAGAATATAGGATAGGTATGGCAACCCATAAGGGATGGATAGGGTTTAATCAAACTAATTTAAAACTTTCCATTAATGTGAGTCAATTAAACAAATTGACAAACTTTCTACTAACAAATAATTTAAACAATAAAAAATAGCCAAATAATTAAAACTAACACTTCACCAAATTTGATTTTAATAAAATGATTGGTATGAGGTATTAGAGATCAATTCAAAACCTAAATAAATATTAAACAATTAATTTAAGGAACAAATATTGTAATTAATTTAATATAATAAAATATAACGACAAATTAATTAAAAAATTAAAGTAGGAGAGGGATAGAGAAATTAACACAGTGGTTGAGCAAAACCAGTCTACGTCCACTCCCCAAGCTCCTCTTAGCTACTTCACTAGAAGTTTTTTACTCTTTTCATGACTTAGAGTCAACCAAGAACAAACCCGATTCTTTCCACGATTGAGGATCAAACTGTTACAACTCTTTTCTGGGATCAAGAGCAACCCTTACAATGGATTTGAAATGAAGCACAATATGAGGAAAACTCTCTCAAAGAGTAGATTTACAAAGTAAAGCATTCAACAAATCAATCCTCACAACATAAAATCTCTCTCTAAAAAAGAAGATGAAAAGAAGAAAAACTAGAGCTTGGAGAGAGCAACAATGGAAGCTTTGTATTTTCGGAGATGATTGAAAATTATGAAAATTGTTCTCAACATTTGGAGAAGAAGATGAGTTTAAATAAAGAGGAAAAATTATTGGAAACCACCTTTAATTTTGGGTCGTTGGATCTTGGAAAAGAAAAATCAATGGTTGTGATCATTCCTTATCTATAAAACAACTAGCGGTTAGATACAAACAAAAAATATAAATTCTTTTTCCTTTTTTAAAAAAAACAACAAAAAGCAAAAACCTACAATGTGTTCAAAAATAATAGTTAGACACAAATATAAGTTAATATTATAATATATATATATATAAGCATTTCTTTTTAATCCCAACAAAAAGTAAATGTCTACCATGTGTCCAAAACTAGTCATTAGACACAAACATAAAATAATATTAAATTCATTTTTTTTAAAAAAACAATCCAAAAATAAAAAAATCCACCATGTGTCACTTCTCTATTGCTCCAAGTGGCACTTTCCAATTGGTTCACTTTGATGAAACATTTGCTACATCATCAACTCGGGATTTTTTCTTTAAGCTTGTTCTGATCTCTATGCAATAAATACTTCAAAACACTCAAATTGTTAATGGATAAAAACAGGTTTGTTATCATCAAAATATTAATTAATTAATTAATTAAAATTAATTAATTTGAGATTAAGGGTAAAAAAAACCAACAATCTCCCCTTTTTTTATCATGACAAACTACACAAGAAAAACGAAATTTAAAGTGGTGTGTGATATAAAATATGAATTTGAAACACAATCAACATACAAACACAAATTCAATTCACTTTAAAACAATGTTTATTTCAATAGTAACATATTTTCATTTTTCTTATTATCTCTCCCCTTTTGGAATCAATAAAAAAAAAAGGACAATTAAAAAAAATAAACAAAGACAGAAAGCTTCCTCTAGAAACACAAGCACATTCATTGTATTTCTTCTCCTATCGACGTGTCTTCTAAAAAAAATATCACAAGCAACATTTTAAATTCAAGAGGCTTAAAAAAGAGTTAACCAAGCTCAAGCTAATTCTTTTTAGATCCAATTTCACAGATTTCTCCTCCTTTTGAAATCAATTGAACACTCTCGCTTAATAAGGGACAAAAAAAGATTTAACAAAATGTTCAACTTGAGGGCATAAATATCAAATAAGATTTCAAAACATATTTTAAACTCTCTAGATAATTATTCCCCCTAAAAAGATAAACAATATGCATAAGAGGGACCCACAACAATAAAAAAAACTATGGAGAATCAATATCATCAAATATATCAAATTTGTATATGAATTAAGAGAAAAGCTCCCCTAAAAATATGCATTCTCCTTCTAAAAGAAATCAATAAATTCCAAGGAGATAAAATCATTCAAGTAATTCATGCAATATTTACCAAAATATCAAATATTATAAAATAAATACCAGTTGTTGAAAATCAGATTATGATACCAAATAAAAGCAAAGTCACGTTAGCAAAACAATATTATCAAATAAGTATAAGCATGGTAGCATAACAAACTCTAACCCCTTTTTGTTATTAAAAGGTATGCCTAAATCAATAATTTTATCCAATTTTTATATACCTACAAACAATCTTTTTATAGACTTTTTTGCAACTTCAAACTCTTTATTAGCAATCAATTCTTTCTCTTTAAGTATATACAAAAAATTATTTTTCTCATCAATATCACATTCAAGAAATTTAATGTTGTCAACAATAGAAAAATTGTCTTTTCCTAAAGAAGTATTGCTAGTTTCCAAATTTATAATTTTATTTTTCAAACTAGCAATTTCATCATTTAGTTCCAAAGAGAAAGATTCTAATTTCTCATTTTTATTTCTCAAATCATTCAATTCAACTTAATTCACATCACAAAGATTTGAGTTCATCATTCTCTTTTTCAAGAAAAGTAATTTTATCATTCAAGTCAATTTTCTCATCACAACAAGAATTATGCAACAATGTGTTCTTAGCGCTATTCTTTAAATAAGAATTTTCATCTATCAAAGATTTATTCTCAATAGGCAATGCCTTGAACTTCTTTGATAATTTCAAATGTCTAGAGCTAACTTTTTTCTAAATAAAGTTGAATATCTTCAAAAGCATTATACAACTCCTCGTGAGAAATGGATTTATGAATTAACTCATTTTCATCACTCTCATCTCCAAAATCATTATTCGAATGAGCCATCAAATGTAAAGAGAATTAAACACCTTTTCTCTTTTTCTCTTCATGAAACTTTTCTTGATTTTGAGAATTATAATTCTCCTTCACATCAAATAAATCATTAGACTACAAGTAGAATTTATAAGCTATACATGTTATCAAGAAAATTACAAATATCATATGCATATTCAAAATGTAAAAATTTGTCACATATCTGTCTATCCAATGCACAATATAAGCTATTCATAGCTTTGACATTAAACGTAAGCAACTCAATATTCAATTGCAATTTAGACAAATCATGCTCACAAACATCCAAAATATTAAAATTCATAGCAATCATAAATGTTTTCATTTTATTTTTCCATACATCATAATTTTTATTTCCATCAAAGTATGAAGGTTTATCAATAGAATCACCATTTAAGCTTGTCATTGCTCTAGCAATTAAGCTTTTCAAAATATTAATAATATTTTAAAAATAATTTTGTGGAAGAGCTTCTTGATACCAATTGTAGGAGTGAGAAACTCAAACAATGGGTATCAATCTAGAATGATTTATAAAAAATTTTAATTACGAACAAGAGTAACTACCTCTGCTACCAATTGTAGGATCGGTATGACAACCCTAGAGGGGTGAATATGGTTTAATCTGTTGGGAATAGTGTCCTAAATCTCCTGGTAGTCTCGTAGTTTGTAAACTTTCTGTAAACATATTGTTATTAATAAAATAAGTGTTATTTTATAAGCATTTACTCATCTAGATCTTAGAATATAAGATTTGATAGTGCGATCAAATCATATGACTTTGATCAGAATGTTGATGAGTCTTGTGTTTACAAGAAAATCATCAACAGCCAAGTAGTTTCTTTGTGTTGTATGTGGATGATATCCTACTCATTGGGAATGATGTAGGTTTTCTGACTGACATTAAGAAATGGCTAGTCGCCCAATTCCAAATAAAATATTTGGGAGATAGGTAGTTTGTTTTAGGGATCCAGATCATAAGAGATCGTAAGAACAAAAGGTTGGCCTTGTCTCAGGTATCATACATCGATAAGATGTTGATTAAGTACTCGATGCAGAATTTCAAGAAAAGTTTATTACCTTTCAAGCATGGAATTGTTTTGTTTAAGGAACAGTGTCCTAAGACACCTTAAGAGGTTGAGGAAATGAGATGGGTTCTTTATACATCGGCTGTTGGTAACCTTATGTATGCAATGTTATGTATTAAACCTGATATTTGTTATAAAGTAGGGATTGTCAGTCGATATCAGTCCAATCCAGGATTAGATCATTGGATGGCGATCAAAATGATCCTCAAGTATCTTCGGAGAACAAGGGACTATATGCTCATGTATGGAGATAAGGATTTGATCCTTACAGGATACACAGACTCTGACTTTTAGATTGATAGAGATTCTCGGAAATCGACATCAGGGTTAGTATTCATTCTGAATGGAGGGGCTATAGTATGGCGAAGCATCAAACAAGGATGCATCGCAGACTCAACTATGGAAGTCGAATACGTTGCTACTTGTGAAGTTGTTAATGAGGTTGTTTGGCTTAGAAAGTTCCTTACTGATTTGGAAGTTGTTCCAAATATGTCTTTGCCAATAACACTTTATTGTGATAACAGCGAGGCTGTGGCAAATTCTAAGGAACCTTGGAGTCACCGAAGAGGTAAACACATAGAACGGAAGTATTATTTGACCCGGGAGATTGTGCATCACAATGATGTGATTTTCACGAAGATTGCGTTGGAGCACAACGTTGTTGACCCATTTACAAAGGCTCTCACAACTAAAGTGTTTGAAGGTCATCTAGAGAGTTTGGGTCTACGGGATATGCGGCACCTTGTCTAAGACAAGTGAGAGATGTTACTAGGGTATAGAGTATGCCCTAGTTTATCGTATTTTGTACTTTTTTGTATTGTACATGAGTCTCTCGAGGCTTTAGGACAAGTGAGAGATTATTGGAATTATGTCCTAAATCTCCTGGTAGTCTTGTATTTTGTAAACTTTCTATAAACATATTGTTATTAATAAAATAAGTGTTATTTTATAAGTATTTATTCAATCCAATAAACTAAGTTCCGAGATTATTTTACGTAAATTTAAACAAGTATGTAGAGACATACAAGTGGATCTTGTTTAAATTAATAACCTAAATGGTCTGTAGTAGATGGATAAGGAGGGACACCTTATTCTGGTGACACTACGGATACAACCCGCTTTGTAGATGTTACAAGTGTTGTAAAATGCTACAAATGGTCTGATTCTGATCGATCGTGTGGAGACATGCGAGCGAGGGTATCCTATATAAAGAGTTTGTGTAAGACCGAACCACACAATGATAGTCTCTTTATATAATGCCGTTGATAATAGAGACTTACATTTCACTAGGATGACCATAGGTGACATGACCTAAATCCTAAATGAGTTGGAAACTCTTGCCTATGAGGGCGACTCTTTGATTTGTATGGGTGAGAGTGGTCAGACTGCCAACTCAACAAGCCTACCATTTTGGGGATTCGTCTGATTGAGGAGTTAGGAACTCAGCTACACAAAACGGAATTTAGTCATTCCCTGAAGCAGGGGTAGGTGGATAAATTGCTCCCTTAAAGACTGATTCCGAGTCTTAAACATAGTGGCGACACCCTCTCTATTGGGGTTGATGTCCTAAATCTTGTAAGGTTCTGTAGTTTGTAAATATCTGTATGAACAAACGTTTAGTGATTTATAATATGAGATATTTTATTCACTTCAGTCTATGAAATATGAGATTTTTTAGTTGTATTAACCACAAGCCAATAAACTAAGATCTCTGGTTATCATTGTAACTTAAGCATGTGTGTGGAGACATACAAGTGGATCGTGCTTTAAATGATAACCTAAATGGTCTGTAGTATATGGATAAAGGAGGGAAACATTATCCTTGTAACACTATGAGTGTGGCCCACTTTGTAGGTATTACAAATAATCTGATTCTGATCATTCATGTACTATACATGAATTGCGATAAAGTAAACCTAAGCTAAGATGATACAAGATACAGGTTTCATGATACAAGATACCGAGGTTGAGGCTGACTGTGAAAAATCTACAAAGATCGTGTTATGCAGTGGCAAGTCTTATATGTGAATTGGAAAAAGAAAAGATAATTAATACAAATAGTGCAAGTTCCTTAATTGCGTTAAAGATATAAGTATTCTTCCGCTTTTCCCTTGGCATACACCTCTCGATGATTGGCCGCGTTCCCACATTTCTGTGGTGAAACAGGGACGAACGTAATGAACGCAAGGTTGCTTCCATCTCTAGAAGTACTACTCACTTTAGTTAACGCATGGTGACATTTCGGTCCCGTCCAACCATTTGCTGGATTGTTCACTGCTGCGATTATACCAGCATGTCGATCATAAATTAAACACACCACTTCGTGTGTTACAATTTCTCTCAGGTGTTTCCGAAACCATCCCCATGAGTCTGTGGACTCTTCATCAGCAATGGCAAACACAAGTGGAAGAATATGGCCGTTCGAGTCAATTGACGTAGAAATCAACAATTTTCCATACAAATGTGTACCATCTATCTGAATTATCGGCCGACATTTATTAAAAGCTTCTATACAAGGACCAAATGCCCAAAATACAGAAGTTAGGATAACATGGCCTTCAGTAAGCTTTTCTTTCACTCTCCCCTCTACACGTGTTCCAGGATTGATCTGCTTAACCATATACAACCACCTGAGTAACAATTTGTAAGACTCATCTCAATCATCGAACACTTTAGCCAACGCTTTTCTTTTGTCCTCCATACACTATGGTAAGGAACATGATATCCAAACTTTGATTTGATGTCGGACTGCAGTTGTGCAACACTGATAGGTGGTTTTTCTCTTATGACATCACAAAACTCTAATGCAATCATTGATGAATCCAATTGCACATGACTTAACATGTATGCTGCTCATCGTACTTAGTGATCTCGAATAAGCCATGCGATTTTTTCTTTATTGCACGGAGTCTCCACTTGCAACCTTCCTCTCACTTCTTACACCGAATTGTCTAAATCGTCGGTGTAGATTCAACAACCTCATATGGTGCGTGACATTTTATTGCAAAACATTTGACCGCGTGTTGTAGCATTTCCTTGTCTTGACAAATCATCCCTTTATACAATTGAGTATTGTCAACGTCCACAGAGGCTACAATTGAGTCATGTTCTCGAATGCTATCCAGTACATTCATATCTAAATCGTTGAATGTATCTGAAAGCATCTCATGTTCACAACCATCGAAATCCAACTCTTCAAATTCATCATCTGTTTCAGTTCTGAAGTCTGTATACAGGTTGTTAGCCGCCATATCTTCATTACCACATGGCGATGCAACTGACTCCGGGTCAGGATCAATACATTGAGTTGGATTTTCAAACTGGTTAAATGATGTATCAGGATCCACCCCTATCCTATTTACATTTACATACAAATGCACTAAATTCGACAGTGACATTGCCATTGAGAACATCAAGTTCATAGCTTGTGCATTCAAAATAGGGAATGACATAAACCTTATTGATCCTGATGGTTCTAGATTAGGATGCCTATATATTATTCTATCTGATTTGTTCCCATATCTACACTAAGTAACATCCCAACTATTTCATTGAATTGTTCAAATACAATTCCACTGTTCACATTTATGTTAAAACTCCCACTAAAAAAAGACAAACATCAACTTTTTGTATTATACCTTTTATAAGAAGTATATTAAAACATATTAAACTTTTTTTAAAAAAAATTACAATAATTTTACTTTTTATAAGAAGTATATTAAAAAATCACAATAATTTTGTATTAAACTAAAAATATTAAACTTTTTAATTTATAAACATAAACTTTTTAAGTTTTATGAACATCAACTTTTTAAACATAACAATAAATTAAACTTTTTATAACTCTTTTTAAACATAACAATAAATTAAACTTTTTATAACTATTTATACACATAACAACAAATTAAACTTTTCAAATTACAATGAGGTAAACTTTTTAAAACTATATTTTCAAATTTAATACAAAATAAAAAAAATTAAATTAAATTAAATTAAACTTTTTCAAACTATTTTAAACTATATTTTCAAAGTTAATACTAGAAAATAAAATATCATAAGAAATATATTTAAAAAAATCACAATAACTATCACAATAATTTTGTAATAAACTATAAATATCAACTTTTTAAACATAACAATAAACTAAATATTTTAACACTATAAACATCAAAGTTAATACTAAAGAAATCAAATATCGTATGAATAAACTAAACTTTTTAAACTATACAACTTTTTAAACTATACTAAATTTGTTAACTATCACAATAATTTTATATTAAACTATAAATATCAACTTTTTAAACATAACAATAAACTAAACATTTTAACACTATAAACATCAAAGTTAATACTAAAGAAATCAAATATCGTATGAATAAACTAAACTTTTTAAATTATACTAAACTTGTTAACTATCACAATAATTTTATATTAAACTATAAATATCAACTTTTTAAACATAACAATAAACTAAACATTTTAACACTATAAACATCAAAGTTAATACTAAAGAAATCAAATATCGTATGAATAAACTAAACTTTTCAAATATCATAAGTTCAACTCACAGATTCGATGGTAGTTCTCTTTCTTCCTTCAAAGTGACAATGTTTACCCTTTTTTCCTGTTATTTGTTATCTGACAACAAAAACAAAAAAAAAAAAAATATATAGAATCTATAAAAAAAATAACAATATAAGAACAAAAATAAAATTTATAATTATTCTTAAAAAATAAAAAATTAGTAGAGTAACAAACCAGTATAGTTTGTGATAAGGGTTGTGTGAGAACAATTTGTGTTAAACGAAATACAAGAAGAGAAATGGAAATGGAAAGCAGTGAGTTAAAAAATGGGAGGAGAGAGATATTAAGAAGAAGAGAAATGGAAACGAAAAGCAAATGGGAGGAGAAGGGGATGATTTCGAAGGGCAGTGAGCAATTAGTAGAGGAAGAAGCAGATGATTTCAAGGCAGTGAGCTCGATGATTTTGAAGGTAGGTAGTGAGCTGATTTTCGAAGACAGTGAGCAAGGGAAGCAAAGAGGCAGTGAGCAAATGAATGGAAAAATGGGGTTTAAAAGCACATAGGTCAAGTGTTCAACACTCGACCCACGGGTTGGCAAAATTAAAGTGGTGGTTGAAGGCAGGCATGCATGTTTAAAGTTGTGGTTGAGGGCAGGCATTCATGCTGCGAGAATCTTGGTCAACAGCGGCAGAAATGGTCAGGCACGGCAGCGGGTGGCAGGGGATGGGATGTGTCATGATGCTTGTCGAGGGTTGAATTTTCGACCTACATAAGTCGAAAGTTCAACATTCGACAATCCTATGCAAAACCATTCCTTCACTTTTTACTTGCTTATCGAGTTCTCAACCTTCGACCTCCATATTCATCGAATCCTCAACCCTCAACTTCTAGCCTCGAACAGAAAAAACAACCACATTTCTCTAATTAGTTTCAAAACCACCCTATTTTCCTAATAAGTTTGCAAAACTACAATATTATAATAAAAGATCACTCCAAAACTACCCGTTAAACACAAACATAAAATAATATATATATATTAAAAGCATTTCTTTTAAATCCCAACAAAAAGCAAATGTGTCCAAAACTAGCCGTTAGACATAAATATAAAATAATATTAAATTTATTTTCTTTAAACCAATCCAAAAATCAAAATTTGACCATGTGTCACTTCTCTATTACTCCAAATGGCACATTCTAATTGGTCAACTTTAATGAAAAAAATTTGCCACGTCAACTCAGGATTTTTCCTTTAAGTTTGTTTGGGTCATATCTTTTACGTTTGCACTTCGATTTGAGCGTTTCAAATTGTATCGGAACTATTGTTCTGAGCTCTACGTAATAGACACTTCAAAACACTCAGGTTGTTAATGAATAAAAGCAGATTTGTTATCATCAAAATACTAATTAATTAATTATTGAGATTAAGGGCCAAAAAGTCAAAAAATAAAAAAATAAACAAAATCAAAATTTATCTCTAATTCAAATTAATAAAAGAAAAAAGAATAAAAAAAGGTAAAAATTTATCACTAATTTAAATTAAATAAAAGAAATAATAATTAAAAAATATATCATTTTTTCTTTATTTTTAGCATTCACACGTTAAAAAAATTAAAAAAAATCAAAATTTATCCTATTTTATCTCTAATTCAAGTTAAAACTACAAATCACATTTTATCCTTTTTTTTTTAACATATCACATAAAAAAAATACAAAAAATTCACATTTTATCTTCGGTAATCTCTAATTCATCTTAAATAAAGGAAATTTATTTTATCTCTAATATATACTCCACATTAAATAATAATAATAAAAAAAGAATAAACAAAGAAGAAGTACATTTTATCTCTAATATCTACTCCACATTAAATAAAAGAAATTTGTTTTTTTTTTAAAAAAAACTACATTTTATCTATAAAAGTTGAAACAATTTTAAAATCATATTAGGAGAATATATATGTCTCCAATATCTAACTCACTTTCAATATAGAGAAATTATTTTTTTAATCATATCTTATCTTTAATATTTACTTCATGTTAACTAAATAGAATTTTTTTTTAAAAAAAAAACATTGTATCTCTAATAATGACTATTTCACGTTAGAAAAATGTTCTTGTTTTAAAAAAAAATCACATTTTATCCCTAGTTCACAATTTTTTTTTAAATCACTTTTTATATCTAATAATCTATAATTCACTTTAAATAAATAGAACACTTTAAAAAAATCTCCTAATATCTATTTCACGTTAAATATATAGAAATATTTTTTTTAAAAAAAAAAATCATATTTCATCTCTAATTCAAATTTCAAAAATTCACATTTTATTTCTAATTCACTTTGGAAAAAAAATCTAAAGAAAATCATGTTATCTATAAACCTGTAGATTTTTTTTTATAAAAAAAATCACATTTTCCTCCTATTTTTGGTATTCACACATTAAAAAAAAAATCATATTTGATCTAATTCCCGTTTTTCAAATCTAGGTTTCCTTCCATAAATAGAAGAGAGTTAAATCCTTAGTTTCCTTTCCACTAGCTATCTTTATTTCTTCTTCTTTTTTTTTTTTTTAATAAAAAATTTGGTTTTAACTTTGTTAACCCAATCTTCCTAATTTTTTTTTTTTTTTTATGGATTTCTCTTTGTATTATTCAAGTATTTCTTTTAATATTACGTTCAATATTATTGCCACATTTTTGTGTTGTTTTCTTTCCTTTTTAACATCCTAAGTTTTTTCAGCTCTAGGAACAATTTTTCTACTTAGGCATCTCTTTTTCTTTTCTTTATTTTTTTTTTTTTTTTAATGATTTTTGCTTTTTGCTATTTTATTTTTTTGGACTAGAATTAGTTAGATATCACACCTCCATTTTTTTATTTGTTTAACATTCGTCTTTTTCATTTTTTTAATCATTTAACATGGATTATGTTTTTTTTTTTTTTTTGATTGAGATTTAGATTCAATAATCTTTTTTTTTTAATTAAGTTAGTTACATAGTAGTTATAAATATATTAGAGATATGTTATTATATCTAATAAAAGTGGATAGTTTTTATTTTAAAATTTTCTTATTATAAATACAAATATTAATAGTTTGTTTGCTCTCTTACTATCAAAAATTTTAAAAAGAGATAAAAATTCTATTAAAAAACTTTTTAAAAATAATTTTAAAAACTATATTAATTCAAATTTGTTTTGAGTAATATGAATTTTTTTGAAGAAATATATAAAGAAAAAAAATTATTACCAAATACAAGATTTTTTTCAACTTATATATACACATTTCATTTTGCATGTAGTTTCAACTAGCACTCCTAATTAAACTTATTTTTTATGGGTTATTTCACTTTTTGGTGAGAGCCCATTTAAGGCGCATTTGGGTCAATTAGGTTATTCCTTAAATAACCATCAGAAATTGACTGTGTATGTTACCAAACCAAAAGTGTGAATGGTAGAGAAGAAAATTAGAAAATACAAAAAAGAAAGTCTTCTCATACAATAGCGTTTTTCAGCCTTTTGGAAGTCAATTCTAATCGAATTGAAACTTTGACGGCATAATCTTGACTGATAGTCTTCAATCTGGATGATAGAGATTTCTTTTGAAATTTTGTATAGTCAGAGGTAGTTGTTTGTCACTTTAAGTGAAACTTTTCTAATTTATTTTTCCTTATTGTTGTTGTTTGTTGCCAAGATTATAAATCTTTAGACATTTATCATGTATGCCTTTAGTTGTGATAAGGGTGAACTTATTGTAACCCATTTATAGTGAAGAATTTGATTCCAGTTCGTAGTTTTTTATTCCTCATATTGAGAAGGTTTTTCTACATTAAAATTGCTTGTGTCACTTGCTTAATATTTATTATTGTTTCTAGTTGACTAATATCATATTAGATTCACACAAGAGAGGATAATTGATTCAAAAGATATAGTGTTTATTCCAACAAAGTAGTATCATAGCCAAGTTAATTGATTGTGTGATTGCCTTGTGTTAAATATGGAAATTAGTTTAGCTAAGATGGTTAGAGTGAAATTATCAAGTTTGGAAAAGAAAAATGGGAGGTATTTTATATGTAAATGATTTTTATCTTCCTCTTTTTTCACAAGAGAAGTCTAATGTTTAAATTGATAAAAAAAAATGAGAAATGTGTAATAGGAAAGCGTGTAGGGTTATGAGACTCTGGGTAGAAGAAATTTTTTAAAAACATATTGGTGAAGAAATTCATGACAGACTGTGGAACAAGCTTGAGTCGTTATGTGCCCTAAAAATTAGTAATAATAAAATGTTTATGATTAAACAAATGGTGGTGTTGAAGTATCAAGATGGAACATCCATGTTAGATTACTTAAATACATTTCAAGGTATCATTAATCTAGAATGAATATCAAGTTTCAAGATGAGATACATGGGTTATAGCTCCTTGGTACATTGTCGGACTCAATTACAGATCCATAAATTTTGTTGATGGGGGATTTATAATTCAATAAAAAAATTTATAAGTGAATAGTTCTAAAAATTCATAAGAAATTGACGATATAGCAACAATATCATAACTTAAACAACCCAAAAAACAAAGTCTAAGATGTTTACTTAAGATCCATAAATCATTTAAAAAATTAATAAAATAAATATAAAATAAAGAAACTAAAACAAAAAATAGGAACGATTTGAAACATGAAAACCAAATGCATATAAATAAAATAACAAACTAAAAAAGAATAAGAAAAATAAATTAAAAAACTTACTTCACAAACTAGAAGAAGAAGTTGAAAAAGAAGTCAAGAAGAAGTTGGAGAAGAAATCGAAGATTAATTGAAGTTGAAGCTTAAAAAAAAAAAAATCTAAAAATGAAATTGAATAGTCACCCTAGATGACTTCCTTATTAATTTTTAAATGTACTCGGTAGGGATTGGTGTGTTATTATTGTTTTTTCGAAAATCAAAGGTTTGTTAAAGGATGGAAAATCTGAAAGATAAATGAAAAGAATGGGCTTCAAAATTAAGTCTAAGGAGGACTGAGAGACAGATTTACTATTAGGCTAGTTAAAGTTATTAATATTATGTTAGTTATATATATACAAAGAACATAAAGTTAGGGGGATCGAGCCCCTCTGGGCCTATACTAAATTCACCGTTAGCTAGACCTATAGGAGGCATTTGAAATTTTCTTATTGAACTCAACCCCAAATAGAATAGTAAGTATAGACTTATTAAAAAACAGTATATTGAACAAGGAGATGGAAAAAAAGTCACAAGGTGCTTCTTCACAATTAGATGTTGTCATTACTTTTTGAGTAATTTGATCATCATAAAATTACCTTTCAAAACCATTAATTATTTAAAAATACTTCTAATTAAATTTAAATTATTTGTATAGATATGGAACCGTAAATTAAAATGATTTATAACACTTTTACAAAACTAATTATTATTAAATAATTTAACTCAAAAACACTTATTCTAAAAGTCAATCCCAAATATGTCATTAAGTCATTAGAAATCACTTTTGATGGTACAAGATCACTTTTAAAAGTACAAAACCAAATATTAAAATAATTGTATGAAAATCATTTTAACAATTCTATATCTATTAATAAATTAATTTTGTTAAAATCACTATTTCTAAAAACACTTCCAACAAAGTTGAAGTCTTGTTACACTTTAAAGAACAACCTAACTGGTTTAGGCTTTAGTTCATTTTAGAGAAGAAATTTGGACAGAAAAATCCTATTTTCAATCCTTACACTATTTTGAGAGTGGATGAATCTTTTAGAGTTAGAAACGAGAATCATTAGCTCAAGAACAGGGAAATCGCAACTAGAACAAAGATCAATGGGATACATGAGTGGCCAAACTTCTTTCAATTTTATATTGTTATAATTTTGTTATAGAATTCCTTGAGTTTTGAGTTTAATATGTAGTGAACATGAGTGGCCAAACTCTTTATTTTTCGGGATTGATCTAAATATTAGATTTAATAATGTTTTGATTAATTGAATGTCATAGTTGATTATTTGTATGACCATTCATGGTTTTACATGCTTAAAGCCTATTATCAATCAGACTCAAATTGTTTATTAAATTAATCAAAATTCATACTTAATAAAGAAAGGATTTTAGATTAGAACTTAATATATTGCATAATTTAAGGTAGTTTTAACATATCAATGATTAAGGCTTTTTCCAGTGATTATTTAAAGAAGATTTATTAATGTCATGCCTTGTAACTAAAAACTAGACAAACATGCTGGTTTTATAATTTGCAAGAATTGGTCTTGAAAAGGCCACTTAATACATTTATCTTATTGACTTATAGCTTTTATGCATGACAATTTTGGTTGTTTAATTAATTGATAACATAGGTCTAATAGATGAAGTCAACTTCCTAGGGTCTCTCTTTGTATATATTTCACACACATCTATTCTTGTTATTTTTTTATTACTTTATATAAAATTGAGTGAAGTCATTATCATGCCCACCTATAACTAAACTTCACTTTTCTAAAACAAATAAGTAAATATCAAAAAAAAAAAAAAAATGGATGCAGACTACACCTATCTTTTGTGCAACTCAGATAACATCCAATAGTAATGTGCCATGATACAATTTTTTAAAGAAAAAAGTTGGTTTTTTCTATTTTATTTTTAGTCTGTAAAAAAAAAAAAAAAAAGTTGTGATTAAGTAAGCATATTACCTTTAAATAGTTGTTGCATGAAGAAGAAAAAACCTAAAAAAAGCTTCCTTACCAATTAACTAATTATGGCAACAAGGAAGAGTGATTTTCTTGACTGTTTGGGCAAAGTCAAGTAACTTCAATTCATAGCAAGGAAACAAAACTTAACTTTGTCCCAACTCCAAAAGACAACTATAAAAGTTCAAACACAATCTTGGATTGTAGTTACAATAATTTCAACCTGTTTTATTTTATAGAAACTACCCAAAATTTAATAGTCTCAACAGTTTGAGACTCATCAATCAATTTCAATTGTCAAATCTATGGCCTTTATATTTTTCTATGTTATTGTACCATACTCTTCAATTTGATAGAAACAACTCATATAAATAATCAATCAACTCATGGAAGCCCCCCCAATAATAAATATATAAACAATGGGGAGCCATTTAATAATAAGTAAAATAATGGTGAGATCCTATTCTATAAAATTTAAGTTAAATTAAGAAAATTATTTTAAATGATAAAATTATTGGAGATATTTTTAAATATAATAAAATATCATTGTTTATCAATGATAGACAGTAATAGATATCTTTGAATGTCAGTGACTGATGTTGATAGATGTATATCACTATTTATCATGGATAGACAGTGACGTTTATTATATATATATGTGTTTTAATCCCGAGAAAATTAAAATAGTATGGTAATTTTGAAAACTATTTATAAAAATATTGTACTTTTGAAACTATTTAAAAAAATATTGTTGCTTTTTTTTAATAGGTCGAGGGTTGAAAATTCGACTCAGGTAGAACAAATTTTCAACACTCAACCTTTATCTTTTTTTTTTTTCTTTTTAATAATTTAGACATTGAATGTTGAAAATTCGACCCACCTAGGTCGAATTTTCAACATTTGACCTTTGTGTATTCTTTTTTTTTTAAAAAAAAAAAATTCATTTTATAAAAACAATTTCTAAAAGTATTTTATTGTTTTATTTAAACTCTAAAAAGAATAAATTAAAAAAATAATATCTCATAAAAATAAAAAAGTGTAAATTAAAATATCTCATTTATATAAAAATAATTACAAAAATCAATTTGTCCCACAAGGCGACATCGTCGATTTTGAGCTGGTTGTCGTCGTCGACTTCGAATTTGAGGTTCCTCTGGTTTTTCTTGATGTTTCTCTAGTTCTTCTTAATGTTGCTCTGGTACCTCTGCAGGCACTTCATCATATAAATATTCATTATGCTCTCCACGACCCCGACCATGTCCATGCACGTATGAAGATGAAGGACCAGCCTCTGAGTCATAATGTCCCGAACCAAATGCTGGCATTTTCATCATCAGACTAACATAATCAATTTGACTCTGCGTCTACCGCATTATGGAAAACCTCATCAAACTCATCCTCTTCCTGTACAGGTCTTCTACGTCTAGGAGCTGGTGGAGGAACAATAGGTATATCGTACATATAATGTATCTCTCCTATATAGCTTTGGTTGTCATTACATATAGCAAGAACCTGATTCGGATCATTCGCAATATCACGAAGTCTACTGTTGTTTGAACTCTATGAATTATAAAACAATTAGATAATATTTAAAATAAATTTAAATTAAAAAATAATTAGATAATATTCATTCATTTACCAGATGACTCACAGCTGCTCTCGAACGAGTGACGTAGGGCCTTGTGATATTATTATACCAATGAATGTAGTCTTGAGTGACATCCCTGTCAAATTGTTCAATAGAAACCCCCACTGCAATAAATCTTGCACGATAGTGCCATCACACTACCAAATGTGCAACTTTTTTGGACCAATTTACAGTCCTTAAGTCGATATCATGCAGTGGGGGTTCAGTATTACAAGGCGATGGGACATCCTGCTGAAAACTGAATTGTCTCATTATCCTGTCAGGAAGATGTCACTCACCAATATGAAAACATATGAGAGGATTCATCGTCTGCCATATGTTTTGACCATTCATACAGAAATTGGGCAAAGTATGCATAATAATTTTGTACGGCTCCCAAATAACCTGAAACAAAAAATATTATATTAGAAAACATTAAAGACAAATACAATTAAAATGTGTATAAAATAATCAATTAGGTTCAGTGTAATGTACCTGATCAGGTTGAAGCAGATTAAACATGTATCTATACTGGCTGACTACATGTGTGGCTGTTCTAGTCACACAAAATTTTTCTCTCCATCTAAAATTTTAAATTGATAATTTATAATCTAAATTAACTAGATCAGTGATATAAAAATTAAATTGAATTATAATAACATACCGAGAACCGTAGGCTCGTCCAACTAACTGAGCGTCATTAACATGTTGTAGCTGTAGATCCATTGTTGGAAATCGCTCCCAAGCCCATAGTTGTAAAAGTATGAGAGACCCAACTATCTCTCGAACCTCAGGTCTTGTTGTTTTGCATAGTTGTCTATACAACCATGCCAAACATGCTCCACCCCACGAATAACGCCCCGCATCATAGAGGTTAGCTAATAATGGCAGGAACATCAAGTAAACAAAATGACTTGATTTGTCGAAAAATAGACTTCCATCCATCATTTGTAGTATATATGTTTGTACATATCTTGTGACAGTTTCCTCGTCTGTATCATCTGTGAACTCACGAAATTGTGTTCCTAACCATATCAAACTTAATCTCGATCCTTTAATTTTATTGGCAAGTGGGGTCACACCGAGTTACAGTTGACAAACTTGTGTCCAGTCATCGTACATCACTCCGATGACCGACTCACCATCAACAGGTAACCCCAACAACACTTTTATGTCTTGTAGAGTGATAGTGCACTCTCCAACAGACATATGAAATGTACACGTCTCAGACCTCCATCTCTCGACCAAGGCTGTGATCAGATGCCAGTTTAACTGAATAAATCCCAATCCGACAACCTCATAGAATCTAGATGTGCGCAGTAGCACTAGTATTCGAGGGTGGAGTGGGTATTGCACTAGAGAACTGCCTATCTATGCCTACAAGATATTTCTCTAGTAATACAATCTCGCCATACAATAGATGATCGATGAATGGACTGGTCGTACAAAACATCGCGATCAACAATTCCTGGGTTTAAAGCCATGATCTGAAAGAAAAAAAATATTTATTTCTCAACTAAAAAATATTTATTTCTCAATTAAAAAAAATATTTATTTCTAAATTAGAAGAATAATGTACAACTTAATTAACTTAATTAAATAATGTACAACTTAATTAAAAGAATAATGTACAACTTAATTAAAAGAATAATGTGCAACTTAATTAAAAGAATAATGTACAACTTAATTAAAATAATAATGTACGACTTTATAAATTATAATAAAAAAATTGAATATACAATAAAAGTATCTACACTTAATTAAATATACATGATAAAAAGATTATTTATTTCTCAATTAAATAATGTACAACTTAATTAAAAAAATAATGTACAACTTTATAAATTATAATAAAAAATTGAATATACAATAAAATTATCTACACTTAATTAAATATACATGATAAAAGAAGTATTTATTTCTCAATTAAAAGAATAATGTATAACTTAATAGATTACAATAAAAAAAATTGAATATACAATAAATTATAATAAAAAAATTAAATATATAATAATAAATATATAATAAATTATGCTCTCTGATAGATTTGTCGTCATCCACCCATATCTGAATCCTCCATCATGTGCTTGAGTCCATTGCTCTAAACTAATTTTGTAAAAAAAAGTCAGACAACTCCGATTTATTCCTTTGATATCTTCAATTGCTTTATTGAACTTTCGAATTTGAAACTGACACTGGGCACGATAAACATAATTTTTCAATGAATTAAATTTATACTTTTTATTGAAGTTGCTACAATATGTCATAAGCAGAAACGATGGTGACATTTCGGTCCCGTCCAACTATTTGCTGGATTGTTCACTGCTGCGATTATACCAGCATGTCGATCTTAAATTAAACACACCATTTAGTGTGTTACAATTTCTCTCAGGTGTTTCAGGAACCATCCCCATGAGTCTGCGGACTCTTCATCAGCAATGACAAATGCAAGTGGAAGAAGATGGCCGTTCGAGTCAACTGATGTAGCAATCAACAATTTTCCTCTATATTTGCCGTACAAGTATGTACCATCTATCTGAATTATCGGCCGAAATTTATTAAAAGCTTCCATACAAGGACCAAATGTCCAAAATATAGAAGTTAGGATAACATGGCCTTCAGTAAGCGTTTCTTTCACTCTCCACTATACACGTGTTTCAGGATTGGTCTGCTTAACCATATACAACCACCTGGGTAACAATTTGTAAGGCTCATTCCAATCACCGAACATTTTAGCCAACATTTTTCTTTTGTCCTCCCATACCCTATGGTAAGGAACATGATATCCAAACTTTGATTTGATGTCGAATTGCAGTTATGCCACAATGATTTTTCTCTTACGACATCACAGAACTCTAGTGCAATCATTGATGAATCCAATTGCATATGACTTTGACTCAGTTTTGAATAAAAACATGTATGCTGCTCATCGTACTTAGTGATCTCGAACAAGCCATGCGAATTTTTCTTTATTACACGAAGTCTCCACTTGCAACCTTCCTCCCACTTCTTACACCGAATTGTCCAAATCGATGGTGTCGATTCAACAACCTCATATGGTGCGTGACATTTTATGTAAAACATTTGACCACGTGTTGTAGCATTTCTTTGTCTTGACAAATCATCCCTTTATACAATGGAGTATTGTTAACGTCCACAGGGGCTACAATTGGGTCATGTCCTCGAATGCTATCCAGTACATTTATATCTAAATCGTTGAATGTATTTGAAAGCATCTCATGTTCACGACCATCAAAATCCAACTCTTCAAATTCATCATCCGTTTTAGTTCTGAAGTCTCTATACAGGTTGTTAGCCACCATATCTTCATTATCATATGGCGATGTAACTGACTCCGGATCAGGATCAATACATTCAGTTTAATCTTCAAACTGGTTAAATGATGTATTCAAGTTTATATCCACCTCTATTCTATTTACATTTACATACAAATACACTAAATTCGACAGTGGCAATGCGATTGAGAACATCAAGTTCATAGCTTGTGCATTTGAAATAGAGAATGATATAAACCTTATTGATCCTGATGGTTCTAGGTTAGGATGTCTATATATTATTTCTATCTGATTTGTTCCCATATCTACATTAAGTAACATTCCAACCATTTCAATGAATTGTTCAAATACAATTCCACTGTTCACATTTATGCTAAAACTCCCACTTGGTGGTTGGTCATAGTCAACCCCATTAATACATCAATCATATTACCATTTGTAAATAACAAAAATCCCAAGCATTTGCCCCCCCATTTTCTAAAAAAAAAAGAAAAATAATACATTACTAATTGTTCTATTAATTATCAAATTTAAACAAAAACAAACCCCCATAAAAATCACAATAAGAAATATATATAGGAATTATAAGAAGTTTGTGGGTAAAAAAATATTAAACTTTGTATTAAACTAAAAATATTAAACTTTTTAAAAAAATCACATTAATTTTGTATTATACTTTTTATAAGAAGTATATTAAAAAATCACAATAATTTTGTATTAAACTAAAAATATTAAACTTTTTAATTTATAAACATCAATTTTTTAAGTTTTATGAACATCAATTTTTTAAACATAACAATAAATTAAACTTTTTATAACTATTTTTACAATTTTTTAAAACTATGTTTTCAAATTTAATACAAAATAAAAATTAAATTAAATTAAACTTTTTCAAACTATTTTAAACTATATTTTCAAATTTAATACTAGAAAAATCATATATCATAAGAAATATATTTCAAAAAATCATAATAATTTTGTATGAAACTAAAAAAATTAAAGTTTTTAAGCTATAAATATAAATTTTGTAAACATTACAATGAGGTAAACTTTTTAAAACTATTTTTTCAAATTTAATACAAAATAAAAAATTAAATTAAATTAAACTTTTTCAAACTATTTTAAACTATATTTTCAAAGTTAATACTAGAAAAATCAAATATCATATGAAATATATTTCAAAAAATCATAATAATTTTGTATTAAACTAAAAATCAATTATTTTAAACATAGTTTATTTAAGTATATTTCTTACAATAAACTATACTTAAATACAAAAAAAAAAAAAACAAACAAAATATAAATAAGATTAACATGTTAGTATAACATCCCAACCATAAGATTAACACTAATAACAACTACTAAGATTAACACTAATAGAGAAAGAACTACTAACATCAATATGTAAATATTATTGAATTCAACATGATAGATGTACTAAATATAATAAAAATAGTAATAAATAAATAGTAAACTCACAAATTTAACTTATATTTTTTGTTCTTTGTTTCCCAAACAGCAACAAAAACTATATAAAAAATATATAATAGTATGAGAATAGGAACAAAATGTATAGTTCTTTAAAAAAGATGAAATTTTGTATAGTAAAAGGTACAAACCTCACAATTTAATGGACGAATGTGGGAGAAGAAGAAGATTTGCTGAAGGCAGTGAGAATGAGAGAACGAAGGCAGTGAGGAGAAAATGAGAGATTGATCTTAAAGATTGAAAGGCAGTGAGGAGAATGAGGGAACGAAAGCAGTGTGAGAAAATGAGAAGAGACGGTGGGGTTATAAGCTAAACAGTCGAGTTTTCAAAACTCGTCCCATGGGTTGGGAAAGCAGTGTGGGATGGGATGAGACGCTGACACGCTGTAGAGATTCGGATTCGTTTTAAAGGAGGTCGACGATTCAAATCATTCTAACAGGCGCTGCAGAGATTCAAATTCTTAGCTAAGCGATCGTGAAGGGGTTTGTGGACGATCGTGTAGTGAGGAAAAAAAGCTCTCGAGAGGCCATCACAGCGTGCCGCTCATCATGTACTTCCACTATGCGATCGTATAGCATTTGGTATACGATCGTATAGTAAAAGGTATGCGGTCGTATAGGTTTTAAGAAGGCGATCGTCTAATTGTAATAGCTAAACGATCATGTAGGAGTTTGTGGGCGATCGTGTAGTAGGGAAAGAGAGCTCTTGAGAGGTCATCGCAGCGTGTAGCTCATCGTGTACTTCCACTATGCGATCGTGTAGTAAATCTTAGCGATCGTGTAACATTTGGTATACGATCGTTTAGTAAAAGGTATGCGATCATATAGGTTTTGAGAAGGCGATTGTCTATTTGTAATAGCTAAGCGATCGTGTAGGAGTTTGTGGGCGATCGTGTAGTAGGGAAAGAGAGCTCTCGAGAGGTCATCGTAGAGTGCTACTCATCGTGTACTTCCACTATGCAATCATATAGTAAAGCTTAGTGATCGTGTAGCATTTGATATACGATCGTATAGTAAAAGGTAGGCGATCGTATAGGTTTTGAGAAGGCGACTGTCTAATTGTAATAGCTAAGCGATCGTGTAGGAGTTTGTGGGCGATTGTGTAGTGAGGAAAGAGAGCTCTCGAGAGGCCATTGCAGCGTGCCGCTCATCATGTACTTCCACTAGGCGAGCGTGTAGTATAACTCAGAGATCGTGTAGTAAAGTTAGCGATCGTGTAGCACTTGGTACACGATCGTATAGTAAAAGGTAGGCAATCGTATAGGTTTTGAGAAGGCCACCATCTATTTGTAATAGCTAAGTGATCATATAGAAGTTTGTGGGCAATCGTGTAGTGAGGACAGAGAGCTCTCGAGAGGCCATCGTAGCATGCCACTTATCGTGTACTTCCACTAGGCGAGCGTGTAGTAGCTCAGCAATCGTGTAGCATTTGGTACACGATCGTATAGTAAAAGGTAGGTGATCGTATAGGTTTTGAGAAGGCGATCGTCTAATTGTAATAGCTAAGCGATCGTGTAGAAGTTTGTGGGCGATCATGTAGTTAGAAAAGAGAGCTTTTAAGAGTGGGAGTTCGGAAGATGCTGTCGCGGAGAGGCCATCATATCGTGCCGCTCATCGTCTACTTCCACTAGGCGATCGTGTAGCATTTGATATACGATCGTATAGTAAAAGGTATGCGGTCGTATAGGTTCTGAGAAGGCGATCGTGTAATAGTAATATTAAGCGATCGTGTAAGAGTTTATGGCCGATCACAGAGGATTTAGTAAGCGATTGTTTAGTCATACTGAGCGATTGTTTAAACTAAATCTCCACCTTCCTAATCACAATATATAAAAAAAAAAAAAAAAAAAAAAATCCCAAAATTCAAGGGTTGTGTTAAAAGGGGAAAAAAAAAAAGAGAGAGATTATTTAAGGGTTCTTTAAGTCAATAATAAATATATAAACAATGGAGAGCCATTTAATAATAAGCAAAATAATGGTGAGATCCTATTTTATAAAATTTAAATTAAGGAAATTGTTTTAAATGATAAAATTATTGGAGATATTTTTAAGTATAATAAAATGTCATTGTTTATCAATGATAGACAGTAATAGATATCTTTTAATATCAGTGACTAATGTTGATAGATGTATATCACTATTTATCACCGATAAAGAGTGACATTTTATTATATATATGTGTTTTAATCTCTGGTGTCTTAAAATTTTTCATCTATGTTATATATACTCATCATTATAAATTCTTAAAATTGACTTGTCATAAATGCACTTGTAATATCTTTCTAAAAAATGCACTTGTGATGTAATACTTAGTGAGTTGTTAGAAATTTGGATAAGAAATTATTTTTCTTTTGCGAATTTATTGAAAATTTAGAATAATCATTAAAAAAAAATTATTTTGGTGATGGACTATTTTCTTGAAATGAGTTTCTACCAATTTAGAGTTGCTTTGGAATGAATTAAGAAAAAAATATTTTTTTAAAAAATATTTTCATTTAAACACTTTTAGTAGAAACTTCTTAAAATAAAAATACATGTGTTTGGTAATTATTTTTCAAAAGTGTCTTTATGTAAAATTTTGTTTGATTTGTTATATAATAAAAGTATTTTTATTAATTTCAAATTATTATAAAAAAAATTTCCAGTGGAGATGATGACTAGAGTTGACCAGTGATTGTCGAAAGTGAGATAATAATGAGAGATTGACTCGTAGCGGTCACCTGAAGTTAGATGATGTCAGCTACTGAAAATGATGACCAAAGATTGGCCCGCGATAATTATCGAAGGTGGTGGCCAAAGTTTCTAATGCATATTCGGGGGAGAATCATCATTCTTTAGTTCTTACTTTAGAATCTCTTTTTTAAGTTATTTTTGTAGTTGTTTCATTAAAAGCATTGTCATAATGAAATGAAGTTTTACTCATCTCCAATTTTGTTCTTCATTTATTTATCATGAGCTAAAATTTTTTTTGGGATTTAAATACGTGAATGTCTGAAATATGAAAAAAAATGTCTAATAGGTAAAATAAAGTGATTTTGCTCAATTTCATAACTTGGTTTGTTTTTCATTGATTTCTCAGTTTTCATTATTAGTACTTTTAGGACAGAATACATAATTCCAGAATATTTCCTATAATTTAATCTAATCTTATATTATTTATATAAAAACTGAAAAAAAAATTATGAGGTTAAGACAGGTTGAATATAGTCTAATTCCCCCATTTCACCATATTCATCAGGGTTTTGAATGAAAACTGAGATATAAACCACGTTTTGTTTAGGGAGAAACATGCATTAAGGTTTGGGTAAAAAAATACAAAATTTGGGAGACCCTTTTTCTTCTTTGATTACTGTTTGTTAGGTCCCTTATATAGATGTTGATTTCTTAGCCGCTGATATGGTATATACCTTAAGGATATTAGAAGAATGTGGAATATCAACTGATATTTATTTGTACATTATCTAGGGATGTATTTGCTATAGACCAAAATTTGAATTAAAACAATTAGGGACTAAGAAATATCAGTTGAATATGGAATATGTACTGATGTTTATTTATATAACATATTAGGATATATAAACGAAAGAATATGTACTTATGGAACATGTTCTGATGTTTATTATTAATAAACTGCACCAAAAATAACTTTTCCCGAGACTGATATAGACTATAACAAACAAGCATTTCTTATGGTTTCACTATGGTCAAGAAGAAGGTCATGAAGAAAAGCAAGAAGTAGAATAATTAAAAAGAGATCTCTACACAAAAAAATAACTAAATTTTGACTAGAAGATAAAACAACAAGCCATCATTAAGCCTACCTAAAATATGTTGATCAACCCAAAAAGTACAAAAAAAGGTGGCTCATTAATGAAAAAAAGATAATTACACACAAAATATGATGAAAAACTAAAATTTAAAAAATTTAAAATTAAAGGCATTTTAAAAATATATGGGCCAAAGATAATTTTTTTATATAAAAATCTCTATCTTAATTAGGAAAAAACTGTTATGAACAAATTAAAAATGAGAATAAATTTTTAAGACAGAAGACAATACAAAGACAAGCAAATGGTTAAGTCCTTTACTTCTTCATTTGATATAAATTACGTTTATTTTAAACTTTTGTATGGTAAAATCAAGCTCAATATGGTAAATAATTTGTGGATGACATTGATAATCTTAATTATAAAAAAAAGTTGAAAATAAGAAAAAAGAAACTTCTTGATTTTGTGTTTTTAGCATTTCAAAAAAAAAAAAAAAAAAAAAAAAAACTATAGCAACCGGAAGTAGCAAAAAGAAAAATTTAGATTCGATTTTATGCAAAATTTCAATGATTTTCTCAATCAATCTTGGCAAATCAGGGCATCTCATGAACCTCCCATCTTCAGCAACCACCACACCACCGTTGGATCCAAGCCTATTTGAAAGTTAGGATTGTAATAGCTTAAATCTCCTTGAAAAAGGTAGAAATATGTTAGATTGAGAAGTGCTTCTGAATTTTGTTCTAAATCTTTAACACATTTTTTCAATGTTGCCTTTTCTTCAATATTTCTAATTTTACATTTGGTCTATAGTTGTTCATTTTGCTTACCTTTTTATTTCCAATGTTTTAGTTGTAATTCAATTTTAGTTTTGATTTGCATGTTCTATAGTTCTTACTTTAAATTTTCTTTTCTTAAATCATTTTTGTAATTGTTTCATTAATAGCATTGTTTTTCCTTTTTATTATGAAAATATCTTCATCTTCAATTTTATTATTTATTTCTTTAATCACAAACTAAGCTCTATTTTGGAATTCAAATATGTGAATGCCTTAAAGAAAGTCATTTGGTTCAATCTCAATAAGTGTTTGTTTTGATGGATTAAAATTTCTATTATTAATTTAGATTGCCCATCTAAGTTAATATAGTAAAATCGAATCTAATACTGAAATGGTTAGATAAGATTGGATTTATACATGAGACCTTGCTAAACCTTTAGAATTATATGGCAAAACGTTTAGAATCATAATGGATTGCAGTTTAAATCATCTAAGTTCACATTAACCATAGAAAATATAGGTTTAATGACTTAGTATTCTAAAGATACTTCTTACAAAATCGTCGAATCTAGTTCATCAATGCATTGAATTTGAGCTAAATTACAAGTTTTTCATATTGGGGTACATTTACTTTTTTTTAAAGAAGTATGAACATGCTTGAATCCCTATTTTCTCATTGTTGTTTTTTAGATTAAGTTTCTACCAAATATCCAAATCAATTTTCTCTCATCACTAGAGTTGCAATTTTGAGGAAAATTATTGTTATTCTTAAGAATTTTTGTTGAAAAATCGTTCCTTTGGGAGACGACTTGGAATTCTTCCAATCCTTTTACTACTTATCGAAAGTGTGTACTTGCATTAGGAGCTGAAGACTTTTCTTCCAAAAGGTTTTTAGTTTAGTCAAAGCGTTCCGGTAGATGATGAAACTTTTTTTTCTATTACAAAAATATAATTAGTTTTAGACAAGCTTATTTAGAAAGGAAAAACATCAAATCAATTAGATCATTGAGCTGAATGTTCTTTTTTTCTCTAAAATATTATAATATGGCAGAAACAGGAGGGATGAGAATTGAATACAAAATTTAAAAAAATATGTATAAAATTTATGGATGTTCATATGTTCCTAAGTTCCATCATAACAAAACAAGTATCACTAATGTCCAATGCATAGGGTGAGAAGTTGAGTAGAGTACTTAGACGCAGCCTCGGACTTGGAAGTACAAATTTTAGGTTACCCATAAAAAAAAAGTATTGGCACAAGAAAAAATGCAAGTATGTATATGGTTTGAAAACCATATTTTTATTATTTTGGACTTTTAAATTTATTATATTTTAAGAAAAATACTTCGATGTATGTGCATCTCAGTTTACACTTATCTTTATACATCTTAATTATCTCTCAAATTAAAGACATTGAAGTTACCAAGAGGGAGAAATTAAAGAAAGAAAACTATCGCACACACCCCTTATTCGCCCTTCACTTGATGTTAATGAGAAGCAAGCCCTTCCATCTTACCCTCATCTACTGACCTTCTACCTCCACACGACATTGTTCCGTCAGGCTTTCACCCATTATAGAAAATTCCCCACTGCTGCCACCCGTAGAAGTCTGGTCATGTCTCAATTCTAATGTGGTTGATCAACCTCTTAAACTAGCTACTAATCATCGTCTTGATAAGTTACCATCAAATTGTCTAATAATAATGTGTTTTGTGGTACATTTTTTTTTTTAATATTTTGATTCTTTTGTTTGTGTATGTGTGATGAAAGTAGGATGATGGATATACATATATCTTGAAATGTGTTATGACAAAAACAAAATCCACATGTAAATTTTGTTTATTCACTCTCAATTGTTTTTAACTGTTCTAAGTTAAGAGAGCATCTTCTTTGTGAGGTTGTAAAAGTGGATCATTTAATTTATGAAAAGTATTATCAAGTTTTGAGAGAATATATAACTATACCAACATGATTTTAGGAGATGGGTTCTTTTGTACCTAGCTGAATATTGATCGTAAATTGTATCAATCATACCTTTGATTGATTGAAATCGTATTCTTTGGTCATGGCCTCTATAGATTGTGACATATCTCATGCTAGTTAGTAATTTTATATTTTTCAATCATTATAAAATTGAATAAATAATTTAAGTCTAAAATATCACGTTAATCCATATACTTTTGTGAGAGTTTCTGAACCTAACTTAGATGGCCAAACAGAACGCAAACAATCAGCAAAAATAAAATCGAAAGCAGTAAAGAACACCAAGATATATAGTGGTTCGACCAATTTGGTCTACATCCACTTTGAGAACCTGCTTGAATTAATTTATTAATGAACACAAAAGGAATTTTACAAATTACAGATAATCAACAAAATCATCAATCTGTAATTTTAGTATCCATTGATACCGAGAGATCTACACACAACGTCGCCTCTGAAAACTGAGAACAACCCGCTGCAAAACAGCCCAAAACAGAGTGCTACCCTCCTCTGACCGGTGAACCACGCGCAGACCCGTGCCTCTCTCTCACCGCCGACAACCGCTGCCGGACGCAGCCACCACGGCGAATCGCTGAACCTTCGGATTCAAGCCCACGCTGCTACTCAGATCGGCGAAGTCCGACCAAGCTCGAACCGGTCGCTGCTCCTCCACGCAAGAACCGACCGCGACTCTTCCACGAAGCCGACACCCAAGTCCAGCCGGGTGGCTCTTCAACCGACGACCTCTGTCTTTGTTCCAGTCGGCTGCGGTAGCTTCAACACCAGGCGGCTCCCTTTTTTTTTTCTTCAACAAGCAGTCACACGAATACAGCCCTAAGTGGAGAAAAAAGGGAAATTATAAGTTTGCCACTGGTCAATAATTACGATAATGCCATTGGGTCTTTAATTTTTCCAAAAACTCAATAAAACCCACTTAAATACTTTGTTATTTTCTACAAATCTCCCTTATAACAAGAATATTTGAGTGCCAAGCTAATTTTTCAATCTTCCTATTATCCAGATTTTATATTCAGCCAATATTCTAATAGGTATAATGGGTTGGAAGAACCTTGGTTAACATATCTGACAAATTCTCAGCTGTATGAACCTTGACTAGTTCAACATCTTTCTGAGCCACAACTTCTTTGATAAAATGAAATTTGACATCGATATGCTTAGGTCGTTCGTGATGAGATGGATTCTTCGCAAGATGAATAGCACTCTGGCTATCACAACGGACGATAGGAAGGAACTCCTGCGACAACAACTCACCAACTATCCTTTTCAACCACACCGCCTCTTTCACAGCTTCACCTACTGAAATATACTCTGACTCAGTAGTAGACAAGACAACAACTGACTGTAGAGCAACCTTCCAACTAACCACATTACCAAACAAACGAAAAATGTGACCTGATAGAGACCTTCTTTTGTCAAGGTTTACAACATAATCTGCATCTGTGAAGCCTTCCAACAGTTCTGATTTATCACAATCCCTGCTAAAACACAATGATACACTGACACTACCTTTAAAATATCGAAGCACCCATTTAACTGCATTCCAATGCTCCTTCCCAGGATTTGACATAAATCTACTTATCATACTCATAGCATATCCCAAGACAGGCCTAGTACAAATCATCTAATACATAATACTTCCAACAACATTACAATAGAGAATATTAACCATCTCTAACCTTTCTTGTTCAGTAATAGGACACTGAGACGAAGAAAGCCTAAAATGAGATGCTAAGGATGTCGAAATTACTTTACAACCAGACATATTATACTTCTCAAGCAGTTTATGCACATAACTCTCCTGCGACATGGTTAACAAACCTTTTTCCCTATCTCTTTTCACATCCATGCCTAGAATCCTTTTTAGTTCACCTAAATCTTTCATCTCAAATTCATTACTCAATCGTTTCTTGAGATCACAGATAATAGAATAATTCTTAGATACTAGAATCATATCATCTACATACAGAAGTAGATAAGTATATGTATCTTTTTGAGATAGTTTCCAGTACACGCAGGCATCATATGAGCTCCTGTGAAACCCTTGCTTCAGAATAAAGGTGTCAAACCTGATATACCGTTGTCTCGGCGATTGCTTCAATCCATAGATGGACCTGTGAAGATGACAAACCATGTTTTCCTTTCCTTTCACCTCATAGCCCTTAGGTTGAGCCATGTAGATCACTTCCTCCAATTCACCATGAAGGAAAGCTGTGGTGACGTCCATCTGTTCAACAAACATATCAAAGTGAACAGCAATAGATAAAATTAATTGAATGGACGAATGCCTCACCACCGGAGAGAAAATCTCATGAAAGTCAACTCCCTTCTTTTGAGTGTAGCCCTTGGCTACCAGTCTAGCCTTATACCTAGGCTTGCTGTCACCTCCTGTACCTGGCTTGATTTTATAACTCCACTTTGACTAAATGAGTTTCTGATTAGAAGGACTTGGAACCAATGACCATGTCTGATTCTTCTGCAATGAGAACAATTCTGCTTCCATAGCATCTTTCCACTGTTCTTTCGAATCAGATACAATAGCCTCCTCAAAAGTAAGAGGCTCTGCTTCAATACTGTTAGCTGCACAAGTAAGAGCATAAGCAACTAAATCAGCATAACCATACTTCGTAGGAGCTTGCCTCACCCGCTGAGGCCTGTCACGCGTAAGCTGATAGTTTTGTAGGTCACTGCTACTTGAGCTCTCTTCACTAAAAGCTCTCTCATCAATCAAAGTCCTCTACGTTGAGGCTGTCTACCATAAGAACTGGATGACTGATCACTGGAATCACCTGAGCTAATTGATGGTTGTGCTTTAGAATTAATTCTAACCTCTGGCTCAACCTGGTTAATTGTTTGCTGTTTCTGCTGCTCTTTGACATGAAATGACATCTCTGTTTCATAAAAGGTCACATCTCTGCTAATAATGCATTTATTTCTGCCCTCTTCCAAGCACCAAAGTTTATATCCTTTAACACCTTGAAGATAGCCAATAAACATACATTTCAGTGCCCTCTTGTTCAGCTTCCCTTCCTTAACATGAGCATAAGCTGAACATCCAAATACTCTGAGATGATCCAAGCTTGGAGCTTTTCCTGTCCATATCTCCTAAGGAGTCTTTAGGCCTAAAGCGGAAGACGAACTCCTATTAATAAGATAACAGGCTGTTTGGGCAGCTTCTCCCAAAACTTCAAGGGTAATGAAGCATTTGTCAAGAGACATCTTGTACGCTCCATAATTGTTCTGTTGAACCTCTCAGCTAAACCATTATGTTGTGGAGTGTATGTAACAATGAAATGCCTTGTAATTCCCTCAGATTTGCAAAATTTTTCAAATTTGTGATTCACAAATTCCAAAGCATTGTCTGTCCTCAGATACTTTACCTTCCTGCTTGTTTGGTTCTCAACCTGCTTTTTCCATTCAAGAAATTTCCCAAAAGCTTCATCCTTCTGTTTCAGTGGATACATCCACACCTTTCATGAAAAATCATCAATGATCGACATAAAGTATCTCAAACCTCCCATAGAAGGTACCTTTGTAGAACCCCACAAATTTGAATGAATATAATCTAAAATTCCTTTAGTAAAATGCTTCCCTTTCCCAAACTTCACTCTGGTAGACTTTCCCATTATGCAATGTTCACAAAATGGGAGTTCAATGTTTTTAACTCCTCCAAGCAAACCTTGTTCTGAAAGAGCTTGAAGATCTCTTTCACTGACATGCGATAGTCTGTTATGTCATAACATAGACTTATCTGTTTCTTTCCCAGATGCAACAACAGTACTACCTGAAACTGCAGTACCCTCCAACACATAAAGACCATTCCTCAAGGTCCCCTTCAGCTTAACCAAGGAACCCTTGATAACCTTCAAAACTCCATTCTCAGATTTATAAGAACCTGCTCTATCTAATTCGCCAAGAGAAATTAGATTTCGTTTGAGTTCTGGAACATACCTTACATTTGTAAGAATTCTGATATACCATCATGTGTTGCAATTCGAACTGACCCAATTCCTTTTACATCATAAGAACCATTATCACCAAGCAGAACTGATCCCCCAACATTTTCCTGAAAGTCAATCAAGAAATCCCGATTAGGAGTCATGTGAAACGTGCACCCTGAATCCATGATCCAAGAATGTCCCTACTGGACACCATCAAAACCTTTGCTGAATCATACCCATCTGTAATATTTGCTGCACTAGAATCCCTTGTATGCTTGCTACTTGATGCTTTCTTGCTCTTATTCAAGGGGCAATTTCTTCTAAAGTGTCATTCTTTATGACATAGGAAATACTTTTTGCTTTTCCCCTTTGATTTCGACCTGGATCTCGACTCTTCTCTTTTTTCGTTCTTTTTCTCATTTCTGCCTCTGGCCATGTGTAACTTTCCATCCATGCATTCCTTTTTAATCTCGAGATTTCTCATTCTCAAGACATCCAATACTATATCCATGGACAATGAATCCCGTCCATATTTAATAGCTGCCTTAACTTCTCGTTACGAATCTGGCAAAGAATTCAGAAGAATAACTGCTTGATTTTCATCCGACATCTTCTCATCGATGTTATTGAGATCAACTATAATCTTATGGAATTCATCTAGGTTCTCTTCTAAGCCTTTACTTGAGTCCATCTTATATCCAAAGAATTTCTCAAATATAATTTATTTGGCAAGGACTTAGTCAAATAAAGACTTTCCAGTTTCTTCCACAACTCCGCTGTAGTAGTGATCTCATCTACTAGCCTAAGCAAGATACAAAATTATCATCGAATAGGCCATCTCATCCATATCCCTTTTTTTAGCTTCTGTAATTGTTGGTGGAAGGTTATCTTCGTCTAAGATTTTGGCTACCGTTTGTTGTACCAGAATAGCCCTAATCTTTTTTCTCTGTAACCCGAAGTCACCTTTCCCATCAAATTTAACAACTTCGAACCGTGTAGACATCGAAGTTATTTGTCAAATTAATTCCAACAAAAATAATCCTGAACAAAGAATATGCCAGCACACACTACCACTCACTCTCCTTGGATCAACGAATCAACCTGGCTCTGATACCACTTGTGAGAGTTTCTGAACCTAACTTAGATGGCCAAATAGAACGCAAACAATCAGCAAAAATAAAATCGAAAGCAGTAAAAAAACTAAGATATATAGTGGTTCGACCAGTTTGGTCTACATCCATTTTGAGAACCAGCTTGAATTAATTTATTAATGAGCAATAAAGGAATTTTACAAATTACAGATAATCAACGAAATCACCAATCTGTAAATTTAGTATCCACTGATACCGAGAGATCCGCACACAATGTCATCTCTGAAAACTGAGAACAACCCACTGCAAAATAGCCCAAAATAGTGTGTTACCCGCCTCTGACCGGCGAACCACGCGCAGACTCGCGCCTCTCTCTCACTTCCAGAAACCGCTGCCGGATGCAGCCACCACGGCGAACTACCGAACCGCCGGATTCAAGCCACGCCGCTGCTCAGATCGGCAAAGTCCGACTAAGCTCAAACCGACCGCTGCTCCTCCACGTAAGAACTGCCCGCGGCTTTTCCACAAAGCCGACACCCAAGTCCAACCGAGCGGCTCTTCGACCGACGTCCTCCGTCTTTGTTCCAGTCGGCTGCGACAACTTCAACACCAGGTGGCTCCCTTTTTTTTTATTTTCTTCAGCAAGCAGTCACGAGAATACTGGCCAAGTGGAGAAGAAAGGGAAATTACAAATTTGCCACTGCTTAATAATTATGATAATGCCATTAGGCCTTCAATTTTTCCAAAAACCCAATAAAACCCACTTAAATACCTTGTTATTTTTTACAACTTTCAAATGAAAATTTATTATATTCTCAATAAAATTTATAATTTAGTCATTTGAAGCTAATCTTTTATCGAAATTGATAGTAAGTGTACATTGCTCATAAAATTGATAGAGAAAATGCTACTAAATACCAATTTGTGTTTCTAAAAAATTAACAATAACAACTAGAGGTATGTTTGGCGTATAGAGTTTGGTTGAGTTGAGTTGGCAATAATTACTTGTATATAATAATTGTCTGTGTTTGGGGTACAGTAGCTGAGTTGGTAATAATTGCCTGTGTTTGAGGTGTAAAGTTGAGTAGTGTTGAGTTATAGATATCTGATGCAATTTTTTCCTTGAACTTTTTGTTTCTACCATGCAACTGATATACTTTCCCAAATTCGTAACAGTCATTTGAGATGTGAACTCGATAAATAAAAAAATATTTTCAATTTTCTACATGTAACTATTGCATTTATTGTAGACAAAATACTATTTTAATACACACACAGATGCACACATCTATGGGGGATTTTCAATTTACATAAAAAAAATTTAATCTTCTTTGATAGGGACTAATAGAAGTCTATCAATGTCTATTCGTGATAGAAGTTGATAAAAGTCTACTAATAGACGCTCATAGAAGTCTATCTGTATATCATTTTTTTTTTGCTATTTCTATAAATAGTTTGACATTTTTTCCATCTGTGAAAATTTCTCATATATATATTCATACAAATAGTGAACAATGAGCCAATTTCATGCATACAAAAAAAAAAAAAAAATTGCTCATTAAGATGGTCAAGCTAGTTGATCCTACCAAGTAAATGTAAATAATATATCTTCCTAGGATGACCTGATAATCCTCAGACAATCCCTCAATAAAAAATTACTATAAAAGACTATTATTAAATACTATAAACTAATAATTTCAAATTTGTATTTAGAAACACTTTCATCGGCCAATTTTTTTATTTTTATTTTTTCTTTTAGTATATATTTGTTCAAGTTAGTCGTTCGAGTTAGTCATTGAAGATGAACAACAAAGTTGGTGGGTTGGAGTTGGTCACCCAAGATGATCATCAAAGTTGGTTGCCAAGGATTGTCGTCCCCTAAGTTGGTGGCTTGAGATGAATGTCAATGTTAGTTGTTAGGGATGGTATCAAGAGAGTTGATCATCAAACATAGTCTTCATTGGAGTTATCGTCAGAGGTAGTTGCTGGAACCCAAAGTTGGTCGTGTGAAGGTGGTTGTTAGAGCTGACCGGCAAGTAGATCCATTGAAAACCTTGGAGGGAGGGAGAGTTGGAATGAATTAATAAAAATAAACCACTCAACTTCATCAATATTTAAAGACGGTGGACTAAACATTAAATTGATAATTTTTACCAACTCATATCAACGAGTCAAACACCTCATATCAATATAAACTTTTTAGTAGGACTAACTTTGAATATGTAAAAGTGGAAATCAAATTGAAATATAGATAGTTAACTTTGAGAAAAAGGAAGCAATTCCGTAGTAATAATGAAAGTGATAGATATGTTTTAGGCTGGTTGTAAAAAATAAAGTGAAGAAAGTGAAGGAAACCATGCAGCCTAGAAATCAGAGATAGGTGGGAAGAAAAGGGCAAAAGAGTGTGTGAGAGTAAATTGAAAGACTCGATTGGACTCGTCGGCCGAAAACCGCACGACATCCCACACATATATGACTACCAAATGTACCCCATTTTACAGACCATTTCTCCTCTCCCCCTATTTCCCACTCCTAACTTCAAGAACCCCTCCTCTCCTCTCCCTTCCCTCTTACTTAACCAAATTTCATACTCGAAACTCTAAACCCTAAACGACGTATCTAACAAGAATAACCGAACTTCCACTTATTTTATACTTACGATACTCTTCACTTTGGACATAAATTACTCATCACTTTATTTTTAGAACCCTCCAAAAGCATCGCTTATATTTTAGATGAACTCATGAACCAACTCACAACTCATACAATTTTTTTCTATTTGAGCCCTACTTATGGATTGGATATGATCGATCGGACTTCCAAATTTTTTAAGGGTTTGTTTGGTATAGAATTTGAATACAAAAATTTGAAAGCAATGGATTCAATGAAAACAATTGTATTTCATGTATTCAAATATGTGTTAGGTAGCCTATCTATAAATTGGATTCTAATTATTTGTTTAAAATGTGTTTGATACTATATATTTATAAATCATAAAACTACTTGGAGATATGACTATATTTGTTGACAATAAATTATTACTAATTTTTTTATGAATATGATTTATGTTTTAAAAAAATTATATAATTTTTTTTTAAAGAAGTATGTAATTAATATTTTGTAATATTTTATATTTTATAAATTTATAATATGTTATATAATACATATTATATTTTGAAAAAATAGTTCAGTTTATAAGATGGTGTATTTCTAAATGTTTTTATTTTTTATTTAATATAATTCTTTATTTTAAAATTTAAAATTAAAAAATGGAATACATTTAGAACATAAAAATTTTCTTCTAGCCATGTTATTAAACTTCCCTCTCGTGTTGATATTTCGATATCAACGTGAGTGATGAGGGGTGAATATATATTTTTATTATATCGAAAATCAAATAAAATGTCACTAAGACTTATTTATTAATTTAAATATTTTAAATTTGATACTTCGTTTGCACAAACAACGAAGGAAAGATACTCTGTTTTTAGTATCAGAATTTTTTCTTCTCTCTTCCTCTCCCATGGCATCACAACATTCTCTGCCATTTCTGCTACAAATTTCTCTCCCCATTCTCCCTCTTCCATCTCTTTAACCATGTCATCCCCCTTTCTCTTCCTCTTCCTCCTCCTCCCTCCTGTCTCCGGCACCGCCGTCTGCGGCAACCTTCAAATCCCCTTCCCTTTCTCCCTCAACACCACCACAAATCCCCATTCAATCCCATTAATCCCCAGTCCCTTTCTTCTCTACTGCCTCAACTCCACCCTCTTCCTCAACCTCACCGTCCAATCTTACCGCATCCTCCAATTCCTCTCCGACGCCGTTTTAGTCGATTTCCCCGGCCCACCCTGCCGCCATTACAACGATTTCAACGCATTTTCCCCTGTTTCTCAAAATCCATTTTTCGCTATCTCCGACGACAATCTCCTCACTCTCTACGACTGTAACGACTCCTCTCTCTGCAAACCCACTTGCCGGAACCTTGTCTTACCCGGCTGTGACTCACCGCCGATTCACGACTCTCCGGCCTGCTGCTATTCGCTCACAGATCGCACTCTGTGGCGAAACAGAGGCGATTTTACTCTGTTTCTGAAGATGGGTTGCAGAGGATTCTCGAGCTGGGCGGTGGAAAAAGGGTGGAGAAGTGGGAAACGAGGAGTGAAATTGGAATGGGGACTTCCGAGGAATTTGACGATTTGTGATAAGAATGGGTTTGTTGTTAATGCTACTGCTGTTAGTGATGGGGTTCGTTGTTCTTGCTCTGATGGCTTTGTTGGTGATGGCTTTGCTAATGGATTTGGGTGCTACAAATGTAATTAATTAATTTCTGTTATGTTTTTTTTTTCTCCTTTTTATTCTTTTTAATTCACTTGTGTTTCTTGATGTTTTCCTGATGTAGCTTGTGTTAAGAATGGACGTCATGAGTACGGTAGTAGTTGCAATACCAAACTACGCCGTGAAAAGGAATTTATTATCTTTACAGGTATTTCATTACCGCCCTACCCTTTTTTACAAATGGATAAAATTTAGCTAAGAACTCAATCATGAAATTATAAGAACTATTTGGAATTTTAAAATTAAGTTTATAAATACTACTTTCATTAGGAAACGTTTTGCTTTTTTATCTACTTTTTAATAGTGTTTTTAAAATTTAAGTTAAAGTTGAAAACTAATTTTTGTTTTTGGAATTTAGGGTGTACGCGAGTTGAGTTTGGTTGAATTGACTCACTTTTTAGACTAATCCAATTATTCGATTGTAAATTTCTTGAACCCAAATAACCCAAATGAATCTAACCAATCCAACCACGAAACATTTAGATTGAGTTGGTTCGGGTTACTCGGGTAAGATGTTAATACGTAAAAATTTGATTTAATTATTTTCATATATTAAATTAAGAATAAGACTCAATTTCAATTTATTTAATGTTTTTTTTCAAAAGTGCTAAAGGAACTATTTTTAGAAGTTTTGGAGAATAAAATATTAAAAAAAATAATGAAATTAAATAAGAATAATATATATATATTTAAAGTTAGTAATAAGTTCAGGTTGATTTAAGTTATTTTAGGTGAACCCATGAACCAATCTAACTCATAAAATTTTTATTTTTTGAATCCAACCCAACATAAATATGTTGATAACCCAATTCAAACTGCATAGGTTGAGTTGGACTTATCAATTTTTTCGGGTCATCTAATTTTTTGAACACCCCTAAGAATTCAAATGTTTAGTTAGGAATGATGAAACTTAGATAAAAAAAATTGTAAGAAAGCAAGTATGAATTTCAAAAATCAAAAACAAAAAAATGAAGGTCAACGAAAATAAATTTAACCATTACTTTTTTCTCTTTTTCAAATTTCGGTTTAAATTTTAAAAATATCCTAAAATGTAGACAATAAAATAAACAAATCTATAAGTGAATGTGATGTTTATTGACTTATTAAAAAAAGAAAATGTCTAAAATAAAATGGTTATCAAACACAACTAAAACAATTATAAGACGGTTTTTGTGATGCAATTTGAACACATCTATTTATTATTACTAATAAAATGTTGTTTTTATATGGTAAATTTGCAGGAATTCTTGCTCCTCTTTTCATTTTAGCCTCTTTGGTTGGACTTTTCTGCATACTAAGACGACCCATCAAACAAACCACACTAAACTCTTCCCACACCCAATTTCACTCCAATGCTTTCCTCCAAAAGGCTTGCAGGACTCGTTTATTCACTTACCATGAGCTACAACAAGCCACCAGAGGATTTGAAGACAATGCCAAGCTTGTCGACAGCCGAAACGGAGCAATCTTTGCCGGGGTGCTCGGAGATGGATCAAGAGTAGCCGTACACCGGCTGCAATGCGAGAATGAAGGTGATGTTATGAACGTCCTATCCCAAATCGAGGTTTTGTATGTACTTGCACACAAACACGTCGCCCACATACTTGGCTGCTGCATCGATCCTGGCGATGCTCCGTTGGTCGTTTACGAATATCCTGACAACGGTACTTTGGAGAAACATTTGCATCACCGAAAAGGAACCGACCAAACCGAACCGATGCTCGATTGGTATAGGAGATTGAGAATAGCTGCTGAGACAGCTAGTGTTCTTACATTCCTACAATGTGAGGTGTCTCCCCCAATTTTTCACAACCATCTCGAATCGTGTCATATCTTTCTTGATGCAAATTTCTCGAGTAAAGTTTCAGGATTTGGGTTACTAAGCTCTCCGACCGAAGACAAATCTCACCCTCTTGAAGCCTCATCATTCCACAACAATGATGTTTATGACTTTGGAGTTATATTACTTGAAATGGTAACAGGTTTAAAGAACTCAGATCTCCCAATGGTAGCATTGCAAAAGATTAGAATTGGGAAGCTAGAAGAGGTTGTGGATCCACTTCTATACTATCATGAGAAACCTCCTCATAGCAAAGAGCAAATAGAGATAGTAGCAGACCTTGCCACAAGGTGCTTGCTTTTCGGCCGAGATGGGAAGCTGCGAATGAGCGACGTTTCGAAGGAGTTGACGCACATAATGAAAGACAATGTCGTCGTCGTTGAAGGAGGCAGCACGAGAGGGTCTGCACTGGAGGAAACTTTCTCCAATTCAAGCCTTCTTCAAATGATATCAATGTCTCCTGATTCAATCCTTGCTCCATGAATAGTTTAATCCAAAAACATGATTGATTTCTGCCCATGAAAATAGCTTCCTTTTTCTTTTCTATGTAAGTTTGCCTTTTGATTGATGAGAACTCTGCATTGGTTGTTTAGAATTTGAAGATAAATATCCTAGTGCCCACTTTGTAAAAGATATATATTTATATATTTATATATAAAAGAACTGATAAAGCAGAGCAATGTTGTTACAAATCAATTGTGAGAACATACTGGATTAATAAAACAGAGCATACGCATGAAGGATTGAAAATCGTTGTATTTTTCACCTTATATGCCATATTTACTTGCCAAGAATTTGAATGACAAGTCATCAAAATAAAATCAAGGAAAATAGGAATGTAATTAATTGATGCAATTTACTTGAAATTATCTAAATTGGGAATTAGGGGTAACCTAAACTTGGTTTTCATAAAACCAATCTAGAAAGAAAAAGGAAAACAACTTAGACATAAAATTTGTTTTTGACTTTGTTGGAGGAGAAATTTCGGACTAATTACGGATCGCCACGTCATTTACTAAATTAATGACAAAATTCTAAAATCATCAAATTTGTGACCAATTAAGAGTTGACATGTGTCCTACATTGAAGTTGAAAACAATCTGTATTTTCGCCATAGGCATTGGATTGAGTAAAATTAATTTCGCCCAATTTGACGTTATAATTTAGATTTTGGTTCAGTTACACAAAAAATGGGCTTAATTTGGGCCTAAGTGCCAAAGTAAGCCCAAATCCAATTAACTGGGTCCTAAGCCCAAACCCATGGGCCAATTAGGGTCAAGCCCATGAAGCCCATCAGAGAGCTCTATAAATAGAGGATCTCTTCTCATTTCAAGGGGAGAGACTAGAGAGAATTTACCAACAAACAAAAGACTCTTGAGACTTCTGAAGCTCCTTGAAGACACAAAGACTTTTCTAAGACTTCTACTTTAAGAACGTTCGGTACTTTTCTTCTTCAAGTCAAGCACATTCATTCAACCGAGAGAGAATAAGAGAATTAAGTACTAGATCGAACCACATCGCATCAAATCACCATCAACACCAACACCAACTCAAGTTCAAGTCCACGAATTAAGATTCTCCGTAAACTTCGTGTGAACAGTCTTAAGCATAGAAACTATCAGAACAAAAAAATGTGATCTATTTATATTATCCAGATCAAATTCTAAAATATATTTTATACTTTCTCGCATTTGGAAGGTGTGACGACTTGTAAAACAACAATATTTTTCTAATAAATTTTAAATCTATTATATAATTATAATAAATAAAAAAATGTTATGTAGAAGTGAACCCAATGACTATATTTTTTCAGTTTACATTCTGTTTTTACATATTTATGTAACTGAATCTCTCTTAAACTATAAAAGGGTAGATTCATAAGAAAAAAAAGATAGGTTGCTAATTAGAAGTGTACTCATCTGAAAAATTCTTCAAGATTTTAATCTTCCGGTGGATGTAGGCTCTTCTATTGGCTGAACTACGTATCTTCTTGTGCTCTTTTTCCTTTTCTTCTTATTCTTTCACTACATGCAAAACGATATCTCTATTAGAGGATAGAGGAACTCAAAATTCATCTGAGAGGTTTGAGAGAGAGAAATCATTTGAAAGGGTTTTTGCTTCTGCCTTCAACTAGATCAGATTAACATCTTATTAAGAAAAATCACTTTTGTTTGGTTTTCAAGCAGACTATGTGAGTGAATCTCGTCCTTTTGTTTCACCAAACCAATTTGAGTTTCTTGGACCTTCAGTCTTTTGTGGGCTCCTTTTTCTTCCTTGTTGTTCAACAAACAGTTGGGCCTGAGAAAGAAATCTAGTGTAGTGAGCCAAACAAAATGGTATCAGAGCAAATTTGATTTCAAGAAAGCAAACTTTGGAGGTTCAGGATTCCGAATCATACTTGAAATGGCAATGGCAAGACTTGAGATTGAACAATTCGATGGAAAGAGTGATTTTACCTTATGAAAAGCCAAAATCAGAGCCTTACTCGGTCAGCAAAAAGCTCACAGGGCCCTCATTGATCCATAAAAATTTCCAACCTCTATGTCTGCACAAGAAAAATAAGTTATGGAATTAACAACATATGGAACACTAATTTTGAACCTCAATGATAGTGTTCTAAGGTAGATAATTAAAGAAGAAACAACATACAAGATTTGAACCAAGTTAGAAGAATTGTATGCAACTAAAGATCTCTCAATCACCCCCTTCTAAGTCTTTGATAAACAATTTAGATGAGTTCAAGAATATTGTATCCGAATTCAAAAGTCTTGGGGAGAAACTGGATGATGAGTGAGGCCTATGTGCTTCTTAATTCTTTACCCAAATCCTACAGAGAGGTAAAAAGTGCACTGAAATATGGCAGAGAATCTATAACTACGAACTCAATCATCATATTAGCCCTAAAACTAAAGAAATTGAGCTTTGGTCCTCCAAAAGAGATCAACCTAATGGAGAAGGTTTGTTTGTGAAAGGAAAACCTTAATCTAATCAGTTGAAGAATGAAAAACAACAATTAAATGATGAAAGTAAGTCAAAATAGAAGATGAGATGTAAGTACTGTAAGAAGAAAAGTAATTTGATCAAAGACTACTTCATTTTGAAAAGGAAAAACCAAAAAAAAGAGAAAGATGTCAAGGGCCAACAACTTGAGACATCCATTATTGAGAGCTCCTATGTCTATATAGATGCCCTTGCAACTACCCAAGACCAAGCCAATCAAGTTAGTGAAGGAAATCGGACATGAGGATTTCCATGAGCAATGAAATAATCGTTCCAAATTTCATTCGTATATGAACATTAACAATTACAATCAAGAAACTTACAGGCTATGCATACAACAAAATTACAACATGCTTTTCTAAGATCAAGGGAAGAATTACACATACCTTTGAAGACTCATCTTTAATCTCCTTGATCACGAACGCTCGAACAATCAACATGATTGCAAATCTGAATGCTCGAACATTACGATCGCTACACTACACGATCACAGGGACCACGAACAAACCAAACTCCAAGACAACGAACATAGCGAATGGCCTAAAAAAACCTCGACTTTGTCGAGCTGAGTACGATACCACCACAATAGCTAGCTAGGAATTTTTTGTGTGAGAATCTAGAAGCGTGGGCTCTGTGTGGACTTGGTTAAAGGAAGAGACTGGAAGAAGAACAATCGTGTAAACGATTGAGCAAGTGGGAGACGATAAGGTCTATCATATAGATGATGCCCAATCGTTTAGAAGAAGCTCCGCGATTGTTTAGCAAAAGGTTTGTGATCATTTAGCTAATCAGCTAGCTGAGTGATCTATCGTATAGAGTCACTCCACGATCGTCTAGTCTCTCTTTAGCTGTCGTTTAGTAAATCTTATTCACTTGACAGCCACCGTAAGTAATTTCTGAGAATGGAAATCTCAATGCAAGAACTTTTTTTTTTAATTTAGGAAAACATTTTTTCTTTTTATCTCACAGTTACCATGAAACCACCAATAGCCTCCCACTCAATTGGTTATTAGAGAAAAAGAGATAATTATCCAATAATTAATATTATTATAAATATATATGATAACCAACTTACCATACTATTTATAACCTATAGTTTTAATATTTCATCTCATGAAACATATAAACCATATCTCTTTTTCTATTCCATGGTCCTTAATATAAATCTAATTTACATTAATCTTCCACTTGATGTATCTCATACATCACACCGATCATATCATATATAATTGAATTACCTCTTATCAATTTAAAATTTTCAAATCAACACAAAGAACTGATTCTCAACTTGAATTCATTGAGCTACCAAGGGGACCTTATGGACTTGTAGCTCGAAGCTCCAACAGTACGTGAATAACTGACTAAACTCTTTAACCACGGGATCCACCATCTGTTAACTGCCAGGCACTCCACTAAAGACCGACAGCTGTACTCTTCTTACTTCAGATATATTATTTGTCCATATCAACCAATTAATAGTGCGATAACCCTTCGTGAGTATAGCTGGGCCAATAACCGTTATGCCCCTGTAGTTGCATCTAACTCCTTAAGTACCACTGATCCCTCTAATGAACATAAGTCATAGTCCTACTATGACTGAGTCCTCTCTTCCAAAGAGAAGCTGTGGCCACTATGTTCAAGCCCCAAAATCAGCCTTTAAAGGAGTAATCTATCTACTTACCCTTGCTTCAAGGAAGGAGTAATTAGGATACTTATTCTTGATATCTTTACTATCGAATCATGTCGATACAATCTTTCGGAAAAGGAACTAAACGATGAACAACTTCTTTATTAAACGATAAGAGTCAACAAGATTAAATGGTCGCTCACAGTTGATACTCAATCGTTTATAAATTCTACCCGATTGCTCAATGGTACTAAACGATCACTTACAAAATACTCCGCGATCGCTCACAAACTCCTACACGATCGCTTGTTGAACTATTACACGATCGCTTACCAATCTCTACGCGATCGCCTACCAATTACTATATGATCGTTTACGAAATGCTACACGATCGCTGGGTTCTGCTACACGATGACTTATTTTTACTACACGATCGCTTGGTGGAAGTAGACGATGAGCGGCACATTGCGATGGCTTCTCTATGACAGTGTCTTTTGAACTCCCACTCTCGAGAGCTCTCTTTCCTCACTTCTAATATTCAGACTTTGTTACCTCTCTTTCTGTTTCCTTCTTCTTTTAAACTTCCGTTTCTCCCAACGGAATTAGAAGTCATTCTTAATCGATTCAACCACCTCTCCTTTATTCTTTCTTTCTTGATATTGCCACATAATTGGGGTCCTATCATTACCTCCGCCCTCCACTTTTACCTTGTTCTCAAGGTAAAGCTTTGGTTTCCCACCCCATTTCTTTTGCTGTATCACATGAAACACTGAACATATCGCGTAGTGTAAGCTACTGATCCGACTAAGCTTTGGGTTCAGTTTGTAAGCTACTGATCCGACTTTATCCACTGCCTAATGTGCTCTGTAATACTTGGGGGATAATTTCACATTCTGCTTTTGCGGAACTCCAACATCATGTTGCTCCCTGTCAACTGACTTCCTCACTTTATCTGGAGCCACCCTCATGTGCTCCCTAAGCACGCGCAATGCAGAATATCTGTCTCACATTTGTTGGCCCAAAGTCGCATTGGTTGTACAATCATTCCTATAGTAAATCAACATTAGAGGTTGTCGTTCATACACAATCTGAAAAGGGACCAAGCCAGTAGGAACTTGATGCGTAGTGTTCTTCCAATATTCCGCCCAATGCCACTAGTTCAACCATCCTTTCGGTAGCTCACCACAGCAGCACCTCCAATTCATTTCCATGCTGTGATTCACCTCCTCTGTCTGACCTTCCAACTGAGGTTGAGAAGCTGAACTGTGATGGAGTTTGGCGTCCGACAGTTCAAACAACTCTTGCCGCAAGTGATTCACAATCACCTTGTCTTGGCCCGTGACAATGGACTTCGCCACCCTATGCAGTTTAATCATTTCTCTACAAAATGTATTAACTTCAATACCAACATTTAAAGGGTGTCTCAACGGCAAGAAATGAACATACTCCACAGATCGATATGTTTCCACATTCATTTCTTGTTTAGTAGTCAAGAATCTCCCGCAGATCGATCCCTTTTTTAAAGATCAGAATCGGGCTATCATCCTTTTCTTCAAGTCTTCCCAATCTTCGAACCACTCTCTGTCTACCTCCGATCAGTACCAGTCTAATGCGATGCCTTCAAAATTCTTAACCGCCACCATCATCTTCTCAAATTCATTCAACTTATGAACTTGAAAATAACGGTCTGCTCTGTATAGCCATGCGTCCGAATCGCTTCCCCTGAACATCGACATTTCTACTTTCTTGAATTCACTCCGGTCGCCATTCACTTCTTTACTGGATGTTTTCACTGAACTGTTTGTTCCGCAGCCTTTATTGGCATTCGATACTTCTACCTCTTCTGTCACCTTTACTTTTTCTTTGGTCATTTCCGTAACATGGGAAACGAGCATTTCTTGATGTTTCCATGTCTGCAACTCCAATCTCTCAATACTCTTTGCTATCGATGCCAACTTCTCCTCTATGGTTGACACCTTTTGTATTTTGACTTTGAATCCCACGATCTCTTGTTCTAGTAATTCCAGTTTCTCTTCAAAATATTTTTGAATCATGCTTGCCCAGATGATTACTCTGATACCAATTTGTTAGGATACTGATTCTTGAAATCTTTACTATCGAAACGTGTTGATACAATCTTTTGAAAAAGGAAATGAACGATGAACAACTTCTTTATTAAACGATAAAATTCAACAAGATTAAATGGTCGCTTACAGTTGATACTCGATCATTTATTCGTTTACAAATTCTACACGATCGCTCAATGTTACTAAACGATCGCTTACAAAATACTCCGTGATCGCTCACAAACTTCTACATGATCGCTTGCCGAACTATTACACGATCGCTTACCAGCCTCTACGTGATCGCCTACCAATTACTATACGATAGCCTACCAAATGCTACACGATCGCTAGGCTCCGCTACACAATGACTTAGTTTTACTACACGATCGCCTGGTGAAAGTAGACGATTATCGGCACACTGCGATGGCTTCTCCAAAACATCGTCTTCCAAACTTCCACTCTCAAGAGCTTTCCTTCCTCACTTCTGATATTCAGACTTCGCTGCCTCTCTTTCCATTTCCTTCTTCTTTTAAACCTCAATTTCTCCCAACGGAATTGGGAGTCATTCTTAACCGATTCAACCACATCTCCTCTATTTTTTCTTTCTTGATATTGCCACATAATTGGGGTTCTATCAGAAGTGAATTTCATCTTGTGTACTGAGTTCCCAGCTCCTAAATCAGACAAGTCTCCAAAAAGTAAGCATGTTGAGTTGGCAATCTAGCCACTCTCACCCATACTAATCAAAGGACCACCCTTAAAGGCAGGAGTTTCCAAAACACTCAAGATTGAGGTCATGTCACCTATGGTCATTTAGGTGAGATGTAAGTCTCTAGTATCAACGACGTTATATACAGAGACTAGTCATCTCGTGGTGCGGTCTTATACAAACTTTTTGTATAGGATACCCCCGATCACATGTCTCCACATGAATGGTCAGGATCTACCATCTGAAGTAGTTCACAACACTTGCAAACCTCTACAAAGCGGGTTGTATCCGTAGTTTTACCGTGATCAGGAATCCCACTTTAATCCTTATACTACAGACCTATTTAGGTTATCACTGAAGGCATGATCCACTTGTATATCTCATATATATGCTTAAGTTTACATAAGATAACCATGGAGCTATGTTTATTGGATATGAATAAAGGCCATATAAAATAACTCTTATTTTATTCATAAAAATGTGTATAAATCAGAAACTACGAGACTTCGGGAGAATTAGGACACCAATCCCAACAGTTAGCCCTTTAAGGAAACATGATTGGGTTTTTTTATTCCAGATGCCTCTATCATATGACTCCCTTCAAACCTTGGTTCAACACTTATAAAGAAATCAATGGAGAGCCAGTCTATATGAGAAATAATTAGGCATGCCAAATTATTGGGATTGAATCAGTTTCATTGAAGCTAAATGATGGAACTGTAAAACTCTTAAGGCATGTTAGGCATGTTCCACATCTTAAAAGAAATTTAATCTCTTTAGGGATGTTTGACTCTTTGGAGTATGAGTATAGAGGAAAAGGTGGCTGTCTAGAAGTTCTTGAGGTTTCCAAAGTTGTTTTGACTGGTGAAAAGGTAAACAACTTCTTCATTGTGAAAGGAGTTGAAATGGTGAATGAGGCTTATTTAGTTACTTCATTAGAATTGATTGAGGTTGACATTGAAGGAAATCGAACACGAGGATTTCCATAAGCAGTGGAAAGATCATTCTAAATTACAATCATTTATGAACTTTACAATTAAAATCTAAAAAATAAAAACATACGGTTATGCATTAATTACAGAAATTACAGCATGATATATATAAAAGATCAAGAACAAATGCTACACACTTTTACAGACTCATCGCCAAGCTCCTTGATGACGAACGCTCGATCACAGTAACACTCGAACGCTCGTCCAACACGACCGCTATACTGCACGAACATTGCACACTCGAACTCAGTGATCGCCTTGGTCACGAACACCTCAACAACACGAACGACCTCCACAGAACCTCGACGGTGTTGAGTTGAGTATGACACCACCAAGAAGGCTACCTTGGTATTTTCGGTGCGATAATCCAGAGGGTGGGCTCTATGTGAACTTGGTTTGAGGTAAAAAGCAAGAGAAAATGAATCGTGTAAATGATTGAGCAAGTGGGAGATGAAAAAAACCTATCGTATAGGTCGATGCCCAATCGTTTAGGAGAAGATAAGCGATCGTCTAACAAAAGCTATGCGATCATTTAGCTCATTGCTTAGTTGAGTGTCTGTCGCCTACTAACACTCCACGATAGTTTACCTTATCCAAGCTGTTGCTTAGTAAATTCTATTTAATTGACAACTTATGAACCTGTAGCACGAAGCTCCAACGGTACGTGAATAACCGACTAAACTCAATAGTCACGAGATCCACCATCCGTTAACTACCAGGCACTCCACTAAAGACCGATAGCTGAACTCTCCTTACCACAGATATATTATGTGTGCATCTTAACTAATCAACAGTGTGACAACCCTTAACAGATCGCTCGTAAATACAACTTGGCCAATAACCATTATGCCCCTGTAGTTACATCTAACTCCTTAAGTACCACTGAGCCTCTAATGAACATAAGTCATAGTCCTACTATGATCGAGTCCTCTCTTCCAAAGAGAAGCTGTTGCCACTATGTTCAAGTCTCAGAATTAGCCCTTAAGAGAGCAATCTATGTACTTATATCTACTTCGTGGATGGAGTGAATTCCATCTTGTGTATTGAGTTCCTAGCTCTCAAATCAGACAAGCCCCCAAAAAGGTAGGCATGTTGAGTTGGCAATCTGGCCACTTTCACCCATATTAATCAAAGGACCCCTTAAAGACAGGAGTTCCCAAAATACTTAGGATTGAGGTTATGTCAACTATGGTCGTTTGGGTGAGATGTAAGTCTCTAGTATCAACGATTTTATATACAGAGTCTAGTCATCTCGTGGTTCGATCTTATGGACACCCCCGCTTGCATGTCTTCACATGAATGGTCAGGATCTACCATCTGTAGTAGTTTACAACACTTGCAAACTTCTACAAAGCGGGCCGTATTCATAGTGTCACCAGGATCATGTATCCCACCTTAATTCTTATACTACAAACCTATTTAGGTTATCACTTAAGGCATGATCCACTTGTATATCACATATACATGCTTAAGATTACATAAGATAACCACAAAGCTTTGTTTATTGGATATGAGTAAATGCTAGAATGAAATAACAGTTATTTTATTCATAAAATAATGTATATCATTACAAACAACGAGACTATGGGAGAATTAGGACATGAATCCCAACAATCTCCCACTTGTCCTAATGCCTCGGGAGGCTAATGTACAATACAATATAAAACATGTACAATATACAATAAACTAGAGCATAGCCAGTATCATTTCCCACTTGCCCTAGACAAAGTGTCGCATGTCCAGCAGACCCAGACTCTCTAGGTGACCCTCGAACACTTTAGCCGTGAGAGTCTTTGTAAAGGGATCAACAACGTTGTGCTCCGATGTGATCTTTGTAACTATCACATCACTGCGATGCACAATCTCCTTGATCAAGTGGTATTTTCGTTCTATATGCTTACCCGGACGATGACTCCAAGGTTCCTTCGAATTTGCCACAGCCTTGCTGTTATCACAATAAAGTGTGATAGGAAAATCCATATTTGGAACAACTTCCAAATCTGAAAGGAATTTCCTTAGCCAAACAGCCTCCTTAGCTGCTTCACAAGCGGCAACGTATTTGGCTTCCATAGTGGAGTCTGGGATGTATCCTTGCTTGATGCTTTGCCACACTACAGTCTCTCCATTCAGATTGAAAACTGACTTTAATGTCGATTTAAGAGAATCTCTATCGGTCTGAAAGTAAGAGTCTTTGTATTCTGTAAGGATTAGATCCTTATCTTCATACACGAGCATGTAGTCCCTCGTTCTCTGAAGATATTTAAGGATCGTCTTGACCGCCGTCTGATGCATGGTTAATGCGATGAAATAATGGTGTAGAATGCGATGGTGGAATATAAGTTGTGCATGCAAGTTTTCTTAGCAAGATCCAAGTATAAACCCTACTAAGTTGCATGGTAAGCCCAGGGTCAAACACAGTGACTATGGAAACAGTGTGTGATGGTGATTTTAGATCTCTTTGCAGTAACAAATAGAACAATGCATTGGTTGGTATGTTATTTAAGGTATAGAGTCTATGCGGCGGATTTGAGAAAAGAGTTAATAATACGAAAGTTCAATGAGTATGCAAGGGAACGGGTTGAGAAGGAATTTAGCTAACACTTCTTAAGATTGCGTTCATGTTATGCGATCATGCTACATACATACAACAACAAGTCATCTATCAATGCAAATGCTATAGCTTCTAGTTTTAGAACGCATGCGATGTATGTGATGATGTCTATAGGACTTACGTCTAAGCCTCTATTCTTGTCTACGTGATGATGAATGACACACACATACACAAGGCGACCGCATACTACCATAACCTATTTCTAGGGTGCATGCGATGCATGTTGCCAAATAGAGCTTATCTCTAAGTCTCTATCTCTTGCTTATGCAGATCTAATCTTGCTTTCTCAAGTCTAGATTCTAACCTAGCTCTCTCAAGCCTTAGGTTCTTTCTTTAGACTCTCTCTCGAGTAGCTCTAAAGGGGTAATGGACGCAACATAAGACAATATAATCGTATGCAATGAAGATCCTAGGTTATGTTAGCTAAGTACTTCTCAACGCATTCGAAAGTTTAGTTACTCATGCGTAATGTAAAGAGAGTGAACATATGTAAAAATGCAGGTTCCATTCTATAAATGAAATCAAAATACAGAATGACAATGTGAAATAAAGATAAGAAGCCTGGTAACAATTTCTTACTTTCCAAGGCTTTTACACTGTTTTTCTCTACTCTATTCAAAGAATATTCTTGCTTTCATAAGAGTCAGCCCTCTCTTTGTTTTCCACGCTCCCTGGCACTCAATTGAGCTGACCAGGACGATCTTTTGGCATCTTCTCTCCTCTCTCGCCTCTACCTCTAAGTATAAGGAAACTATGAACAACGGTTAACTATCTTCTATATGGCTCCGCTGGAATAAAAATCGAACCGAACTCCTTTAACGAAGATGGCCTTCGGTATTTATAGAGCTTCAGGCTTAGGAGCTTTTTCTCTCAAATGATTGCACCGATGGGATGTCATTAATTCTCTGTCTGATGCATCGAATAATTGTCACTGAAAAGTTGAGTGTACTTGCTACAGTGTTGTTAACGGCTTGTCAACTTAATTCAGAATCAATCGTTATCAACTTTTTGTCCCATCGTGATTTATTAAGCCTTCACCTTGATGCGCCGGCTCTATGCGGCCACCTTCTTGAGTAGATTTTCGCAACGCAAACGATCACATAGCCTTGCAGCCGCAATCTCTTAATACGTTTGGACGTTAATTTCTTGGATCGCAATTCTGCCTTGCGCCAATGCATTTTCCTGCATAAAATACATAAGTTAGTTGCTTTAATGTGATGGACGCATGCGATCGTAATGTTCTAAACTTAATGCTTTTGGACGCAATTTTATATATTTTTACGGTCGCAATCCTTCATTGTTTTATATCTTTGCACTGTAATAACGTGCATTTCTGCCCGTTATCACCGTCCAGTGATCAAATCCAGGATTGGACTAATACCGATTGACAATCCCTACTGCATAGAAAATTTCAGTTTTTGTACACAACATTGCATACATTAAGCTTCCTACAGCTGAAGCATAGGGAATTCGTCTCATCTCCTCAACTTCTTAAGGTGTCTTAGGACATTGATCTTTAGACAAAACGATTTCATGCCTGAAGAGTAACAAACCCTTCTTGGAATCCTGCATCCTGTATCTAATCAAAATTTGATCGATGTATGATGCCTGAGATAGGGCTAACCGTTTGTTCTTACGATCTCAAATGATCTGGATCCCTAGAACATACTGTGCCTTACCCAAGAACTGGGCAGCTAGCCATTTTCTTAATGCCAGTCAGATACCCTACATCATTCCCAATGAGTAGGATATCAGTACTAGGAAAGTTACTGAGCTGTTGATGATCTTCTTGTATACACAAGGCTCATCATCATTTTGGTCAAAGCGAAATGACTTGACAGTAGTGTCAAATCTGATGTTCTTAGATCTAGATGCTTGTTTCAGCCCATAAATGGACCTATCAAGCTTGCAAACTTTTTGCTCTTGATCTGGAATTATGAACCCCTCTAATTGAGTAATATAGATGGTCTTCTCAAGATTATCATTAAGAAAGGCAGTCTTGACGTCCATTTTCCATATTTCATAATCATAAAATGTGGCTATGGATAGGAGAATTCTGATAGACTTGAGCATGACAACAGGTGAGAAAGTTTCATAGTCAACTCCCTCAACCTGGGTATAACCCTTTGCCAGAGTCGAGCCTTAAAGCTTTGCACCTTTCCATCTACACCTCTCTTTCGCTTATAGATCCACTTACACCCAATAGGTCTCACCCCTTCAGGTGGATCAACAAGCTCCAAGATGTTATTGAAGTACATAGACTCCATTTCCTAGTTCATGACTTTAACCCATTCATCTTTGTCGACATCCTCCATTGCTTTCATAAAAGACAACGGATCCTCGACCCCATCATTCGAAATGACATTTTGGGCTTCAGTCAAACCCATGTAGCGATCTGGTGGGTTCATAACCCTCCCACTACGTCGAGGCAGTCTCAACTCTTGAGCTGGTTGACTAGATGTTCCGACCTCAACAACTCTTGTTGATCTGTCGGCCTGTTCAACAACTATTGTTGAACCCTCAGTAGTCTCAATCCCACTAAAAATATCTCGCAAAAAGAGCTTACTCCTTGGCTTATGATCCTGAATGTGGTCTTCTTTCAAGAAGATAACATTTTTTGAAACAAACACTTTGTTCTCACTCGAATCATAGAAGTACCCATCTCTCATTTCCTTGGGGTAACCTACAAAGAGAAAAACCTTTGAACATGGTTCCAATTTCTTTGAGTTAGTCATAAGCACACATGTCGAACAACCCCAAATCCTGAAGTGGCGTAAACTACCTTTATGGCCTCTCCACAATTCAAAAGGTGTTTCAGAAACACTTTTCGAGGAAACGTTGTTCAAGATATAACATGTAGTCTCCACTGCAAAACCCCAAAACGAGTCTGGAAGATGAGCATAAATCATCATAGACTGAACCATGTCCAACAAGGTTCTGTTTCTCCTTTTTGATACACCATTCTGCTGAGGTGTACCAGGGGTCGAGAGTTGGGATGCAATCCCATGTTCTATCATATAGTTCTAGAATTAGAGGTTCATATACTCTTCACCACGATCAGATCGTAGTGTTTTTATCTTCTTACCTAACTAGTTTTCAACTTCAACCATATACTTCTTGAACTTGTTAAGGGCTTTAGACTTACGTTGCATTAGGTAGAGATACCCGAATCTTGAATAATGATCTATGAAAGAGATGAAATATTCATACCCACCCTGAGCTCTAATATTCATCAGGCCACAGAGGTCTGAATGTACAAGCTCCAAGGCTTCCTTGGCCCTGTAACATTTTCTAGTAAAATGTTATTTGGTCTTCTTGCCTTTGATACATGATTCACATACCAACAAGGAGTTTTCTTCTAAACTCTTTAGAAGTCCACTTTTCACCAACTTCTCAATCCTATTGAGCTTGATGTGACCTAACCTTGGATGCCAAAGATGGGTGTTTTTTCTTAGGAGAAACCTTTGGTCTTTTAGCTGTTGTTGTCGTACTGAATATTTTAGTGTTAAACAAGGCTTTTATGACTAACGACCTTAATACATATATGTTACTTTCCATTGAACCATAACCAATCTTCATTCTATTTTTGAAAATAAACACTTTATTCTCAGAAAAGAAGATGGTATACCCTTGTTCAATGAGACAAGAAACCAAGATTAAGTTCCTCTTAATATGAGGAAATATGAAAACATTATCCATTAATAGATAATGTTTCTTGTCAACAAATAACTTCAGCCTGTCTACAACAACAGCTGAAAAACCTCACCAATACCGACTCGTAGAGTCATCTCTCCTTGTGGCAACATTTGTCAGGAACTGAATCCTTGGTAAGAGGAACTGACAAAATTGGTAACACCCGAATCTAAGATCCAGGCAGAATCACCATTCTCTACCAAACACGTCTCCAAGACCAATAAATCATATTTACTGTCTTTCCTCCTCTTTTGGAGAGTAGTGGGATCAGTGTCAGAACAATTGACACTACTGGTTGTGTCATCCATCCCTTTGTGCTTGATAACTCATGTTCAAACATATCTTACAACGAGTCCATGATCTCGCGTGCAATTACCATGTTCTCAACCCTTTTGGCCAAAACATCAGGTATGTTAGCCAAAATGTGAAGTCGGGCCAATGAATTAGACTTCTTTCATACCTCATATGCATTACGAACACTTCGTTGTGCATCAAGGGTCGGGACTTGAGGACACTTCTCAACCATGACAAAATCGAGGTCGTTTGCCACAACATACGTTTTACACGATTCTTTCCACTGTATGTATTCGATCCTATTAAATGCACTAAACGAAAATACTAATGAGTTGTTGAAAAGAAAAACACATTGACCTACGTTAGGTTATAAACAAATACTCGTTGTAAAACAAACAACATCCCATATGGTTTTAGCAAAACTAATATGAACCTCGTGTGACATCTAGTTTCGCAATGACGCTTCAAAGGTTTAGGACAAAAGCCGCCGAAGGGAGGCCAATTATTCCTCCTCTAAATTGAGAAGTTTTCAACCAGTCATTAATACCAGAATAACTCTTGCTCCTATAACGAATAACCATCATTGATTTGGTCAAGAGATCATTAACTTACTTAACAATCTCCCGTAAGTGTTACCTGCCATTTTAGGTTCTAGAGATCCGCCCCAAGCAGGCAATCTAAAGTGAAAAAATCCGATTGGAGCAAAACCTAAAGTGACCCTATCCATTTCTAGAGTTCACCTTGATTTTGACCAACTGCACAAAACCCATCCAAAGGGGGACGCTCCTAGGGCGTCACGAGGGAGTACAAAATGATCTCACGGTGTGAACCAATGACAGAGACTATAGGACGTGTTGACACGCACCTTTCACCCACTTACTATAAACACTATCTCTGTCCACTTTGGTATTGAATCATACAAACATCATTTGAAGGGAGATGCTCCCAAGGCACCATGAGGCCAAACATGAATCTCACGATGTGAACATACAGGGAGAAACGTGAGTGGAATCATAGATATATCAGATACATCTCTTCCTCCCTCTGAGTATTTTATAACCTAGGGTTTAGATTACTTAGAAAAAAACACGGCTAAGGATTTTAGCTAAGTGAATTCTTTATTGAATAGGTCTTCCTAAGTCTATATAGTCTTAGATAATGGTACCCGAACCGATTGCATATATTCCCCTAGAGTTTAGGATTACTCATTATTTTAGCACCAAGCTAAAAATAAGACCACGCTTAGTCTTAGTATCCAAGGATTGACCTTAAATACAAGAACAAACACTCTTTTTTTACTATGGTCTTATGTCGAAAAAAGAGAGCTGACCCTAAACAGAGAGAGGTTAACTAATACGCTCGACCATAGGGAGAGGAGTAGATCTTGTGAACAAAGAAAGCAGATCACAGAGCTAGCTTTAGCCAAGAAAAAGGCGAGTTAAAGACGTAGAAAGAAAGGAGGCTGCTGAGCAAGAAGCAAACATGGATACATACGAGTAAGCCCACTTTGGTTGCTGTTCAAAATAGTATACGGGTGAATTCCCATCTTTTCTTTTCTAGTTGATATTGTAATGCATGACATGGATCAATAAAATATTTGCCTTTCCCCCTGCGTCATCATGGAAAATCCAGTTTTCTAAGGCATGATTACAACTATGTGAATGCATGATTAATAAATACCTAATTTCAGCAAATAAACCATCATGGAAATAAAAAAGAATGCTTTTAAAAAAGAACACTAGATATCAAACACCCGACTCCATGGAAACCATCCTACTTGTAAACAAGGCAGAAGTTTGGGAGGCTAAGACAAAGCCCCCTCCATGATTGAAAAGAAAAGGTTGAGTTTGCACCAAAAGCCTTCTCATAGGAGAAACTATTGGAACACATTACATAGGTTTGCCCAAGAATAACTTTTACCTTGGATAGTTAAACAACTTTTTGATCATCATCCATTAAACTCCTTAACGAAGTCTTTGATCAAAATTGTCGCATGCTTGTTTAAAATCTATTTAATTCACCATTCCAGGTAGGTTCCCATGTAGGAGTGTTACGTTTCCGTTAACTTAAGAACCCCAACTTAATTAGAACCTGCCTTAGACAAAAGATCCCTTATAGATTGATTTAAAACAAATTTAATCTTTTATGCCAACCAATTTAATCCTATTAAACCGATTTTAAAAGATTAATCTAGGTTACTAAACTCTTTAGAACCATGTGAACTTAGGTCTATCTCAATCCAATTTTAAAACTCTTTGAAAAAACTTGAGTTCACCCTAAGTCCGCATGCAACTCTTTCTTATTGATTTTAGTTCTAATTTCTTTTATAACACTTATAAACAAAACAACCAAAACCATAATGCAAAGCTAACACATGCAAGGCATTCATAACGATCATAAATAGCCTAAGTGTCATGCGCAATGCATTGTTCATTCATTGCTACTTCTTTTATATAACACTTATACAAAACAACAATGAAACAAGCACAACATGCTTCCATTCACCCTTAGACTATAACATTTATAATAAAAGGATGATGCATGATAATGCTCACTATATGCAAAATATAACTCTTATATTTCATGATGCATGCGCATGCTTCCACGTAATTTCTTCATGCTAGGTTATAAGATTTATAATACATGATGCATGAATAATTGCACAACCTAAGGTGGTTTTTAAACTAAATGTCTAACACTTTGGCATATAAGCACCATACACCATATGCATAATAAACAAATGTTGATGAACCGGGTAAAATTACCTTAAAACCACAAAAATTAAAGCTAACTATTACAAAAATAAGGAGTCGCTGATTCAACAGGCGAACCGGGTCTTGAACCATCCAGGCGAAGCAACGTATCTCTAACCATCGTGTACTAATCTCCCCGTGATCGTCTACACGATAAAACAAACACTTTGCTCTATCGCTTAACAACACTCCCAGAGCTAAACGATCGTTTAGAAAATATTACATGATCGTATACCTTTTACTAAGTGATGAAGTCCGAGGTATGCGATCGCTTAGCGCGCTTCGCACGATGCATGCCTTACACGATTGTCTAAACGACTACGATGTGGCAAAGCACCATCGCCTAAATGATCGCTTAACGAACGCCTTAGTATCGTATACTGCGCGTTCGTGTAGGTAGTACCTCATTGATAAGGCTTGCTATTTACACGATCGTCTAGCACACGGCTGTTACTAAATGATGAGCATCACATGCTCCCACTATGGTCGTCTACCTCCACCGTCTACGCAATCTGGCAACCAACGCTACGCGATAGAGTAAACGATATACCCGATCGTTTAGCATAGCTAAATGATCGTTTAGTAAATACTACACGGTCGTATAGAAAAATCTACATGATCACTTAGATAAATCCCAATGATCGTTTACCTTAGGCTATACAATACGACCAACTCTTGGTCTTCTTCTTCGTTGAGAACCACATCTCCATGCTTCGAAAATTCATCACGAATGACTCAACTAACTAAAACCCTTTGAATTACAGACTCGATTGCAAGTTAATTTCGCCTAAAAACACAGGGGTCTTGATAAATGAACACTTTGTAATTGAAGAAAGCTTTAAACAAAGGCAATTAAACCCGAAAACATTCATCAACTCCATCCACAAAATGCATTTAACAATTAAACACAAATGCAGAAACCCACCAAGACTGTAAAAGAAGTTCAAAATCGAATTGAAATTTAGAATATCAAAATAATCTGGCTCTAATACCAATAAAAGGAAATTGAACACGAGGATTTTCATGAGCAACGAAAAGATCATTCCAAATTACAATAGTATATGAACTTTACAATTACAATCTCAAAAAAAAAAAAAAAAACATACGGTTATGCATTAATTACAGAAATTACAATATGATATATATAAAAGATCAAGGAAAAATGCTACACACTTTTGCAGACTCATCGCCAAGCTCCTTGATCAATGAATGCTCCCCACGATCACAGTAACACCCGCACACTCATCCAACATGACCGCTACACTGCATGAACACCATTCACACGATACTCAAACGATCGCCTCGTAGAACACCTAAATAACAAAAACGCCTCCACAGAACCGCGACAATGTCAAATTGAGTATGACACCACCAAGAAGGCTACCTTGGTATTCTCAGTGTGAGAATCGAGAGGGTGGACTCTGTGTGGACTTGGTTTGAAGCAGAAGACGGAGGAAACACAATTGTATAAACGATTGAGCTTGTGGGAGATGGAATAACCTATCGTATAGGTCGATGCCCAATCGTTTAGAAAAAACTAAGCGATCGTCTAGCAAAAGCTATGCGATCGTTTAGCTCATTGCTTAGCTGAGTGCCTGTCGCCTATTAACACTCCACGATCATTTAGCTAACTCCAAGTTGTCGCTTAGTAAATCCTATTTACTTGACAACTTTCGTGAGTATATTTCCGAGATTGGAAATCTCAAATCTTTGCCTTTTCTTTTCTCTTACTAAAATTAGGACAACATTTTCCATTTTATCTCACGGTTACCATGAAACCACCAATAACCTCCCACTCAATTGGTTATTAAAGAAAAAGAGATAATTATCTAATAATTAATATTATTATAAATATAAATGATAACTAACTTACCATAATATATTTATCACCTATAGTTTTAATATTTCATCTCATGAAACATATAAACCATAACTTCTTTTCTTTTCCATGACACTTAATTAAATCTCATTTACATTAATCCTCCACTAGATGTATCTCATACGTCATACCGATCATATCATATATAATCGAATACCTCTTATAAATTTGAACATTTCAAATCAACACCAAGAACTGATCCTCAACTGAATCCATTGAGCTACCAAGGGGACCTTATGGATCTATAGCTCAAAGCTTTAATGGTACGTGAATAATTGACTAAACTTTTTAGTCACGGGATCCACCATCCATTAACTACCATGCACTCCACTAAAGATCGATAGCTGAACTCTCCTTACCACAGATATATTAAGTTTCCATCTTAACCAATCAACAATGCGACAACTGATCACAGATCGCTCGTAAGTACAGCTTGGCCAATAACCGTTATGCCCCTGTAGTTACATTTAACTCCTTAAGTACCACTGATCCCTCTAATGAACATAAGTCATAGTCCTACTATGATTGAGTCCTCTCTTCCAAAGAGAAGTTATGGCCACTATGTTCAATCCCCGGAATCAGCCCTTAACGAAGCAATCTATCTACTTACCCCTGCTTCGGGGAAGGATTGAATTCCATCTTGTGTATTGAGTTCCTAGCTCCCAAATCAGACAAGTCCCCAAAAAGGTAGGTATGTTGAGTGGGAAATCTGGCCACTCTCACCCATACTAATCAAAGAACCACCCTCAAAGGCAGAAGTACCCAAAACACTCAGGATTGGGGTCGTGTCACCTATTGTCTTTTAGGTAAGATGTAAGTCTCTAGTATCAACGGCTATATATACGGAGTCTAGTCATCTCGTGGTCCTATCTTATACAAACTTTTTATATAGGACACCCCCGCTTGCATTTCTACACATGAATTGTACAATACTTGCAAACCTCTACAAAGCGGGTCGTATCCGTAGTGTCACCAGGATCAGTATCCCACCTTAATCCTTATACTACAAACTTATTTAGGTTATCACTTAAGGTATGATCTACTTGTATATCACATATACATGCTTAAGTTTACATAAGATAACCATGGAGCTTTGTTTATTGGATATGAGTAAATGTCAGAATGAAATAACAGTTATTTTATTCATAAAACAATGTGTATCATTAGAAACAATGAGACTACAGGAGAATTAGGACACGAAACCCAACAGACATATGGCATAAGAGTTTGTCACACATTAGTTCAAAAGGCCTTGAAGCCCTATCAAAATATGGGATACTACCTAAAGATTTCAACAATCAATTGACTTTTATTGAGCACTGTGTGATAGGAAAGGCAAAGAGATATTGTTTCACTAAGGCATAACGTACCACTAAGGGAATACTAGACTATATCCACTTGGACTTAAGATTGTATTATAGGGCATAGGAAAGGAAGACACACACCCCAAAAAAATGGAGTGGCTGAGAGACTCAATAAAACTATCATGAAAAGGATAAGATGCCTATTGTCTAACGCTATTTTAGAAGAGAAGTTTCAGGTTGAAGCAGCTATCTACTCAGTGTACACTTTGAATAGAAGTCCTCACACCTTACTAGATTTCTTAACATCAGAAGAGAAGTGGTCCAAACACCCCCTCCTCCCAATCTAAATGATCGTAGGGTGTTTTGTTGGGTATGTACATCAAAAGTAGGGGAAACTTAAAGCTAGAGCTACTACGTGCATGTTTGTTGGCTTTTGTAAGGGTGTGAAGGGTTTCAAAATGTGGCATCCCACTAAGAATAGTAGAGATGTCACCTTTAGGGAAAATGAGATGTTTATGCAAAAAAAAAAAGAGAACCCTAAGAAGAAACATGAACTTATACCACTATATTTGAGGTGGAGAATTCTAAGAACACACCAAAAGAGGAAGATACTATCAGTGATTCAGAAGAAGTAGAGGGTACATCAAGAGAGCAAGTTGAAAATATTGAAGTTCAACTTGATTTGAGTCAATACTCATTAGCTAGGGACAAATAGAGGAGAGAATTATTCCTCCAGCTAGATATGTAAACACTAACCATATGAACCTTGTGTTGAATGCCACTGGGACCTCTAATGACTAAGAACCAACTACATTTGAGGAAATTGTGAATGGTTCTGATGCTAGACATTAGATAACAGCTATAAATGAGGAAATACACTCTCTAAATGTGAATGACACATGATCCCTAGCACCTCTACCTAAATGATGCAAACCAGTTGCATCAAAGTAGATCAAAGTAGATCTAGCTAAACGGGGATGTAATCAAAGATTAAAAGCCTAGATACAATATAAGGTTGGTTACTAAAGGTTTTACTCAGAGACAGGGCATTGATTATTCATAAATCTTTTTCCTTGTGGGAAAGTGAAACGCATCTAAAATGTGTTATTTGCCTTAGATTTAGGATGTATTTAACATGGTTTTATAAGATTTAATGTGCCTGTTAGTGATTTTTAGGTTTTATGTTCGAGAATAGATTATACTCAAGAGGAGCCAAAAAGGACCAAATTATGTCTAAAGAAATCAAAATCAAGCAATGAATCAAAGGGAGAGGAAAAAAAAAGACGGAAGAAAACATGAAGATGTGCAGATTTCTCTCGTCCGTCATTAAAAGGACAGCTTAACACAGAGTGTTGCAACGCTGCCCCTTTACATTAGAGACCCAAGAGTAGTAGTGTGCAGAGCATTGCAATGCTCCTATCGAGCTTTGCAACGTTAGGTTATTTTAGGAAAACAATCTGCACTTTTGGAAAACTTTGCTTATTTAACCTAGGGATTTTGGCTAGTCACCACATCGAATTTTGGAGTGTTTCAGACCGTGAGAGAGGGTTTAGAGTAGAATATGGAGACTTCTGAAGAAACTTTAAATATAGAGGACCTATCAATAGAAGTAGATCGTTCAAACTCCATTATGAAAGAACTCATACATTCACAGTCATACTAAATAGATTATACATTAAATCATAAATTATAACATGCTTTGAATTAAATACAAAGGTTAGAGAGAAAATACCTTTGAAGAACTCTTCTTCAAGATAATCCTCGATCAAACTCGAACGCAACGAGCAACAACTCGATCTCCCTCGAACACTAGTAAGGAGAAACTTGATCCTCGAACAACCGGACACAACCACAAGATTACCTTAGTATTCTCGGTGTGCGAATTTAGGAGTGGTAGGCTCTGGCTTATTTTGGATTGAGGGAAGAATTGAAGTGAAGGAGAATATGATCGAGCAAGCCATGAACTATTGTGTAGAAGATGAAGGATTGGAGTGAAGGAGAATACGATCGAGCAAGCGATGAACTATCGTGTAGAAGATGAAGTTTATCATATAGACTTGATACTCGATCGTTTGGATATTCAAGCTATCATCTAATAAACTCGATGCTATTGTGTAGTCACTCGATAGTTGATCTGATAAATCGTTTCGTAGAATTATTAGAAAACTACTTTTACATATTTATTCCACTTTGCCATAAAAATTGTATAACCACCCACTAAGGTTGGTTATTGAGAAAAAGAAATTTAATTATCACATAATTAATAAATTATAAATGAATATAATAACTAACTTATCATATTATATTTATAACCTATCATTTTAATATTGCATTGTATACAATATATAAACCATAGTTCTTTTTTCATTTTATGGCATCTAATATCATATTTATATTAAATTTAATAACTATGAATCTTATTCATAGAAATCATATTTGAATCATATTCAAATACTAGTTCCTCCAATCATACAATAATGTATCAAATACATTATGTCAATTATATCATATATAATTGAATTAATTGAATTATATCATATATAATCAAATTTCCTCTTATTAATTTGAACATTTCAAATTAACCCAAAAACTGATTCTATTTGAATCCATTGTGCTACCAATGGGACCTTATGGACCTGTAGCTTGAAGCTCTAACGGTACGTGAATAATTGACTAAACTCTTTAATCACATTATCCACCATCCATTAACTGTCGAGCGCATCATTAAAGATCGATAATTGCACTCTTCGCACTACAGATATATTTTTGTGTCCATTGGATATAACTAATCAACAGTACGATGATCCTTCATAAATTGTTCGTAGGTACAATTGGGCCAAATTACCGTTTTACCCCTATAGTTACATCTAACTCCGTAAGTACCACTGATTTCTCTAACAAACAATATGTTAGAGTTGATGTCCTAAAGTCTCGTGTCCTGTAGTTTGTAAGCAGTTTGTACGAACGCTTGTGTTGTATAATATATGATATTTACTTCACATCTTGATTTTGCTCAGTTGTATGTTTTATTTGCGTTACCACAAACTAATAAACATAAAATCCCTATTTATCTGTATGTAACTTAAGCATGTATGTGGTAACATACAAGTGGATCATGTCTTGAGTGATAACCAACATGGTCTGTAGTATATGGATATATGAGGGAAACCTTATCCTAGTAATGCTACGGATGCAGCCAGCTTAGTGGAATGGTCACAAGTGTTGTGACTTGTCACAGATGGTCTGATCCTGATCATTCGTGTAGGGGACATGCGAGTGAGGGCGTCCTATACAAAGAGTTTGTATAAGACCTGGCCACAAAGTGCTAACGTCTCGTTATATAACACCGTTCATGACAGAGACTTCACTTCACTAGGATGACCATAGGTAACATGACCTGAATACTGAGTGAGTTGAGAACTTAAGCCACTGAGGGCGATCCTTTGATTTGTATGGGTGCGAGTAGCTAGGTCGCCGATTCAAACCTATATTTTGGGGATTCGTCTGATTTGGGAGCTAGGAACTCAGTTACGAAAGATGGAATTCACTCCTTCCCCGAGGCAGGGGTAAGTAGATAGATAGCTCCCTTAAGAGCTGATTTCAAGGCTTGAACGATGTGGTGCCACACACCTTCTCTTGGCCCGAGATGTGTTTAGTTGGGCTATGTTATATTGTTCATTAGAGGAATTAGTGGTACTTAAGGAGTGAGATGTAACTACAGGGACAAAACGGTAAATTGGTCCAGCTGTACTTACGAGCATCTGTGAAGGGTCATTGTACTCATGATTGGTTATATCCGATGGACACACAAATATATCTGTGGTAAGAAGAGTTCAGCTATTGGTCTTTAGTGGAATACCTGATAGTTAACGGATGGTGGATCTCGTGGCTAAAGAGTTTAGTCAGCTATTCACGTACTATTAGAGCTTCGAGCCATATGTCCATTAGGTCCCCTAGCTAGCTTGAATAAAGTACAGAATCAATGTTTGGGTCAGTTTGAAATGTTCAAATTGACAAGAGGGAGTTCGATTATATATGATATAACTGGACTGGTTTATATATATGATATAATTGGCTAAATGTATGAGATACATTGTCTTGGAGGAAACTAGATATAAATATGATTTATATTAAGTGGAGTAGAATTTACTATAGTAGATATGTGATATCAAACTATAGGGTAAGAATATAATATGATTATATTCATTAATTATTAAATTAGTTAATTATATGATAATTGGCCGAAAACTTCTCCTCGATCGTGCGTTAGTGGGAGAATTCGAAGTCGGTTATTGTTACCGAAGAATAATATGAAAATTTATTTCATTTTTCAAAGAGTTTGAAAATTCGCAATCGGTGTGAAAACGTAAAAGATCGCCTAGCTTGAGAGCCTATATAATAGTAGCTCATTGTCTAAACGATCGAACACCAGCACCTAAACGATCACACGCCTGTCCCTAGCTTAGCTTTCTTAAACGATCGCATAGCGTGCCGCGTTTTCTAAACGATCGTCTACCTTTTATTAAATGATCGCTTAGTAAAACCTACACGATCGTGTAGTTTCTTCTAAACGATAAGCACCCTTGCTATACGATAGCTCTTTCTCTCCCACTTGCTTAACATCTACACGATCTGTCTTTTCTCCTACCTCTACCAAATTCACCAAAAACCACACTTTGAATTCTCACTCTGAGAATACCAAGGGTTCCAACTGGTGGTGTCGCCCTCGCTGTTCACTTGGTCGTGTTGCTATCGTTCGTGTAGACAATCGTGCTGCTGCAGCCAACTATTTTGCTGGGCGATAGAGTTCGAGTAGAGGTTCTTCTACTGCTTCTGAGTTCGACATTTGAAGAGAGTCTTCAACTGGTATGAGAACTCTTTCCCTTTTATTTTATTGTTCGAGACATGCCATTAATTAATGTTAATTTGTATAACTGTCTGTTGGAATGCATGTATCGTATTTCAGTCATGATGAAATCGGAAAGATCAACGCACTCATGGATGCACTTCGTTAAGAGTTCCTTCAATTGGTATCAGAGCCAGGTTCTGATATTCCAATTTCATTGTTGCAACGAATTACATATACGTTCTTGGTGGGTGCATATCTTCTCTGTTTAATCATTAAATTGTTGTGGATGTGCGGATTAATGGATGTTTTCGTGGATGTTAGTCTCGGTTTGATTTAATTCGTTTACATTTTCGGTTGATTGTAGAGGCCCCTGCATTTTTAGGCATTATTAATCATCATCGAGTCTGTAATTCAAAGTCAGTTTGAGTCTTGAGTCGTTCGTGAAGAAGATTGAAGCAAGGGTTGGTTCTTCGAGGAAGGAGATGATCAAGGGTTGATCGGGTCTTGTAGACAATGGGTAAGCGATCGCTGAGTATCGAGTAATGTAGATGATGGGATGCTCACATATCATTTAACATGTGCGCACACTAGACGATCGTTTAGCTCAGCAAGCTTCATCACTTAGTTACTGACTAAACGATCACTTAGCAACGCATGGTAAATCATTTACCTTTCAACACGTTAAACGATCGCGTAGACGATCAGGCTTCACATCCTCGTTGTCGTCTAAGCGATCATTTAGCTTTTGCGCATATCGTCTAGTGCACGCTGGGTGATTGTCTATCTTACTACATGATGGAGTCCTCCTAGCAATTCAAGACCCGATTTGCCTGTGAACCAGTTCGCTCAATGGAAAATGTAATAGATAGGGTTATTTCACTTCGCTTTTTCTTGTAAAGGCTCATCCCGGACCATTAATCCTTAGTTTAATACATGCGATGTATGTTTGTTATATGTCATATGGTACGCACATATAATAAATCCCACTTTAGATTATGCATTAATCATGCATCATCTCTTTATTGTAAATGTTATAATTTAGAGAAGCATGATTTAATTATGTAAGTGCATGCTCATGCATCATATAATATAAGAGTTATATTTATGCATGCATAAAAAGCATTGACGTGCATCATCTTTATATTATAATTGTTATAGTATAAGGGTGAATGATAGCATGTTTGCTTGGTTATTACGCGTATATATAAATTTTATGTATAGTAATGACCGGACATTGCATAAAGCATGACACAAAGGTTACTTTATAAATGTTATAAACACCTTGTTGTGCGCAATGGTTTTTTAGTTGTTTCTTTTTAAAAGTTAAAGAGAAATTAGAACTAAAATAAATAAGAAAGACATGCATGCTCAATTAGGTTTAATTCATGTTTTAAAATGTTTAAAACTTGGATCACATAGACCTAAGATCACGGTTCTAATACGATTAGCAACCCTAAGACTTTAATCTTTTTCATTAGTTAATATGATTAAATTGACTAATAAAAGGTTAAAGTATAGCAAATCTATTTATAAGGGACCCTTTGTCTAAGGCGGGTTCTGTCTAGGCTGGGGTATTTAAGTTGACGGAAACGCAATACCCCTACCTAGGAACTTACCTGGAAAGGTGAATTAGATAGATTTCATGCTTGCATGCAAGTTAAGGACAACCCATTAAAGTGTTTAAATGTGACTACTTGAACTTGTTCATATTTCATAGACAAAAGTAGTTTATGAGTAGGATTTAAAAAGACGACTTAGACTAAAACCAGTAGCCGGATTGTCTAGGTTCATGAACCCTTAGGTAGAACATTGTGACCTCCCAATTTTTTTTCTTCTCTTCGTAATTTAAATTCAGCTATTTTGTAGTATTTCAGGAAAATTTTGGATTCTTGGAGGTTAAATTGAATTATTGTGAGAAGATAATTCAATTTTAATATTTGATTCGAGGAGAATTTTGGAATTTAAAATTTGATTAGGCAAAAAATTTGAAATTTATGTCAAATGGTTTCAATTTTGATTTAATTTGGGAAATTGAATTAAAATTGGAAAGTTTGGTTTTAATTTAGAATTTTGAAAAGATATTTGGATTTGAAATCCCAAAAAGATTTGGAATTTGAAAAGGTAAAAGGAGAGGGATTAAATATGTTATTTTATATTAAGAGTAAGGGAAACCAATTAAGCCACTTAAGCCATTTGAGCCGCACAAATCCCTAGGAGGGCATCTTCTTCCTCTTATCCTTCCCTCAACCGACCCACACTCTTCTTCTCTCTTTCTCACCGTCGACTGCAACTAGGTCACCATCAGGAGTACATACCGACGGTCGCGTTCTGCTTAGGCGTCGTGCGATCTACTGTCGTCGGTCGTCTACTCATCGGCGCTGCGCATCTAGGTCGAGGAGCACGTGTCCACAGTTGGCAGTTGCAATAGCTGTTCGCCCCTAGTCCGGGTCCTCGCCCACCGCACCATCACCGTCGAAGGTCTCTCCCCACCAAACTACTCTTCACCACTGCCAGACTTCTGCTTTTGCTTGCCAGATTTGTGGGTTTCGTCGGAATGCTTGGTTTTGGGTAAGATCTTAGTGGGTTTTATGAATTTTCTTGAATGGATCTTGATTACCCATTTTATTTTGGGTTAATTTTGATAAAAACCCATATGTTTGGGTCATAGATTCGAGTTTTAGCGGAGGTTGAAAATTGAAAGCATGTTGTACGATGTTACAAAGGTTTGATTTTGGTTTGGTAAGTTTTGGTACCTTTGGTCCTTTTGGATTTGGGGTAATTTTTGAAAATTTAGTTATTAAATATTGGTTTTATTTATGCTCAGATTGGACACGGACACATAAATTGAGCTTTGGAACTGACTTTGAACCAAACCACAACTTTCTTAAGCTTGATTTGGGGACCTTTGGAGGGATTATGGTCTTCCAACAATGTTAAAGGATTCATTGCTTGGGTTAATTTTGAGAATTGCGATTTGAGGTAAGTAATCTTACTACTGGAACTGCCCACGAGCTAGACATTAGATGTATGCTAGCATGATAAATGAATATTATGGCAGAATGACAACATGATAGACTGATAGTATAATATGACCAAAGTATATTCTGGTATGAGATCTGAAATATTTAGTTATGCACATAGACACTTGAATGCTAGTATGAGATGGTATGTGATTCCATATGGTTATATTTGATTTGATGATGTTGAGGTATACATGTATGTTGTAGAACCATGATGTTGAGGTATATGTGTATGTTGTAGAGCCATGAGATTGATGTTTATATGTATGTCATAGATTCGTACAATGATGATTATGATGTTGAGACTGTGCAAGTGTTTTTACTGATTAGTTAGATGCCCATTAAATTTTGTGTTTCCTTCGGGATTCACCAGTTAGTGTTTCCTTGGGGATTCACCAGTTTATGTTTCCTTCGAGATTCACCAGTTTATGTTTCCTTCGGGATTCATCAGTTTGTGTTTCCTTCTAGATTCACTAGTTTGTGTTTCCTTCGAGATTCACCAGATTGTGTTTCCTTCAGGATTCACCAAAGGTAGTGGGCATACTTAACTACAGTAGGATAGAACTCAGTCTCCTTTTTGTTTCATGTGTATATGTGTCCCATGAGGACTAGAGCAGTTTATATGTTTCACGAGAGGTGGGTATCTAAAGAACATAAATGCCTAGCCTGACCCTAGTAGTGGTTTACTTATTGAGTGTTTTATACTCATTCTTTATCATGTTGTTATTTCAGGTAAGGGTAGAGATGCACCGACGATGGACAAGCGGAATTTGTGATCGAGCCACTGGGACTAGTTTTTACGCTTCCGCATCCTGAAATTTAGAGTTCTTTTCATGTTTCTCTTAACTTTTAGTTTTGATATTTAAAACTTACTTTTAAGAATCGTTTTTCAGACTTATTTACTTTCCTTTATGATTTCTGGGTACCCTACTATTGTTTTAACATTTGAATTTAATGAAAGTCTTTTGAACTTACCTTATTTAATTAGCATTTATTTCGCCATAACAGAGTGTCTTTTTGAGTTCCATGCATGCATGTATTTAGTAACGGCCTAACTTAAGTCCTAGGGGGTCGGGTCGTTACAAATATTCAGTTGGAGGTACTTGGGGCATAAGATGCTTCACTTAAACCTTTCACGTTTCTTCGACCGTAAGATCTACCCTCAGCCCCGAGGCACCTTTGGCGTGTCCCCCTAATGGATGGTGTTTGGGTAGGTCATTATCAAGATGGATGGAGAGAATGTTCATAGTAAGTGGGAGAGGGAAGTGCGACAACATATCCCACAGTCTCCCTTGTTGGGTCGAATAAAGTTATTGCGCATCGCCTCGAGGCACCCTGGGAGTGCCCCCCCTAAAGGATGACAGTTTTGCCCGTTTCTTTATTTGATCTCCTATAAGAGGATAAGGTAACTTACTCTCTTGTCCTAATCTGCTTTTTCCCTATGGTGGGCTCATTAGGGCGGGACTCTGGCACCGAAAGCGAGGGGTCACACTTACGCGAAATTGTTAAAGGTTAACAGTTCTGGACCGAACAATGGTGGCTATTAGGTTCAGTTCAAAGAGTTAGTTTTGTCTAATGGTTGAGAATGTCTCATCCTAGTGAAAGGGCATCTGATCATCCCACTGGTGACGTTTGTCCTGTCTCACTGGGGCATCATTGCAAAATAGAAGTCTATCACTTAGGGTACTTGAAACTGTTTTGCAAAACTGATTGGTTAAAAGTAGTTTAGAAAAATCTAATAAAGTTTTGTTCGTATTTTCAGCAACAACTCTTTTTCAAAATGGCTACAACCATGTTAGCTTTTTTAAGCTCCAAAAAATTAACTGGCGACAATTTCGCACATGGAAACACATGATCACGACGATCCTAATCATCGGGGATCTCATGTTCGTTCTTACAGAGGTCTGTTCTCCTTTTCTAGCTTCAAATGCCGCTCGAAATGTTCGAGAGGCATATAAGCGATGGACACGGGCGAATGAGAAGGCTGAGTCTACATCTCTGCAAGTCTTTCTAATGACTTGGCCAAGAAACATGAGCCTATGGTCTTAGCGCAGGATATCATGGAGTCCCTGCAGGGGATGTTTGGACAACCATTTGAACAGCTTATGCATGAGTTTCTTAAATACATATTCAACTCCAAAATGCAGGAAGGCACCTTTGTTCATGAACATGTGCTAAACATGATGGTCTACTTCAATGTGGCGAAGCTGAATGGGTCTACCATCGATGAGGGTAGCCAGGATAGCATAATCCTGCATTCTTTGCTAGAGAGCTTCCTGCACTTTGTTAGTAATGTGATTCTTAACAAAGTGAAGTATAACCTTACAACTCTCCTCAACGAGTTGCAAACATACCAATCTTTACTGAAAAGTAAAGAGAGGCAGAAGGGTGAGGCAAATGTTGCTTCATTCTCTAGGACATTCCATAGAGGTTCGACCTCAGGAATAAAGTCTGCACCTTCTACTTCTAACTCTGCAAAGGGGAAGAAGAAGAAGGGTGGTAAGGGAAAAGGGAAGGTGCCTGCTCACCCATCGTCTGTCGTCTGAAGGAGGCATCCACTGATTGAAAAGGGAAAGTGTTTCCACTACAATCAAGATGGACATTGGGAAAGGTATTGTCCTCACTATCTGAAAGAGAGGAAGGCCACTAAGTCTAAGGCCAACGCAGATAAAGGTAAATAGGATTTACTTGTACTTGAAACTTGTTTAGTGGAGAATGATGATTCTGCCTGGATAATTGATTCGGACGCCACTAACCACGTTTGTTCTTCTTTTCAGGGGATTAGATCCTGACGACAGCTAGAGGCTGGTGAGATGACGTTGTGAGTAGGCACCGGACACATCGTCTCAACTGTGGCAGTGGGAGGGCTCCAGTTAGCTTTACAGAATAGGTTTCTAGTTTTGAATGATGTATATATTATTCCCAAAATTAAGAGGAACCTCATTTCTGTAAAGTGTTTATTGCAATGTAAATACATTATTTCTTTCAATGTGAATAAAGCGTTTATTCATAAAGATGGTGTTATTATTTGTACAGCAAATCTGGAATCTAATTTATATGTGCTAAAGCCGTTAGCCATTAATTCCCTCTAACACAGAATTGTTTAAAACTGTCGTAACTCAAACAAAACGTCGATGTATTTATCCAAGAAAATGCCCATCTTTGGCATCTTCGTTTAGGGCACATCAATCTCAATAGGATTGAAAGATTGGTGAAGAATGGACTTCTACGTGAGTTAGAAGAAAATTCTTTACCAGTGTGCGAGTTTTGCCTTGAGGGTAAGATGACTAAACGACCTTTTATTGGAAAAGGTTAGAAAGCCAAGGAGCCTCTTGAGTTAGTACATTCTGACTTTTGTGGTCCTATGAATGTGCAAACCCAAGGTGGCTATGAGTATTTTATCAATATTAATGATGATTACTCCAAGTACAGATATGTTTATCTTATGCAACGGAAGCCTGAATCCTTTGAAAAGTTCAAAGAGTTCAAGGCTGAAGTTAAAAATGCATTGGATAGATGGATTAAAACACTTCGATCGGATTGAGGTGGAGAGTTTTTGGACTCGACATTCCTTATTGGACATGGTTCGTTCGATGATGAGTTATACTTCCTTACCGAACTTGTTTTGGCGTTTTGTAGTGGAGATTGTGGTATATACTTGATAACGGGCATAAATGCACGTTATCATTGTGTTAAGTTCTTAAACAATGTTGGATTGTGTTAATAAAATATGTTAATTTGCATCCATTGAGCATCGATTTCATAATATTGCGGTTGCATGCATTCAACGCATTAGAACAGTTGATTTTTGTATTTTTGTGCAGAATATGCGTTGACACAATGCCAAAAGTGCGATAATAGGAAATCATTGGTCGAGCGCAACTTCACCGCATGGCTTTGCGATTATTGTGTTCGCAAACATTCGCCCGAGAAGGATCACCACAACTTGGTCAGCGCAACATGGTTGGCGCATCTGGGTGAAAGGCTAATTAAGTGCGATGGGATAGAAAGCTGATGATAGTCGAATCCGAATTAAGTTAACAGTTGATAACTGTCCCATTTGTACAACCATAAGAGAGAAACCGCCTTTCACTATGGACGCTCTATAAATACCAAGGGCAGCCTTTAGAAAAGAGGTTGACGAGTTGATCAGTTCACCATTCCTTAGTTCATACGTACATCTTTGTTCTTAGTTTTCTTTCATTTTAAGGCGGACGCGAGGAAGGAGGTTGTTCCGGCAGATCGTTTCGGTAAGCTTGGGAGAGCGCTGGAAGCTTCAAGGGCAGAGAGAGGGCCGAAGCCTGCGGGTGAAGGAACATCTTTAGAACTGAATAGAGATTTCAGTGGAAAAGCCTCAATCAGCAAGGAATTGCTACTAGGCTCTCTACCTTTAACTTTCATTGTTATTTTGTACTCAAACTCATTTATAAAAATGAAGTTTCCTTCTCTATATTTGTTCGCTCCCTGTTATTTACTCATGAGTAGCTAAATCAGTTGAATTGGTTGAGAAGTATTTAGTTAGCAGAACTAGGGAATCTTCATTCTTTGTGATTATCTTATATTATGTATGCTTCATTCGTCCATTAGAGATACTTGAGAGGGTAATCTAAGGATAGGATCTAGACTTGGGAAGGTCAGGTTAGAACCTAGACTCGAAAGAGCCAGATTAGAATGCATAATCAAGAGATAGAAGCTTAGGAATGAGCACTATTTGTTATTAACGCATCACATGCATCCTAGAGATAGGATATGATTCTATGCGGTCACCTTGCTTTCATGCATTTTGCATCATCGCATAGGACAAGAGTAGAGACTTGAGAATAAGCTCTATGGACACTTTTGCATTCAACACATGCGTCCTAGACTTAGAAGCATTGCATTTGCATTGGAAAATGACTTGTTGTGTATGGTTGTAACATGATCGCATAGTCTGATGCATTCCCAAGTAACACTAGCTACAGATCTTCTCATCCCGTTCATCGCATACTCATTGCATCTATCACACACTGCCTTTTCTAAAATTCATCGCATTTGTTTATTTTCTCATTAACGCAATCAACAACAAACCGACAATTTATTTACTTGGTTATCGCAAGGTTTTCATAAAAATTACCAACGCAATCTGTTTTCACAAGTCCTTGTGTTCGACCCTGGACTTACCAGGAAACTCAAAGGAATTTACACTTAGATTCCACTGGGGAAACTTGAGTGCACAATGCAATTTCATCAACACATATCATCTACATTTCCACTTCATAAAACCAAGCATCAAGTTTTTGGCGCCGTTCCTGGGGACTTCGGCAAAATAGAGTGCTAACGGTAATTTTTCTGATTTCTTTGCAGACTCTCAATCTCTGGCGAATTACGACCCGAAGATTGAGAGGACTTTTAGACGAAGATTGAGAAATCGCCAACAGCAACCACAGTCAGATAAAGAAGAGATTGTAGAGCAGCCTTGAAATGGAGCACCAAATGATAACAATGTCATGACGAATCCAATTCTGTTGGCAAACGATCGCAATAGGCCCATTAGGGACTATACATCGCCAAACCTCGATGATTTCTCCTCAGGAATCATGAGGTCTGTCCTCGACGGAAGCCAATTCGAAATGAAGCCGGTGATGCTACAGATGATCTAGACTTTAGGTCAATTTGGAGGAAGGCGTGGCGAGGACCCGCACGGCCACCTTCGAAGCTTTATTGAAATCTGCAATACTTTTGTGTTCCCGAACATCTTTGCCGAAGAAGTTCGACTAACGTTGTTCCCATTTTCTCTCTGCGATCAGGCTAGAAAATGGGCGTATTCTCTCGAGCCAGGAGAGATCACTTCTTGGGAACAGGTAGTGGAGAAATTTATGAAGAAGTATTTTCCACCTACGAGAACGCCAGACGAAGGAAATTGATTACAAATTTTGAACAAGACATGACGAATCACTCAGTGATGCATGGGCAAGGTTTAAGAGGTTGGTTCGAGACTGTCCACACAATGGGTTGCCAGACTACCTTCAAATGGAGATTTTCTATCATGGTTTGAATCCCGCTTTGCAGACTGCTGCCAATGCGCCAGCCGTAGGTGGTTTGCTTGATAAAACATATGACGAGGGGAAGAATATCTTGGATCGCATCTTAAGAACCATGAAGATTGGAGAGAGGGCGACCAGAGATTGAGGCTCAAAGACATTGACGCAAATAATGGTGCTATTGCTTCATTACAAAACAAGATGACCGCAATGATGAATTTAATCCAAGGAATTGCGATCAGCAGCCTAACACCACAAACTGGGTAAATCAACGCAATTAGTCAAAACACCGCAAGGTGTGCGACTTGCGGTGATGGGCATGCGATGGTAGATTGCCAGCAAAATTCACAATCTGCCTATTTTGTAAAGAATAACCCTTTTTCGAATACCTACAACGCCGGGTGGAGAAACCACCCCAATTTTGCTTGGAAGAATCAGCAACAAAATTTCCAACCTGTGGCATAGAAAGAAGGGCCACCAGGATTCTTCTCACGCAACAACGGTCAAATGAGCAATCAAGCAAGTAGCTCACAACCACCGCAATCCTACTCTTTGGAGAGCCTGTTGAAGCAATACATAGAGAAAAACGAGACCATGCTTCAAAGTCAGGCTACATCCATCCGCAATCTTGAATTACAGATGGGCCAAATTGCGAGTGGGTTAAAGAGTAGACCGCTGGGGGCTCTTCCGAGTTCAACTGAACTTCCACGCAACTCAGGGGGATCAGGTAAAGAGCAATGTCAGGTTATGACATTGTGCAGTGGGAAGACTATGGAGGGAGAAAAGAAGGAGCTTAGTAGAACAACTTCCATTGCGGCTGAACCTGAGATTTCAGTGATGCAAGAAGAAGAAAGAGAAAAAGAAGCAGTAAAACCGGAGGTTATGTCCACTTCAAAGCCAACTGAAATGGGAACAGTGAAAGTTCAGTTACCCCCTTTCCCGCAAAGACTAAGGAAGAAAAAGAACAAAGAGGTACAATACCAACGCTTCTTATCTATGTTAAAGCAATTACATGTTGACATTTCTTTTAGTGAAGCGATTGAGAAAATGCCTGCCTACGCCAAGTTTCTAAAAGAGATGGTAACTAAGAAGAGGGGAGTTGGAAAATTTGCCATGGTGGCGTTAAGGCAAAGTTCCAAATCAACAATTCCACAGAAGATGAACGATCCTGGGAGCTTCACTATACCATGCTCCATAGAAAGACTGTACATCGGGCAAGCCCTGTGTGACTTGGGAGCCAGCATAAATTTGATGTCTTTGTCAATATTTAGACAATTGAATGCGGGGCAAGTCGTGCCCACAACAGTGACTTTCTAACTGGCCGACAGATCTCTGGTGCATCCAGAGGGAAATGTGAAGGATGTGCTGATAATCATCGATAAGTTTATCCTACCAGCTGACTTCATCATATTGGACTATGAGGCCGACAAAGATGTGCCCATCATTCTGAGGCGACCTTTTCTATCAATGGGTCGTGCTCAAATTGATGTGCATAAAGGGGAAATTACTTTGAGTATCAATGGACAGAAGCTCAAGTTTAATATAATTCGTACCATGAAGTTTCCGGATGAAGAAAACCTGCATGACTCTGATGATGACCAAAATTCAATCGAAGAAGAAAATTTTGATGAAGAGAATGAAGAAGAGGATGCCAATGCATCCGTTGCTGTCTGCAATGCGATCATAACAAAAACAAACAAGGAAGAAGAGATTATCGCAAAGCAAGAAGTAAAGCCAACAGAAACAGATCAAAGAAAGACAACACAACCTTCCCTAGTGGAGCCACTAACACTTGAATTGAAGACCCTACCAACAAATTTAAAGTACGCATTTTTGGGGCAGAATGAGAAGTTGTCAGTTATCATTTCCTCTGCGCTCAACGAAGATCAGAAGAATGCGTTGATGAGCATTCTCAAGAAACATGTGCGAGCAATTGGCTGGACACTCGCTGACATAAAAGGAATTAGCCCTACATACTACATGCACCACATTCGTCTTGAAGATGATCACAAAGCAACGATTGAACATCAACGCAGACTCAACCCTGTAATGAAGGAGGTCGTGAGGAAGGAGATCATTAAATGGCTAGATGCGGACATTATCTATCCCATAGCAGATAGCATGTGGGTCAGCCTCGTGCAGTGTGTGTCGAAGAAGGGCGGAATGACGGTAGTTCCAAATGAAAGGAACGAATTAATATCGCAAATGACCATCACTGGATTGCGCATATACTTGATAACGAGTAAAAATGCACGTTATCATTGTGCTAAGTTCTTAAACAATGTTGGATTGCATTGATAAAATATGTTAATTTGCATTCATTGAGCATCAATTTCATAATATATCGGTCGCATGCGTTCAACGCATTAGAATAGTTGATTTTTGTATTTTTGTGCAAAATATGCATTGACGCATTGCAAGAATTGCGATAATAGGAAATAATTGGTCGACCGTAACTTCACCGCAAGGCTTTGCGATGATTATGTTCACAAACATTCACCTGAGAAGGATCACCACAACTTGGTCAGCGCAACATGGTGGGCGCATCTGGGTGAAAGGCTAATTAAGCACGATTGGACAGAAAGCTGATGACAGTCGAATCTGAATTAAGTTGACAGCCGATAACGGTCACAAATTACATTCAGTTTTTTGGTGAAATTATTCGGCGCATTAGTTAGGAATTAAAACCGTCCCATCTGTACAACCATGAGAAGCGAAGCCGCCTTTCACCATGGATACTCTATAAATACCAAGGGCAACCTTCAGAAAGGGGGTTGACGAGTTTATCAATTCACCATTCCTAAGTTCATACGTACGTCTTTTTTCTTAGTTTTCTTTCATTTTAAGGCGGACGCGAGGAAGGAGGTTGTGCTGGCAGATCGTTTCGATAAGCTTGGGAGAGCGCCGGAAGCTTCAAGGGCAGAGAGAGGGCCGACGACTGCGGGAGCAGGAACATCTTTAGAATTGAATAAAGATTTCGGTGTAAAAGCCTCAATCAGCAAGGAATTGCTACCAGGCTCTCTACCTTTAACTTCCATTGTTATTTTGTACTCAAACTCATTTATAAAAATGGAATTTCCTTATCTATATCTGTTTGTTCTCTTTTATTTACGCATGAGTAACTAAATCAATTGAATGGGTTGAGAAGCATTTAGCTAGCACAACTAGGGAATCTTCATTCTTTACGATTATCTTGTATTATGTATGCTTTATTCGTCCATTAGAGATACTCAGAAGGGTAGTCTAAGGACAGGATCTAGACTTGGGAAAGTCAGGTTAAAATCTAGGCTCGGAAGAGCCAGATTATAACGTATAATCAAGAGAAGGGAGCTTAGGAATGAGCACTATTTGTTATTAACGAATCACATTCATCCTAGAGATAGGATATGATTGTATGCGGTCACCTTGCTTTCATGCATTTTGCATCATCGCATAGGACAAGAGTAGAGACTTGGGAATAAGCTCTATGGACACTTTTGCATTCAACACATGCGTCCTAGACTTAGGAGCATCGCATTTGCATTGGAAAATGACTTGCTGTGTATGGTTGTAACATGATCGCATAGTCTGATGTGTTCCCAAGAAACGCTAGCTAAAGATCTTCTCAACCTGTTCATCGCATACTCATTGCATCTATCACACAACTTCCTTTTCTCAAATCCGCCGTATTTATTTATTTTCTCATTAACGCAATCAACAACAAACCAACAATTTATTTACTTAGTTACCGCAAGGTTTTTCATAAAAATTACCAACGCAATCTGTTTTCACAAGTCCTTGTGTTCAACCCTAGACTTACCAGGAAACTCAGAGGAATTTACACTTAGATTCCGCTGGAGAAACTTGAGTGCACAACACAATTTCTTCAATGCATATCATCCATATTTCCACTTCATAAAACCAAGCATCAATAATCAATTGTGTTCCCTCCAAAAGTGTTGCGAAAACACCTCTGAAGTTGTGGAACGGCCGTAAAGCTAGTTTATGTCACTTCCACATTTGAGGTTGCCCTGCACATGTACTTGAGGTTAATCCCAAAAAGTTGGAACCACGGTCGAGGTTATGCCTCTTCGTAGGCTACCCAAAGGTACACGGGGTTTTTTTTTTTTATGATCCAACAGAAATTCGTGTTACATGAGGTTTCCAATGAAACTACTGAAACTTCAGCAAGAGTCGTTGAAGAGCTGCTAGATCAGCAAGATTTGTTTATGGGAGTTCATCTAGTAGGTCGATTCCACCTCAAGGATTGAGGGAACCTCGATGTAGTGGGAGGGTTACGAACCCGCCCGTTCACTATATGGGTTTCACAAAAATTCTTGCTATAGTATCACATGGTGACGTTGAGGATCTGTTGTCTTATCAGAAGGAAATTGAGGATGTTGATCGGGATGAATGGGTCAAGTCCATGGATCTCAAAATGGAGTCGATGTATTTCAACTCAGTATGGGATCTTGTAGATCAACCTGATAGGGTAAGATCTATAGGTAGTAAATGGATTTACAAGTGCAAAAGAGGTGCTGATGGGAAGGTACAGACCTTCAAGGCTCAACTTGTGGCAAAGGGTTATACCCAGGTAGAGGGAGTCGACTATGAGGAGACTTTCTCGCCTGTTGCCATTTTAAAGTCGATCCGCTTCCTCCTATCCATTGCAGCTTATTATAATTATGAGATCTGGCAAATGGAATTCAAGATGACATTTCTGAATGGTAATCTTGAGGAGACCATTTATATGGTGTAACCCAAGGGATTCATAGCCCAAGGTCAAGAGTAAAAGGTTTGCAAGCTGAATCGGTCCATTTACGGGCTGAAACAGACATCTAGATCTTGAAACATACGGTTTGATACTGCGATCAAATTTTATGGCTTTGGCCAAAATGTTTATGAACCTTGTGTCTACAAGAAGATCATCAATGCTTCAGTAGTTATCTTAGTGTTGTATGTAGACGATATACTACTCATTGGGAATGATGTAGATCTACTGACTGCAATTAAGAACTGGCTAGCGACCTAATTTCAATAGATATGGGAGAGGCTCAGTTTGTTCTAGGTATATAGATCTTTCGGGATCGTAAGAACAAAGTGCTAGCACTGTCTTAGGTATCGTACATTGACAAGATGTTGCTCAAGTACTCGATGCAGGACTCCAAGAGGGGGCTACTGCCATTCAGGCATGAAGTTACTTTGTCCAAGGACATGTGTTCAAAGACGCCTCAAGAGGTTGAGGAGATGAGTTAGGTCCCATATGCGTTTTTCGTTGGCAGTTTGATGTACGCGATGTTCTGTACTTGTCCAAACATCTGCTATGCTATGGGCATAGTCAGTTGGTATCGATCTAACCCAAGCCAGGGTCACTGTACCGCAGTGAAGAACATTCTCAAGTATCTTCGGAGAATGGGGAACTACAAGCTCGTGTATGGATCTAGGGATTTGATCCTTACTAGATACACAGATTTTGACTTTCAGATTGATAAGGACTCTCACAAGTTCCCATCAGGGTCAGTCTTTACTCTTAAGGGAAGAGTTGTAGTATGGAAAAGCACTAAGCAGGGGTGCATCGCCGACTACACTATGGAGGCGGAGTACGTTGTAACTTGCGAAGCTACTAAGAAGGCCATCTGGCTCAGGAAGTTATTGACAAAACTGGAAGTTGTTCTAAATATGTCTAGGCCCATTACCCTTTATTGTGATAATAGTGTGGCAGTGGAAAACTCCAAGGAGCCGAGGAGTCATAGACGCGACAAACACATAGAGCAGAAGTATCATCTGATCCGCGAGATAGTGCATCAAGGGGACGTGATCGTCATGAAGATCTCTTTGAAGCACAATGTTACTGACCCGTTTACGAAGGCTCTCATGGCTACAATGTTTAAGGGTCACTTACGGAGCATGGGTCTATAGGATCGCCCACAGCTGGACTAGAGCAAGTGGGTGATTTTCTTATACTGGGCTTTTATGCCCTAGTTTATTGTTTTGTACTAATTTTACGTACACCCCACTTCGCTTGAGGATAAGTGGGAGATTGTTAAGGTTCATGCCCTAAAGTCTCGTGTCCTATAGTTTGTAAACAGTTTGTACAAACGCTTGTGTTGTATAATATATGATATTTACTTCACATCTTGATTTTGCACAGTTGTATGTTTTATTTGCTTTAACATAAACCAATAAACATAAAATCCCTGGTTATCTATATGTAACTTAAGCATGTATGTAGTGACATGCAAGTGAATCATGTCTTGAGTGATAACCAAAATGGTCTGTAGTATATGGATATAGGAGGGAAACCTTATCCTAGTAACGTTATAGATGCGACTCGCTTTGTGGAATGGTCACAAGTGACTTGTCATAGATGGTTTGATGTAGATCATTCGTATAGGGGACATGCGAGCGATGGCGTCCTATACAAAGAGTTTGTATAAGACCTGACCACGAAGTGTTAACATCTCATTATATAACACCGTTCATGACTGAGACTTCACCTCACTAGGATGACCATAGGTAACATGACCTCAATCCTGAGTGAGTTGGGAACTCCTTCCATTAAGGGTGGTCCCTTGATTTGTATGGGTGCTAGTGGCCAGGTCGCAGATTCAAACCTACATTTTGGAGATTCGACTGATTTGGGAGCTAGGATCTCAGCTACGAAAGATGGAATTCACTCCTTCCCCGAGGCAGGGGTAAGTAGATAGATAGCTCCCTTAAGGGCTGATTCCAGGTCTTGAGCGATGTGGCGCCACACACCTTCTCTTGGCCTGAGAGGTGTTAACACATAGTTGGACTATGTTATATTGTTCATTAGAGGAATCAGTGGTACTTAAGGAGTGAGATGTAACTACAGGGACAAAATGGTAAATTGGTCCAACTGTACTTACGAGTATCAGTGAAGGATCATCGTACTCATGATTGGTTATATCCGATGGACACACAAATATATTTGTGGTAAGAAGAGTTCAGTTGTTTGTCTTTAGTGGAATTCCTAGAAGTTAACGGATGGTGGATCTCGTGGCTAAAGAGTTTAGTTAGCTATTCACGTACCGTTGGAGCTTCAAGCCACGTGTCCATTAGGTCCCCTGGCTAGCTTGGATAAAGTCGAGAATCAGTGTTTGGGTCAGTTTGAAATGTTCAAATTGACAAGAGGGAGTTCGATTATATATGATATAACTGGACTGGTTTATATATATGATATAATTGGCTAAATGTATGAGATACATTGTTTTGGAGGAAATTAGACATAAATATGATTTATATCAAAGAGGAAAAATTACTATAGTAGATATGTGATATCAAACTATAAGGTAAGAATATAATATGATTATATTCATTAATTATTAAATTGGTTAATTATATGATAATTGGCCGAAAACTTCTCTTCAGTCGTGCATTAGTGGGAGAATCTGATGTTTGAAGAGAGTCTTCAACTGGTATGAGAACTCTTTCCTTTGTATTTTATTGTTCGAGGCATGCCATTAATTAATGTTAATTTGCATAATTGTCTGTTGGAATGTATCGTATTTTGGTCACAATGAAATCGGAAAGATCCGAATGTGCTCATGGATGCTCTTTGTTAAGAGTTCCTTCAATTGGTATCAGAGCTAGGTTCTGATATTCTAATTTCATTGTTGCAACGAATTACATATACGTTCTTGGTGGGTGCATATCTTCTCTGTTTAATCGTTAAATTGTTGTGGATGTGCAGATTAATGGTGTTTTTGTGGATGTTAGCCTCGGTTTGATTTAATTCGTTTACATTTTCGATTGATTGTAAATGCCCCTGTGTTTTTAGGCATTATAAAGGAGAAATTTATCAAATTACTCCTAATCGGGGAAGGAATGAATTCCATCTTGTGTAGCTGAGTTCCCAACTCTTCAATCAAACGAATCCCCAAAATGGTAGGCTTACTGAGTCGGCGATCTGGACACTCTCACCCATGCAAATAAAAGGACTACCCTCATAGGTAGGAGTTCACAACTAGCATGCATGATCTAATCTTTGCTTAATCATCTAATTTCAAGCAATTAGTTATTAGGGTTTAAGTAAAAGAAAATATTGTTTTCAAGAGATTCATTTTGGATAAAAGACTTCTAGATCTAAGGGTTATGTTAGTTAATTCAAGAGTCAAGTAATTGTGTTTAATAATACCTTTGATGAAATTTGTTCTCTAAAACATCTCTTAGTTGATAATTCTTCATATTCGATCACTTTTATTGCTTTCTTAATTAGTTTCATTATCTTACATCACAACTCGGTCCCTAAATAAAATTAAAATGATCTCTGAATAGCTAAAAGAATATCAACCAGATTCCCTGAGGATGATACTTGGCCTTTTATGTTGTTTTAATTTACTATAACTTGATTGTGTTCACTTGCGTGCATCAAGTTTTTGGCGATGTTGTCGGGGAATTGGCTTTTTGATTTTCTTTTAGTATTTAAGAGATTTTACTAATCTTAATTTAGGGTGTACATTAGTTTATTTTTTGCTTTTATTTTATTTAATTTTTTAGTCTTTTCTTGGTTGATTGACTGTAGTGTTTTGCATGTTATGAATTTCAATAATTATATATGCCATTATAGAGGGTGTCAACCCAACTTAAGTCCAACACCACCACTACCCTTTAATCCTAACCTTTACCCATTAATTTATCCTTCCTGTGAGTAAGGTAGTTACGATCCAACCTCAATATAGTAGAAACCTGATAATGGGCAAAAATGCACGTTATTACAGTGCAAATAAGTAAAACAATGAGGGAATGCGACGGTAAAAATATACAAAATTATGTCCAAAAACGGTAAACTGAGAATATTGCGATCGCATGCGCCCAATGCATAAAAGCAGCTAATTTATTTATTTTGTGCAGGAAAAATGCGTTGGCGCAAGATAAATTACGATCCAAGGAATTAGGCGTCCGCACGCATAGAAAGATTGCGATCGCAAATGTGATCGTATGTGCTCGCGAGAAGTTGTTCAAGAAGGTGGCCTCATAAAGACGGCGCATCAAGGTGAAAGCTTAATAAAGCATGATGGGACGGAAAGGACGGTCGAATCCGAATTTAGTTGACAAGTCGTTAACGACATACTGTAGCAAGTACATTAAACTTTTCGGTGACCATTAATCGGCGCATCAGACAGAAGATTTAATGACCTCCCATCATTGTAATCATTAGAGGGAAAAGCTTCTTCACCTTGAGCTCTATAAATATCGAAAGCCACCATCAATAAAGGAGTTCTCCATACATAGAAGATAGTTCATATACAAATAGATAGTCGTTATTCTGTAGTTATTCATATACTTAGAAGGTGGAGGCGAGCGAAGAGAAGAAGACGCCGAGAGAACTTTCTTGGACAGCTCGAAAGACTGCCGGGAAGTGCTATAAAAGGGAGAGAGGGCCGACACTCGTGAAAGCAAGGATATTCTTCTAGAAAGAGTAGAGTAACAAGATAGTGTAAAAGCCACGGGAAGCAAGACATTGCTACCGAGCTTCTTATCCTTACTTTCCATTATTATTTTGTATTCTGACTTTATTTATAAAATTGAATTCTCATCGCAACATCTGTTCAATTTCTTTACATTTCACATGAGTAGCTAAATTTTTGAATGGGTTGAGAAGTGCTTAGCTAGCATGACCTAAGATCTTCACTTTATGCGATCATCTTGTCTTATGTATGTGTCATTCACCCTTTAGAGATACTTGAGATAGTAGTTTAAAGAAAGAACTTAGACTTGAGAGAGTCAGGTTAGAATCTAGGCTTGAGAGAATCAGATTAGAACCGCATAAGCAAGAGATAGAAACTTAGACATAAGTTCTATTTGCTATTATGCATCGCATGCACCCTAGAAATAGGATATGATAGTATGTGGTCACCTTGTGTATGTGTGTATTATTCATCATCGCATAGATAAGAATAGAGGCTTAGACATAAGTCCTCATCGCATGCATCTTAGAAATAGGAACTATGGCATTTGCATTGAGAGATGACATGCTATTGTGTGTGTGTGGCATGATCGCATAACTTTAACGCAATCTTAGGAAGTTTTAGCTAAATCCCTTCTCAACCCGTTCATCGCATACTTATTGTATTCTCGATTTCATCAACTCTTTACTCAAATCCGTCGCATAAGATTTATAGTTAAACAAAACACCAACCAACTTGTTTGTTTTTGCCACCGCAAAGGAATCAATTTTACTGTCGCATAGTATCTCAATAGTCCATGTGTTCGACCCTGGACTTACCAGGAAACCTAGTGAGATTTATACTTGGGTTTTACTAGAAAAACTTGCATGTGTAACGCATAATTCATCACCGTAATCTCATAGCATTATTTCATCACATTTACAATGCATCAAGTTTTTGGCGCCGTTGCCGAGTACTACAGCAGTACATATTGTGCTAACAGTAAATTTTTTATTTTCTTTGCAGCTTTCGACCTCTGTGCACTGCCTCTCTTTTGATAAAGGAAGAAGCGGGTGTCGTATGAGTGAAGGATACGTTCCTGAGCCCAACTACGACCCAAAGATTGAAAGAACATTTCGAAGAAGACGAAGAAACAACCGCCAACAACAACAAGAGAGAAACCCCAACATGGCGGAACAACCGGAAGACAGAGCAGCAAACGCGAATAATATCATGGCAAACCCCATTCTTTTAGCGAACGACCGCAATAGACCCATCCGGGACTATGCATCACCCAACTTTATGATTTATCCTCAGTAATCACTACGCCAGCTCTGAACGGATTGAGGTTTGAAATGAAGCCAGTTATGTTGCAGATGATTCAGACGGCCGAACAGTTTGGTGGAAGGCGTGGCGAGGATCCGTACGCCCATCTCCAGAGTTTTATTGAAATATTCAATATGTTTGTGTTCCCAAACATCTCAGCTGAAGAAGTTCGACTAACGATGTTCCCATTTTCGCTGTACAACCAAGCAAGGAAATGGACCTATTCTCTCGAATCAGGGGAGATAAAGTCTTGGGAACAAGTAGTAGAGAAGTTCATGAAGAAATACTTCCCCCCTACCGAGAACATAAGAAGGAGGAAGTTGATTACAAATTTTGAACAGGAAATTGATGAATTGGTCAGTGATGCGTGGGCGAGGTTTAAGAGACTAGTGCAAGATTTTCTGCACAATGGCTTAACTGACTGTCTCCAAATGGAAATATTTTAACACGGTTTGAACCCTGCATCGTAGACGGCCGCTAATGCGGTAGTAGCTAGAGGTCTGCTTGACAAAACATATGATGAGGCTAAAAATATCCTTGATTGCATTTCGAAGAACCATGAAGTTTGGAGGGAAAGCGATCAACGACTTAAAATTCGAGAAGGTGACGCAAACAATGGGGCCATTAAATCCCTACAAAGTCAAATGAATGCAATGATGAATCTGATATAGGGCATCGCAATCAATAGCCGGGATTTGCATTGAGAGATGACATGTTATTGTGTGTGTGTAGCATGATCGCATAACTCGAACGCAATCTTAGGAAGTGTTAGCTAAATCCCTTCTCAACCCGTTCATCATATACTCATTGTATTCTCGATTTCATCAACTCTTTACTCAAATCTGTTGCATAAGATTTATAGTTAAACAAAACACCAATTAACTTGTTTGTTTTTGCCACCGCAAAGGAATCAATTTTATTGTCGCATAGTATCTCAATAGTCCCTATGTTCGACCCTGGACTTACCAGGAAACCCAGTGAGATTTATACTTGGGTTTTACGAGGAAAACTTGCATGTGCAACGCATAATTCATCACCGCAATCGCATACCATTATTTCGTCACATTTACAACGTATCAAAACCTTCTATAGAAGACATGTTAAAAGGATATCTCTTAGAGTTTAAGGTGGAGATTTCATTAGAGAAGAGAGAGAGAAAGCGGTTGGCTAGGGTAGAAGCTTAAGTGATAAAGAATGAGGCTGTCCTAAACTGGATTGTTAATCAACTTAGTTTGATAGTTGATACACTTAGAGCCTTGAGTGAGGAGAATACTTCTGATGCCACTAAGGTAGAGGGACCTAGGGTTATTTACTTTGATGGTGAGGATGAATTGGAGGGATTTGAATCAATTCAAGATGAGGTTGTGTGATTGAGAGACAATTTGTGCCTAATTTATGTAGGAAGTTCAAGAGATTAAAGTTGAGGTTGAAATGCCAAGTATATCATTCATAGAAAGTTTTCCATCGTTGATCAGTCTCTCCCTTATGAACCTTGTCAAGTAGAGTCAACCAAAGAATCGGTTTGTGAGAGTGAGGAAGGATTTATGCCTGACGTTGACGAAAATTTCAAGAGATAAAGTTTCCTAGAAAAACCTCCCATTTTTGTTTATTCTTTCCTTATATATCACGAGCCTTGTCAATATTTTTCTCATTTTTCTAGTTTTGAGTCTTCTTATTTTTATTTTCTATTGTTGAATTTGGTGGCTAGTCATAGTATGGATATTGTGAGGAAGACTGTTTTACCTCTTCTTTATTTCTTTGTTTTTTACAATACAAATAGGAGCGGTATTATTATGTCACTGGTGCCAGATTGAAATGTCATTGAATGTATCTATTTTGTATATATATATATATATATATATATATAATAAGAGGTATTTTATTAACATTTAGACTGCATTAGTTCAATCCAATAAATTAAGATCCAAGGTTATTTTATGTAACTTAAAACATGTATATAGTTGACATATATGTGGATCATTGATAACTTGTAGAAATATAAGCTATTTTACTTCTTTTATCTAAAACAATTAGGAAAAATCATAGAAAATGTGTTAGCTTAAAAAGAAATCATGCAATTAATTACATTATGCGATCATTAGCATGCAAAAGTTCATAATCCTTGTAAATTATAAAAATTTGAGTTTTTTGAACGCAAAAATCTAAATAAAATAAAGTGATGAAGCAACTGTTGTCGCCTGAGCACATGGAAAATACTAACGCCCAAAATAGAATCACATAAGTTCAATGCGATAAGAGGAGACATAACATTAAATACAACCGGCGCATGGACGGTGGAGGTCAAATCAAAATGATCAAAGTTGGTAGCTAACGTGAAAGGTTCGCGATAGAGCCAATTAACTCCTGACGTGAAGAATGCGGCACGACAGGGTATGGAAATTAATGCTTGGTGTCAGCACAATTATTAGTGATATATGTGAAAACTCCTCATCCACACCTATAAATAGCCACAAGATTTCTATCCAAAAACAACCCAAAAAGTTGGCGAAGCTCTGCAAAAGTTCTTTATTCCTTCCCCTAGATAATTTCCTCCTAAGCTTTCCATTTGAGAAATCTTGAGTGAGAGCTCAAGATTTCCACTTGTAGAAGAAGAAGAAAAACATCAACCCCATAACCAACGTGAAGCAGTCATTCAAAGAAGTCAGTAGATGTAAGAAATTGCATCTGATGACTTGACTCTGTATCCTTGTCTTTCGTTTTGTATTTTCATTAATATTTGTATTGTTGTATAATATTGAGAAATTTCCATTACTAATATGAATGCCATCACATATTCTTGTCTATCCATCTTCCTTTTACCAAGTATGAACAACTAATTTCACAGTGGGTTGAGAAAAATGAAACTAAGATGTACTAAGTAGATCATATACTGTCGTTCAACTTGTTTAATGTGTGCTTTATAAACTATTTTGATCAAATTGACAAATTGCTCTAAATAGAACTAATCACTGTTTGAAAAAGAAAGTGATCTTAGATCTCATTAAACAAGAAAAGAAATACCTTTAGACATAAAGATACGTCTTTTGCATTAAATACTCATCAAATATGTCCTAGAAATAGGATATTGTGACTGAACGCACTCAGAAGTGTAGCTTGTGTTTATGAGTAAGTTGCTTGAACGCATGGTATATGCTTTGCTAAGAAGTGTTAGTAGATATTTTATCAACCCTATTTCATTCATTAGAATTTTACATTTCTCTCCACATCTTGCAGTACTCATCCCATCCCTTTTCATGCATTTTAGTAATAGTGATAGAATAGAACCAATCATTCGCATTATTGACAAAAAAGTTGCATCTTTAGAAAGCAATCCCTGAGTTCGATCCTAGATTTACCATGACTCTAGTTAAACTTATACTTACGTTTGATTAGAAAAAACAATGCGTTTACATAATTAAAGAGACCAAGCATAGAATCATTTTATTGCATCTATAGAAACACATCAAGTTTTTGGCGTCATTGTCGAGAATTGTGGTAACTAAAGCTATGCTAAATTATTGCTTTTTATTTTCATAGGTCTCAAGAGCTGACATATTGTATCTCTATTTGTGAAAGAGGTACAAAGATTTTATGAGCGAAGGATCAATGCTCGAACCATTATACAACCCAGAAATTGAGTGGACTTTTCAAAGAAGAAGAAGAATGAATAAGGAAAGAAGACAAAGAAATAGGGCTAGGAAAATGACATCTCAACAAAAAAATCTTAGAGAGCCAAATGTGAAAATCAACGTAAGAGACAATGGAGATGACTAAGTGATTGCTCTTGCCAACCCCATTCTCCAAGCCAATGATCACAATAGACCAATTAAAGATTATGTTTCGTTATCTTATATGATTTCTCACCTGGAATTATACTTCCAACATTAGACGATTACAAATTTGAAGTGAAACCTGTCATACTTCAGATGATCCAAATAGCTGGACAATTTGGAGGAAGACCAGGCGAAGACCCTCATGCTCATTTGAGAAGTTTCATTGAAATATGCAACACGTTCGTATTCTCCAACATTATTCCTGAAGAAATTAGTCTAACTTTATCTCCATTTTCACTATGTGAAGATGCCAGGAAGTGGGCTTATTCATCTGAACCCGGTGAAATCACATAATGAGAGTAAGTCATGAAAATATTTGCGAAGAAATATTTCCTACCTATAGAAAACGCAAAAAAGGAGAAGGGAAATCTCATATTTTCAACATAAAGATAATGAAACATTAAACGATGCAGGGGTGAGGTTCAAAAGGCTAGTGAGAAATTGTCCATATAATGGACTCCCTGACTGTTTACAAATGGATATTTTTTATGATGGGCTGAATGAAGCATCTTAAACTACTACAAATGCTGCCACTGTGGACGGTTTATTGGATAAAACTTATGTTGAAGCCAAAAACATCCTTGTTCGCATTTCAAGGAACCATGAAGACTGAAAGGAGAACAAATATGACTCAAGATCGAACGACAAAGGAAGAAAAGAACGACAGGTGAATACGATGACCAATTTGTTGCAAAAAATGACAATGACAAAAAATGGCATCAGAAATGGGCAAGTGAATGTGGTTACTCAGGTGGCTAATGAGAGTTGAGTTATATGCGAAGAAGCTCACTCATTCAAGCTACGCCTGCATAACTAACAATCTATTTGCTTTGTCAAGAATAACCCGTTTTTGAACATCTACAACCCTGGTTGATGAAAATCACCCAAATTTTTTTTAGGGTGGAAATCAGTAAGTACACACCAACCATCATGGTGCCCCTAGAGATAGACCACCTAGGTTCTATCAAGGACAGAATGGACACCAACAGGTGTCAAGCTCATTGTAACAACCAACAACTTCTTCACCTCTAGAAAATCTGTTAAAAGAATACATCCAAAAAAATGAGGCGATCATGCAAAGTCAAGCATCCCCCATTCGAAATCTTGAATTTCAAATGGGCAGATCGCTGGAGAATTGAAAAGCAGACCACAAGGATCACTACCAAGTAATACTGAAGTTCCTCGTAATGCAGGAAGTTCAGGTAAAGAACAATGTCACACAGTGACATTGAGAAATAGTTGGACAATGAAAGAAGATCAGAAAAGAGAAAATACAATCAGCAAATTTATCCATGAGTGCATGGACAACCTTCATATCAACAGCTTGACAGACATCCAACGCAAACTTCAAGTACACAAACTCCATCGCATGAAAGTCTAGAGGAACGCAGAGATTCAGCTGAGGAAACTTCAACTTCGAATGCGTCAGAAGTACATAACCCTCTCTATCCGCAACGATTGAGAAAAAAGAATGATGAAGGGAAATTTCAACATTTTCTTAGAGTGTTGAAACAAATTCATATCAACATTCCACTAATTAAGGCGTTGGGACAAATGGCATCTTATGCAAAAAAATGTAAAGATATTCTCTCAAAGAAAAGAAGGATGGGTAGCCATGAAAATGTAGCATTGACACGAGAGTGTAGTTCCATTATACAAGAGAATGTTTCATCTAAGATGAAAGATCCGAGAAGTTTTACTATTCCTTGTTCAATTGAAGGAGTCTACATAGGGTAAGTCCTATGCGACTTGGAGCTACTATCAATCTTATATCATTATCGGTGTTTAAGCAATTGGGAATAGGAAAACTTGCACCCACAACGGTCATTGCAATTGGCAGACCGTTTATTAGTGCATTTGGAAGGAAATTGGAAGATGCATTAGTGAAGGTGGATAAATTTATTCTACTTACCGACTTCATAATATTAGACTACGAAGTTGATAAGGATGTACCCATCATTTTGTGAAGACCTTTTTTATCCACAAGAAGGACTCAAATCAATGTATTCACAGGAGAGATCACCATGTAGGTAAATGACCAGAAAATGAAGTTTAACATTCTCAAAGTGATGAAACATCCTGATAAATCCAATGCATGCCATGCAATTGAGTTGGAAGAAGATTGGCCTTACAAGCTTGAATCTGAAACCAATAAGGCAATGGAAAAAGAGAAAGACGAGATGAACGCTCAGTAGCTTGAATCATGTTATGCGATAAAAGAAATTCAGAGGAATTTTGAGCCCCTGAGCTTAGAAAATTGAGAAAGCTAGATCAAGCCTTCACTCGAGCAATCTTCTATATTTGGAATTAAAAGCGCTCCCTGTTCATTTAAAGTATGTGTTTCTCAGTGAACATGACACTCTACCTGTCATTATCTCAAACACACCCTCTAAAAAAAACAAAGATGCTCTTTTAAAGATTTTGAAGAAGTATATTACGGTGATAGGATGTACCCTAGTAGATATCAGGGGAATTAGCCCCTCCTATTGAATGCATAATCGAAAATGGAGGATAGATCTATTGAACATCAACACAGGCTCAATCTTTCGATAAAGAAAGTTGTAAAGAAAGAAATCATTAAGTGGTTGGGACGCAGGGGTTACCTTTCCCATTATAGATAGTAAATGGGTAAGCCTTATACAATGCCTTCCCAAAAAAGACGGTATCACTGTAGTCCCTAATCAAAACAATGAACTTATCCCTACATGCACGGTCATGGGATGGAGGATCTGTATGGACTATAAAAAGCTTAACATAGCAACAAAGGAAGACTACTTCCTCCTACCTTTTATACATCAGATGCTAGATAGATTAACAGGGAATAACTTCTTCTGCTTTCAGGATGACTATACAAGGTACAATCAAATCATGATTGCACCTGAGGATCAAGAGAAAATAACCTTTTCCTACCCATATGGGACATTAGCCTTCTGGCATGCCCTTTCGGCTACGTAACACCCCTAGCACCTTTTAGAGGTGCATGATGGCCATCTTCTCTGACTATCTGGAAGAATCAATCTAAATTTTTATGGATGATTTCTCAGTTTATGTAATACGAAAGTTTTGAATTCTAGCATTAACAGCATCTCACACAGAGTGTCATTAGGGTGTAGTACGAAAGCCCGTGCTTTTAAGACCTAGCACGTGAATCCCGATTTAGTGAATGCTCTAGAGAGTTTGCCTAAAAACTCCATAGGAAGCAGCCCTCACTTCCACATTCACACAGGTGAGTCTATCAAGGGTACTCCTATAGCTAGCTATCCCACTTTTCATCAAGTATAGATCTCAATAAGAACTGAGTTCAACCTTTCTTACGCTTCAGGATATCATGCTCAGACTTTAAGTCATAGGAATAGAACTCTGTGTTTGGTTTAGCATGATTCACTATATATCACTCGTGATCAGTTATTATCCGTTGAACCTATTTTTTGGGATTTCCAGTCTACAGGTTGGGTTTTCCTCACTATGATTCATTTTTCGATAGGCATGAGTCTCATCCTTTCTAAGGTTCTGAAAACCTTTTCTCTGGCTAACCTTTCGTCAAAGGATCTGCCAAATTTTCATCAGTCAGTATGTGATCCACTCTAACTGCACCAGTAGTGAGAAACTCTTTAATGGTACTGTGCTTATGACGTATTTGACATTTCTTTCTGTTGTAGTAACGGTTCTGAACTTTTACGATTGCTGCAGTACTATCGCAATGGATCAATATGGCTGGTAACGACTTTTCCCATAAGGGAATCTCTGATAGCAGACTTCTAAGCCAGCCTACTTCTTCACTAGCTGTCGCTAATGCTATCATTTCTGACTCCATCGTAGATTGGGCTAAAATAGTCTGTTTTTTGGACTTCCAAGAGACAGCTCTGCCAGCTATATTAAAGACATAGCTACTTGTAGCCTTTGAATTATCCGAAAGAGGGTTCCAATCAGCATCGCTGAACCCTTCCAGGACAATGAAAAACTTTTGATAATGTAATCCTAGGTTTTGGGTTTTCTTTAAGTATCTCATGACCCTTTCTATAGCATTCCAATGCTCTTTACTATATCTGCTTGTAAACTTGCAAAGTAATCCTACAGCATAAGCTATGTCAGGCCTAGCGTAGTCGACAACGTATCTAAGACTGCCTATGATGCTCGCATACTTAGATTGATTAACACTGTCACCAGTATTCTTGAACAACTTGACACTAGGGTCATAAGGAGTACAAGCTGGTTTACACTCAAAGTAATTATATTTCTTTAGAATCTTTTCTATATAATGAGATTGATCTAAAGAAATTCCCTTTTCAGACCTATTTACTTTTATGCCTAAGATTACACTAGCTTCTCCCAAGTCTTTCATGTCAAAGTTCGCACTCAATATTGATTTTCCATCATTTATGACGTGCAAGTTCAACCCAAAGATCAATAAATAATCTACATATAGACACAAGATAGTGCAGAGGTTATTATCAGACTTATGGTAGATGCATTTGTCACTTTCATTGACCTTGAAACCTTTAGATAGGATAAGGTTGTCAAATTTTTCATGTCATTGCTTAGAAGCTTGTTTTAGTCCATAGAGAGATTTATCTAATTTACACATCTTATTTTCTTAACCATGGACAATAAAACCCTCAGATTGTTCCATGTAAATCTCTTCTTCAAGTTTACTGTTTAGGAAAGCAGTTTTTACATCCATCTGATATACTACGAGGTTATAAAAGGCAGCGAGAGAGAACATGACACGGATAGAGGTAATTATAGTGAAAGGGGAGAAGGTGTCAAAGAAGTCTATGTTTTCTCTCTGTCTAAAGCACTTCGCTACTAATCTGGCTTTAAATTTGTCGACAATCCCATCAAGTCTAAGTTTCCTCCTTAAGATCCATTTGCACCCTATTGCCTTACATCCTAGGGGTAGATCTACTAAGTGCCAAGTCCTATTTGACTCAATTGAGTCAATCTCATCATTTATGGCTTCTTGCCATAGGTTGGCATCTACTGAGGATAAGACAGCTCTTAGATCTTTAGGGTCTTCTTCTATATTGTAGGTCAGGAAGTCATTTCCGAAATCTTTGGTGGTTCTAGCTCTTTTGCTTCTTCTAGGTTCTGGGTCAGTTTCCTCTCTAAGGTTAGGATTTCTAACTAGGGTTATACCACTTGAACTAGAGCCCCCACTATTCCTTGATTTAAAAAGAAATCTATCTTCAAAGAAGTCGGCATCATTTGACTCAATGATCACTTGATTCACTAGATCATAGAACCTGTAGGATTTACTATTTAAGGCATAACCTATACAGACACACTCATAAGCTCTACTAGCCAGCTTTCTCCTTTTTGGGTCAGGAATTCTTACAAAGGCTAAACAACCCCATGTTCTAAAGTAGGACAAGTTTGGTTTCTTATTCTTGAGAATTTTGTAAGGTGAAGTTTTATTTTTCGATTCTGAGATTCTATTTAGGACATAACACACGGTAAGGATGATTTCACCCCACCAATAAGACGTGGCACCTGAACTATGTAAAATAGCAACTACTAGCTCAGTTAAAGTTCTATTTTTCCTTTCGGCTTTTTCGTTCATTTCAGGAGAATAAGATGCGGTCTTTTCTTATATTATTCAATGTGAGTTAAAGAATTCATTAAAAATGTCTGAATCGTACTCGGTTCCCCTATTATTACGAAGTCTTTTAACTTTTCTATTAAACTGATTCTCTATTTTAGAAACAAAAAGTTTGAAGGCATCAAAAGCATCACTTTTGTTTTTCAGCAGGTATACAAAAGTAAAATCAGAGCAATCTCAATAAAAGTAATGAAATATCTTTTACCGTTCCTAGCCAATATGCCATCAAATTCACAGACATCAAAATGAATCAAATCTAGAGGCTCAGAACTCCTAAGTATAGATTTATGCGGAGTTTTAGTAATTTTAGCCTGACTATAATACTCGCGTTTATCAAAATCATTCGTGGATAACTTAGGTATCATTTCCAGCCTAATCATGTTATTAATTAAATTCTTATTCACATGACAGAGTCTAGCATGCCAAATATTCATAGAACACAGCATATACACAGAAGATTTCATTTTATTAAGGTCTAGATTTAATTTGAACATTCCCTCAATTGCATACCCTTTCCCTACAAATACATTATTTTTGGTAAGGGTATATAGGTTTGCCCCTATAGTTTGAGTAAACCCGACTTTATTAAGGAGATAGCTTGAAACCAAATTCTTTCGTATCTCCAGAGTGTATTGTAGTAGTCATACAGATCATAAGTCAAACCATTTAAAATGAAATTCTTACATAGAAAGTCTTTCTCCTCCCAGTCAACAGCTACTTTTATGTAAGAATTTCATTTTAAATGGTTTTCCTTCAACGTGAGGGTCTTCCCAGAGTTAAACTTTAGTTCCACCTCGCTGGTTCTAGCAACTTTCGTGGAGTGGTGATCTCTCAACAGAATATTCTTATCCTTAGTTTCAGTATAAGTTTTAAATAGACTAAGGTCGTGACAGACATGGCACGTCGCGCCAGTGTCTATCCACCACCCTTCACAACCACCGATCACATTTACTTCTGTGATCATGGCGACTAACGGTTCTTCTGTCAGGTTCGCCTGACCAACAGGATGACGCCTGTTCCTACAGTTCCTAGCCATGTGCCCAGGTTTATTACAATTAAAGCAAAGAAACTGTATTGTTTCTCCTGAAGAGAGCTTATGTTTTTTCTGTTGGTTGTGGTTGCTGAAGCCATGGTTCTGACCTTTCCTCTTTGTCCCCTTAGGTTTTTTGTCAGGTTTTACCACGGCAGAGGCGGGTTTCCTAGGTAAGGTACTGCATTCACCTCCTCCCTCTAGTCCTGCTTTCGGGCTTCCTCTTTGATCCTTAGCTGGGTTATAAGACTCTCCAAGGAGAACTCCTTGGACTTATGCCTCAAAGTGTTCTTAAAGTCCTTCCACAAGGGGGGCAGTTTATCAATAATAACAGCAACTTGGAATTGTTCATCTAGAGGCATACCTTCAGTAATTGTCTCGTGGGCTATCTTCTGGAGTTCATGGGATTGGGCCTCCACGAAGTTATCATCCATCTGGAACTTGAGATAACGGTTAACCGCATATTTCTTCGACCCGGCCTCCTCGGTGTTATACTTCTTTTGCAGGGCATCTCAGACCTCCTTCGTTGTCTTCATTGTACTATAGTAATCATACAGATCATCAGTCAAACAATTTAAAATGAAATTCTTACATAGAAAGTCTTTCTCCTCCCAGTCAGCAGCTTCTTTTATCTGTTGTTCAGTTGGTTCTTTTAAAGGGACGATGAGCTTAGCGCTGGTACAAGCTTCGACAACTTTCTTGACGGTGAGGAAGAACAACATCTTTTGCTTTCACCGTTTGAAGTTCGCTCCTTCGAACCGGAATGGACAGTTGAGGTAAAATATCTCATTGTTGCTACTGAGGGCCATTGATGATGTTGAAACGTCTTAAAATTGTTGGAAATGGCAGGGCCCTCAGAACGACGAACTGTAAATCGTCAAGGCATGATGGTCAAGCAAAGAGCAAAACCTGTAAAACAGAAACTCATTATAGGTTGAGTCGCGGAGCTCGCTCTCTTTAAGACGTTTCCCGGCTCTGCCTAAGTGTGCAAGCAGGTCTGAAAATTGCCACATCGTCCCCAGGATAAAACAGCCAAATGAAAACCGATTAAAAATACACCGTTACCGATCGGAACGTACACTCTTTCTAAACTCACTGCTCGAAAAGCTAAGATGAAGGAGGAGAGAAAAATGAAGTGGGAATTAGAAAAATGAATTCTATGTATCACGAACTACTGAAGGCCTCGCCTTTTTGCATCGAAACAGACCGTTTTAAAAATAATCAATGGACCATTTTAAATATAAATCTGCACCCAACAGAGTTGCATGAGAACCCTTAAACCATAAGCATTGGAAGTTGGAAAGAATATGTTATGTTGGAAAAAAGTGGATTGAAGATTTTGTGTTTAGTACATGAATATGTTGAAAATAATATGTTATGTTTTACCAATTGAAAAAAAAAAGTTAGAGATTTTTTTTTTTTTTTTTGTCATAAGAGTTAAGAAAATAGGTGTATCAGGTTAGAAACTTCGCCCATAACTGATTGATAGTCAGCTGCTAGCTTTGAAAATCCTTTCTTGCTGGAAAAGAGGCCGAAGAAAAGACATTTGCTATTTGGGAAGAAGATTCAAACTCGATCCAAGACAGAAACACTTAGAGTGCGAAGAGATTCTATTTAAAATTAGGGTCAAAGTTGAAAATTAATCAACAAAAAAAAAATCATGTACAAAATTGCACCAAATATCCAACTTAACTCTGCATCCCAAACACAGACTTTCAGACTCAAATCAACTCAACATCCCAAACATAGACAATAATACCAACTCAACTCAACTCTGTACCTCAAACATAGACAATTTAACTTTCCAGATAATTTAACTCCTCAGACAATAATTACCAACTAAACTCAATTCAACTCTCTACATTTATCGCGTGCGAAACGCTCCTTAAGTGACTCGTCTAAGAGGGAGTTATTATCTAGCCATAAGAAAATTTTGAAAATTACCTATTCTACCAAATATAAAAGATCCAAATCTTTGCCATAAGTTTCACTTATTGCCTATCATACTCTTGTAATGTTAAACGAGAATAGCGATATATATATATATATATACATACGTACATACATACGTATGTATATTTACATACATACACGTATATATATATTTACATACATACATATGCGTATATATATATACACATTCATACATATACGTGTGTGTATATGTACATATATATAATGAAATTTGAAATAAGGATTATCTGGCTACGATGTAACTTGTTACATATAATGTCATAGTAATCCCAACAACAATAAGTGAAACAAAGACACAAATAGTAAAAGACAGAACACATGGTTTGGTAACCCAGTTCGATGCAATACCACCTACGTTCGGGGGATAGTGTACTCGAGAAAGATATTAATAGAAAGTTAAACAATTATAACGTTGTACTTATATGTAAATAAATGACAATTACAGTGATACACGTAAAGCCTAACTTAGTGAAAGATCACTTAGGCTCCCCCTAACTGTGTGACTTCCTCTCAATAGAACTTAGACTCCTCTAAGTATATTAATGATTGAAAAGTTAGGCTCCCCTTAGATAGAAGACTCCCTCTTCAACATCTATCTTTCTAATCTCAAATGAAGAACACCTCACTTGGTAGACTTAGATTCCCCTAAGTGTGTGAATCTCTTCACAATATGTAATGGATGATTTCAACGAGATCCCACTTTCATCTCAAGATCAACACTCACAAATAACTTTATAGCCTACATATTGATACTATTGAGTTCACCAGCGACAACATCTTGCACAATGAAAACAGTTAAAGTATAAGTATATTAGTAATGGAAAAGTTAAGCTCCCCTAAGTAGAAGACTCTCTCTTCAACATCTATCTTTATGATTTCAAATGAAGAACACTTCACTTGATAGACTTAGACTCCCCTAAGTGTATGTATCCTTTCACAATATGTAATGGATTATTTTAACAAGATCTCAATTTCACCTCAAGCTCAACACTCACGAATAACTTTATAGCCTACAGATTGATACTCTTGAATTCACCTACGACAATATCTAACACAACGAAAACAATTTCTTTTCCAAAATGGCTAACCCTAAAAGAGAACACCACACCCTAAATATATCCGGCGGAGCAAGAGAGAAAAGGCAACCTCATTCCATAATTTGTAGAGTTCTTCTAGGATAATTCATAGATTTTTTTCAAATAAAGAAAAATATATTCAACAAAATCAACAACCAAACAACGACTTGAAAGACATCTCAAAGAACAAAAACCACCACAACCTTAAAAATACTGTCAACACAAAAACTCTTTAACAAAATTTACAAATTTGAAGAGTTATTTAACCCAAGTTTTTGGTAGTGATTATAAATATTAAATATATACATAGACAATAAACTCTTTTTTTTCTTGACGTTTATAGAACCAGATATGGTAACATTTTGTAGAACTTACCAAATAAAAATAGCTCGGTAAAAAAAGTTGATTAAGTGATACAATTGGTATTAATTTAATTAATGATATATTAAGAAATTCAACTTCCAAAATAAAACTAATTAAATAAGAAATATCAAAATAATATTGCAGAAATTTGTTTTACTTTTTAGAACTTAACATTTCATCCAAATCATCCCAAAGTTAAATTTCATTAAAAATAAAAAAATACACATGCAAATGTATATGAGAATACATCAATTTTTTCTTTTCAAAAAAGTAAATAACAAAATAAATAAAACTTTAAGTAAAACTGTGTTTTTAAATTTAATATTAAAAAACAAAAAACAGTTTTTTATTTAATTTTACAATTAATAAGATGGAGAGATGGAATATTTTAATCTTGAGATTGATAAAACATACTTGACGTCAACCAAAAATAAAAAATTTATCAAATGAAAGTTTAAATTTTCAAGTAATTTTTTTAGGGTATTATAATTGAAGTGTAAGATGGGGAATTGAACCTTAAACCATGAGGTTAATAGTATGAACACTATACCAGTTAAAGTTACACTTTTGTTGATAATTTTTAAGTAATTGTGCAAGTGATTCTAAGAAGCAAAACCAAATGTGAGAGCTCATTCTTTCTTTCACTTGGTAGTTTACATTGGATAAGTAGTTAAGTTTAAGTTAATTAATCTGATTAATTTGTTAATTAATATTTTAACTTTCAGATTATTTATGTAAATAGCAATATATATATATATATATATATATATATATATATATTATATTTTGATAGACACGATAGATTTCTATCAACATCTATCAAAATAGACTTGTATCAGTTTTTATCACTGATAGACACTGATAGATTTCTATCAACCTCTATTAATAATAGATTTCTATCCGTTTCTATCATTGAAAGAAGTGATAGACTTCTATCAGTGTCTATCAGTAATAAACTTGTATTACTTTCTATCACTAATAGATGCGGATAGACATCTATCAGTTTCTATCAGTGATAAACATTGATAACAATATCTATTACAACTATTATTAAATTTTGTTATTTGTGTAAATATTTTTCTTTATTTTTCTATTTTTGAAGATCTCCCTATATATATATATTATATCTGTATATGAAAAGGGTTACGAGAGAATAATTTTTTAACTTCCCTCTTTATCCTTAATTTTTCCATAATGCCTATTTTGTCCTTAATCACGCCCCCTCGAATTGACATATTTTTTTTATATGTTTGGAAATTAGTCTGAAATGGTTAAAATTAGAAATATTCTTTTAATCATCTCGAACAATTTTGATGATATAAAAAATTATTTTAAAAAATATAAAATTAAATATAAAATTAGTTTTTAGTGATTAAATAAGTATTTCATGGTGATTTTTGTATCTGACTTAAGTCATTTTAACCATTTCAAAACATCTCTTAAACAAGCACTTTATATCATTATAAATTAACCAAAGAATATATATATATATATATATATATTAAACTAATTTGGATATGATTTGAAAAATGTTAAAAAAATTCGAATCCCCTATTCCAATGGTAATAAAAAAATCTTAAAATATTGAAAATCAAATTCATAAAAAATTTTAATTTTCTAATTTCTAAAAGAAATCTTAATTCAATATTTGACGATGTTCATCATTAATATTTTACTTTTTCTTAGAATAAAAATTTTAATGATGATCTAAGTAACTCCAATAAACAAAATCCAAATATTTTAGATTAGATTTGGTTGAGTTAAGAAAAATTAAAATTTAAACAATTGAATTATCTCCAACCATATTTTTCAAATATTAAGATTAAAATTCCCTTTGAAAACTAGAACTAGCCGAGGACAAAAACTATATTTTGTTCATAAAGTTAGAGCGTGAGAAGAGGGAGAAATAATAATAATAATAATAATAATAATAATAATAATAATAATAATAATAATAATAATAAATAAACAAATAAATAAAATAAAATAAAATAAAAAAGAGAATTTTCAAACCCAAAATTTGAAAACAGTTGATTTTAATTTTTCCACGATATGGATGAAGTGATGATGATAAAAAGATCCTCTGAAATTCTTCCCATTCTTCTAAACCCAAAAAAAAGTTTCCTCTCAAACGAATTTTCCCTGAAATTCATCCATAGAAATTCCCTCAAACGAGTTTCCTCTTCCTTGAAATGCTTCTCTTCAATCATTTTCTCAACTATTTCCTCACTCATTTACCCATAAAACCCACAAATCTTTACTCTCATTCTCCCACAATTTGAAGTCTTTCCCATGAATCTTTCCAAGTGCCTCGTCTTGTTCCCCGACCCATAACAAAACCCAGTTGCCCTTCTTCAGTCAACTGGTTGTTTTTGTTCTTCCTTCATTAAATTCCGTTATGGATTTTGATGATTTAACCCCCAACAATTGCCGTTTGATCGGTAACTACATATTGGGGGAGAAACTCGGGTCGGGTTCGTTCGCCGTAGTGTGGAAGTCAAGGCATAGGCACTTGGGTACGGTTGTCGCCGTTAAGGAGATTCAAAGAAAGCAACTTAGTCCTAAAGTTTGTGACAGTTTGTTCAGAGAGATTTCTATTCTCAGCACGATCAATCATCCCAATATCATTCGTCTCTTCGAAGCCATTCAGGTGGATTTTTTGCTACTCCCCTTTTTGTTTCTTTTTTGTTTACACTTTTGATTTTAAGGGTTGAATGTTTTTAAGCGAAGTTTGTTCTGATTTGGTTTGCAGACTGATGATAGGATTTATCTTGTTCTGGAGTATTGTGATGGTGGTGACCTCTGGGACTATATTAATCTCCATGGAAAAGTATCAGAAGCTGTTGCTAGAAACTTAATGAGACAATTGGGTATGTTGTTACTCTGTTTTCAATTGGCTTGTTTGTTTGGGAATTGGGATTATATGCAAAGTGCTCGAGTATCTTATATGCTATACTTGCCTTGTGATGATTCATACTTTTGTCATTATTAATGCCTTCAATAATTTGAAGCGTTACTGTTATCAATGAGTGTGTTTGGCTATTATCTTTTATTTTTTTTAGTAAGGTTGATTCTGTGTGATGGATATGGCAGCTGCTGGCTTGAAAGTTCTTCAAGAGAAACACCTCATTCATAGAGATTTAAAGCCTCAGGTATTCTACTGTCATCTTAATATGTAGAGCTTCTAAGGCTTTGATATTTTCGATCTTCTTGCTGCTATGTATCTGTTGATGTCAAAACTTATCTTGAGCCCGATGTACTTTTGGACGAGTGCCTTGTTTTTACTTTCGGACTTTTATTTCTTACATACTATATGAATGGTTATCTGTTGAATTTGTCAGTATGATATGATTTTGACATGAAATGTTTTGGTTCTTTCCACTTTTTCCTGTTTCTTGGCGAAATTTGCAGAACTTGCTGTTGTCTTCTAACGAAGGGACTTCGGTGTTGAAGATCGGAGATTTTGGATTTGCAAGGTGGGGTTCTTAATGTTTGCATTTAGACATTTAAAACCTTTTTCTGTCATCTTTTGATTTGATTTTCTACTTCTGTATGGTGAGTCCCAATCTTGCAACATGCATTCTTAATCTTAGTTGCTTTACAACAATTTCATGCATGAATTTCAGTTTACTGATTGCATCAAGAATAATGCCTACCGAAGGGATCAGAGACAAGTGGAATCCTTCGGTTTTAGAGGTTAAGGTTTTTGTATGACAGGTTTTACATGGGAGAGTTGATGCCTTGGATCATGTCCAAAGGCATTTTTCCTATGTGTTGTTTTGCCAATGGTGCGTTTTTTGCAGGAGGCATGAAGAGGACCTTGATCATTTGTTGTGGGATTACTAGTTTTGTTTCTTTGGATTAATTGGAGGACCTCGTTTGGTGTGTGTGGGGCTTAGATAGAGATGATAGATCGATGTTGGAGAAGGTGCTCCTGAATCCTCCGTTTAGGGAGAAGGGCAAAGTTTGTGGCAAATAGCAAGCTACCTTCTTTGCTGTTTTGTAGGGTATACGGCAAGAAAGGAACAATAGAGTTGTTAGAGAGGTTGAGAGAGCGAATGGCAAGGTTGGGAGGTGGCCAGATTTAATGCCTCATTATGGGCATTGGTTACTTGGCCTATTTGTAATCATGAATGTATTGGGGTCTTTTTATATTGTTAGGTTCAGGCTCCTTTTCTTCGGGCTTTTTTCCTCATGTCCTCATGTATTCTTTCATTTTATTCCATAAAAATTCAGTTTCATACCCCCGTCTCATTTTATATATTTTTGTCATACGGTTGTCATGAAGGATCTTTAAATTTCAATGTTTAAAATTGTATCAACCACCCTGAGTTGGCCTAGTGGTCAAGTCAATGTAAATAATGATGAGTTTAGAAGAAATGAGTTCAAATCATGGTGTACACCTACCAGAACTTTAATATCTTGTGAGTTTTTTTTTGGACAATCAAATCTAGTAGAGGGCCAGACAGTTCTGAATAATCGGCTCGGACATTTACGGATATGAAAAAACAGTGAAATGAATATGAAACCATTTATTCAATGAATATCAAACCATTTGTTCTCACTCTTACCAATATCTGTAATCTGATATGTACCCTAATCTGTCTGGTCTGTTCTGTAGGATCTAGCACTTTTGCAAATCTGCAGACAAACAAGATATATGACTCTACTGCTTGTAGTAACTTATATTGAGAATTCAAATCCGACATCTGTGCATCAGGAAGTCAAGTTTACCTTGCTGGAAATTGTTTTGAAGATTTTTCTTACTCAGACATACTGGCGTCTTCTTTTCTCCTTAACATTATAATCAAGTAAACAGATGGATGAGTGAAGTGTACTAACTTCTTTTCTTCTCAGGTCCTTAGCAGATCAGATGTTGGCCGATACACTTTGTGGTTCACCTTTATATATGGCTCCGGAAATTATTCAGAACAAAAAATATGATGCCAAGGTGAATAAACATAAACAAAATGCCGTCCCATTCTCAGTCTTTCTGCTTAAATTCTTTCAATTCTGATTTTATACTTATGCATATGTGCAGGCTGATTTATGGAGTGTTGGAGCAATTTTGTTTCAGCTATTGACAGGGAAGCCTCCATTTAGTGGCAATCATCCATTACAGGTTAGGGGAATTAGCATACTTATCTACTCTAGTGATTACCATAGTCCATACAAAATCAAGTTAAAGATATTATTAATGAAGCTTGCAGTGAGATTGTTTTTAAACAATGTTTTATTGCCCGACTCTCCATGCTTGATACAGCTCTTCCAGAATATCTTCGAATCCACTGAGCTAAGATTTCCTAAAGGTGCCTTGGAAGAGCTACATCCCGATTCTTTGAATCTTTGCAGAAGCCTTTTACGTCAAAATCCAGGTATTTGTTGCTGTGATGCAGTTTGTAAGTGTGCAAGGGTGCTGGGATAATTAATCGGAGGTGGCAGATTTTTGTTTTTCCTTTAGAGCTTTCAAACATTTTGGAGATTTCATACTAGTAAATACAATTATTAATGTTTATACTTAAATTAAAATGCAAGTCTTTCAATTTGCAGTGGAACGGCTTTCATTCAAGGAGTTCTTCAATCACAAATTTTTTCAGGAGCCAAGGTATAATTTTCATCTGTTTAGATAACCATGCATTTGGTATGCATAGATCTTGTGTTCATGTTGAGGATTGATACTTGGTACACGTTGAAGCAGAAATTGCAAAACTGATATATATTATATATGGTAGTAGATCAAATAAAGCTGTTGAGACAACACCTGTTGTTCAGTCATTTGAATCAGCCAGCTCAGAAGCAGTAAAGGTTAAGCCCCACACAGAACAACCTATTGAATCATCGAACAGAGTTTCAGAAATCACTAGTTCATCCATACATAACACAATATACAGAGGGAAAAACATTTGCAGTTCGGTGAGGGAACAACCTATTGAGCCAGTGCTCAATCTTGGAGTAGATGAGCAAAGAAAATCTCTTGATTGTATTCAACAATCCCTGAGTAAGATTGAAGGTCTGTTTTATCCTGATCTAGTTCTAGATATGCTCTTTTTACCTTATTTTATTTATGTATTATTATTATTTTACACTATGTTTGGCTTTTTTTGCCCTCAGTTTCTGATTCAATGGAGTCAATTGAGAAAGATTATGTTCTCGTGAATGCTCATTGTCTTTCAATGGTGACCTCTTCTTATCACATTGAAACATCATTACAAGGTTGTTCATCGAGAGTTTCCCATGCTTTTAGTATCGATCAGGATATGATAGCCAAAACCCAGAAAAAGGAACTTATTGCTAGTACAAGAGATATTGGAGAAAGTTCAAGGAGCCAAGGTCAATTCTCAATGCCATGTGCAGAATCCATGTTAAGAAAAGTACAAGGACTATCCATGTTGCATCCCTCTACCAGGCTCCAGTTACTTAATCAGTATGTTCAGGTTCTCTCAGATTTGTCACAAGAAAAGGTGAGTACAAATTAGATTGTTACACAAAAGGATGGATTCACTTTTCTGCATTCTCAATTTCCATTTTCTCATTTTCAAATACGTGCATCTGTTTTTATGGGAATTTGATGGAGTATCAAATCATGGTTGTACAAATATTTCACATTTTTTGAGGATGAATTTGGAGCCCTGATTGTTACTTATGCAGTGTAATGCAGGGATGTTTTTGGAATCATTTTCAGTTGAATTAGTTGCTTTAGCTTTATGGAAGGAAGCCGTTGAAATTAGTGGTGCTTGGCTGAGTTATGACAAAAGCGAATCTTCAAAAAGTAGTTTGGGAATAGATTCTACCCCTAGTCAGAAAGATGCTGACTACGCTGCAAATAAGGAAAAAAATGTAGATTTTAATAGCCCAACATCTGTTTCTAAGTGGGCACAGCTAGGGTTTATTGCTGCAGTAGATCAGACCGAGAAGTTATCTCAAAATATCCAAGAGATTGATGGTTTGAATTGTCTTATGCTCTATTTTCGTTCTCGTTCTTCCCAATTTGATTGTTAAGTTTGTCGTTTACATTATGTTTTTGAAATTATTTGTAGGTGCGACTGTGGTACCTGATGCTATGGAAATTATATTCCAAAAGGCAATTGCCGTTGGGAAAAGTGGTGCTGTAAGCAACCTTTACTTTTGCTATTATTGTTACTTCTACTTGGTTCTTAACCCTTGAAAAGTTATAGTTTGGTTTCTGAAGTTTGAAATTGAATTATATGTAGGCATTAACACCATTGACTAATTAATGACACTTTTACTGGACAAACCTTAGTTGTACAGAGTTTAAGGATGAAATTGGCAAAGCTTACTAAATTTTAGTGAGGACTAACATTATAATTTGATCCTATTATTACTTGTCTTTTCCTTGAAAGTTCTTCCTGTTTATCATTCTCAACTATGTTCTTTCCAGGTAGATCAATACATGAAAAACAAGGACAATGCTGCTGCTTCATACTCCAAAGCCATTCTTCTGTTTTCATTCATTTTGGGAGAAGCTGAATCCCTTAACTCTCCATTCATATCCGCTAACATTGGGTTTGGTTGCGGTGCGGTTGGGTGGCTATTTTAGGTGTTATGGTTTATGGGGCGTTTTTGGTGGATGTTTTGGTCGGAAATCTTGGTTAGGCGCGATTTGTGTATGGTGTTGGGTTGGTTTGGTTGTAATTGATGGGTGACTTTAGGGCTCCTCAGTTGGAGGTAGCGTAGTGGTTCTTTGATGTGGTGGAGGGTGCTGCGGCAGGGTGGAGTATGGGGTGAGGGGGGGTTGTGTGTTTGCAATAAGCAACGAATTCAACATTACATTCATTACTTGCAGGCTCAGACTAACTTGTTGTCGTCACAGCCGTAACAAAGGCAACCGCTAGGTACTCCCTCTACAAGTAAATGAAAGGGAAGGCCTTAACTGGGTAAACTGTACAGCTCTACATATTTACTTCTGTGACTCCACCTTCTGCTGGGTTTGGAACTGTTGGCTGATCTCCTATCAGCTTTGCTAATTATGTCTATATATTTTCATTTTCTTTATCTATTTTGGGGTTGTCTTTGCCCCTCTTTAGGAGGTTAGGTGCTCAAAGATGAGAGTAAATATTTATACCCAAAAAAAAAAAAAAAAATTATAGAAAAGGGTACATAGTAGTGGTAAGGGATTTGAGTTCAGGAGGGCTACTTTAAATCATAAGTGAATTGAACTATCATGAACTTTGCTGCTTTTATTGGGTGGAGTTTTGTGCATAAAATTGTTAAATTTTTCTTTTTTTTTTTTTAATCTTAAGGATTGTAAATATTGAATCGAGCTTTGTAAATATGATTACTTCTGCTTAATGATTCTTTTAATGATTATTATGTTATTCTGTTTGAGATGATGTAGTTCCACAGTACTGAAGTCTTAATTTCGAGGGAATAAGATTATACTTTCCTGTTGAAAAGGTACAATTTTAGATTTTTCTCTTACAAATATGGAAATGATTAAGACAGGAAAGGAAAATATTTAACACTTAATATTCATACACAAGTATAGAAATTCCAACAACACTTTCACAAATTGTTTCTTTTCAGGGTAGCTTTATTGGCAATAAATTCATATAGATGTAGTGAAAGAAATCTTCGATTTTTTAAGTATCCTTTTCATCCATATATTCCAGAGATATCCACGGGGCAAGGATGGGATAGGCTTCCCCGTTCCTGCCACCGCCTCCTATTCCATTCTCTATTATTGTGAAATTTCCCAGGAGATCAGGTTCTTCATGGAAAAAATTCTCTATCTTGATCTTTTTACCAATCTTTCATTTAATTTCAATCAAACAAGTTTTTGACCCTTTTTTTTTTAATTCTTTAAATAAAGCATTTTCAATACAATTTTCATTTATACAAAACATTATAAAATTTCCTAACAAATTCAATAACTATGTGCAATTCTATCCGAATCAACATATAATTCATTTATAACAAAAATCATCCTAGTAACAAAATCTGTAGAGAGCTCTAATACTATTCACAAGACAGCATTGGACACAAAATCTATTGAAAAAGCAGCAAAATCAGTCGAGAGCTCAATGTAGAAAATTTAAATTAAATTAAGCATGACTCTAGCTATAATGCTTTCAAGGACAAAAGGGTAAAGGAAGATGGACAGTGGATTTATTGCATTGAAGTTTCGAAAAACTTAAATTAAATTAAATTAAACTAACGTTCAAGGACTAGGACAAAACACAAAACAAAACGTAAGGTAGAAAGATTAGAAAGTTAGAAACAAAGGAGTGAGGGACGCTTAAGAAAGGTTTTAAAATATTTTTTTATATGTATGTGTGTGTATACATAATTAGGCAGGGTGGTGTAGGGTTAGGTCACGACACGGTCCCCAACCCGTATTGCCAATGGGAAAGAATGTTCTCCACTTCCTCCCACATTTTTAATGCAATTGAAATTTCCTGTCCATTCAGGATGGGTTCCTGCAAGTTAAATGAACATCTCTAATATCCTCACACAAATTTTATGAGTCGGCTCTAAACTTGGTTTCAATATTATTTTTGGCACCACATTCTGCTTTTGTAACTTCTCCAAATTATTAAATTTACTCCAATGGATGAACAATAAAGAAGTAGATCTTCTAAATACTTCTTGCCCAATTTGCACAAGTATAGACTTCTATTTGAAATTGGTTATTCCTCTTGAATAAATATCTTTTTCAAGGGATCCTTTCAAATACCTCAAAATTCTATAGACAACTTCAAAATAAATCAGTCCAAGAGCATGCACATACTGGCTAACCATGCCCACAACATATGCAATATCGTAATATGTGAGACATAAATTAATCTTCCAACAAGTCTGATATTGTTCCTTGTCCTTTATTCCTTCTGTTTTTGCTAAATGTAGCTTTAGATTAGGTTCAATAGGGGTTTCAGCAACCTTGCTACTAAGTAAGCCTGTTTCTTCGAATAAGTTAAGGGCATACTTTCTTTGGTTAACAATGATGCGCTCTATAAAGCACAGATACTTCATGTGAGGCAAAGAATCAGTATCAGACACGTATTGGATACCGATACTTCTAGATATTTTCCAGATACGTATCTGACACCCGATTTGACGTATCTATTTCTATGTGTACTTTTCTTTTTTAAGAAAAAAAATAAGTAACTCATCTAATCTTTCCCAATCTAAAATTAGGCAATCTATTTAAAAAAATCACTACTCGAGTTCAAAACTTAAAGAAAAAAATAATAAATAACGAACTAAACCCTATACTAGAATAATCTAATCTTCATCTTCACATTTGAGTCCCCACAAAGTCCACCAAAATATAAACCATTTGGATATTTTCAACAATAAGTTCTTCATTTATCTTCATACTTCTCCCTCTAATCTTCTTATTCTTCTTCTTCGCAATGTGAGTCACTTTTCTATTACATTTTATTAACTATTGTACTTCAACATCTTAGATGTTGCTTTTTTTTTTTATTGTATTTCAGTGTTTGTATTCTATTTTGTGCTATTGTTATTAACTTGTATGCTAAATTTATCTACATCCTAGATTTTTTTAAAGAAAAAAAAAAATATCTTCAACGTATTAGTATCCTCGTTTTTTAGAAATATATATAAAAAAATGACACATCCTTAGACGTATCAGTATCTTAGTTTTTTAGAAATTGATGAATCGCCGTATCCAATCGTATTTGTATCGTGTAGCTGTATCTGTGTTTGTGCTTCATAGGATACGCTTCTTTTATTTTGTAAATTTCATTCCTAGGAAGTATTTCAATATTCTTAGATTCTTAATTTGAAACTCACATGCAATTTTTTTTTTCTAAGATCAACTAAACTTGTTTCATCATTACCTATGAGAATATCATCTACATGAATAATGAAAATTTAGATTTTGTTATTATCTGAGTGTATAAAATAAAGTATGATCGGCTTGACTATGATGAAATCCATAACAGGACACAGTTTTTTCAGAACACTAAAAACACATGGCTACATGGCCGCACGTTTAAGGGTATTATGAACTTTATGGAGTTCGTTAGTTTTGAACAATAATTTTTTTTGCTATATTAAGAGAAAGAGAAAAAAAAAAGGTAGAAATAGAAGTGGTTGTTAGATTTTCTATTTTATGTAGGGGTTGTCTGGAAAACTAAATTGAAATGTTATGTCTGGAGTTCGGGATAGAGAGTTATTTTGTCTGAGCTCTGTTCATATGTTTGTGGTAGGGGTGTTTGTAGGTTGGCTTAGGTTGGGTTGAAGGACGTTTTAGACCCAAACTAGCTATTCGGGTTGTAAGTTTCTCCAACCCAAATGACTATTGTTAAAAAATGAATCAAACCCACCTAACAATGAAACATTTGGGTTGAGTTGGGTTGGGTTATTCGTGTCATATATTTAAATTTTAGTTTTAAAATGAAGTAAAATGTTAATATGTAAATTTTTTATTTAATTATTTTCATATATTAAATTAAAATCAACAACTCAATTTCAGTTTATATAATGGATTTTATCTTTCTAAAGTATAAACAAATTAAAATAAATATATGTATATATAATTGTATCATGAGTAAAAAGAATACATTTTAAAGTTATTAATAAGTTCAGTTTTTTCAGTTGGTTTTGATTATTTTAGGTGAACCCATGAACCAACCCATAAAATTTTCATTTATTTGAACTCAACCCAACCCAACCCAAATGAGTTGATAATTCAATCGAAACCGTATGGGTTGGGTTGAATTGATCGATTTTTTTGAGTCATCGTATTTTTTGAACTACTGTAGTCTAGGATATCTGGTGCATTTTTTGAACTCTAAATAATTTTTTTTTTTATTATTTTTTAAAACGTTTTATTCAATAATTCTACCCTTATTTTTTTTTAATAAAATATGGATTGTAATTTTTTCTTTTATTTTCTAAAGTTTTTTTTTTTTGTGCAATGAACAACAATTAACCCACTATATTTCTTGCAGGAATATGGTTAAATAAAATAAAAAACCAAAGAAAAATGAAAACTTTTTATTCCTAATTTTCCTTCACAAATTTCATCTTCTTTTTCTTCGGTTGTTGCTTTGTATTTTTTCCTCTATCACGATTTTTTTTAAAATAATTTCTCTCATCATCTTAGCCACCAATAGAATGTCACCACATTTATTTAATAATTATTTCTTCAACAATTTCACTTTTGGTTTCTCCAAAATTGGAAGATTACCAAAGAACCAAATTTCATTTTTTTACTAATTCTTGCCAAAAAAAAAAATGTTTCAAGAAATAAAATCTCCATTTTATGGTTTTTTTTAAAACTTATTTATAACATATTTTCCAACTACATACGTACCTTTCCAAATATCTCTCACACTCATTGATATATGAATTCAATTAAACAAAAATATATTTTACAATTTTCTATCAACTTAAAATGAAGTGGTTTTTTTTGCTATATTTTCTTCAGGGACTATATCGATAATTCAACTTCTAAAAAGAATTTGTACTAATCTAAAATTTTATTTAGTTAAAATTTGTTAGTATGAACCAAATTGCAAAAATATAATTCATTGTTACAAATATCATAATAGTAAAATCTAATCAAATTCTACCGTAATGTGTTTAAAGATAAATATATTCCTAGAAAATAAAATAGTAATAAACTAAATTAAAATTTCTTACTATTTATCTATGAAATATAAATATTTTATGTGAGACAAAAAATCCATATCAAATATGTATAGTATCTGACACGCAATTTGACATATATGTTTTTATGCTTATCTTTTTTTAAAAAAAAAAAAATAAATAAGGAGCTCATCTAATATTTTCCAACAAAAAACTAAATAACCTATTTAAAAAACTCACTGTTCCAGTCCAAAACTAAAAGAAAAAAATAATAGATAAAAGATCATACCTTAGAACCATCTATCTTCAAGTTTGAGTCTCCAAAAAGTCTCGCAAAATATAACTCACTTGAATACCTTCAACAATTTAACCAATAAATTCTTTGTTTATCTTCATACTTCTCCCTCTAATCTTCTTCCTCTTCTCTGATCAATTTGAGTCCTTTTTTTTATTGTATTCTATTGACTATTGTATTTCAATATCTCTGGCATTGCTCTTTTATATTATATTTCAGTATTTGTATTGTATTTTGTGCTATTGTCATTAACTTGTTATGATTTTTCATAGATTTAGTGGATTACATTTAGTATTTTTATTTAAATTTACCTATATCCTAGACTTTTTATAAGAAAAAACATATCTTCAACTATCCTAGTTTTTTTTTTTTTTTTTTTAAATTGATATATCGTCGTATCTTATCCTATCTCTATCCCATATCTTTTTTGTTGTCTGTAATTCATAGTTGTTTATAATCATTTTTAATTAAAAATCATACTACCAAACATGAAGCATAATTTCGATCGAAATCTTGAAATGTCAAAGGGCTCAAAATTTCGTTTTCGATCAATTCTATATGACATTGATTACATAATTTCACACGTCAATGTCATTTCCAATCAAAGATGACAATATCACGATATTTCATCAAAATATCTATAGAATCGAGTAACGCTTTGAGGCTAATATCATTTTTTCAGATCCACGATTTATCCCATTAGCGATATATAGTTTTATAGATATATCTTTAACAGCTCTACAAAATCGTGGACATACTACCAAGTTGTTATATTGTTGAAATACCACGAAAAATCGTCCATATATCTCGAAAATATCACCAACATATCGTATAGTTTTCCCTATATGTCTTTTTTTTTTCTAACTTTTCTTTTTCAATAGTTAGCTTTTCTAACATGCTACATTTTATAATTTCTAACTATTCTCAAATTTTCAATCCAAAACTTTCATTTCAAGAGAAGTTGTATTTGAAAAAAAAAATAACAAAAAAACATATATATTTCCAATAGAGTCTATAGCTTGATCATATGAGTCTTATCATTTTTAGTTCAGTTGACTTGAGAGTAATAATGTAATGTTTATTAGAATTATAAAGATTCTAGATTAGATGCTCCAATGTCATCTATATTATATTAATCATGTACATTTATAATAAACAATTTACAATGATTTTGTATGCAAATATTTCATGTGCCCTTTTAATTTGTAATAATTACCAATATTTAAATATTATTTTGTAATTATTTCCATTTTTTAAATTTATGCTCTCGTATGATATTTACATGGATATTTACAAGATATATCTAAATGTTGGATCTTTAATATTAATATTGTTGTTTTCAAAACTTATTAGAGAAATATTGTTGTTTTGAAACTTATTAGAGAAATATTGTTGTTTTGGGAGTTTGAGGCTAGAGGTCGAACGTTGAGAACTCGACGAACAAAGAAAAACTTGGAAACAATACATAAGCCGAAACTTCAACCCTCGACAAGGGAAATCTCACGAATCTCGCTTAGGTTATCGAAGGTTGAAGTTTCGACACACATCCACCCTCGAGATTGCAGGTTTATTACTTTTCTTTTTCCCTCATAGAGGAAATAAAACAATGAGATGGTATACTATATGTATCTGTGTACTCGAGCTGCTTCTAACAACCTATGCATTTTATTATCATTTCGAATTAGACGGAGGCTTGTGGGATTGACGTGAGGGGGTGGGGATGACTATATTTCTGGGAGCGAACTCCAAGCGAATATGAAGCGCATGGATACAAGTTATGCCTTGGAATGAAAGACGATTCTGAATTAGTTTTGTCTACGAACAAATTTTGTATATTAGGTTGTCGAAGGTTACACACATGTCGAAACTTCAAAGTGATTAAGGAGATAAGTGGGCTGAAGCAGATTAAGGAGAGAGTGAGATTCAAAGCGAGATAGTAGGAGAGAGCGAGATGTTGAACGAGATTTTAAGAGAGAGCGAGATTCAAAGCAAGATTTTAGGAGAGAGCGAGATTCAAAGCGAGAATGTTGGAGAGAGCGAGATTTAGTTTATATTGACTAATCTGACTAACATTGAACTTGGTAAAATGAAATGGTTGAATAATTGAAAAATGAGATTATTCAATAATACACATTGAATGCTAAGATTACGCATTGAGTTTCTGGTAGTAGATCCATAATCAAAAAAGTGTTTGTGATTGTTCCAAAAGAAATGAAAGCTAGTAATCATTCATGGAAAAATAAAGACAATAACAGAAAGAGTGAGATATTGAGAGAGAGCGAGATCTTAGGAGAGAGCGAGATCTTAAGAGAAAGCGATACTGAGAGAGCAAGATCTTAGGAGAGAGCGAGACTAAGAGAGCGAGATCTTAGTAGAAAGCGAGATTGAGAGAGCGAGATCTTAGGAGAGAGCGAGAGTCTTCACTTTATTTGAACTTTTATAGAAATATATATAAAAAAAAGAGAAAAAAGAGCTAATAATCATACTATAATTGAATAATTATTAGACTATAATTGAATATATTAGATTATTATATTATAATTGAATAATCATTAGACAATAAATTGAATATATTAGATTATTATACTATAATTGAATAATCATTAGAGAACAAATTGAATATATTAGATTATTATACTATAATTGAATAATCATTAGACAATAAATTGAATATATTAAATTATTATACTATAAATTAAATATATTAGATTATTATAATGTAAAACTTTATTGATTACAAAAAAAAAATTGAATATACAGTAGATTATTATAAAAAATTTGAATATACAATAAATTATAATAAAAAAATTGAATATACAATAAAATGAATATATAATAAAAAAAATTATTTATTATTCAATCCCTAACTATCTAGAGCCCGTCTTAATAACGAAGGACACTTCCTTCGATTATGTTCTAACTAGTTACAAAATCCATATCATTGTCGAGTGGCTGGTTCTGTCCAATCTATCTCGTTGTGATAACGTGAACTTTTCGGTCTACCAGGTCTTCTCAACAACGATGGATCAGGATGTAAGACGGGCATATTAAGGTGCGTGATCCAGTAATCTTCATGCGGCACAAGTTGAAATTGAGGAGAGTAACATTCAGCATACGTTGACAATTTGTAGTAGTCCTCAATAAAATCTTCGTAGTTCATGTTAAAATGTGAGCAAACGGCCATAAAATGCGAGCATGGAATGCCGAATGCTTGCCACTTGTTACATGAACAGTACACTATCACTCTACAAGACATAGAAGTGTACACTATCACTCTACAAATTGTCAACGTATGCTGAATGTTACTCTCCTCAATCATCTGATCACAGCCTTGGTCGAGAGATGGAGGCCCGAGATGCATACATTCCATATGTCTGTTGGAGAGTGCACTATCACTCTACAAGATATAGAAGTGTTGTTGGGGTTACCTATTGACGGTGAGTCGGTCACTGGAGTGATGTACGATGACTAGTTAGAAATTTGTCAACTGTATCTCGGTGCGACCCCACCTGCCAACAAGATTAAAGGATCGAGGTTAAGTTTAATATGGTTAGGAACACAATTTCGTGAGCTCACAGATGATGTAGACAAGGAAACTGTCATAAGATTTGCGCGAGCATATATATTATAAATGAGTGGTGGAAGTCTGTTTTCAGATAAATCAAGTCATTTTGTTCACTTGATGTTCCTGCCACTGTTAGCTAACCTCCATGATGCGGGCCGGTATTCATGGGGTGGAGCATGCTTGGCATGGTTGTATAGACAACTATGCAAAGCAACAAGACCTGAGGTTCGAGAGATAGCTGGGCCTCTCATACTTTTGCAACTATGGGCTTGGGAGCAATTTCCAACAATGGCTCCACAGCTACATCATGTTAATGACGCTCAGTTAGTTGGACGAGCCTACGGTTCTCGGTATGTTGTTTTAATTCAATTTAATTTTTATATCACTAATCTAGTTAATTTAAATTCTAAATTATCAATTTAAAAATTTAGGTGGAGAGACAAATTTTGTGTGACTAGGACAGCCACACATGTAGTCAACCAGTATAGATACATGTTTGATCTGCTTCAACCTGAACAGGTACATTACACTAAACCTAATTGATTATTTTATTCACATTTTTATTGTATTTGTCTTTAATATTCTCTAATATAATATTTTATGTTTCAGGTTATTTGGGAGTCGTACAAAATTATTGTGCATATTTTGCCTAATTTTTGTACGAATGGTCAAAACATATGGCGGACGATGAGTCCTCTCATATGTTTTCACATTGGTGAGTGGCATCTTCCTGACAGGGTGATGAGACAATTCGGTTTTCAGCAGGATGTCCCATCGCCTTGTAATACTGAACCCGTACTGCATGATATTGACCTAAGGACTGGAGATTAGTCCGAAAAAGTTGCACATTTGGTAGTGCGATGGCACTATCGTGCAAGGTTTATTGTAGTGGGGGTTTCTCTTGAACAATTTGACACAGATGTCACTCCAGAATATATTCATTGGTATAATAATATCACAAGGCGCTACATCACTCGTCCGGGAGTAGCTGTGGATCATCTGGTAAATGAATGAATATTATCTATTTTTTTAATTTAAATTTATTTTAGATATTGTCTAATTATTTTATAATTCACAGAGATCGAACAACAGTAGACTCCATGAGGTTGCGAATGATCCGAACCAGATTCTTGCTATATGTAGTGACAACCAAAGCTATACGGAGGAAATTCATTATATGTATGATATACCTATTGTTCCTTCACCAGCTCCTAAATGTAGAGGACCTGTTCGGGAAGAGGATGAGTTTGATGAGGTTGCACATAATGTGGAAGAGTTTCCCCCTATGACGCAGATGTAGAGTCAAACTGATTATGTTAGTCCGATGATGATGACGCCAGCATTTGGTTCAGGACATTATGACTTAGAGGTTGGTCCTTCGTCTTCATACGTGCATGGACATGGTCGGGGTAGTGGAGAGCATAATGAATATTTATATTATGAAGTGCCTGCAGAGGTACCAGAGCAACATCAAGAAGAACCCGAGCAACCTCAAGTTCGAAGTCGACGACGACAACCAGCTCGAAATCGACGACGTCTGCCTTGTGGGACATATTGATTTTGTAATTATTTTTATATAAATGAGATATTTAATTTACATTTTTTTTTATTTTTATGAGTTATTATTATTTTTTAATTTATTTTTTTTAGAGTTTAAATAAAATAATAATATATTTTTTGAAATTATTTTTATAAAATAAAAATTAAAAAAGAAAAAAAAAGAAAGGATTAGAAAGAAGAAGGTGGAATGTGTAATAATTAAAAAGGAAAAAAAAAAGGGAAATTTGTATGGTATTCTCGCTCTCGCTCTCGCTCTCTCAACTCTCGCTCTCTCAAAATCTCGCTCTCTCTCATAATCTTGCTCTCGAATTTGATTGGGAAGTTCAGTGGCAAAAAGAAGGAGATTTATTAGCTCGTTATTTAGTCAGACTTGTTGAGATGACAGAATCCGTAAAAATTATTCAACAAGCTTTGGAAGGAATTCTAGGAGGACCTTATGAAAATTTAGAAATACGATCTTTTGATAGAGGAAGGTCTCCAGAATGATAATTAAACAGACTCAATAATAATGTTTGGAAGGGCAAGGTCGAGGGTTCAAAGTTCGACGTACAAATGAAAGGAAGGTCGAGGGTTCAAAATTCGACCTAGGTCGAATTTTCAACCCTCGACTTATTTATAAAAAAAAAACAATATTTTTACAAATAGTTTGAAAACAACAATATTTTCCTAAATAGTTTCTAAAAGGACAATATCTTTTTAATTTTTCCTCTAAATGTTATCTTACTTTATTAAAAATGATGATTAAAAATGGACAACTATAGTCCATTAAGCCAAAATCAAAGTTTCATTAACTGATTATAACAATTTACATCAATATCTTTCTTGAAATTTCCATCGATATCAATATTTTTATATATTTTCATCGATATCAATATTTCAAATATTGCTACCATATTATTAAGTTAATACTATACTTTTCTAGAAATATGAAAGGTGTGATTTGGTAATTACAATATGTTTTAATTCCAATTTTTCTTCCAGACAATTTTAATATATAGCATCAAACAATTATTTAGGTCCGTTTAGTAACAAATTGGTTTTTGGTTTTTTTGTTTTTTAAAATTAAGTCTATAGACACTACTTCTACCTCTAAATTTCTTTTTTTTTTTTTATTATCTAATTTTTATCAATGGTTAAAAAAACCAAGTCAAATTTTGAAAATTAAAAAAAAATTAAAACTTGTTTTTGTTTTTAAAATTTGGCTAAGAATTCAACTATTGTACTTAAGAAAGATGCAAATCATTATAAGAAATTATGATAAAATAAACTTAATTTTAAAAAACTGAAAAAAAAAAAAGAAATAATTACCAAACGAGACCTTAGTAAATAATATGAAAACAATAACAATTAACATTTCTATTTTACATTGTCAACAAGTAAACTGGGGTTTGTAAAGTAGTACAGATTTGGTTTCAACCACCACAATATTAAAAGTAGAACGAAAGAATTTAACCACCAAGAATACCGAAACATGTGGAGTTGAACATATTCATATTTTCTAAATTAAACAGTCATAATGACCTGAAATTAGGATTCAGGTTCATCTTCTTCAATAAAATTTTTTTTTGATACGGATGCCTTTATGATTAATGATCCACCCCCATAAACGCATAAAATCTAACCTTATGTTTATGTCAGAATACATTAATAATGTTTTATATAGTATCATGTTAGAGATGATTATGTCTATTGTAGCTTTAATGCAATAGTCATGTCAATCGTGATCTTCATTTTTCTCCCACTTTGCTGTATTTTCACATGAATATTACAGTGGAATGAAGAAAATGAATATCACGATAGGACTACGATAGACATGGTCGTCCTTAACGTGATACGTTATAAAACACAGTAGTGCGTTTTGACGAAAGCATAAGATTAAATTTCATTTATTTGTGAAGGTCATTAATCATTTAAGAAGTTGAAAAAGGGTCATCCGTACACAAATCTCCCTTCAATATCCATCATCTCCTATTAGCTACCTACACAATAAACCAAAAGAAAATGATGGGATTAAATTAACCTACAGCCAGCCATGTTCTTCTCAATGATACTTGAGAAATTTGGACCAGTGACCTAAAATCTAGGCCCATAATGCCAAATCACTCTTTTTTTTTTTAAAGAAAATGTCAATTGACCATCTGCTGACATCATTATGGTATGAGATTACAAGAATTGTCACTCATGATATTAGTCTCTCTCTCGCTACAATGGACCTTGCTCTTGCTGTCTCTCTTCCATTGTGATGTGATTGTTTGTCAGTGTACGAATGATTTGACAATTTTCACGAAATCATCTGTTTAAAACCTCAAATCGTTAACACGCTAAACATATAATGGTGAATTCTTTAAGATCTAAACTTCATTTGAACTGTGATTTTGTTGAACGGAGATTTATTGAACGAGGTTTTCCATAACGGAGTTTTTAGAACAAAACGGAGTTTTCAGAACAAGTTTTTTAGAATGGAATGAACTTTTCTAGAACGTGGTTTCATTGGTGTTTGTTGGAACGTGGTCTAAAAAAAGGTATGGAAATAGCATAATGAAAGGAGTGTAAGTGATAGCGATCATTACCAATGGTTTAGGATTTAGAGAGAAAGAGTGAGAGAGAGCGACAACGAGAAAGCTCGAGAGCGAAAGAGAGCAATAGCGAGAGAGTGAGAGAGTGCAAGAGCAAGGGAGCACGAGAATAAGAGGGAGTGACAATGAGAGTCACGAGAGTGAGAGCAAGAGAGAGTGACAGTGAGAGAGATCCATACGTATTAGACGATATTCATCTGCTTGTACAACTTAATGAAAAATGTTCTATTGCTTTGTAGGATGACAGAAAAGTATCTACTAATTCAATATGAAGGTGACTAGGAGGAAAACCAAAATTTGTATATTGGAGGCGAGCTAACATGAATTATTATGCCTATTACATTGAAGAATGAAGAACTTAAAGCTCACATTTATAGGGTTATAAATGTTGGTCAGCATTTGCATGGACGGTAACAACCAAGTATACTCACAAGCATATGCTATATCGAGCATGAAAATGGTTTATGTCGAATTTGAAGTATGCCATTGGAGAACCCTCTAACTTGCTGTTCGTGTCCGATCGGGCGGTATCTATTGGCGATGCCACTCGTACAATTTTTCCTACAACATTTCATGGATTGTGCACGTACCACATAGAAAATAATATTATTTCGAACAATAAGGACAGTACAGTTGTTGGGATGTTCAAGGATGCAGCCAGGGCATACTGCATGTCAAAGTTCCAAGCACACTGAGACCAACTTCTTAGTTTTCGAGATATTGCTGTAACGAAATATTTGGAGGATATCGGTCTTGAAAAGTGGGCGCGTGTTTACCAAACAGAACATGACATCCAACATTGTAGAGTATTTCAATTCCTTGACCAAAGAATATCGACAACTACCCATAATGTGCTTATTGGAACATGTTCAAGGCCATATCCAGTTATGGTTTTATGAACGGAGAAATTATTAGACATCTCGAACGACGTTACACTCAGATTACTGTGAAAATTGATTAGCAAGTGAGTGTGATAAGGGCAAATGATATCGAGTTGAGCTGATTGATTGTTATAGGGTCCATGTGCAGGACAATTGATTGGATGATATTGTGAACTTCCATATGAAGGGATGCACGTGTAAGGAATTTGACTCACTTGGTATCCCATGTTCGCATGCAATTGTGGCTGCCCGAGAACGAAACATTCTCATCTGAAGTCTTTACAGATCGAGCTGTTTATGTAGAGCCTATAAATCTGCTTAGTCACATATCTGAATGGAAGAGATCTCCGAGATATGTGGAAAAAATATTGCACCTCCTAGAAGAGTGATACAGGTCGGGCGACGAAGAGTATGAAGAATACCATTGAGAAGAGAACATCGCAGAAAAATAAAATGTGATAGATATAGGAATTATGGGCACAATCGACAAAACTACAGTAAACCATTCACGTCCGGGCGACCTACTGAACATAGTCGAAATGATTCAAATGTCGGTCGAGTGGAATTTTTCGTGTGACACTTTTAGTCCTTACTGTATGCTCTATGTACAGAACATAGGCGAAATTATTCAAATGTCTATATCTCTTCATGACTCTTTTTGTAAATGTCTCGCTCTCTCTTCGTATCTCTCTCGCTAATCTCGCTCTCTCTAGTAACGTTACTTAACATATTAATTGTTGGGATTGGTGTTCTAAATCTCTCTTGTATTCTCGTAGTTTGTAAATTTTGTATAAAAAATTGTTGTTATTAAAATAATTGGTATTTTATGAGCATCCACTAAATCCAATATTATGTCAAGTACTACAAATGATTTGATCCTGATCATTTATGTGGAAACATGTGAGCGGAGGTATCATGTACAAAGAGTTTGTATAAGACTGAACCATAAAATGACTAGTCTCATTATATAACGTGTATGTAGAGACATACAGGTAGATCATGTTTAAATGATAACCTAAATGATCTGTAGTAGATGGATAAGGTTGGGTACCTTATCCTGGTGATTCTGTAGATACGGCCCGCTTTGTAGATGTTACAAGTGTTGTAAAGTACTTCAAATGATTTGATCCTGATCATTCATATGAAGATATGTGAGTGGAGGTATCTTATACAAAAAAGTTTGTATAAGACTGAACCATGAAATGACTAGTCTCATTATATAACGCCATTAATAGTAAAGACTTACATTTCACCAAGATGACCATAGGTGACATGACTTGAATCCTGAGTGAGTTGTGAACTCATACCTATGAAGACATTCCTTTGATTTTCATGGGGTGAGAGTGGCTAGGTCGCCGACTCAATATGCCTACCATTTTGCGGATTTATCTAATTGGGAAGCTAAGAATACAGCTACACAAGATGAAATTCACTCATTCCCTGATGTCGGGGTAAGTAGATAAATTGTTCATTTGATTCCAGGGCTTGAACAATGTGGTCACACCCTCTATTGACCCGAGAGGGATTTTGGTCATAATTGGACTATGACTTATTGTTCATTAGAGGGATCAGTGGTACTTAAGAAGTTAGATATAACTATAGAGGCAAAACGGTAATTTTGGCCCAGCTAAGGGTCATCGCACTATTGACTGGTTATATCCAATGAACACAGAAATATATCTGTAGTGCGAATAATGTAGCTGTCGATCTTTAGTGAAGTGATCAACAGTTAATAAATGTTGGATAATTTAATTAAAGGAGTTAATTTAATTAAAGGAGTTTAATTAATTATCCAAGTACCATTGAAGCTTCAATCTACAGGTCCATAAGGTCCTCTCTGTAGCTCAACAAGGATTATTGAGAATTAATTTTGGATTAATTTGAACTGCTCAAATTAATTAAGCGAATTAATTATATGTGATATAATCAATTAAATTAATTATAAGTGATATAATTAATATAATGTATTTGATACATTATAAGATAAAGTTTATTATGAGAGGAATTAAATATTTGAATATGATTCAAATACTAACTATATGGATGAGATTCATATAATTCAATTTAGTATAAATGTGATTTATACTAAATACCATGAATGACTGAGAGAAATTAAAAGTATAGGTTATACTATATTTGATACAATATAAAAATTATAAGTTATGTGTTATATTTGATATAACATATAGTGATATATACATATAAAAAGTTAGTTATTATATATATATATATATATATATTAAATCTAATTTCATTTTGAATAAATTAATTGAGGGAGTTATGAAAATAACTCTCTCCCTATTTTTTCTCTCTATCAATCGTGTGGCAGAAAAAGAATGGGAGAAAGTTTTGATAATGGTCTTCATCTTCTTCATTAGAAGAAAAGACACAGTAGGTCTATAAGTGAAAAATTGCCTCCCCAACGTGAAATCCATCCCTACTTCCTCTTCCCAAATAAGATAACAGAGCCTACACCTCCTGCTAATTCTCAATCCCTAAGGAGAATACAGGAAGTTCACTTGTGATGTGGCCATTTGTTTTTGTTCTATTTGAGATTGAAGTACGAAGAGAGTTTGTGACCAGATCGAGGGAATACGTGAAGACCTTTTGGCTTCAAGGGCAAGTTTTTATTCTTCCTTCCAAAGCATGTTGTAACATTCTCTATATAATGCATATTTTTTGTTCTGTAATTTTAGTTCTGCGAACTCTGAAAATTGGAAATGATTCTGCTTTCGCTGCGAACCTCACATTTCCCTTTAATTAGTATCAGAGCGGCTTCTTGATACCCAATTTTTCATATTTTTTCCATAATAGAATTTCAGTTTGATGGTGGGTATTGCATTCTGTATTTTCCTTCAGACTGATGATGAATGGATGAATGTGATTTGCGATTTATGGATGTTTTCGGAATTAGGCTTTAGATTTACAGATTTCTTTACAAATTTGATTTGTAAGGGCCCATTTTTTTTGGCATATTTATTGTTATAGCGTTTGTAGTTCATTTGTCTTGAGTTGTTCATGTTGCTCCTAATGTTTTTTCTGGTGAAAACGAGGCCAAATCGGAGAAGAAATGAAAGAATTCACGACTGTACAACAGGCGACTGTACTACAGCGTTACAATGCTATGCCCTAGCATTGCAACGGTGGGAAGGGCGGACGGAAAAATTTTTCCATAGCATTGTAATGCTTTGAGACGAAAAAAATTTTCGGTTCACACGTAGTTCAGTTCAGATTCAGCTGATTCGTGATTGGTTCGGGTTTTGGACAGCCTGGTTCATGCGATTCAAGGTTTGGTTCACCTGTTTTGAACCGGTTAAGCTATTATTTGATGTAATAGTTAGTTTTGATTAATTAAAATAATATAAATGTTATATTAATTTAATTAATAGTTTACGAGTCTAATCCCGGTCCATAAATTGTTGTTTAAATTATGCATTTGATGTATGGTTTAATTTTAATTATATATGTCATAATGTATGTCATATATTAAAATCCCACCATAGGTTATGCATTTATTTATCATTTATATTATAAATGTTATAATATATAATTGTATGATTTTATTCTATAGCATGCTCATGCATCATATAATATAAATGTTGTACTATGTGTTTGCATGCATAATAACATTGTCATGCATCATTTATATTATAAGAGTTATAATATATAGTTGGATGTATGTATGGATGTTATTTTATTTCATTACTTTAGTATATATAAATGTTATGTATGTTAAGTAATGAAATGGAGATTGCATAAAGCATATCATCACTTTAGGTAATTTTATAAATGTTATAATTTTACAAAGTATGATATCAAATGCAATGAATGGTTTTAATTTATTTAATTTATTTTATATTCATTATAATTAAACGGAATTAGAAATTAACATCAATAATTCATAATTGCATGCAAACTTAGGTTCAAATCATTTTTGTAAATAGTTTTAAAATATGATTCACATAGACTTAAGATCACAAAATTTCTAATGAGATTAGAAATTAGTTAAAAAAAAGTTTTAATCAGTTTGATAGGATTAAATTGGTTTTAATAAAAGATTAAAATTGTAGCAAACGTATTTGTATAAGGGACTTTTGTCTAAGACTAGTTCTGTCTAGGCTGGAGTATTTAAGAACACCCCTACCTGGGAACTAACCTAGAAGGTGAATTCGATATATTTGTTACAAACATGCAATTATTGACTAAAGTTTGTTAAAATTTTTAACGAACATTAATAAAACATTTTTAACTCTCCAAAATAAATGTTATTGTTGGGCAAACTTAAACAATCACTTAGTAAAAATAATTAGCCATATTTTTCCTAAGTTAAATAAATCCTAGTTTTTTTTTTTTAAAAAAAATACTCAATGGGAGAAAAAAATATGTATATGATATGCCAATTTTCAACTCACATTTCTCCCTTAATGTTCAAACCATGAGACTCATGCTTGACCTCGAGGCGCCCTGGGAGCGTCCCCCTTTGGATGGTGTTTGCATCGGTCAATATCAAGGTGAATAGAAAGAGTATTTATAGTAAGTCGAAAATGGATGTGTATCGACATATCCTACACTCTCCTTCATTAGTTTACAATGTGAGATCTTCTTGCATGGCCTCGAGGCGCCCTAGGAGTGTCCCCCTTCAGATGGTTTGTGCATCAAGGTAAACTCCAGAAATGGATAGGATCACTTTAGTTTTTACTCCAATTGATTTTTCCCTTCAATTGGCTCATTAGGGCAGAACTCTAAAGTCTAAAATGAAGGGTCACACTCACAAGAAATTGTTAAGCTTAATAATTTATTGACTAAATCAATGATGATTAATTTTTATAGGAATAAGAACTATTTTTGTGTAATAATTTATTGAGAGTGTCTCAGTTTAGTGAAGGAACAACTGACTACCCTTCGGTGGCTTTTGTCCTAAATTACTTAAACATCATTGCAAAAATTAAATGTTAAATTGGGTTCATTTAGTTTTTGTTAAAATTGATTGGATATCTTAGAGTTATGCTAAAATCCAATGTAGATCAATTTGTTTCTTTTTAGCAAAAATGATAAATTGTATTTTTCCATTATTTTCCTCTATTAATCTGATTGGTTTTAATTATACAATTTAGAAAGATTCGATTAAAAAAATTTTTGTGGTTAACGACCACAACATCATATTGACTGAGGATTGTTCTCAAGTTCCAACCCTTGATGCAACATGAAATGTTCGTGATGCTTACGAAAAGTGGACGAAGGCTAATGAGAAGGCCCAAATTTACATTTTGACAAGCATACCTGATGCCTTAGCCAAAAGATTTGAGAGTATGATCACTGCATATTAGATCTTGCAATCAATGCAAGAATTGTTTAAGCAAAAGTTCTCACAATTCAAGTAAAGTGGGGTTGATGACGACGAAACCAGTAATGTCAACTCCCTCGATAAACTATAGTCCATGTTGAATGTTAATGGACAAATAGAGAAAGCAAATATAGTCGAATCTAGTGAAGTTAATCCAAGAGGATTATTCTCTGAGATGAAACTTGGAGTTTATGATATGGGTTATGGAGTTGATCTCACTACTCCTTAGAACTTCGAAGAAAATAAATCTGATTTATTTATCTTGGAGACGTGTTTAGTAAAGAATGATGATTCTGCCTGGGTAGTGATTCAGGAGCTACTAATCATGTATGTTTTTCCTATCAAGGATTTAATTCCTGGAGACTCTTAGAGTTAATACTGGTGAGGTCATTTTAGATGTTGCCGTAGACAGACTTAAGTTATTTCTTTTGACAAGAAACGATATATGTTATTGGATAACGTATATGTAGTTCCTAATATCAAAAGAAACTTAATTTATGTTTCTTGTTTGATTGAACAAAAGTATTCCCTATCCTTATCTGAAAATAAAGCGTTTATTTTTAAGAATGGAATGGAGCTAGGCTTTGGTTCAATGGAAAGTAACTTGTATGTAACGTCATAAGTTACAAAATTCGTGCTAAATACTGAAATGTTCAAAACGACAACAACTGTTAAAAGACCAAGAATTTCGCCTAAAGTAAATGTACACCTTTGACATCTAAGGTTAGATCACATTAATCTCAATAGGATCAAGAGATTGGTGAAAAATAGACTTCTAAATAGTTTAGAAGAAAACTTTTTACCTGTATGTGAGTCATGTCTTTAAGGAAAAATGACAAAACGACCTTTTACTAGAAAAGGTTATAGAGCCAAAGAGACCTTGGAGCTTATATATTCAAATATCTGCAGTCCAATGAATGTAAGAGCACGAGAATGGTATGAATATTTCATCTCTTTCATAGATGATTATTCTAGATATAAGTGTCTATACCTAATGCAATACAAGTCTGAAGCACTTGAAAAGTTCAAGAAGTACAAGACTAAGGTTGAAAACTTGTTAAGTAAAAAGATAAAAACTCTATGATATGATCGTGGTGGAGAGTATATGGACTTAAGATTCCAAAACTATATGATAGAACATGGAATTACGTCCCAACTCTCAGCCCTTGGTATACCTCAACAGAATGGTGTATCGGAAAGGAGAAATAGAACCCTATTGAACATGGTTCGGTCTATGATGTATGCTCAACTTCCTTACTCGTTTTGGGGATATGCAGTAGAGATTGTTGTTTATATTTTGAATAGTGTTCCCTCAAAGAGAGTTTTTGAAACACTTTTTGAGTTATGGAGAGGTTGTAAAGGTAGTTACGCCACTTCAGAATTTGTGGATGTCCAGCTCATTTGCTAATGACAAATCCCAAAAAGTTTGAACTTTGTTTGAAAGTATGCCTATTTGTAAGCTACCCTAAAGAAATGAGAGGTGGGTACTTCATTGATCCAAGTGAAATAAAGTGTTTGTATCAATAAATGCTATCTTCTTGGAAGAAGACCACATGAGGACCATAAACCATGCAATAAAATTATTTTAAGTGAAATTTCTAATGAATATACTAAGACTTCAACAAGGGTTGTTGAAGAGACAAATACATCAACAAGAGTTGTTGATGTCGGTTCATCTAGTCATTCACATCCATCACAATAGTTGAGATTGCCTCGACGTAGTGGAAGAGTTATGAACCTACCTGTATGCTACATGGGTTTAATAGAAGCCTAAGACATCATACCTAATGGCGTTGAGGATCCATTGTTTTATAAATAAGCAATGGAAGATGTGACAAGGATGAATGGATTAAAGCCATGAATCAAGAAATAAAGTCTATGTACTTCAATTCTGTCTGGGAGCTTATAGATCAACCTAATGACATAAAACCTATATGTTGTTAGTTGATCTATAAGACAAAAAGAGGTGTAGATGGAAAGGTACAGACCTTTAAAGCTAGACATGTAGCAAAGAGTTACACCCAGGTTGAGGGAGTAGACTATAAAGAAACTTTCTCACCTGTTGTCATGTTAAAGTTTATTAGAATTTTCTTGTCTATAGCCACATATTATGACTATGAAATATGGCAAATGGACATCAAGACTACTTTTTTTAATGTCAATCTTGAAGAGGCCATCTACATGAATCAACTAAAATGATTCATTGAACAAGATCAAGAGTAAAAGGTTTGCAAGCTTAATCGGTCCATTTATGAATTGAAACAAGCATCTCGATCAAGCTTAATCAAATATTATGGTTTTGATTAGAATGTTGATGAGTCTTGTGTTTACAAGAAAATCATAAACAGCTCAGTAGCTTTCCTCATGCTGTATATGGATGATATCCTACTGATTGGGAATGATGTAAGTTTTTTTACGGATGTAAAGAAATGACTGGTTGCCCAATTCCAAATGAAAGATTTAGGAAATGCAGTTTGTTCTCGGGATCCAAATCATCAGGGATCATAAGAACAAAAAGTTAGCTTTGTCTCAGACATCATATATTCACAAGATGCTTGTCAGATATTTGATGTAGAATTCCAAAAAGGGTTTATTACCTTTCAGGCATATAATTGTATTGTTTAAGAAAGAGTGTCTTAAGACTCCTCAAAAGGTTGAGGCAATGAGACGAATTCCCTATGCATCAGTTGTTGGTAGCCTTATGTATGCAATGTTATGTACCAGACCTGACATTTGCTATACAGTAGAGATTGTCAGTAGATATCAATCCAATTCAGGATTAGATCACTGCACAATGGTCAACACAATCCTCAAGTACCTTTGGAGAAAGAGGGACTATATGCTTGTGTATAGAGACAAGGATTTGATCCTTACAGGATACACAGACTCTGACTTTAAGACTTATTGAAATTCTCGAAAATCCACATAATGGAGAAGCTATAGTTTGGCAGAGCATCAAGCAAAGATGCATGCAGACTCCATTATGGAAGCCGAATATGTAGTTGCTTGTGAAGTTGTTAAAAAGACTGTTTAGCTTAAGAAGCTTCTTACTGATTTGGAAGTTGTTCCAAATATGTCTTTACCCATTATACTTTATTATGATAACAGTGGTGTTGTGGAAAATTCTAAAGAACTTAGTAGTCATCGAAAAGGTAAACACATTGAGCGAAAATATCACTTGATTCGGGAGATTGTGCATCGAGGTGATGTGATTGCATGAAAATTGTTTCGAAGCACAACGTTGCTGATACCTTTACAAAGGCTTTCACGGCTAAAGTGTTTGAGGTTCATCTAGAAGGTCTAGGTCTACGGGATGTGTCGCATGTGTCTAAGGCAAGTGGGAGATGTTACTAGGGTATAGTGTATACTCTAATTTATTGTATTTTGTATTTTATTTGGATTGTACATTTGGCTCCCGAAGCTTTAGGACAAGTGGAAGTTTGTTGGAATTGATGTCCTAAATCACTCTTGTATTTTTATAGTTTGTAAATTTTGTATAAATAAATTTTTATTATTAAAATAATTATTATTTTATGATACAATCCAATAAATAAAGATCCTAGGTTATTTTATGTAATTTAAACTGAAGGATCTCATACCGAGAGTTCCATGAGCGTGTTCAGATCGCTCTGATATCATTATGACCGAAATACAAATGATATACATTCAACACATACAGTTATGCAAATAAATCTAATTATTGGCATGCTCAAAACAGGATAATTAACAGGGAAAGGGTTCTATACTAGTTGAAGACTATCTTCGAACTTCAGAACCCCAACGTAGCGGATCCCTCCAACAGATCTACCAACACCCGGTGGGAACGTCGACTGCAATAGCACGATCAACACGAACACAAATGCTGCAGCGGGGACGACACCACCACTAATGAGCCCTGGGTATTCTCGGAGTGAAAACCCAAAGGGTGGGCTTCGGTGAATTTGGTAGAGGACGAAGGACAAACGAGTCATGTAGACGATAAACAAGTGGGAGAGAAAATAGTGCTATCGTATAGCAGAAGTGTTTATTGCATAGAGGAGCTACACGATCGTGTATGAAAAGCTGAACGATCGTTTATGAAAAACGTATACGACCGTTTAGATAAATCGTGAGGTAAACGATCGTTTAGACGGAGAAGCAACTATCATATAGGCTCTCGGGCGATCGTTTCACGAATTCTTTTGGGTGGTCGAAGAAATATTGAATGCACTATTCAAAATGAAAACTCTTTTTATTTTTAACCCATCAGTTACCATAACCAACACTGCCCACTACCTATGTCCGAACGTGGAAAAAAATATTAATTATCATATAATTAATCAATTAATAAATTAATAAATATTATATTTATATCCTATATTTTGATATCACATATCCACTATAGTATTTTCTCCTCCACTTGATATAAATCATATTTATATCTAATTTCCTTCAAAATAATGTATCTCATACATTTAGCCAATTATATCATATATAATTAACCAGTCCAATTATATCATATATAATTGAACTTTCCTCTTGTCAATTTGAACATTTCAAATTAACCCAAATACTGGTTCTCGACTTTTATCCAAGCTACCCAGGGGACCTAATGGACCTGTGGCTCGAAGCTCCAACGGTACGTGAATAGCTGACTAAACTCTTTAGCACGAGATCCACCATCCGTTAACTGTCAGTGATTCCACTAAAGACCAACAGCTGAACTCTTCTTACCACAGATATATTTATATGTCCATCGGATATAACCAATCATGAGTACGATGACCCTTCACAGATGCTCGTAAGTACAACTGAGCCAATTTACCATTTTGCCCCTATAGTTACATCTCACTCCTTAAGTACCACTGATTCCTCTAATGAACAATACAACATAGTCTAACTATGTGTGAACACCTCTCGGGCCAGGAGAAGGTGTGTGGCGCCACATCGTTCAAATTCTGGAATCAGCCCTTAAGAGAGCCATCTATCTACTTACCCCTGCCTTGGGGAAGGAATGAACTTCATCTTGTGTAGCTGAGTTCCCAGCTCCCAAATCAGACGAATCCCCAAAATGATAGGTTTGAATCGGCGACCTGGCCACTGCACCCATACAAATCAAAGAACCACCCTCAATGGCAGGAGTTCCCAACTCACTCAGGATTGAGGTCATGTTACCTATGGTCATCCTAGTGAAGTGAAGTCTCTGTCATGAACGGTGTTATATAACGAGACATTAACACTTCGTGGTCAGGTCTTATACAAACTCTTTGTATAGGACGCCCCTGCTCGCATGTCCCCAACACGAATGATCAAGATCAGACCATTTATGACAAGTCACAACACTTGTATCCATTCCACAAAGCGGGCTGCGTCCGTAGCGTTACCAAGATAAGGTTTCCCTCCTTTATTCATATACTACAGACCATTTTGGTTATCACTTAAGACATGATCGACTTGTATGTCAACACATACATGCTTGAGTCACATCCAGATAACCAGGGATTTTATGTTTATTGGTTTGTGGTAAAGCAAATAAAACAAGTAAATAGCAAAATACAAGATGTGAAGTAAATATCATATATTAACAACACAAGTGTTCGTACATACTGTTTACAAACTACAGGACACGAGACTTTAGGGCATCAACCCCAACAATCTCCCACTTGTTCTAAAGCGAAGTAGGGTGTACAATAAACTTAGTACAAAATAATAAACTAGGGCATAAAAGCCCAGTACAAGAAAATCTCCCACTTGCACTAGTCCAACCGCGGGCAATCCTGTAGACCCATACTCCGTAGGTGTCCCTCAAACACTGTAGCCGTGAGAGCCTTCGTAAACGGGTCAACAACATTAAAATGGCTGGGTTAGACTGAACTATCTCATCTCCTCAACCTCTTGAGGCGTCTTAGGACACACTTCCTTAGACAAAGTGACTCCATGCCTGAACGGTAGTAAGCCCCTCCTGGAGTCCTGCATCGAGTACTTGAGCAACATCTTGTCAATGTACGATGCCTGAGACAGTGCTAGCACTTTGTTCTTACGATCCCGAAAGATCTGTATACCTAGAACAAACTGAGCCTCTCCCAAATCTTTCATTTGGAATTGGATCACTAGCCAGTTCTTAACTGTAGTCAGTAGACCTACATCATTCTGAATGAGTAGTATATCATCTACATACAACATAAGAAGACTACTGAAGCGTTGATGATCTTCTTGTAGACACAAGGTTCATCAACGTTTTGGTCAAAGCCATACGACTTGATCGCAGTATCAAACCGTATGTTCCAAGATCGAGACGCCTGTTTCAGTCCATAAATTGACCATTCAGTTTGCAAACCTTTTGCTCTTGACCTTGAGCTATGAATCCCTCGGGCTGCACCATATAAATGGTCTCCTCAAGATTTTCATTCAAAAAGTTGTCTTGACGTCCATTTTCCAGATCTCATAATTATAATAAGCTGCAATGGACAGGAGGATCCGGATCGACTTTAACATGGCAACAAGCGAGAAAGTCTCCTCATAGTCGACTCTCTCTCCGTGGGTATAACCCCGTTTGCGCTTGTAGATCCATTTACAACCTATAGGGCGAACCCCATCCGGCTGATCTACAAGATCTCATACTGAGTTGAAGTACATCGACTCCATCTCGAGATTCATGGCCTTGACCCATTCATCCCGGTCAACATCCTCATTTGCCTTCTTATAAGACAACGGATCCTCAACGTCGCCATCTGTTACCATAGCAAGGATTTCCATGAAACCCGGATAGCGAACGGGTGGGTTCGTAACCCTCCCACTACGTCGAGGTTCCTCAACACTTGAGGTGGAACTGACCTACTGGATGAACTCCCATCAACAAACTCTTGCTGATGTAGTAGGCTCTTCAACAACTCTTGTTGAAGTTTCAGTAGTTTCATTGGAAAGCTCACGTAACACGACTTTATTCGTGGACTGTACTCCCTTATATGATCCTCCTCCAGGAAAATAGCATTTGTTGAAACAAACACCTTATTTTCCGTTGGATCATAAAAATAACCCCCTCGTGTACCTTTGGGGTAGCCTACAAAGAGGCACAACCTCGACCGTGGTTCCAACTTCTTGGGATTAGCCTCAAGCACATGTGCAGGGAAACCCTAAATGCAGAAGTGACGTAAACTAGCTTTTCGCTTATTCCACAACTTCAGAGGTGTTCTTGCAACACTTTTGGAGAGAACACAGTTGAGTATGTACACCAAAGTCTCCACTGCGAAACCCCAAAACGAGTCCGGTAAGGAAGCGTAACTCATCATCGAGCGAACCATGTCTAAAAATGTCCTATTTTTCCTCTCCACTACATCATTCTTCTGAGGTGTACCCGACGCTAAGAGTTGGAAACAATTCCATGTTCTATCAAATAGTCTTGGAATGTAGAGTCCAAAAACTCTCCATCCCGATCTGATCGAAGTGTTTTAATCCGTCTATCCAATGCGTTTTCAACTTCAACCTTGAACTCTTTGAACTTTACAAAGGATTCAGACTTCCGTTGCTAAGATAAACATACCCGTACCTAGAGTAATCATCAGTGAAACTGATAAAATACTCATAGCCACCTCGGGCTCGCACATTCATAGGACCATAAAGGTCAGAATATACTAACTCAAGAGGCTCCATGGCTCTAGAACCTTTTCTAGTAAAAGGTCATTTAGTCATCTTACCCTTAAGGCAAGATTCACACACTGGCAAAGAATTTTCTTCTAACTCACTTAGAAGTTCATTCTTCACCAATCTCTCAATCCTATTGAGATTGATGTGCCCTAAACATAGATCCCAAAGTTGGGCATTTTCTTTTGGAGAAATTCGTCGACGTTTTGATTGAGTTACGGCAGTTCTGAACATTTCAGTATTATGGAGGGAATTAATGGCTAACGACCTTAGCACATATAAATTTGATTCCAGATTTGCTGTGCAAATAAAAACACCATCTTTATGAATAAATACTTTATTCAAATCAAAACAGACAATATATTTACATTGCAATAAACACTTTACAGAAATAAGTTTCCTTTTTAGTTCAGGAACAATATATACACATTTAAAATAAGAAACCTATTCTGTAAAGCTAACTGGAGTCCTCCCACTGCCACAGCTGAGACGACGTGCTCCGGTGCCTACTCGCATCGTCATCTGACCATCCTCCAGCTGTCGCCAAGATCTAATCCCCTGAAAAGAAGAACAAACATGGTTAGTGGCACCTGAATCAATTATCCAGGCAGAATCATCATTCTCCATTAAACAAGTTTCAAGCACAAGTAAATCACATTTACCTTTATCGAGCTTGGCCTTAGCCTTGGCTGTTTTCTTCTCTTTCAGATACTGAGGACAGTTCCTCTTCCAGTGTCCATCTTGGTTGCAATGGAAACACTTTCCTTTAGCAACTTGTGGACGACTTTTTGGGGCGACAGATGGTGGGTTAACAGCTGCCTTCCCTTTTCCCTTACCACCCTTCTTCTTCTTCCCCTTTGCAGAGTTAGAAGTAGAAGGTGCAGACTTTGTTACTGAGGTCAAACCTCTATGGAACGTCCTAGAGGATGAAGCAACATTTGCCTCACCCTTCTGCCTCTCCTTACTTTTCAGTAAAGATTGGTATGTTTGCAACTCGTTGAGGAGAGTTGTAAGGTTATACTTCACTTTGTTAAGAATCACATTACTAACAAAGTACAGGAAGCTCTCTAGCAAAGAATGCAGGATTATGCTAACCTGGCTGCCCTCATCGATGGTAGACCCATTCAACTCCGCCACATTAAAGTAGACCATCATGTTTAGAACATGTTCACAAACAGAGGTGCCTTCTTGCATTTTGGAGTTGAATATGTATTTAAGAGCCTCATGCATAAGCTGTTCAGACGGTTGTCCAAACATCCCCCGTAGGGACTCCATGATCTCACACGCTGAGACCATAGACTCATGTTTCTTGGCCAAGACTTCAGAAAGACTTGGCAAGATGTAGGCTCGGGCCTTCTAATTCGCCCTTGTCCATCGCTCGTATGCCTCCTGAACATTTCGAGCGGCATTTGAAGCTAGAATAGGAGGACAAGCCTCCATGAAAGCGAACATGAGATCCTCGATGATTAGAATTGTCGTGATCATGTGTTTCCATGTTGAAAAATTATCGCCAATTAGTTTTCGGTGCTTAAGAACGATAACGTGGTTGTTGCCATTTGAAAATGTTGCTGAAAATACGAAAAAAAACTTTATTAGATTTGGCTAAACCACTTTTAAACCAATTAGTTTTGCAAAACAGTTTCAAGTACCCTAAGTTATAGACTTCTATTTTGCACTGATGCCCCAGTGAGGCAGGACAAACGCCACCAGTGGGATGATCAGTTGCCCCTTCGCTAGGATAAGACATTCTCAACCATTAGACAGAACCAACTCTTGGAACTAAACCTAACAGCCACCATTTTTCGGTCCAGAATCGTTAAATTTTAACTATTCCAAATAAGTGTAACCCCTAGCTTTCGGTGCCAAAGTCCCACTTTAATGCGCTTACCGTAGGGAAAAGATAGATTAGGACAAGAGACTAAGTTACCTTATCCTCTTACAGGAGATCAAATAAAGAAATGCGCAAAATTGTCATCCTTTAGGGGGACACTCCCAGGGTCCCTCAAGGCAATGCGCAGTAACTTTATTCAACCTAACGAGGGGGACCGAGGGATATGCTGTCGCACTTCCCGCGCCCACTTACTATGAACAATCTCTCCATCCACCTTGATATTGACCTATCCAAACACCATCCGTTGGGGGACACGCCAAAGGTGCTGCGAGGTCGAGGATATCTCACGGTGTGGACTATTTAGGAGAAAAATGAAAGGTTTAAGTGAAACATCTTATGCCTCAAGTACCTCCCACTGAATGTTCTACCTAAGGATTCAATAACCTATACAATCCTACTGATTTTAGTCTAAGTCGTCTTTTTAAACTCTGCTCATAAACAACGTTTGTCTCTGAAATATGAACAAGTTCAAGTAGTCACATTTAAACACTTTAGTGAACTGTCCTTAACTGGCATGCATGCATCAAATCTATCTAATTCATCTTTCCAGGTAAGTTCCCAGGTAGGGGTGTTACGTTTTCGTCAACTTAAGTACCCCAGCCTAGACAGAACCCGCCTTAGACAAAAGGTCCCTTATAGATAGATTTGCTACATTTTGACTTTTTATTAATCAATTTAATCATATCAAATTGATTAAAAGATTAAAGCCTAATGGTTGCTAATCATATTAGAATCGTGATCTTAGGTCTATGTGATCCATGTTTTAAACACTTTAAAACCATGAATTAAACCTAAGTGACCATGTATGTCTTTCTTATTTATTTTAGTTCTGATTTCTCTTTTAACTTTTAAAAAGAAACAACTAAAATCATTGTGCACAACAAGACTTTTATAACTTTTATAAAGTAACCTATGTGTCATGCTTTATGCAATGTCCGGTCATTACTATATATAACTTTTATATAACGTGTAACAACTTAGTAAACATGTTATCATTCACCCTTATACTATAACATTTATAATATAAAGATGATGCATGTCAATGCTTTTTATGCATGCATAAATATAACTCTTATATTATATGATGCATGAGCATGCTCTTACATAATTAAAATCATGCTTCTCTAAATTATAACAATTACAATAAAGAGATGATGCATGACCATTGCATAACCTAAGGTGGGATTTACTATATGTGCATACCATATAGGAGCAAACTCCAGGATATCTTGAACTAGGTCTTAAACCGCCAGGAGATCTTCATCGTGTAGTAAACTCCAGTAGGTAGATGATCGTTCAGTATGCACTAGACGATAGAAGAAATATTAAACGATCGGGTAGGCGACGAGGCGGCGAAGCCTGACCGTCCATGCGATCGTGTAGCGCGACGACAGGTAAACGATTTACCTTGCGTTACTAAGCAGTTTAGTCAGTTACTAAGCGATGAAGCTTGCTGACCTAAACGATCGTCTAGTGCGTGCCTTAAACGATACGCGAGCGACTCATCGTCTACACGATGCATACAACCAGGTAAATGATTTACCTTGCGATATTAAGTGATCGTTTAGTCAATTACTAAGCGATGAAGCTTGCTAACCTAAACGATCGTCTAACACGCCTGCACGTTAAGCAATCCGCGAGCATCTCATCGTCTACACAACGCGATACTCAGCGATCGCGTACTCGATCGTCAACCCGATGCGACCAACTCTTGATCGCATTCCCCATCGAGTAACTGATGCGTTCAACCGCGATCGCGTACTCCATCATCTTTACGATGAGATGGACAGCGATCACGTAGAACTTCTTCTATACAATGCGATAAACCCTAGATCGCCTCCTTCCTCGAAGAGCCGCAATGCTTGCCCAGAACTTCGATGAACGACTCAAAACTTCAAACAAACTTTGAATACAGAGTCGATAACGATTATTAATACCCACAAACGTAGGGATCTTTACAAATAACTGCAAATGTAAAAGAATCTTAAACAAACCGAGACTAATCATCTCGAAAACATTCATTAATCCTGCACATCCACAGCAGATTTAACAATTAAACCAGCGTAGAAATGCACCCACCATGAATGTATATGTCATTTCGTTGCAACAGATGAAATCGGAGTATCAAAACCTAGCTCCGATACCAATTGAAGGATCTCATACCGAGAGTTCCATGAGCGTGTTTAGATCGCTCCGATCTCACCGTGAACGAAATACAAATGATATACATTCAACACATACAGTTATGCAAATAAATCTAATTATCGGCATGCTCAGAACAAGATAATTAACAGGAAAAGGGTTCCATATCAATTGAAGACTATCTTCGAACTTCAGAACCCCAACGCAGCGGATCCCTCCAACAAATCTACCAACACCTGGTGGGAACGTCGACTGCAATAGCACGATCAACACGAACACGAACGCTGCAGTGGGGACGACACCACCACTAATGAGCCCCGGGTATTCTCGGAGTGAAAACCCAAAGGGTGGGCTTCGGTGAATTTGGTAGAGGACGAAGGACAAACGAGTCATGTAGACGATAAAAAAGTGGGAGAGAAAATAGTGCTATCGTATAGCAGAAGTGTTTATTGCATAGAGAAGCTACACGATCGTGTATGAAAAGCTGAACGATCGTTTATGAAAAACGTATACGACCGTTTAGATAAATCGTGAGGTAGACGATCGTTTAGACGGAGAAGCAACTATCATATAGGCTCTTGGGCGATCATTTCACGAATTCTTTTGGGTGGTCGAAGAAATATTGAATGACTATTCAAAATGAAAACTCTTTTCATTTTCAACCCATCAGTTACCATAACCAACACTGCCTACTACCCACGTCTGAACGTGGAAAAAAATTATTAATTATCATATAATTAATCAATTAATAAATTAATAAATATAATCATATTATATTTATATCCTATAGTTTGATATCACATATCTACTATAGTATTTTCTCCTCTACTTGATATAAACCATATTTATATCTAATTTTCTCCAAAAGAATGTATCTCATACATTTAGCCAATTATATCATATATAATTAACCAGTCCAATTATATCATATATAATTGAACTTCCTCTTGTCAATTTGAACATTTCAAATTAACCCAAATACTGGTTCTCGACTTTTATCCAAGCTACCCAGGAGACCTAATGGACCTGTGGCTCGAAGCTCTAATGGTATGTGAATAGCTGACTAAACTCTTTAGCCACGAGATCCACCATTCGTTAAGTGTCAGTGATTCCACTAAAGGCCAACAACTGAACTCTTCTTACCACAGATATATTTCTATGTCCATCAGATATAACCAATCATGAGTACGATGACCCTTCACAAATGCTCGTAAGTACAATTGGACCAATTTACCGTTTTGCCCCTATAGTTACATCTCACTCCTTAAGTACCACTGATTCCTCTAATGAACAATACAACATAGTCCAACTATGTGTGAACACCTCTCGGGCCAAGAGAAGATGTGTAGCGCCACATCGTTCAAGCCCCGGAATCAGCCCTTAAGGGAGCCATCTATCTACTTACCCATACCTCGGGGAAGAAGTGAATTCCATCTTGTGTAGCTGAGTTCCCAGCTCCCTAATCAGACAAATCCCCAAAATGGTAGGTTTGAATCGGCGACATGGCCACTCGCACCCATACAAATCAAAGGATCGCCATCAATGGCAGGAGTTTCCAACTCACTCAGGATTGAGGTCATGTTACCTATGGTCATCCTAATGAAGTGAAGTCTCTGTCATGAACAGTGTTATATAACGAGACGTTAACACTTCGTGGTCAAGTCTTATACAAACTCTTTGTATAGGACGACCCCGCTCACATGTCCCCAACACGAATGATCAGGATCAGACCATCTAACCTATATGTATAAACATACAGGTAGATCATGTTTAAATAATAAGCTAAATGGTCTGTAGTAGATGGATAAGACTGGGTACCTTATCCTAGTGACACTATGAATACAACCCGCTTTGTTGATGTTATAAGTGTTGTAAAGTGCTACAAATGATCTAATCTTGATCATTCATGTGGAGACATGTGAGCGAAGGTATCCTATACAAAAAGTTTGTATAAGATCGACCATGAAATGACTAGTCTCATGATATAACGTCGTTAATAGTAGAGACTTACATTTCACCAGGATGACCATAGGTGACATGGCTTGAATCCTGAGTGAGTTATGAACTCTTGCCTTTGAAGGCGACCCCTTTGATTTTCATGGGTGAGAGTGGTCAGATCACCGACTCAATATGCCTACTATTTTAGAGATTCATTTGAATGAGGAGTTGGGAACACAGCTACACAAGACCGAATTCACTCATTCTCTGATGTCGGGGTATGTAGATAAATTGCTCCCTTAAAGGCTGATTCAAGGGCTTGAACAATGTGGCCACACCCTCTCTTGGCCCTAAAGGGATTGGATCATAGTTGGACTATGACTTATTGTTCATTAGAGGGATCAATGGTACTTAGTTAGATGTAACTACGGAGGCAAAACAATAATTTTGATCCAGCTATATTTACAAGCAATTTGTGAAGAGTCATCGTACTAATGATTGGTTATATCCAATGGACACAGAAATATATTTGTAGTGCGAATAGTACAGGTATAGGTCTTTAGTGAAGTGACCAACAGTTAATGGATGTTGGGTAATTTAATTAAAAGAGTTTAATTAATTATCCAAGTACCATTGAATTTTCTATAAGATCACTTTGTAGCTCAACAGGGATTATTGAGATTTAATTTTGGATTAATTTGAATTGTTTAAATTAATTGAGCGAATTAATTATATGTGAAATAATTAATTAAATTAATTAAAATTGATATAATGAATATAATGTATTTGATATATTATATGATAAATTTTATTTTGAGATGAAATAAATATTTGAATATGATTCAAATACTAATTATATGGATGAGATTCATATAATTCAATTTAGTATAAATGTGATTTATACTAAATACCATGAATGATTGAGAGAAATTAAAAGTATAGGTTATATTGTATTTGATACAATATAAAAACTATAAGTTTTGTTATATTTGATATACCATATAGTTATATATACATATAATAAGTTAGTTTTTCTCTCTATCAGTCGTATGGCAAAAAAAAGAATGGAAGAAAGTTTTGATAACGGTCATCTTTTTCACGAGAAGAAAAGAAACAAAAGGTTTGTGAGTGGAAAATTGCTTCCCCACTGTGAAATCCATCTCTACTTCTTCCTCTCAAATTTATATATATAAAAATAAATAAATAAAAAATCTCCCTCTTCCCAAATAAGATAGTAGAGTCCACTCCTCCTGCTAATTTCAATCCCTATGGAGAATACAAGAGGTTCACTTGTGGTGGTGGCCACTAGTTTTTGTTCTGTTTGGGACTGAAGTACGGGGAGAGTACGTGACTGGATCAAGGGAATACGTGAAGACCTTTTGGCTTCAAGGGTAAACTTTAATTCTTCCCTTCTTCCTCCCTCGATTAGCATGCTGTAAAATTTGTATAATATTTTTTTACAAACTGAAAATTGGGACTAATCTCGCTTTTGCTACGAACCTTACGGTTCCCTTCATTTATAACTCTTTAAGACTCTTACTGTAAATGTCTCGCTCTCTCCTAGTATCGCTCTCGCTAATCTCGCTCCCTATAGTAATGTTACTTAATATGTTTATAACTCTTTGACTCTTTTGTAAATATCTCGCTCTTTCTTAGTGTCGCTCTCGCTAATCTAACTATCTCTAGTAACGTTATTTAACATGTTTATATCTCTTTATGACTCGTTCTGTTAATGTCTCACTCTCTCATATCGCTCTTGCTAATCTCGCTATCTCTATTAACATTACTTAACATGTTTATATCTCTTTACGACTTGTTCTGTAAATGTCTTGCTCTCTCTTAGTGTCGCTCCCGCTAATCTTGCTGTATCTAGCAACGTTACTTAACATGTTTATATCTCTTTATCATCATTTCTGTAAATGCCTCGCTCTCTTAGTGTCGCTCTCGCTTACTTAACATGTTATCAAAACTACACTGACAATTTATATACATCACATGTAAATACTGAGTTTTATATACATCACATGTAAAATTACATCAATAATATAGAGTGTTCGCCCATAGCTGACATGTTAACTGCATCCTGTGGTCACTAATCTTCTCCTGAGTGATTACAGAAAGATCACTACCCATCACCAAATGCTCTAAGAATTTGATTGCAAATATTCCACAATTAGCGACTCGTGTTATGTGTTCGTAGTAGTTGGTCGGGATATTTTCCAACGGGATGATTCTATGTCTGGCTTCCAACGTTTGAAGTCACAATAGTGAAAAAGCGATGGTAAGGTGTAAGTCAATGGTTCAAGGCAAGACTCCAACTTCTTCATTGATGTCATGGTTGATAGTGAATCGAATACGAACAACCAAGCTCTATTTAGGTCAAATGCAATCAACATCCAATGTTCACCGATGTTTGTTGTCGTATACACAAAAGCCACATCTGACCACTTGAACGTCGAATTTACCCATGATATAATCCTTATACGTTTCTTCTTCCCCCCATACTATGATAGCGTGCAATGTCAACTTGTTCTTAATCTGTTTGTAGACCCCATCTCGAGCATTAAGGTAACTCTACACAGCGAATTGAACATTAAAAATATGTAATAATCAACCAACGTAACTTTATTTACAACTCATGAACTTGGTTCGATCAATTCCTGAAAAAAAAATGACTTGAATAATGGTCGAAATGCATTTTCTTGAACCTCGTGGTTCGTATTCTTACTGACAATCCAATTCAAGTCATCATTTCCATAAATACAGTAGCTGCAACCTCATGCGTCAAGGAGTATTGGACCGTCACTTTAAACAGTGTTGTAGGTACTCTAAGGAGAGGTATTTAATCGATGGGCAGTCCAAAGGAAGTTGTACCTTACTTTCCTTTTGTTTTGTTATTTTCTTCTTTGGTTCGACCAGAGGTGTGTACTTGTAAACAGTCTTTCTCTTATGAGTGGTTTTTCGACTCTCGACCATAACCTATAGAAATATAACAAAATGGTGAACATGTCGAATAACAAATATGAAGAAAGAGATTTTCCAATCACATAAAGATCATACCAGTGAATCGAAATGTATGGTGTCAGCCTGTACGATAGGCGATGGCTCCAACAGGCATTGTTTCTTAGAAGGTAGAAGTTCAATGTCCTTTCTACTCGTATCTGGAGGTGGAAGGATAATGGGAAAGGCAGTGGTTGAGGTATCAGGGTGAGAAATAGACGAAGATGTGATATTGGGCTCTGTGGGTGGAAAAGTGATAGGCGGGGCCATGATATCAGGCTCTGTGGGTGGAAGAGGAATGGGTGAGGTAGATGTATCAGGTTGTCCAGGTCAGGTAGGTGACCGAGGTAGAGGTGGGATGAGTGACCTACGCAAGGGTTGGATGGGTGACCGAGGTAGGGGTGAGACAGGTGACCTAAGTAGAGGTTGGGTGGGTGACCTAGGTAGAGGTTAGATGGGTGACCTATGTAAAGGTTGGGTAGGTAACCGAGATAGAGAAAGGATGGGTGACATAGTGGCATCGTGGCCTGTCTGTGGAGTGGGTGACCTTGTCATCTCAAACAATGCAGAACCCTTCATAAACTATAACAGAGACATAATGGTTGACAATTGTGCTTTGATGTCTCTCGTGTCTCCCTCGAGGTTCAATACACGCCAAGTCGATATTGAGTTGTCAATACTCTGCATGTACGAATATATAGAAGGATCAACATTGGCTCCCTCTCTATGGCTGAAAACTCAGGCTCAAAACGCTCCTCCTCGGGCTCAGGACGTTCATCCTCAGGCTCAAGACGTACGTGGCTCACCAGCACATCATGTAACATATCCTTGCTGAGGTGTAAGTGGACTGGTGGATGTTTATGTCATCATCAGATTCATCGTTCCTCACTCCACCTTTAGCATTATCCTACTCATCACCTTCCCCACCTTCTGAACTATCATCCCCATTTGACTACTGTCACTTTCTGTACTACTAAAGCTTCCCCAACTCTCAACGTTCGAATGTACTTGTCTTACGGCGCCCGTCTATCAACTAGGATATCCCAAAACTCCTTTTCAGCATCTGACATGATAAGACCTTCTCTTACTTTTGTCTGCATTAACAGTTTAACCCAGTAAGATGGTTAGTATCTATTTAACAATCAAATCAACATATTGTGGCTAGATTACACTTACATTTTGAGACTAAAAAAGGTCCCTCTCGAGTACTTTGAATGACACCAAGTGAGAGCATGACCACCGTAATATACGAGGCACGACTACCTTGCTCTTTCGAGTGGTAATGTTCTCCGTAACCGATGATAAGATCTCGTATGTCCACACCGAAATATAAAATAACATATATTTATAACTATGTTAATATTAATCGAAGATAAACTTATGTTAAGGAACATCTAGAATGCTTGGGGAAATCTACGCAACGAGTATTTCACAACATAATTTTTATTTCCTCCCAATTTCTCCTTGTATAGACCAACATTGTCATTCAATGCAGTCTTGAGGGCGTCGAGTGTCCTCTCCCAAATAATTATACCACAATCTAGACTATTGTAATAATCTATGTACTCAACATCTTCAAATAATGTATGATCGACTACACTTTTCTGCTTGTTCTTTTCCATCATTGCAACCTCCATGTAATACACTAGGGTGATTTTAATAGCATCATCGGCATTTTCAAACTTCAAATTCTAGTATTCTTATTCTAGTAAATTCAGGTGGAATGCATCCAAAGTCGACCAATTACCAAAGTACCTCGTTGCAACTTGTGAGGACTCCTCACTCCGAACAACTCACGTAGGGGACTGCTACAAACCAGTAATCAGTAAAAAATCATCTTTCGAAAATGTGACGATCTTTCCTCTAACAAAGAAGCTAATCGAGTTCTCTATCTACTTCTTTACTTCCCACAACATATGGTGGATAAATGGGCTGTTAAATACGAGGTCAATGTCTAAAAATCGCCTAAAAACTGTTCTCTTGAACATCTCTAACTGCCTTTTGGTAAGCTTCTCCTTCACAATCTTGTTAGCATTCACAATGTGGGCTAGGCTCGTTACTTGGAAACCTATCAACTTCACGTATTTTCAAAACTGACATCTTAAATTACTCCTGCATGATATAAACATTCAATCTATTAGTTAATAGGTTCTTAAACAAAATAGTAACTATGCATACAGTTAAAGTCTCGCTATAATTGCTCACTTATCTCGCTCTTGCCTATTATTCTCTCGTTGATCTCGCTCTAGCTTGTCTCGCTCTCACATATATCGTCCTCGCCTATTATGCTCTCGTCCATCTCGCTCTCGCTGATCTAGCTCTCCCCAGTGTCCATCACTTATCTCACTCTCATCTATATCGCTCTCGCAAAACTCGCTCTCACCTTATTTGGCTCTCACTATATCTCCTTTGTCCTCAACCCACGTAGAATACATTGAAACCCAAAATAAAAATAGACAGTGACCGATTTCTAAACCCTGAAACTTACAGAATGTGCAGGCTGATTCCAACCCAATGAAACCTAAACAGACAACACAACATGCACAACAAAGATTACATTCACTTACCCAAGAACTTCGATTACGGCAGCAGATAGACAATGATTTTGTAGAGCGAGATTGAGTGACACGTCCACAATAATTTCAAACGACACCTTCTGGGACAACCGTTATGTTTGAAGAGAGGGATATCGTATGAGAGACAAAAGGAGAGGCAATTTTGTAATCTCATACTGTGATGATGTCAGCAGAGGGTCAATTGACCTTTTTTAAAAAAAAATGGGTCATTTGATATTTTGGACCCAGGTCATCGGCCCAAATTTTTCATGATGCTTGCTGATACAGATCAGAGATGGGAATCTGTTCAAAGTATCAACTTTGACTCAAATCTCAGAGTCTTCTAGAGTTCTGTTCTTGTAACTGGAAAACATCCAACCAGTAAATTAGTAATCAAAATAACATCATAAAAATAAACTGAGAGACTTAGCATGAAAATGAATGGTAGGTAGCAAGATATTATTATCATCAGCAGCCACACCGAAGGAATGTCTTCATTGCTTTAATAGTTTCTACACGATTAACAGATTTGACTTTAGGTTCCTAGACACTGGAACATGCATTAGACAACATGCTAAGTTTGTACCGTCTTCATAAAGAGACTAAAGCCTATAGAAGGGGTAGCAAGATAATGGCAACTGGGTACTGAACAATTCTTACAAAAAGGCTAATTTAGGGTAATCTTCAGTTCAGTTGTATAAGTTCGAATGTACCAATCACATAATGTAGGCATTTTATAGTACACACGTGAAGAATTAAAGTAGGAAAGATAGATCGATGAGGAAGGTTAGATATACATGCAGCAGACAAAGGTTTCCTTTGCTCGTTTGCATGTGAATCAACTGTCAAATTGTAGCATTCTGCTCCAGGCGTAGTCTTTTTTGACCTCCCTCCTCACAGTGGTTGCTCGATGTTGTCATTCTTTTTTCCTTTGCTTCCATTGAACATCTTTTATAAGGTTTGAATCCAGTTCGACAACCCTTCGGGGTACCATTTCCTAGTCCAATTGTGAGAAATTCTCCCTCTCCATTGCTGACACCTATTGCTGATGTATCTCTCTCCGTACCTTGATGACTAGAAGATCCACAAGTCTTGCTGTTAAGGTCCAAAACTGAGCCACCACTATCTTTACCTACAATATGACTATCTTTCTCGACGTTCTCATTTGCCTTATTCTCATTTTCTACATCATAGGGAGGTGAAAAGCTTTGAGGCAATACATCACGAGTGAAGAGTGCTTGAAAAGCCAGTCGCCCCTGTATGGATATAAGTTACAAGAAAATGTAAGCATTATACGAAGAAAACTGCTATAGAATACATAAAATAAAATAACATACCCTTTTTACCTCATCAGAAACCTCCTTCCAAGATTCACTTGTGTTACTGATACTTCTACTGCGACGATTACTAGACTCGACGGCTGGACGATTCATCTCAAGATCTTTTTCCTCCTCTTTTTCTTCTTTATCGTTATTTTCTGTTGCATCTATCTCTTGATCACTTCCAGATGGTGTATTTGAACCACATGAAGAACGATCTACTTGTTTTCCCCTCTTCCCTTTGTTTGAATCATGAAACTCAACCTCAGCAGGGGTCTTCTCGTCATGGGCAGGTTTCACTGTATCATTTGCATTTGCACCTCCACTACCCTCAGAATCAGATGATGAATGAGTAGGTAACTTGGAACCTGAATGTTGAGCAGTTAAAGCTTCTGATTGTTCTGCATCCAGCTGTTGATTTTGCAAAGCAGCATTTTGTTGGGAACTTTCTGCTTTGTCCTTGGACTCAGGATTTCGACAGGTATCTGATGATTGTACCACAGGAGCTGATATAGCGGCATTAGTAAAGGTAGAATGAAAAGGAGCACATAAAGGTAGCAGTCCATGGGCCGCCCACCATGCAGTTGCAGCTGCTACAGTTGCTGCAGCAATGGCTTCCATACTAGGGGTGGGATTCATTTGCTTGGTTCTAAAACCTTCCTTATCACACGCGGGAGAATCTACAGAAGTTTCAGGATTCACATAGGGCCAACATGATGCTGTCAAGCTTGCTATTGCATGGGCTGCTGGGTTTTGTTGAAGGGTAGACACAACCAGACTTGAAAATGAGGACATGTGGAGAAGTGACTTGTAATTTTCTTGGTTAGGGCGAAGTAAGGTAAATGGAGGATGAATAGTTGGAAACGATTGATAAATGCACCTAGGTGCATTATTTTGATGTTCAAAGGAAACAGAATCAGATGGATTCCCAAGTATATTATGCTCTCTTTGAACCTCCATTGCTGGATGAAAAGTCGATTCCAGCAGTGGAGCATCGGTTACTGACCCTTGAACATTTGCTCCTAAGCTTCCATCTACCACATGCACAGGCACATGCCTTGGATAATTATGAGCAGCTTGCATTTCATCTCCGGACAGTACGCAGCTTAAAGCTTCTTTCTTTTCAGCAGGCACAGATTTTTCTTGTGAAGTGCTTGAAATCTCCAATTCTAAAGCTTTGCCCGTGCCTTTATCATGGAGTGGCTGTTTGGCATCAAGGTAATATTGATATTACGATGCTATATAAGTTGAGAGAACATATAAAATTCATTTGTTTCATATTGCACAATTACCTCTTTGAATGAAGGCACAAACTCCCTGAAAGCACACGAGTCATTTAGTTTAACTTGCGCAGGTACACAATCTGTGTTTTTCCACGAAAAGGAGTTGCCCTCTCGTGATAGGGTAAGTACTTCTGAGTAATTATCGTCATGAGTATCCTTTTCATTAGTTGCCTGTTCTTCTCCACTAGTGGCCTAAGAATATAATAAGAAAAATGAAATATCAATAAACATTAACTCAATGGAAGAAGATAGAAGAGTGCAGCACACCTCGTTCAGTGGCTCCTTCTCCAAATCCAAGATTTGTTTGCTCTGTGAAGAAGACACCAAAGTCAAGAGCTTCCCGTCATTTGCACCCAACTTTGATATAGGAGTTTTCCTTGGATAAGGATTGCTTGGTTTTCTCTTGGGCCGAGGTGGTGGAATATCTATATCGAGAGTTTGTCCTACAGGAATCCCTTTAACAAGTGCTTCTTTTTCCAACTGGTAAAACCATTTTTTTATGAAAAAAAAAAATCAGAATCTCAAAGAGAATAATACATATTCACAATATCCACACAGCAAAGAATTTCAAAGGATATCCAAATAATATTGATAGGAACTTTGTAAATGGTCAACCACGTTAGAATCTTAGTAACAGATACAGTGGCCAGGTTTTTTTTAGAAAAGGATATGAAACTTTTCATTAAGAGAATGTAAAGAGTTGTGCTCTGTAATACAGAAGGATACAATGAACAAAACATAAACAAGCTAAAAACAAAAGACTTAAAAAAAGAACAAGAACTTAATGTGTACAAGAATAGAAAACATAAACAAGAGAATTAAACAAGAACTAAAAAAATTAAAAGCTTAGAAAGGTTTGATAAAAGCAGGCCAATTGCAATATATCCCGAATGGAATGCCCTTCAAACTTCTTGGAGAGAAAACACCATGATGAAGATTTTAGCTGGGCCGAATCAAAGATGGAAGAATAATGTTGAGAAGACTGCTGAAAAATGTGATGATTCCTTTCCACCCAAAAAGCTCAAAAAGCAATGCTTTGACCACATTAACCCATAGTAAATAAGCTTGAGAGTTCCAACTGATGCCACAAAGAAGCTGATGTACGTTTTCCTTCCATGAGTTGGAGAAAACACATTGAATGTTGAAGGCTGCGAATAACAAGAACCAATGCTGGGATAAAACACACTCAAATAGAATGTGGCTAAGAGATTCCCCTGCATTGTAAACACTGAGATGGAAGTTTTTTTCTGAAGGACATCAGCTGAATTGAGGTTTCCATTACGCATGATCCACACCAAAATATTTGTTTTCTTTTCTTAGGGCTCTTAGTCTTCCAAATTTCATTAAAGATGTGTAAGACCCCTAGTCATAGAGGATTATTAGTGGAATATTAGTAGTAAGGGTATTCTAGTAATTAGCCATGAGGGTTGTTAGGTCTCTTCAGGTTATAAATAGTAGGTGAGTGTGAGGTTAGGAGGTATGAAGAGTTTGGTGGGAATTTCCTTTGGGGAATTGAAGGAGAGTGTAGCCCTCTAAAAAGGCTATGGCTATGGTATATTGTAGTTTTCATCATTGATACTGCAATATATATCTATCTTTTACAGTTCTTATTTGTTTTTGTGTTCTTGAGAATTTCCTTGTTAGGTGGTATCCTAACAAGATGATGCTGTCCAGATTAGAAGAAGAAGCCAAATGCTTTGTCAAGGATTTAACCGAAAAATTACCTGAAGGTTCAAGTGACCATAGTCTTCACTATCATTTAGAGAATCGCTAGATAAAGAATGCAACAGAGTTTGAAAGTCTAAAATCTCCCCATCCTTCAAAAACCTTCGGAGAGCAACATTCCAAGAAGTGGAGGAACCCCAATAAGAACTAACCGATCCCACTGAATTAGAAGCAATAGCATACAGCCATGGTAGATATCCTTCAAAATAGATCCATTGAGCCAAGGATCCTTCCAAAAAAAGGATTCTCGTTCCGTTTCCTATTTTGAAATGTGCAAGGCCTTCAATCTTCTTCCATGATTTAGATATACTTATCCAGGGGCTTCTAAAGCTTGAATGCCCTTTTCCAAGAGTGTGCCAAGCAGAATCATCAGCACCGTGGGTACTAAGGACTACCTTCCTCCAAAGAGAGTCATGCTCCTGAAAAAATCTCCAGCCCCTTTTTCTATCAAGGCCAAGTTGCTGTTAGTGAAGTCCCCAATTCCGAGGCCTCCTTGATCCTTTGCCGTATAAACCATGCTCCATCAGACAAGGTGATTTGGTTTGCTGCCTTCGGATCCTTCCCAAAACAAGCTTAGAGTCATACATTCTAACTCCAAACTAACCGGAGAAGGCATAAGGGATATGCAATAAACTGGAATATGGACAGAGCTGCACAAATATGAACCACTAGTATTTACAGAAAAATAAACCCAACACCCCACTCAAGCTTGCGCGAACTTGTGTATCAATATCAAACTGCCCCTCTGAACGTCCCTTCAATAGCAAATCCTTGTTGGCTTTGTTGCCAGAAAATAAATGACACAAGTTATTACACATGCACTAATCTTTTAAAGTCGATAATTCCAGAACTCCAGTACAATTGCCCCGAGACAGTGTCTACTTCTATCTTGACATGCTCATCTCATGCCTAAGGATAAAATTAATGAAGTCTATAGTCCTCCTCCCCCTTAAATGGAGATCTCTAATGTCTCATACCCATTGAATCGCAGTTCAAATTGAAGACATTAAAACAAATAATTCAGATGGAGAGACCTTGGCTAATAATCAAATCCTTTTCAATTTAACAACATTCTGATATATCTGATCGGTCCATCCCTATAATCTTCACCCAAAGCTTAAACAGTCCATTTCCATGGATCACCAAGTCACAAGAAAACAATTGATTGAAAATTGTCGAGGATTCCATATTAGAACTCTGGAGAGACCTCACAATCTTTAGAAAACATATAATTCACTCTTCTCATTGCCAATTATTTTTTAGATGGAACCTCATGTTTATATATAATATGATAGAAGAACCCATAAAGTTCAAACGGTATTTCGCCCGAAAAAATTGGTCTCCGGCCCAAGAATGATGAACCAAAAAATCCATCATCTAGTGGGGGCATGTTGAAGATCCCACATCAGAAAGATAAAGAGATCTCACCATCTTTATAAGATACATGAGTTACTCCTCTCATTGCCAATTAGTTTTAAGATGGAACTCTATTTTATCTTATGAAAATCACTCATATTGAAGAAGAGGCCAATATCTGACACCCTTTGAAATTGTTGAATATAGAGAGTCTTCTCCTTTCCCCTATTTCTTTGGAATATTATTTTGTAATTAGTATTCATTCTTTTTCTGCAATAGTCTTTCCTTATTTCCTTTCTTTTCACCGTTGATTATCTTTGTCATATTTGACTCTTATCATTGTATATATTAGGACTATACCCATGTATAAAGAAATAAGAAAAATTCAGAGAATTAAGAAATTTCAATATGGTATCAGATCCACACGTTTCACAACATCTGAAACCCTAGCAAAGAAAAACAGAGCATTGAAGCTTCAATCAACATACCGATTGGTTTCAAGCCGTGCATCAGAAAACCTCTATCCATAACCACGTCCGGAGCAAATTTGTGAGGAATCATCCAAATAGAAGAAAATCGCAACCAAGCTTCACATCAGAAGCAAATTGCAGCCAAGCTTCAATCAAAATCTTCTGAAACAAATCGACCAAGAATCATGGGCTGAATCATGTCTGAACAAAGCCGTAACTGAGCAAGGGTTTTCATCGTGGGTCAATTGGGTCGCGTGTATCCAACCGGGTCGGGCATATCCGCTTCCCCTATTTTTCTCAAGTCGTTGCTGAATCGGGTCACGAGCATATCCATTTCCCCTATTTTTTTCGCAATTATTACTTCATCTGGGTCTAGGCATATCTGAATCGTGTTTTTTATTATTATTTCGGATCAATTTTCCTCAAGCTTCAGGTCTGAGAATGTATCTTTTTGTTTTTCCTTTGTTACAAGGAAGATTTGGGTAAGTGCTAAATATCCTCCTCTACAGAATTTAACAATATAATATGGGATCTGCAAATTCTAACAGTACAAAAGGGACCATACTTCCAATTACTAATCACAAACTAAATGGAAGGAATTATCTCCCTTGGTCACAATCTGTTATGATGTTTACATGTGGAAAAGGAAAGGAAGATTATCTATCAAGCGAAAATCTTATCTCAGACCAAGTTGATCTGAAATACATGGAAAGCTGAAAAATAATATGGTTACGTCATGGCTAATCAACTCCATGACGACAGAGAGATTGGTGAAGGATTTCTACTCTTCTCGACTGCAAGCAAAATCTGGGAAACAACTCGTGAAACCTATTCCGACCAAGAAAATACAACGGAATCATTTGAAATTGAAGGCAAAATTCACGAGATACGGCGGAGCGATATGCAAGTTACTCACTACTTCACTCAACTGTCTCGTCTTTGGCAACAACTTGATGTATTTGAAAGCCACAAGTGGGAATGCACTGCAGATGGAGCTACATACAAAAAGATGGTTGAGAAGAAATGAGCGTTCAAATTTCTTCTCGACCTTAATAAAGAATTAGATGAGGTACATGGTAGAATTTTAGCTATTAAACCCTTACTTAATATCAGAGAAGTTTTTGCAGAAGTAAGAAGAGAAGAAAGTAAGAAGAAACTAATATTAGGAGTGTCTGCAAGCTCTGAACCTGAAGGATCGGCTTTAATTGCTCGAATTCTTGGTAATGAGGTACGTATAAATACTCATGATAACCGTTACAATCGAAATCAGCTACATAGGAACTGATAGTCGGCAAACGAAACCAAGACCATGGTGTGGGCATTATAGAAAACCAGGACACACTAAAGAAGTGTGTTGGGATATTCATGGCAAACCTCTAGATTGGAAGTCAAACAAAGGAACAGGCAATAGAAGTGGAAAGGCCTACCAAACAAGTGCAACAACCGAACGTAACATTACCCCTAAAAATAATATGTTTACTAAAGAGTAGTTGGATATTCTCTAAAAACTCTTTGGTCAACCCAAATCTACTCAAAAAACATTAGAAACAAGTGTGGCTACCGTTGCACAATCAGATAACTTCCCTTATGTCCTTAATGCAACTAAAGAAAATTGTAGTACTTGGATTATTGATTCTTGAGCTTCATATCACATGACGGGTGATATCTCACTTTTAACTAATTATGACCACTGTAGCGGTCAAACCCCTGTAAAATTGTTGATGGTACCTGTTCTAAAGTGATAGGAACTGGCAATGTTTTTATCTCTAAAGATTTTATGTTAGAAAATGTATTACATGTTCTAAAACTTAGATGCAATCTTCTTTCCATAAGCGAACCAACACTTATGAAAAAGTGCATTACAGTTTTCCACTCACATAATTACATATTTCAGGATTTGAATTTGGAGAAGACGATTGGCAATACCAAGGAATCCTCGAGTCTTTACATACTAAATGCTTCCAAGTCTCTTGTCAAGGAGTTAGGTCTTAGCAAATCTACTTTTGTTGTTTCTAAAGACAATTATGATAGTACAATAATGTTATGGCATAATCGTTTAGGACATCCCAATTTTCTACATTTGAAACGAATTTTTCCAGATATTTTTAATAAAAGTTTTCAGGTTTTTCAATGTGAGTCTTGTGAAATAGCAAAGTTGGCTCGAACTTCATATCCGGTAAGCGCTTATAAACCCTCTCTTTCTATAATGCATATGATGTTTGGGGACCTAGTAGAGTTTAGAATATAACAGGAGCTAAATGGTTTGTTTTCCTTATTGATGATCACAACAGACTTACTTCGGTATTTTTAATGAAAGAAAAATCTGAGGTTACTTTCATATTTAAAAGTATGTATGCTATGATTCTCAATCTATTTAACACAAAAATCCAAATCATTCACACTGATAATGCTAAGGATTATTTTAACACTTCCTCAAGGAACTTTCTACAAGAAAAAGGTACTGCCCACCTAAGTACATGCGCTAACACTCCCCAACAAAATAGAATTGCGGAGACGAAAAATAGACATCTCTTAGAAGTTTCTAGAGCTTTAATGCTTTTCGCTAACACTCCCCATCGTTTTTGGGGAGTTGTTCTGACAGCCACATACCTTATTAACAGAATGCCCTCTCGAACATTAGGCTTCAAAAATCCCTTATAAAAACTTAAGGACTTATTTCCACATAATAGATTATTCTCTCAAGTTCCCTTAAAAATATTTGGTTGTACAGTATTTGTTCAAGATCATCGACCCAATGGGAGTAAACTAGATCCTAAGGCAATCAAATGTATATTTCTAGGTCGTGCTTCGAGCCAAAAAGGATACAAATGCTATTCACCAACCACAGGAAAATTTTATACCTCCATGAATGTAACCTTCTTTGAAGCACAACTTTATTTTCAAAAGCAAGACATCACTGAACCTTCCATACTTGAAAACAAAGGAACCCCAATAACAACCTTCATTGAAGAAAATGCTCCCTTCCAACATGAAACTGATATTGTCCAACCAAAGCACACTCGAATGTAGGAAAGATCCCATAGTCTATAATGAAACTGATATTTCCAACCAAAACACACTCGAATGTAGGAAATATCCCATAGTCTATACTCGAAAAAAAAACAAACACTCTTGGACATAAACCAGTGCTTAGTCAAAAGCCGACCGAAATGCAAGAAAATCATGTCCCCAACTCCACAATGGAAACCCTTATGAACCTCGATCTTCCCATTGCAAAACAGAAAGGAGTAAGAACTTGTAGGATGCATTCCACAACTACCTTATCCAACATATGCATTCCTAACGTCTATGAAGGTCTTAAAGACCCCAATTGGAAGCAAGCTGTATTAGACAAAATAAATGCCTTGGAAAAGAACAACACATAGGAAATAACAAACTTACCCCATGAAAGAACATGATAGGATGCAAATGGATCTTCACCATCAAATACAAAGCTAATGGAGAAATTGACATGCTAAAAGCTAGACTTGTTGCAAAAGGATTCACCCAGTCTTATGGCGGACTACCAAAAAACATTTGCCCCGATAGCAAAATTAAATACTATCTGTGTCCTTTTTTCTATAACAGCGAATAATGATTGGATACTTCACTAATTAGAAAAAAAGAACGCCTTCCTTAATGGAGACTTAGAAGAAGTGTATATAGATATACCCACTAGTATAGAATCAACTAAAACTAGGAATAAGGTATATGCAAACTCAAGAAATCCCTTTATGGCTTAAAACAATCTCCTAAAGCCTGGTTTGAAAAGTTTTCAAAAGTAGTAAAGAACAACGGGTACTTGCAATGTCAATCTGACCATACCCTCTTCGTCAAACATCCTTGCAAGGGTAAAATAGCAATTATCATCGTTGTAGATGACATTATCCTTATAGGAGACCATGAAGAAGAAATAAGAAAACTAAAATTACTCTTAGCCAAGGAATTAGAAGTAAAAGACTTAGGCAACCTTAAATACTTCCTAGGGATGGAAGTGGCCCGCTCAAAGCAAGATTCAAGTATTTCTCAACGAAAATGTCCTTGATCTCTTAAAGGAAACTGGTATGCTTGGATGTAAACCCGCTAATACTCCCATCGACACAAATCATCACGTAAGCAAAGAAAACACAATGGTTAACAAAGATCAGTATCAAAGGCTAGTTGGAAAACTAATTTACCTAACTCACACTAGACCAGATATCTGTTTTGTAGTAAGCTTTGTAAATCAATTTATGAATAATCCAACTGACGAAAATATGCAAGCTACTTATAGAATACTCAGGTACTTGAAAGGAACTCCAAGAGAAGGCCCGTACTTCAAGAAATCCAGGAAAAGAAACATTGAAGTATTCACGGATGCTAATTGGGCAAGCTCAAAAATAGGCATAAGATCAACAAGTAGATACTGTACCTTTGTTTGGGAAACCTAGTCACTTGGCGGAGCAAGAAACAATCAGTCGTATCTAGGAGTAGTGTTGAAGCTGAACTAAAGGCACTAGCTCAAGGAATATATGAAGGAATCTGGCTCAAAAGCATCCTATCAGAACTTAAAATCACATCAGAAGAACCAATGGAGGTATATTGTGACAATCAAACTACTCTAAGTATTACCAAAGACCCGGTCCATCATGATCACATAAAACATGTGGATATTGATCGACACTTTATTAAAGAGAAAATAGAAAACAAAAGTGTCTCCATTAACAACATACCCACCAAGATGCAGATTGCTGACATTCTTACAAAAGCTTTATAACACTTTTGAAGTCTTAAAAGCCAAGCTGGACTTAATCAACAAATACAATCCAGCTTGAGGGGGAGTGTTGAATATAGAAAGTCTTCTCCTTTCCCCTGATTCTTTGGAATATTATTTTGTAATTAGTATTCATTCTTTTTATGTAATATTCTTTCGTTATTTACATTCTTTTTACCGTTGATTATCTTTGCCATATTTGGCTCTTCTCATTGTATATATTAGGACTATATCCATGTGTAAAGAAATAAGAAAAATTCAGAGAATTCAGAAATTTCAATAGAAATCAATGGCTTGTAAACTTACGGACACAAATGACCAACCCAGTCAAATCTTGAAGGAAACAAAGCCAAGGAATAAGGGAGTTATCTAGATCTAGCCTTCCCTCTTCCGTGAATTATGACAAACCCTCTTCCTCAAAGAATATGGGTGGGTAAAAAATCTCAATATCAAGGCTTAGGCTGGGGGAGAAAGTTGGGCTCCCATTAAAAATACTATTATTAAGTACAATCCTATTAAAAGTACTATTGTTAAGTACAATCCCACCATTGTCATTTTTCAAGTGACAAAGGTGGCAATCGTAGATATACTTTTCATCAACTCTTTATGGAGTGCTAAGGATATTGGTTGGACAGCACAGGAATCCATGGGATTCTTGGGAGGAATCAGCATCATGTGGAATGACCCTTCTTTCACAGGCTTTTTTAAAAATAATAATAATAAATTACCAAAATTGCTTTTGTTTTATCCCTCCCACATATCTCTTGCTTTTGGGTATTCTTTTTGGCTGTTAGGAATTACGGCCCCACTAAATCATAGGGAAAACTTCACTTCTGGGAGGAACTCGCAGATTTATTCTCTCTCCTTGGATAACTGGCTCTTTTGGGGGAGACTTCAACATGATTTGTTGGCCTAATGAAAAATAAGTCTATAAAAGACCATCAAAGAGTAGGCACACTTCAACAAATTCATTGAATCTCCGGTCCTCGATTACATTCCTCTATTAAATGGTTTACATACATGGTCTGATTTTAGGAACACCCGCACCCTCACCCCACTTACAGATTTTAAGCCGCAGAAACCTTCTTATCAAAGTTCCAAAATCCAGTGGTCAAATGTTGGAAAGAGTGACATCAGATCGTTATCCCATACAACTATCTGTTGGCATAAATAATTAAGGCCCCTTCCTCATTCTGTTACCAGAATATGTGGAATAATGGCACTTTTGGCTTCACCAATACACAAAGGAATCAGCTTATTCTGGAGCTCTCTATGCTGGATCCTTTAGAGGAATCGAGGGACCTACGGTCCATTGCTCCCAAAGAAGTTTCATTACATCACAGCTTTTTCCCTTGGCTGCCAAAGAGGAATCACTTTGGAGACAAAGATGTAAATTGAAATGGCTGAATGAGGAAAGATATTAATACCAGGTTTTTCCACACAGTACTGTGGCTACTCGAAAAAGGAAGAACTCTATCCTTGAGATGCTCTCAGCTGAATGTAGAAGCTTATTAACAACAATGAAACTGAAAAGGAATTCATAAAATTCTATGTGTGGTTATACTTTCCGAAACTGCAGATTCCTTCCTTATCCTTCGAGTTAGGTCAAGCCATTATAAAAGAGGAAGTATGGCAAGTTGTGAAGGACTTGGGGTCAAACAAATCTCTCGGGCCAAATGGCTTTACTGCATAGCCAATAAAATTTTGGAACATCCTTAAGGGGGGCTATATTATAAAGGTGTTACAAGAATTTCTAGAATGACATTATCAATGCTCGTTTAATTGAAACGTAGAACCCTAATAGTTTAAATCCATATTAATCTGGGAAGAAAATGACATTCCAAGGGTTCGAACACAAGATCTCCTGCTCTTATATCAAACTGAATCACCCATTGACGTAAAATCTTATGCTTATGGGTTACCATAAATGTAATTATATCAATACTTAAACATTCCCATTATTAGTGGGTTTGAAAATTTGTAGAAGGCCAACTAGTGAAAATCAATATTAATTGAGGAGGAAATGACATCACAAGAGTTAAAACATAGGACCTCCACTCTGATATGTAGTTAAATCACCAATTAACCCAAAAGCTTACACTCATGGTCATGGTAAATTTAGTTATATCACTCCCACTTATATATGCCTCATCCAAAAGAAAACGAATGCTCAATGTGTTAGAGATATCTGGCTCGTGAGTTTCATGCATGTACAAGATCTGGCCTTTAAGGTGAATCTTTTCTAGTCAATTAGGTTGACATGTCATGTTTAACTTCAACATCAAAAGAGTTTAACAATACGGTTTTCATAAAAGAAGTTTAGGTAAAGTACCAAGACATATGACTTGATTTTGCTCTAGACATAAGGTAAAAGCCAACAAAATCATTTTAAAGTGCATGTTTATTAATCTAAGTCTTAAATTAACCATAGGCATATGAGTTGATTTGATTAGCCTTCTAAACAATCTTTGAAAAAGGATCAAATAGACTTTAATTTTGGTTTGTGTTGCTAGGCATCTGCAAGGTAGTTTGCAGGCTCATCCTAAACGCACTGTGGCCTGTCACGCTGTGCTTCAAAGAGTGTTAATTGCAGGCACAAGAGTGTTGCATGCCAGGGTGCAGTTGCAGCCTAGTTGGATAAGTTGCGGGTGCATTGGTGGGCACAATGCAGAAAGGGCAGAAACGATTTCAATCTCCTTCTCTCTCATTTGTTTTCTTACCTTTTTACTCATCCTTTTTATTTTACTTTCTGTACTTTCATATTTATTTCTTTATTTTCAAAAGCAAAGATCCCAATCCAAAGTATCTCAAAAGAAAAGATCTAGAAATATCCTAAATTTTTCATAGATTCAAGTAATTTTGAGAATTCCTTTAGATAAGGTTAATCTAAATATCTAGAAAGTCTGTAGGATCCAAGAATAGCCTAGAAAAATCCTTACTTGGACTCTAAGGATCTCATGCCTATAAATAGGAGGTGTGACCCCATATGTGAGCCAAGCAAAGCTAGAGAGCTAGTGTAAAAAAGTGAGTGAGTGTCCTGAGAGTGAAAGTATAATTACTAAGTGTTCATCCTTGTATATTTCTAAAAAAAGTTTTTTTCTTCAAAAGAGATTGTTTCCCTTCCTTTTGTGCCCATTTCTTCAACAAGTGGTATCAGAGCCAAGCTAGCATAGCTTGATGTGGTGGAGCTTCTGAAGGTCGAGTACAGTCTGGGACTGTGAAGTTTGTTGTCTGAGACACAGCTACTCATGGGCAGTGTTTTAAAAATCCCTCTCAGGCGCACGTCTTAGGCCCAAGGCGCAGGTCTGGCACCTCGCCTTCCCAAGGCGAGGCTCACAAAATAAGGCACGCAAATTTTGTGAAGCCCTAAGGCTCAAAGCTCTGGGCCTTGAGGCTTTTTTCTTATTTTTAAAAAATAGTAATATTTAAGGGTTTTCATTTTTTATTAACATATTTCTACTTCCAATATGCTCTCTTTATAATGTAATATTTTTATATATTGTGCACCTCACAAAAAAGAGAAAAAAAAAAAGTCCGCGCCTTTTTTGCACCTTACGCTTAGACTTCAAAGGACCATTGCATCTTAGTACACCTTGGGCCTTTAAAAACAATGCTCATGGAGTGCATTCCTCACTACAAGATGATGGGAGACCTTCAAGTTGTTGGAGGAATCAAGAAGCTCAACGGTCAGAACTACAACATATGGTCCACATGCATGAAGCCGTATCTCTAAGGCCAAGACTTGTGGGATGTTGTGGGAGGCACTAAAGTCAGTGGACTGAGGATGTTGCTACTTTGAAGAAATGGAACATTTAGGCAAGGTCATGTTTGCAATCAAAACTACAGTTGATGAAGAAATGTTGGAGACACACTAACTAGTCTAGAAGTTTCTTGAAGTATCTATTATATGACATAAAAATGCAAACTAGATTTTTTTTCTAGAGGCATGTTGTAATATGTAAAATAAATATCTCAAAAGAAAAGATTTAGAAATATCCTAGATTTTTCTTAGATTCAAAGAGAATTCCTTTAGGTAAAGATAATCTAAATATCTAGAATGTTTGTAGGATCCAAGAATAGTCTAGAAAAATCCTTTTACTTGGGCTCCAAAGATCTCATGCCTATAAATAGGAGGTGTGACCCCATATGTGACCCAAGCAAAGCTAGAGAGCTAGTGTAGAAAAGTGAGTGAGTGTCTTGAGAGTGAAAGTGTAATTACTAAGTGTTCATCCTTGTATATTTCTAATTAAAAGTTTCTTTCTTCAAAAGAGATCGTTTCTCTTCCTTTTGTGCCTATTTCTTCAACATTCCCTCCCCCAAATACAATATACCTACACATGCCCACAAGACGCTGTGGAAAAGACAACGCCTACACTTAGGGAAATGACGGAGGTGACCTCTCTTCTTTCCTTGATTGAGGGTTTTGACTTTAGGCTTAGGAGAAAGGAGGTTCATGTTGGAGTCTTTCGACCGCAGAGGGTTTTCTCTTTTAAGTCTTTCTTTAGGGTTTTACTAGATCTCTCTCTTGCTATTGAGATGGTCTTTGACGTTTTATGGAGGATTAAGATTCCTAAGAAAGTCAAGTTCTTTTCTTGGCAAGATTTTCATTGTCTTGGGTGTGTGAACACGATGGATAGGCTCTTGAGAAAGATGCTTTCATTAATAGGTTCTTTGTGGGAAGGTGGAGGAAAACCTAGATCATCTTCTCTCTCTGAGAGTGTCAGTATGCAAGACCTATGTGGAATGACTTCTTTCAGGAGTTTGATTTTGGGTTGGCTCGTCAGAGGGATGTTCGTTCGATGATCGGAGAATTCTTCTTCCATCCGCCTTTCAAAGAGAAAGGCCACTTTCTTTGGTTTGCGGAGGTGTGCGTTTTATTGTGGGATCTTTGAAGGGAGAGGAAAAACAGAGTGTTTCATGTATGGAGAGAGAACCTAGTGAGGTTTGGTCATTGGTGAGGTTTCATGTTTCTCTTTGGCTTTGGTTTTGAAGATTTTTTTGTAATATTCCCTAGACAATATTTTACTTAGTTGGAAATCCTTTCACTAGGGAGTTTTGTCGCTTAGTTTTTTTGTATACAGTATATTCTTTCATTTTCTTCCAATGAAAGCAATTGTTTCTATTAAAAAAAAATAAAAAAGAGATATGCTTTTAGTCAACTTTATCTTTCTTTAGTAGTTGATGATCTGGGTTAAAGTCTTACTATTTGATGTTCCAAAGTACAAAAAGCCAATTAAGGGAAAAACTGCAAACTGAAAATGTAGAGGAAACAAAATACGATCAAAGCAACATAGTAATCAAAAGGAAACAATGAAACTATCCCAATTTCTGTTCAATTCTCGAATATAGTATCCCTTGAAGCATTCAAATAATGAGCACCAAGAGGAGGCCTTTAGGTGGGCTGAGTTGAAGCATTCAACACGTCACCAAGGGGAATCCTGGAAATGAATTGATTTCTTTCGTTCCATAATTCAGACAAACGACCTTTAACTGCACTGATCCACAATAAGTGCATTCGAAGATGGTCCGCAAAGAATTTGAAGGACATTATCTTTAAAAAAGTTGGAATGACCCACTTAAGACCGAACAAATTAAACAAATTAAACCATCACCATTGAGAGTAAGAGCGAAGGAAGAAGATATGGTTGAGACATTCTCCGTTCTTCAAACATAAAGGCAAACCAATGGCAATAATGCTTGCTTAGGAAGCTTCTTTTGCAGAATCTCTAATCAAACATAAAGGACAAACCAGCTTTTGGTTGCCATAAAACATTAATGGGGAGGGACTTGCTTTAAACCACATGGAAGGGGTGGTGCAAATTGAAATATGATAGGTTGTTTTATATAGTATTCTTCCCAACCGGTCCAATTCCCAATTGTTTGTTGGGATTTTCATAACAAAAGCAATTCAAGTAGAGGTGACCACAAAATTGCAAAACCATCAAACCAAACCAAACGAGTCCAATCGACTAGTTTGGTTTCGACTATATTAGAAAATTTGGGCAGGTCAATTCCTTTTCTTAAAAAACCCACTTTTTTTTAGTTTGGTTCTATTCAATGTTAAAAGACCAAATAAAAAATCCAACCAAGTGAATGTATATCTACAATAAAATTCAACCCTAACCTTCCCTTATTGGCATCACATCATATCTCCTCTTACACCATCCCTTGTCTTTCACACTCTCTTCTTTCCTCATCTGTAGCTTGGATCTCCCTGTCTCATCTTTGTTGGGTCTCTATCTTTGGGATTGGCTATATCTCTATCTTCATTCCCATTTTTCCCTTCATCATCAATCCTCTGGGAAAAACCCAAGCTTCAGCTGCTCCCTCTAAGGCGTCAATGACTAGACCTTCACACTCCCTCGGCTTGAATCCTCTCTGGCCTTTACCTCTCCTTTCCTCATCCATCCATCCCTACCTTAGACCCTCTTCAAGCACTTTTAAACTCACCACTCCTAAGTAACTCCCAATAACCATAATCAATTGTGGTGGCGGTTCTATTATCATTGATATTGTCTTCTTCTCTTTAACCTACTTTTACTCGATGATTCTAGCTACTCCTACCATTAATAGCCAAATTTGTTGGGATTGGCAAAATGTGGGAATTCCACATCCCATATCGATAATTTTTTGAAGGGAAGACCAAGCAATGGTGCTTCTAAAGAGTTAAGTGGTGATGATGATCCAGGAGAGTCCAGTGGTGGTTCCAGTAAAAGTTCTAAGACATCCAGCATGAGCAATGAAGATTGGGAGGAGATGGATTTGAGAACTACAAGTGCAATTAGGCTAAATTTGGCTAAAAACGTTCTTGTAAATGTGCATGGAATTTTGACAGCCAGAGAGCTTTGGGAGAAGCTTGAAGCAATGTATCAGGCAAAAAGCATCTCAAATCGATTGTACCTGAAAGAACAGTTTCACACATTGCGAATGGTGGAAGGTACAAAAATCTCAAATCATCTAAGTATTCTTAATGGCATCGTTTTTTAGCTGGAGGTGATAGGAGTGAAGATAGCAGATGAAGATAAGGCACTCCAACTCATCTGGTCACTTCCTCCTTCTTATGGACACAGGAAACAATCTTGATGTACGGGAAAGAAACTTTAGATTTGGCTGAGGTTACTAGTAAACTTCTGTCAAAGGAAAAAAAGACTGAAGAGTGAAGGTCATACTTCACAAGAGAATTCAGCATTTGTAGTTAGCAAATGTAAGAAGAAAGAGTTCGTGCAAAAAAGGGTTTGCTGGGAATGTGGACAATCTGAACAAATGAAAAAGGATTGTCCTAATAGAGCCAATATGTCAAAAGAGTCAGATGCTGACATTGCCTTTCTCGCCAGGGGAGATAGTGACCCCCTCTGAAGAAGACGAAAATTTATCCCCGTGGTATGTCTGCTTTATCATGATAGAGGATGTGGTGTTAGCAGCTTTACAAGTTTGCACACGAGGCATTGACTTGGTGGCTATACAAGGTGTGTGGTGGAAGATTATGTCGATGGCTTAAGGACTTTCAGAAGAGCCAAGTAGGTGGAAGATTCACCATAAATATCAGCAAGATTTTGCCGGCATGTGACGAAAAAGAAAATTCTTGGAAGATGGTATTTCTAGTGGTCTACTCGTTATAGTGGAGTGATTTATAATTTTGTCTTGGGAATTACGATTATCAGTGAAGACAATGGACGTTTCAGAAGATGTGGATTCTTCAAATATCTTGACAAGGTGGAATTTGTTGGGATTGGCAAGATGTGGGAAACCCACATCCCACATCAATAATTTTTTGGGAAGGGGTGGGCTCCAACCCTATAAATGGAGCCCATCTCCTTAGTTTTTTACATATTCCAATTAGCAAAATACTTTAAGTTTATGTATACTAATTAAATTCCCTCTTTTGCATTTTCTACTTTGAGTGGGAAAAAGAAAAAGGGTGTGAATAGACAAAAGCTTTGAAGAGAGTGATTTTGTAATTGGGGTCGGGGAGAGATTTTTGTGTGATTGTAGCAACTTGTCACATTGTAAATTTTTCTGGTCTGTGGTTTTTCACCAATTGGGGAGTTTTTCACGTAACTTTTTGTGTTCTTAGATTTATTGCTTTCTTCTAATTTTCTTGTTATTTTCTGCTTATTTCCTACGGTAGAAGTGTGAGGTTTCTTCCAAACAAAATTAATCATTTTCTTCTCAATTTTTCAATTTCCCGTGGGCTTTATTTTTGTCTATTTGGTTGGAGCATAATTCATATATCTTCTGGAACAGGACATTCAAACTTTTCTTTGCTCTCCCTTTTATAAAACTTATCACACCTTATATCTAATTGGAATTCTTTTTCGTAATCCCATGGGCTAAACAACCAAAGTGAGTTTGGCTCAGTGATATTGGCATTTACTTCAATCTTATAGAGGTCGGATGTTCAATCCTCCATCCCGCAATTGTTGACTCAATCTCATGGGCTGAACTCATCATTTTGTAATTTCATTTTATCAATGAAATGAATCTCTTTCCTCTCAAAGAAAATAATAAAAAAAAAATAATAATAATGCTATTTCGTGGTAAAAAAGAACCTGGAACATTGACAATCAGGCCAAAAGCACAAGCCCCAGAAGGGGGAAAAAACAATACAATGCAAAATGTAGCCAGCAAGAACATTTCTCGTTTGGAAAACTTTTATTCTTTGGGGATTTTTTAAGCTTGTGTTCTTTTTTCTCTAATTTATTGTTCTTGTCGTTGTTGTTCCGTATCTTCCCTCGTATTCTCTTTTTATCTTTATCCATGTCATTGTACTTTGAGTATTAGATTCATTTCATTATTTCAATGAAAAAGTCTTGTTTCCGTTTCAAAAGAAAATGTAGCCAGCAAGACTTGAACCAAAAAACCAAATCACAAAGAACCAAACCAAATTGGCTAATACGGATTTCAGTTTGGTTCAATATTTAAGAGAATTGAGTAAATTGGTTTGGTTCTCTGTTTAGACTAAAATGGAGAGAACCAAACCAATATGCACTTGTAACCTCAAGAATGTCTCCAAGTAGTTGCTCACAATGTCTGTCTGTCCATCAAATGAGGGGTGGTAAGCGATGCAAAAAGACCCATGGAGCCGGACCACATCGCAAACAAATGCTGCTACTATCTTTTTCTTTTATGAGAACAAATGTTGCTACTATCATTTCTTTTTATTTTCTTCTAATTTGTTTCTTCTTCTTCTTCTTCTTTTTAAATGAAACATAATGAAATTGATAAAATGAAAAAAGACTAATGCTGAAGGATACAATAACCTTTAAGAGGAAAAAGAAAATGCGAGAAAACAAAAGGAGAAGAAATATTAATAGAATAAGAGAAGAAATACCAATGGGATATAAAGCGAATAAGACAACAAAAGCACACACTTAAACTTAACAAACCAACTCCAGAAGGGAAATCAAAAGAGAGCACATAAACTATAGCCTTCTAATGCGGATGTCTTCAACAAAACTAGGCAATCTTTATTGAATAAAGACCTCACGGTAGCGTGTATTTAGGTATGTTGCCCAAATATTTCTTAAGGTCAATAATTATTTGGATAAATTTTGGGTCGTTTGAGACCTCATCATTAGACACTTTAACATAAAGAATGGTGAGAAACTTGTCGAGAGAATGAGGGGGAACGACACAATTGGGCATAAGTGGTCTTGTTTTTTGTTTTCTAACTCAAGCATACTGAATCTTGAAGTCATACCCCAACAACAATTTTGAAACCTATAGTAGTCTAGTTGACGAACAATCTACTCTGGGAGGTACTTCATTGCCTGTTGATCTATCCTTGCAATGAACTTTGGCCCACTAAGTATGGCCTCCATTGTCGGACTGGGAGGACTTTTTCTATCAGCTCCTTTTTGTAAACGAACATGAACTGAGGGCTTACGTCAACAAATTTTGAATGAAAATTTGATTGTGTGCTACTGTTGCGATAAAACCATCCCTAATCCTGTGTCGTGGTGCATCAATCTCAATCATGTAAGGCGAGATGAAGTGTAGAACAGCCAACATAGGTACAGTTACCATCCCATTTCTCGTAGGTCTCGGCAGTCGATTATGTTCATACATGGGAGTCTTTCTACCGAAACTGGGCGAAAGAGGCGGCAATAGCATTATAATTTGAAACAAACGGTCAATAGTATCCCATGACCTAAGAAACCCTAAGGCTCCTTCAAACTTTTGGTCATTGACCATTGCAACATCAATCGTACCTTTCCTAAGCCTACCTCACCTCTTGTGATAACACTCGATCACCAACATACTCTATGAGATCTCTTGCGAATTGACCATTCTTCAAGTTCTCATATAAGGAGTTTTCTCTTTGTAGATTAAAAACCATAGTTAGATGATACATATGGGACAAATCTATTTTCTAAATTAGAATATTCTTGAAAAGAACTTAGGTAAGGAGTAAAAAATTGATAGTTGCAAGTGCATTCACAAATTCTGTTAAGGTTGATATAATTACATTTATTGTAACCCATTAGCTTAAGCTTTCAAGTTCAGTGGTGTTTAACATGGTAGTAGAGTAGGAAGTCCTATGTTTAAATCCCTATAAATTCATTTCCTTCCCAATTACTATTGAATTACTATTCGTTTACATTGGACCTACAATTTCCAAGCTCAAAAGTGAGGGGGAGTGTCAACCCGTCAACTTAAGCTTTTGGATTCACTAGTGATTTAACAAAAGGCATCACCAAAATCCATAATTTCCTTCATTCATTTGGAAAGCTATCTTAGGTACACCTGCTTAAACGCTTAGGGGGAGTTTGGCATGCAGAGTTGAGTTGAGTTAGTAATTATTATAGGAGGAGAGTAATTGGGAGAGTTGATGCGAATAACGAGGTGAGAAATGTGAGTTAAAGCGAATAACGAAGTAATAAACCTCTTTAATAATTGGTGAACCAAACGGTGGGTGGGTTTTTTTACCCACCCAACCCAACTTGAGGACCAAACACCCCCTTAAATCCAATGATAACCCAACTTATGATCCATCTTAAAGTAGATTTTGGACCCAAAACTCAACCATTTAGGTAGGGACCCATCGAAGGTGGTGATGTTGTAGAGCACTTGATAGTCCACATAAATCCCCAACTCCCACCATTTCATTTAACAAGAATGACAGAGCTTGAATTAGGACTCGCACATTTCATTTAATGAGCTTTCAAAATTTTGTTTTCTATACATGAGGTAGCAATATGGCCAGACGTTAACAAAAGCATGCCCTTCATCTAGATATGGTGGTTGATGTTTCTCTAGAGTTGAAGCCCTAGTGGTGGTTGAAAATTAAGCTATAATAAGGCAATATACCTATGTGGGAGGGAATAAGGTGGAATGAAGATAGAACCGTCAGGTTGATTTAAACCCCAATAACGCAAATGAACTAAAAGGAAAACCAAAAAACAAAGATGATTAAGACCCTTCCTTTATGCATTATTGGGGTCTATTGTGGTGGAAATAAAATCATCATTTTCTAGGAGTGGTCCCTTTGTAATGTTTGCTCTCGCTATACAAATTGATTGGTTTTAAAAGTTGATTCAATTATCTGGCCATTCTACCAATCAAAAGTTGAACTTTGATCACATTCTTTTGAATTTCTCCAAAGTGAAACGAAGTTGGTGTTCTTGGTGAAAAAATAGTCTGCAGATTATGGAGAAATTCCACTTTAGACTCCCTGCGGGCAAAACTACTTCACTTCCCAAGTAGAGAAAGTTAATTAATGAAATTTGACATGTCTACAAATGGAACACCAGTTTTATATTTATATATATATATATATATATAGAAACGACGGAAAAATGAAAGAATACAAGGGCAACAAAAAATAAACCCTCACAACCCCCTAGAGAAAGGGTTTCCAACTAAGTAATATGCTACCTAAAGGATAATTACAAAAAGTCTTCAAGACCGAAACCCAAAGGGATACATGGAACCTCACCAAGGACCGAATATCAACAAGGTCCCTCTCCACACCCCTAAAACTTTGTTATTCCTCTCCCCCAAATATCCCTTAAAATAGCACACACCCCATATCTAACCAAAGACTAGCCTTTCTCTTTGAAAGGTGGGTGGAGAAGGAACTCCTCAATCATCTTTTGAACATCTCCCTAGCCAGCCAGCTCGAAACTAAACTCTTAAAAGAAGCAGCGCCACCCCGATCTCGCAAATTGACTACTCCAGAGAAGGTGATCCAGGTCTTCCTTCGCCTTCCAACAAAGAATACAATAAAAACGCCCCATAAGCGAACACTTCTTCCGCAAAAGCCTATCCATAGATGGAACATATACTAAGACTTCTTCCGCAGATGGAAAACTAATATTTATACTAGCTAACGCCAACTGCAACCCTACTAACCCAATGTCAGCTAGTTTATTCCAATCCAATCATAACTAACTCAACGATTAGTTTATACCGTCTGAATCCTAACGAGTCCAATAGCTAGTTCATCCCAGTTGAATCCTAACTACCAAGTTTAATTAAAATACATTGCATCAATTTATTTTTCAAATCGTTTAATATTTCGGATTGAACTTTTAAAACATATATAAAATTGTCCTCAAATAGAGTCCAAGAATTTACAAGCATAAGTTAAAATATTTTTTATGTCTTCAAAAATATGTTTTAAATTTTAGAACTTAAAAAATATGTGTTAAAATAATTTTTTTTAAAAAAATGGTAACCATTATGGTATATGTGAAATATAATGCTTACAAAATTTCTGGAAGAAAAAGGCTTTAAAAACCTGCCGATAAAATGAAGAATCTTGGGAACCAAGGGAATCCTTATCCTTTTTTTTCCCCTTTTATTGGTGACTGGGGGTGATGTGTTCAGGTAAATTTGTCACTCATGGAGAGAACTATTAAGAGACTTTTGGAAGAGAAAAAGTGCACTTGGCTTATCTTTAATGTGCAGAGTAAGGCTGGGTTCAATTTTTCATTCACTTCCAACTAGTGCACCTGCATATTATAGACTTATCTCCTCTTAACTTGTCCAAAAAAAATAGTCGCACAGGCTTGTATTTCTTTCATGTTGCGTGGGACTTACATCTTTGCTGAAATTTGAATGATTTGAATGGCCTAATTTTTCCCATCTTCTTTCGTTTGTTTTACGAAATTCGATGAATGACTTTGGCTATGGTCTCTTAATTCCACCAAAGTATTCACCGCTAAATCTCTCATGAGTGATTAATTGATAATATTGCTCCAAACTCGAGCAACCTTTATTCAGTGGTTTGAAAGGACTCTTATCCTAAGAAAATAAAAATCTTCTTATGGGAACTTAGAGAAGTGGAATGGATACAGCTCATTTTCTGCAAACGAGAATGCCACATCTCAACTTTGGGAGCTTTTGCCAGTGCAGCTCCATACTTACTACACATTTGTCTTCTCAGAAGTGAGAAGAGGGGAAGTAATAGATTCTCAGAGGAAGACAGAAAAGGCCACAAAAGAGGAGATATAAAATTATTAAAATTTTCCACATCATATAAAATTGACCAGATAAGCATTGCAACATGAGCATTTAACATCTCTAGCAGTATCACGTCAACATTAACAATTTCTCAGGAGGAATTAACAATTTCTGTTCAAATACTAATGGTGGAAGTATTTTTTAACTTTTGGAATCTTTTGAAAGTTCAGGAGTATTTTTGAAACAAAACTTTAATGGTTTCCATTCGAAACTAACGGCAAGGGTATTTTTGAACTATTCTTTAAGGTTTAAGGGTATTTTTTAAACTTTTGAAATTTTAGGGGCATTTTTTACACTTGTTCAGGGGCATTTCTTATAATTTAGCCTAAATTTTACTTTTAGACTGTATTAGAATGGCATGCTCTAAAGGATATTTTCCCTAGTAATTGCTGGCCTGGGGACCAAAGAGATAACCATCTTGAGTTTAGAAGACATCCTTCTGAATTAGGGACTAAGAAAGGGCTGCTCTACCCAGTATTCTTCATAATATTTGGCAAACTCAGCATTCCAGACATAACGAAATGGTCCCTGGAGGAATTACGTGTTTCACTTGCAGGTCTTTGTTGAATCAGTACTTCACCTCAAATGCTATTTTGGATAGTACTCTCACTAGGACAATCTAGGAGTCAAACTCCTTACCACTTTCTACGTACGTGGATGGTAGAGTTGATTTACATTAAAATGCAGGACATGGCATTCAACTCTCCTCCACCCTTGACAGAAGTTTAGCACACTAGTTAGCTTGCCACCCATGAACCAAAAAGAAGTGCCCAAATTCAATTGAAGAGGATGAACCATTAGAAAACCCAAAGTTTGGTAGACAAGTTAAATCAAGGTAATATAGGAGAAGGGTATTCATGAGTATATCAACATGAATGTATCGTCCAAGATTTGGAGGATTAGGCATATGACCTTCTTGACTCTCAAGGTGCATCAAGTAGCTTGGATACTTCCATCCATAGGAGGAAGGGGAAAACTTAAAAATGATAAAAGGTATCTTTAAAATAATAAGGGGCTAATGAATACGGTGAGCTTCAACAAGTATAGGGTTCGGAGTCCCATCTATAGCACATGAACTTTTGAAGTTGTTGATTATTTCCTTTATTGTGAAATTTTATATTGTACTTATTGTATTAAATTTGCTATATTTTATTCTTTCCTTATTTGTAATTGGGTATTTCTTCTATTTAAGAAACTCTTTCCTCCTAAGATTAATAAGAGAAAAAATAATATTTTCTTTTAGCATGGTATCAGAGCAACAAAAAATTTTAAACCCTAAAAACCCAAAAAACCCTATTTTTTTCTTTTTGAAACCCTAGAAAAAAAAAACCAGCCTTTTGTCGTCGCGATTTCGCAGTCTGCTGTCCGACCATGTCTGCGCCGCCGACCGCCGTTTCCGCTGCCAACCAGTTGCCGCTGTCCGTCAGCTATAATTTTCCTAGTTGCTGGGAAGAAATCCGCAGGAATATTATGATTTGCAAAAAAACCTATTGACTCAATTGAATGCTTTGCGTTGGTGACTGAAAATACTACAATGAAGGCTTCTAAACAATCCAATAAGCCACATGAAAAGCCTGGTGCAACCGTTGCAATAAACCTCGACATACACGTGAAACTTGTTGGAAACTTCATGGAAAACCTGCAAATTGGAAAAGTTCTAAGCAACATGCCTCTAATGCTAATGTTGTTGACTCCAGCCCATTTAATAAAGAGCAAATTGATCAAATTCTGAAGCTGTTATAAACCAATTCATCATTTGGTAATCCTAATATTTCCTTGGCACAATCAGGTACTTGTCCTCAAGCTCTCTCTTGTCTTAATTCATCTCCATGGATTAGGAGCTTCTGATCATATGACCAATTCCTCTTGTTTATTTGAATCATATTCTCCTGTGTATTACAATGAAAAAATTCACATTGCCAATGGCAGCTTCACCTCTATTGCAGGAAAATGAACTATTCCTTCAACTACAAAACTTTTATTACGTTCTGTCCTTCATGTTCCAAAATTAGCTTGTAACTTGTTGTCTATTAGTAAACTCTCTAAGGATGCTGACTGTCGTGTTATCTTTTGCGAAATTCATTGTATCTTTCGGGATCAGGAATCAGGGGGGACGATTGGACGTACTAGGATGATTGATGGTCTCTATTACTTTGATGAAGTTTCTGCTAGTCATAAAAAAGTTTAGGGCTTGAGTAGTGTTTGTTCTCCTTCTATTAAAGAAACTATCATGCTTTGGCATCATAGATTAGGGCATCCAAATTTCTTTTATTTAAAGTATTTGTTCGGGGATTTGATTGTTCAGTTTTTCAATGTGAAAGTTGCATTTTTACCAAACATCATCAATCTACCTATTTGTCTAAACCGTACAAGGCTTCATCACCTTTTTCCTTAATTCATACTGATGTTTAGGGTCCGTCTAAAGTCTTAACTCATAGTGGTAAGCGTTGGTTTGTTACCTTTATAGATGACCACACTCGTTTAACTTGGCTTTATTTGCTAACAAAAAAGTCAGAGGTAAAAGAGATTTTTGTTCGGTTTTATAATATGATAGAGACTCAATTTCAAACTAAAATTCGAATTCTTCACTCTGATAACGGCACTGAATATTTCAATGAACAAATAACCAATTTTTTTGCAAGAAAAGGGCATTTTTCATCAAGGTACGTGTCGTGACACACCTCAGCAGAATGACATTGCTGAGCGAAAGAATAGACACTTACTTGAAGTTGCTCGTGCCCTTATGTTCTCTATGAATGTTCCAAAATATTTGTGGGGTGATGCCGTTCTTACAGCTGCATATCTGATCAATCGAATGCCGTCTAAGGTTTTGAATTTTAAAACTCCTCTTAATCACTTCAATGAGTTTTTTCCTAATAATCGGCTGTCTTTTGATTTACCAATTAAATTGTTTAGGTGTACTGCTTATGTCCATACTTCTCCTCTTTCTCGAACTAAGTTTGATCCTCGAGCCACTAAGTGCATTTTTGTAGGCTATGTTTCTCATAAGAAAGCTTACAAATGTTTTGATCCTTTGACCCACAAGTATTTTGAGAGTATGGATGTGTCTTTTTTGGAAAATCAACCTTTTTTGGCCCAAATTTTCTTCAAGGGTGATATCTAACCTTGAAGATAACTTTTGGGATACTTTATCTCTCCCAAACATCAGTGGTCCTGCAATTATGAGCTCTAGTCCTTTGATACCAAGTATGGAGAGTTCTTCTTCAAGGGGAGAAACACTACAAAATGACTCTACAAGTCGAAATCCTGAACTTCAGGTTCATACTAGAAGAATCTTGACATAAAAAGTCCGAGGTCAAACAATTGACTTATAACAAGATCAATCAAATACTCCGATGAATGATCCTGAAGATCCAGGTATTAGACACTCTACTCCTATTTCTCCTAGTTCTTCATCTCCTTCTAATCCTTTACCTGATGTCTCTGATCTTGATATTCCAATTGCCCATAGGAAAGGAATGCACCAAATATCCCATTGAAAACTATCTTTCTTATCATAGATTGTCTGACTGTCATAAAGCCTTCACATCCAAAATAACCAACCTATTTGTTCCAAGGAATATACAGGAAGCCCTAAATGATTTGAATTGGAAATTAGCAGTGATGGAAGAGTTCAATGCACTGAAACAAAATTGCACATGGGACATAGTTGAACTACCAAAAGATAAGAAGACGGTGGGATGCAAATGGGTGTTCACTATAAAATGTAAAGTTGATGGTAGTATTGAAAGGTACAAGGCCAGATTGGTTACCAACGGGTTCACTCAGACCTATGGCATTGATTATCAAGAAACATTTGCTCCGGAAGCTAAAATTAATTCTATTAGAATCTTGTTGTCTGTGGTAGTTAATTTTGATTGGCCTCTTTATCAACTTGATGTGAAAAATGTATTTCTCAATGGGGATCTTGAAAAAGAGGTTTTTATGGACTTGCCACCTAGTTTTGAGGTAGATCTCGGGATTAACAAAGTGTGCCAAGTTAAAGAAATCATTATATGGGCTTAAACAATCTCCCAGAGCATGGTTTGAACAGTTTGGAAAGGCAGTCACAAGCTATGGATTCAGTCAAAGTCAAGCTAATCATACTATGTTCTATAAACATACTGGAAGTGGTAAGTTGGTCAGTTTGATAGTGTATGTTGATGATATCATTCTTACAGGTAATGATGAGACAGGACTGAATATCTTGAAGAAAAACCTTGCTAATGATTTTCAAATCAAGGACCTGGGAACCTTAAAGTATTTCCTAGGAATGGAGTTTGCCATTATCTAAAAATGGCATTCTTGTCAACCAAAGGAAGTATATTCTTGACCTACTGAATGAGACAGGTTTACTTGGTTGCAAGATAGCAGAAACTCCTATTGAGCAAAATTTAAAATTGGTTGTTGCAACTGAAAAAGAAGTAAAAGAAAAGGAAAAGTACCAGAGGCTTGTAGGGAGACTCATATACCTCTCTCACACACGTTCTGACATTGCTTTCGCAGTTAGTGTAGTAAGTTAGTTCATGCATGCTCCCGGGTCAGTTCACTTTGAAGCAGTTTATAGAATTTTGAGATATTTGAAAGGTACTCCAGAAAAAAGTATATTATTCACAAAGCATGACCACCTAAACATTGAGGTTTACACTAGTGCTGATTAGGCAAGAAGCATGACTGATAGAAGATCTACTTCAGGGTATTGCTCTTTTGTTGGAGGAAATCTGATTATTTGGCGAAGTAAAAAACAAAGTGTGGTTGCAAGAAGTAGTGCTTAAGCAAAATTGAGGACATTAGCCCATGGTATTTGTGAGGGCATATGGATAAAAAGACTATTGGAAGAATTGAATTTCTCTCAGACAATGCCCTTACGCATCTATTGTGATAACAAGCCAGCAATTTCCATTGCCCACAAATCACAATCCAGTCCTTCATGATAGGACCAAACATATTGAAGTTGATAAACACTTCATAAAGGAAAAGATTGATGCAGGAATAATATGCATTCTCTTTCTCCCGACAGCAAAGCAAATTGCAGATGTGTTAACCAAAGGTCTTCCAAAGTGGCAATTCAACAAGTTGATTGACAAGCTAGCTATGAATGATATCTTCAAACCAGCTTGAGGGGGAGTGTTGATTATTTCCTTTATTGTGAAATTTTATATTGTACTTATTGTATTATATTTGTTGTATTTTATTCTTTCCTTATTTGTAATTATTTTATTCTTTCCTTATTTGTAATTGGGTATTTCTTCTATTTAAGAAACCCTTTCCTCCTAAGATTAATAAGAGAAAAAATAATGTTTTTTTTTTTAGCAGAAGCAAGCCTAGCCATTGGGATCATGTGGTTAAGTAAGCATTGTTGGGAGGGGGAACACAGTGTTAACTCTCAACTACACTTGGGGCAAGGTTGGCCTATGTGAATCCTTCAACAGTGTTAACTATCTGGCCATTTTATATATGGGGTAGCCGAAGAGGCTTACCAGCATTGTTCTCCTTCTCACTGAATGAAGTTTCTATTACAGAGAATAGCCCTAAGATTGTTTATCCGATGTGGGGTTGATATGAGCATAAGTGATACTACATCACAAGGATCCAGATGGTAGGATGTTCAGATAAGTCAATATTATCAAGGATGGTTGCCCACTATCTGTAGATGCTTTTGGTCAACCAACAGTGCGTGAAGATGCCCTTACGTAATTGTGTAAGAATCTGAATCACTTACCAATTATCTCCCCATGTAAGAATCAGAAATGGTTTCTGATGAAGTGACTATTTTAAGACAATAAGAATGACGCAATGAGGAAACAGATTTTACCAAGTACATCAGGACAGTTTCATGAAAATAAGTCAGAGTAAGGAACACTGAATCCTGGAACATGCAAAGATCATATACATATACACACATACACATACACATACACATACACACATACACACGTATATTGGATGGGAATATGCAAAGATTATAATTTCAAAATAAACAGGGGTCCTTTGACTGAAAATTGTATTGGCTGAACTCACGTTTGATGTGCAAGAAAACCTCTACTTGAACTTCTAATAAAAATGTAGTTGCATATGGAAAGCCCCAAATTTCTTAAAGAAATCTTTTCTTCTTCTTCTTCTTCTTCTTTTTTTTTTTTTTTTTTTTTTTTTTTTTTTTTTTTTTGATAGAATAAAATTATAAAACTAATCATTATCATCACATAAACAAATTTTGAACAAACAAGAAATAGGTGAGAAGCCTGAACGTTACAATAAGAGCAAGGGCATGAATGAGTTGGGAAGATATATTCAATCTCATCACTAATGTGGGGCTGCTGAAAATGGTCATCTTTAATTTACCATGTATACTACAGGTTCAAAAGGAGAAAAATTTATACCAAATAGATAACAAAATCCGGCACATATACATAGGCTAACAAAGGTTTGGAAAAGAGGCACTCAATCATATTCCATTCGTTGGAGTCATAATATATATATAGGTCATGAGACTTGGGAGTCCTAGACTAAAGAAGGTAAGATACAATAAAGAGCAAACCAACTAGTGGACTCATTTAACTAAGCTATTTAGAGTTGTATGAACTAATGTGCATGGGGTAACACTCTTAACGCATATATATTAGACTATTAGTTATGCCCATCATGTTACAAAGAGACTCTAGTTGAGGTCCATTAACTGCCCTTGGTGAAGATGACTCATAATAACTCGACAAATTTTCACATCCTATGGAAACTAAGCCTTGCTATATTTTCCCACAAACAAAATGATAATCAACTTTAATATGTCTAACGCACTCATGAAATACTGATTTGAAGTACCTAAGTTCATTGGATTCTCTTTTTTCACCAATAAACGAAATAATCGTTGATTAATGAAAAGAAACAAAAAAATGTTCAAGGATACAAAACCAAATTAAAGAAACAAAATAAAAATTAACAAGGGGGTATAAGTGCATCCTAATGAAGGGAAATATGTTAAATGAATAATTAGCAGACGAGGAAGACAAAGAAAACCAAAACGAAGCTTTAATCTTGGCCGAATCAAAATGCTCCCTCCAAGAAAATCACATACCTTCAAGTGTCAATGGATTATTACACCATAATTGAATCAAGTTAAAAGACTGAGGCACTAAAACCTAACTCCGTGTAGAGTCTATATATCCACATAACTTTTGGATCTTTAAACAACTCTTCACTTTCTTGAGTTGCAAACTACACGTTGTCGATGCACTACATTGCATAACCCACCCCAAAAAAAAAAAATCATAGTTGTCCTTGCATAAATAGTTCATACAAGGAAAAGCTCTTCAAGTACGTGTAAGTGATGATCTTTTTGTAGATACCATTGGAATCCTTTCCCCAAGGCCTCATTGTAAATTGAGAACCCAGGTTTCGTCGGTTTGTGATATTATTAATCTCATGCTGTCGCCAGTACCTCCTTTGTGCCACTACAAGTTGTCCTTGCATTCTTTAAGCTATTGTTTTTTAATAAGGCATTCTGTAAACTATTTGAATTGTGCTTTATTTCCAGTTAACTAGAAACTTTCAGTAAGTGTTCGATAATACCCAACAATCCAAAAAAACTTCAGAACTCTAGCATCCTAAGCAGAAGGATTTAGTACAAACGAAGCCTGGGAAAGAGAAGTCATGCGATAACTTTAGGTTTGAATGTTCTGGGGGAAAAGGTCTTCTCGTTCATCCATTAATTCCTTACCTCAAAGGTGAGATGTCAAAGCCTCGAAGAGACATTATTTTGATTAGTGTCATCAATGTTGCCAAACTAATTTTAGTCTAGTACCCATACTAGATACTACAAGATATAGCAACATTTATAATCAACATATATAAGAACAAGCATACAGAATAAAGGAAACTATGTCATAATGCCAATGAATATACCCTTCTACCCTAAAAAACATGGAACTACCTGTTTGAAACGCTCAAACATTATACTGATGAGCAAACAAGATTATAAACCAAACAACTGGACCTAACAAAGAACACAAAAGGAAACAAGTTCGCTCAAATACAATATTTAATAAAAATAAAAGCATTGAAGTCAGATTGACAAACCAAGAAGCAAAACTGAAAACTAAGAATAAGTAGAGAAGGGTACCCATCGACCTTTGAAAAGAACTTTTGCGCATGACTTCGTATCTGGACTGCAGTTTTGGTTCCAATATGTTCTGCATAAACAGACACGCAACGAAGAATGAGGTACCTTTTTAAGGGACAATATAAACTTGATGGCAGCCGTTAAAGGATCCAGATCAAATTAGCTCAACAATATGACTGAGATTCTTCACCAATATATAATGAAGCTTTCAGAAGTCTACTCCACCTTCTATGGATAGCTCGACATTAATTTTCTTGATTCATTTTTACGTATTAGTTCTTTATTACGTTTTTAAGTTTATCATTTTGGTTTAGGGCAGCGGTTTTTTTGATACTTCTCTTTATTTCTTCTTCTTGTCTACTTCTTTTGGAGTTTATATTCTTTGAGAAATAATCTCTTTTCATCTTTTCAATGAAAAGTTGTCTCTTGTTCAAAAATATTACAGATCATAAAATTTTTAATTACGCAATTTTGATTAATAATCTGCATGATAATTAAATTTTGCATCATATATCACACAGTATATAATTCATCCAACCAAGGTTACAAGCTAAGAAATGAACAAAAGTTAAAAAGGAATGCTAACATTTGATCAAAATACAACCTTCAATTCTCTGCCATGCTCGCCCATAGAGCTTCAGCGCCTCTAGAAATCTATTGTGCTCCTCCTCCGTCCAGCGCTCTCGTTGCTTTGTAATAGTATATGGCTTCCTGGTCTATCATATTCAGACCTTAGTTATAAACAGTTTTCAATTTCCTTTTCCTCCCTTTTTGTGAGGAAGGGGAATGGATTATCACCTTAAAAACCAAGTCTTCTCCTGAGGAGTTGGGATCCATCAACGGACCTGAGCAGCTACCGCTGCTTCAAATCCTCTCTAACGAGCAACGGGTAAAACGAAAACCTCCTTTCATTGTTAGGGATATAAAAATTTCTAAATGGTGAAGCCGTTGTTGCTTTTGTTACCTGGCTCCTAGATGCTACTGCAAGACAGAAAAAAAGCGACAGCAATCGGTAGCGATCCGTCTCTTTTTCATGTAAACAAAATTAAGAGTTTCGTATTTAACTGCATCAGGAGACTTGTATGAAAAAAATAAAATAAAATAAAAAAAATAATATTTTAGGAAACATCAAAATGGAACTTCAAATAAAATATTTTCAGAAGCCACCGCAATTACAAGATAGAGATACTTCGCCGAAAAAGAACTTAAAATGAAAATTCCTTATTCAGAATCCTCACCAAAACGAACTGGAAGACGCCAAAACCTTAGAATGTAGAAAAAGAGAGAAAATTCTAATCAGTAATCAACAAACTCCTTTCTCCACCTCAAAGTAATGCATCTTTACAATACTGATCTGGTAAAGTCAAGTTAACTATCCATTTAGCTGCCGAGAAAACATTAGAAATCGAATAATTAAAAACAAAAACAAAAACAACTAACTTAAGCAGCACCATATCCAATCTACAAAAACAAAACTCCACAAATTAAGAACTCTATCCGTTTCTAAAAATTTTCTCGGCAACCAGACTGAGAGTAAGAATTAAGAACAAGCCCTAGAGAGAGAGAGAGAGAGAAAGAACAGTACCTTCGAAGACAGTCATGATTGGAGGTAATTCGGAAAGGAACAGTAGCTACTCCGATCATGCATGAGAGTGAAATCACTAGAAACTCAACGGAAAACTCATGGTTTCCGGCAATTAAGAACGTGAATTGAACGAAAAAGAAAGAAGAATCTGAAGATGAAGAATCAAATTTTTGAAGAGTAGTAGTAGCACAGAGTATTTTCTTCTCTGTTCTTTCTTTCGTTTCTTTTCTTTTCTTTTCTTTTCTTTTTTCTAATTTGTTTCTTTCCTTTTTCTTCTGTATGAGACCTAACGCACCGGAAGTTACAGTTCTGGGCGTCGGAGCAATCTCAGCCACTATAATTCCTTCTGGATTTTGCCTCGTTTTAAAAATAAAAAAGAAATAAAAAATAAAAACGAGGGAGTTTTTATTTTTGAGGCTAAAAACAAGTGAAGAAGGTAATAGAGAAAGGTCGTAACATTGGATTATGACAAGTGGCAGAAAATTAGTGGGTGTGAGTGATAAAGCCCACCGATGCGCTTTTTCCTATTTTTTTTGGGTTTCTTTTTATTATTGTTATTATTTTGAAATTTGTTATTTGGTCCTCCAATTCTCGTCCACAAGTTCTAAGCTGAGGCTTGAGTGCGTAAAAGCGTCCCGTCCAGCTGTATTTTGTGGGCCCCTTGAACACGTGGCGACGATTATAACCGGAAGCTGCCGGTCACGTGCGGGTTGAGAATGGGGAGTATGACTTTTTGGCTGACGTGGCTTTGTGAAACCGCTACGTGGCCTTTTTTCTTGAAAAAGCTGAAGCGTAGGATAACGTTGTTCGAATATTAGGAGAGAGTTTTCCCACCGTATATTTCTACTGTTAGGCTTCTGACGTACGGTGCTGATACGACCATATGTTAGATTTCTTCTCTTTTCTTTTTGTTTTTTCTTTGTTTTTTTACCCATGAGTGGAGACAACTTAATAAATATTAAAAAAAAAAAAACTTGGTGTATTCTAAATTGCACTCATCTCTTTTATAGCCCATATAACAATAATAAAAGGGATCATATTTCAACTTTGTTTATTTTGTTTTTACTATGTAAAGAGAAGTATAAAGTTGCACTTGATTATTAACCATAAATATTTTAAGACAAATATAATTTTTGTCTCTAAATAAATCTCAAAATAGATACTTTAAATAGTTCAATATCCACAAAATGATTTTAAATCATCTTTGACCTCATTATAATTGAACTAAATCGAACTATTTATATCATTAAACAGTATATATATATATATATACTAAAAAATTGATCCAAATAATATTTGTAATTGGATTCGATTCAATTTGGACCAAACAAATGGTCTAATTTGATTTAGTATATATCCAAAACTAAAGTTTTCGGTTGAATGTGAACACCCTTACTAAGAATGGTGAATAGAGGTAAGAAAACTCTCAACATTTTCCTTTAACATCTCTAGAGCGAGTATTTAATATCGAGGCTATCATTGATCCAACTAATTTTATCAAAATGACTTGATCTCATTAATCCAATAAACTTAAACTTTTGCGATTTATAGTTCCAAGTCATTTTCATGACAATACATAGTTTTACTAAAAATGTCCAGCTCCAAGACCTTTGTGGTGGTATAGTTACAAAGTTTGGCAAAAAATTTTAGATTCTTGGTGTAAATATGAAAACCTAACAAAAAGAAATCCAAGTCATTGTACACAGTTTAACTTGGGTCCATGAGAGCCCTCAATATTAAATACTTACTCTAATGGAGGTTAAAAGAAAATATTTGGAGATGTTTGCATCTACTCACAAATCCTTATCCTAATATACATATGAGGAAAAAAAAACATAGGACGAAAATATTCTTCAACATGTTGATATATTCTTAAATTGAAAAATTCGATATCAATATTAAATATTCATTAATATCTCTGATATTTTTCACCAATGTTCATAAAACATAAACAAAAATACCATCTATTTAATTTAATATGAATAAAAATATTTATAATAATATACTTAAGTTAGTTGGAGAGTAAAACAAATTAAATATCAATCTAAATAAATTTTATAAATTTGTTGACTTACAAAGTTTCTGCCGATATCAATATATTTGTAAAATTGAAACTTTGGTATCAATATCAACGTTTGTATTTTAGTCCTTGGAAAAACAATCAAAAGTGTAAGGCAAATGATATCATTATTTTCTAACTTATTTTTAGATAATAAAAAATAATAAATATATCATAAACTATAATTAACACGTCAACATTAAATTAATTTAATGTTAAATCAAGGACTAAAAGTTCATTTTGTCTAATATTTTATTTATTAAATTGTGTTTGAATTATTTTTATTATAGAATTGATTACGACAACCAAAATTTAGTAAAATTTGTAGTTCAACGATATGTTGGACAGATTCAATTATGTGATCATTTCTTTTATCAAAAAATACATCAACCAATGGCTACATTTGTACAAATCTTTAGAAGTATATATTGTTTTCATACTTGTTAACTATTGAATTTATAAAAATTAAGTATATAAATATTACTCCTCTTATAAGTTTCATTTTAATTTTGAAAATTAAGACATAATTTCATAATATTTTTTTAAAAAAATTAAGATTATAAATACTCATTTATCTAGATTTAATTGTTATTATTAAATTTTATTATACTAGACTAGAAACTAAGTAAAGGATGTAGCTTGCCCCGCTCTACTGATTTTTCTTTTTTTTTTTTTTTTTTTTGTTTGTTTTAGTTGACTGTTATCTTTCCCACGTGTCACTTGTTTTCTGGTCTTGCTAAATTATAGTTTTGTTTCCTCAAAATAGATAAATTACAGTTTAGTAATAGAATAAACACATATGGTAAAATAATGGCCCCGCAAAGTAACTGTCCTTGTTAAATTATGAACGTGGTTAGTATCGTAACTAGTTTTATTGGATCCATTGTGTACTCAAAATATTGGAACCAATCATTTTTAGATCATAAAATAATTACAATATCGATTTTTAGGTTCTTCTTTTTATGTTATTTTAAAAATAAATACACTATCAATTGGTACTATATTTTCTTAAAACAAATCCAGAAATGACTTTTTTGTGTTCTTTTTTAATGTCACATTAAACAACATTGTTCTTTTAAGTCTCTGTTTTTATGTTCTAATTTAAGTCCATCAAACTGATTTTTAATTATTTTTTTATTTCATAGTAAACAAGTGAGACTTATGAAACTGATTTTTTAAGTTTTTTTTTCAAGTTTTTTTTTATTTCATATCAAACTGTTTGTTATTTTTTAATGTCACGTTAAATAACATTATTTTTCAAGTGCATGTTTGTATGTTCTTTTGAGTTCAGTAAACTTATTTTTTGAGTTTTTCTATAAGACTTAAAAAACTGGGTTTTCAAGTTTTTTTTCCGTAGCAAACTATTTTTTTGATACACCTTCTTTTTCACCAAGTTTCATTCGATTTTGTTGTGGATCGGATATGTGTGAGTGAATGGAGAAAAAGATCGAAAAGAGGAAAAGTCAAGCAAAAATGAGAATAGAGTCTGGCTTTTTTGAAAAAAAATATAGATTTTTTTCAGAAGTAGTTCCTATGGTTTACCCTAAACAAGTAGTTTCAACAACAATTGACCATTAGGACTATTTTCTTAAGAACTTATTCTTTTTATTTTCTTTTTTAATGTCGTATGAAACAAATTGTTTTTCAAGTCTCTGTTTTTATGTTCTTTTGAGTCCAGCAAACTGATTTTCTAAAGTTTTTTTAGACTTTAAAAACTGATTCTTAACGTCGTTTTTTGTCCGTAACAAACTATTTTTTTACATTATTGATTGGGGTTGTTTTCCTAAAAACTGTTTTTTTATCATGTTATTCTAGAAGTGAATTAAACAACATTGGTTATCCTTTTTTATTTTTAATGTTAACAACATTGTTTTTTTTTTTTTTTTTTATGAGACTTAAAAATTTGATTTTTGTCCATAGCAAATTTTTCTTTCTTTTTTTTTTTTTCTTACGCTGTTGATTAGGACTCTTTTCTTAAAAAACTGTTTCTTTATCTTATTTTTTTCATGTTATTCTAGAAGCGAATTAAACAACACTGATTATCCTTTTTTTTCTTTTTTTCATGTTAACATAACTGTTTTTTTTATACTTAAAAACTTATTTTTATCCATAAAAAACGGTTTTTTCTTTTTTTTTTTTCATGTCAATCTTTTTTATCTTTTTTTTGTCATGTTATCCTTTGATAGTAAATAATACAAAAATATGATTTTTATATTGTTTTTTAAAAAATATTATTATTGTCAATCATCCAAACATAACAAGAAGTATAAAGTAATATTATTCATTTAAACATAAATAAGATTTATAAGACTATCATCCAACTATAAATTCATCCAAACAGCTATAAATACGAAATAAACATATATTACTATTTTCATCATACAAATAGCTATAATTAAGAATACATTAATAGTCGTCCAAATTACTATAGATTCATGTTAACGAACCTCACACAATGCATGAGTATGCTAATAGATCACCCTGACAAGAGCACACAAAAAGTAATGATTAGCAACAAATATAAGTAAGATAAAGAAAAAAAAGTGTAACCTAAACCCCGAAGAGAATTACATAAACCATAGTAATAACATATAGTTATCACCTTGGCAAGAGAAAGTTGGTAAATAGTATTTGATGTGGTTGATTCATAACAAGACCAACCCTAAAATAAATTACAATAAAGAACATTAGTATTATACGAAAGAAGTTATAACAGGGGGCACTAGTCAACACCCATGATAAAAAAAATGTTGGATAAAGAGGAAGAAGACATACCATTTACATTTATGAAGTAGATGGAGTGTGTTTGTCCTTATAGTTTGAGGCAAGTGAGACCATAATTATAAAGTGCAAAAAAATGAATGGAATAGGATCCAGCCTTAGAGTTATTCATTCATTGAAACTTGAACTTCAGATAATATCACGAATAATGGTAAATGAGAAGTCAACAATGTAGATAGAACAACCATAAATCAGAGACAAACAATAGTAAATTATTTGATTCAAGGAAGAAGAATTGAAAATTAAAGACAAACAATAGAGACGATAGAAACCCAAAGATGCAAAGAAGTTCATAGTATTTTGAAATAAAACACGGGATAAGAAAATATTGGAGACAAGAGAAATGACATACCAATTGCATTAAGCAAATAGATGGAATGGGTTTGGCCTAAAGTTGAAGTAAAGTGAGACACACATATATAAAGTTGTGTGATCTATTGACCCATGAAAATTTTTAAGTGAGATCCATATATAAATAAAAGTCAATGATTTTGACAAAAACCTACCTAATAGACAATAACTAACAACCATTGTCAATCAATATATAATAAATCATCCTAAAAAAGGTATATGACAATGATGAATACAATAAACAATACCTAACAACCACTGTCAATCAATATACAATCAAACTGTTGGGTTTTATGTTTTAAAACTCGTGGTTTGTAAACAATAAACTTATTTTATTCTTAATAAATATGTTATTGAGGTTTTATTCAATAAAATTATTATTGAATGTATGAATTGCTCATTTCGTTTTAGAAAGAACCTAAATCCACTAAACTAAATATGCATGACTATTATATGAATACTTGAATTTTATGTGGAAACATAAGAGTGGATCAAGTTCCGTAAATAGCCAAAACGGTCTATGGTATATGAAAAAGGTTAGGTGCCTTATTTTGGTAACACCATCAGATGCGGCCCACTCTGTAATTGTTATAATTTATTGTAGAGTGCTACAAACGAAGTGATCCTGATTCGTTCATTTATTGACATGAGGAGCAAGGGCATCCTATTCAATGAGTTCACATAAAATCGGACCAAGCAATAAGTCATTCTTACTTTATAACGTTGTTTACTATTTAAGAATGATTATTTCAAAGCGATGATCTAGGTTACTTGACCTTAATCCTAAGCTAACTATGAACTCCTATTTATTCAAGATTATCCTTAGATTTTCATGGGTGAGGGTTGGCTCAACAGCGCCGACTTAATAAGCCTCTCATTTCAAGGGTAAGATGGGTAGATAGTTGAGGACATAAGGTACAAGGCGGAATTTACTCCTACCCGTTTTTAGGAATATTAGAGAGGTTGTTCCCTTGAGCGTTGACTCCGGATCTTGAATAAGGGATCCCACCCTTTCATTGGCCCGAGAGGGACTCGGTTTAGTGATTAGATCACAAACCAATTGTTCATTAGAGGATCAGTGGGACTTAAAGAGCAAGATGTAATCTCGAGGGTAGAACAATTTTTGGCCCAACCGTTATTACGAACAACCTGTGAAGGGTTGACTTACTAATCGTGGTTATATCGAGTGAACATAATATATCTACAGTGAGAGGAGTGCAACTACTGGGCTTTAGTGGAGTGATCCGGTAATTAACGAATGGTGGTTAATTAGGTTAAGTTTAGCCGGTTAATCTTGGATCCTTGGAGCCCATGATCTCTAAGTCCATGAGATCCCTATCTTGGATCATTAGAGCCCATGATCTCTAGGTCCATGAGATCCCTACTAACTCATATCGGACTAAACCTTAGAACAGTCTGACGAACGAATTTGAAGTGTTCAAATTCAATTTTTAGAGCAAAGCGTAAATATATACTATATATTTAACTTAATATTTAATTATGAATTAAACATAAAGAGAGAGAAATGAGATATTTAAATAAGATTTAAATATCAAGATTATGAATAGGGATTCGTATTAAATGGGATTAATGTTGGAATTAATATTAAATTCAATTAATTAAATATTTAATATTAATTAAATATTTAATATTAATTAAATATTTAATATTAATTTAATTTTAAAATTAATTAGTAGAATTAATTTTGAAATTAAATGAAATTGGTCAAAATTGCATTAAAAGTCAAAATTGTTGACTAGATAAAAAATGCAATGAAAGTCAAAATGTTGACTTTTGACTTTAAAAGTCAAAAAGTCAAATTTGTTGATTTTGAACTTTGAGAGTCAAACTTTAACCTTTGACTAAGTTAGTAGAAAGATCCAACAATCGTGAGTGAGAAATACCAACATTTGCATTGCTAAGTGTTGTCTTCAATTGAAGACACTTGCCCTACTAATCACACTTTGAGTTGGTGGATTTTTTATTATCAAATTCTCATCAAACTCAAAGTTGCATGTTTTACATTAAATGGTCTTTAAAAGGAAGAGTTTAATGAATTTTAATCTTCTTGGCCAGGTGGGATTTTATGAGATTATTTGATAATCCCAACCCTTATTTTCTCTCAAATACTTAGCTTTTTCCTATCCAAATTAGCCACTCACCGGATCCCACCATCTTGTTCTAAGGCTGGAGAATAGTCAGAAAGACTCTCGGGGTGGTCTATGCACTGTTCGTGAGGAGATTGAAACTGATTTGGAGAAAACTTGAGACTACAAAGATTGTATTTCTTCTATCATTTTATTCTAATTTTACTTGCATGCTTATTCTTTGAAATTAATCTAATTAGAGTACTTTAGATCTGTTTTTCCTTCCGTTGCGGATGTGTTCATTCCATCACAACTAACCTAAAAACAGGGGATATGCTAATGATGAATACAGTAAATAGTACCTAACAACCACTGTCAATCAATATACAATAAACAATGGTCATACAGAGGTCAATAGTTACAAAATGGACAAGCAATGGACAAATAGAAATAGAAATGAACAAAACAATTGACAAACAGATACCAAATTTACGGAAATGGCCAACCAATGGACAAATAGAGGCCAAAAGTGACAAAAAATTGACAGGCAGTGACCAAAATGGACAAATATTTGACACTGCACAGAGAAAATCCATCATTCTTCATCAATATAATGAAAATAACCTAATCAAAATTACCTTAATTCATTAGATACACTATAAACAACATAGTGAAAATAACCTAATTAAAAAATTACTAAAATTCATTAAATTCATCAAATAACCTAATCAAAATTACCAAAATCCAACAAATACCCTATAGAATCAACCCAAAAATACCCAGCAGCCCAAAACGCATGTTTCTCCATTTTTTTATAATTTAGAAAATGGACAAATAATGAACAAATTGAGATGATAATAGAAAAACAATGAACATGAAATGAAATTTAGAGCATAATTTCCAAGCAAACCAATTTGGAGCAAAACAATAAACATGAAATGAAATAATGGACAATGTGGACAAAATAGAGCATAATTTACAAAATTTTGAACTAAAATTGAAAAAAATGGACCTCGTCATTGGCTAGGAAAAGGAAAAAGAAGATTACCTTCAACCTCCCTCCTATCAAGTTTCAAAACTCGTCCTTCACACCTACCACTCTCCAAACGATAACCTCCACCACCACCAAGCACAATCGTCCTCAACCAAATAAATTAGGGCATTTTTCGATGAGTAAGAAGATCGAATAAAGCAGAAAATGGAATTAAAGGTTTGGACCGACGAGAGAGAGATCGTTTCAATGGCAAAGGGAAGAGACACGAATCCAAATATGTAGATCTATAGATTTGTGAAGGATCCAAAGAAAAACATGCAAGAAGAGTACCACCATAAACGTAAATCTATAGATCTAGGAATGGCTAGATTTATAGATCTAAGGATCCAGATCTGGTTTCGACGGTATGGAATTGACGAAGATGAAGAAACGTGAAACTGGATCTAATGACGACACCGAAACCAGATCTGAAGATAGAGAAATAAAGAGAGAATGAAGAACATCATTCATTTCATTTGATCGGACAAGAAAGGTGACAGAAGAGACGAGGGATAAGAGAGGAGATGTTGTAAATTGTGAAACGACAGAAATCGTGGGATTGGAAACAACGTTCCCTAGGGTTAATTTTAAAGATAATATTGGAGCTCCAACTAAAAATAGTTAGAGCCCAAAACATGGAGTGGGCTATGGGCCTAAACAGGCTTTAAGTAATTATATTAACAACAATTTGGGACCGTTTGAATTCAGAAAAAAAATGTTTTTCAAGAACTCATTTTTATTTAAACACTTTTTATCAAAACAGTTTAAAATAAACTTCAAAAGCTATTTTAAGTGATTGTCAAACACTCCAATTTTTTCTAAAATGACTTATTTTTTAAATTAAATACTTGAAAATGTATTCCAAACACACCCTAATTCTAGTTAGCTAAGGATCTGAGATAATATTAGAGTGACAACGATAATTAACGGTAATTGACATGATATTTTTTTGCTGGAGGTTAAAAGTTCGATTCCACATCCTCAATTGTTGTACTAAAGGAAAAGGACATGAACAATATATAATAATAATAATAATAATAATAAATTAAATTCATTAGCCAAGGACCTATTTGATTGTCTAAGAGGAAAACAATGTTTTTTTTTTCTTCATAAAATCATTTTTGTTTAAACATTTTTTTTATAAAAACTATTTAGAATAAGAAAAACACCCATGTGTTTTGTCATTTTTTTTCAAAAGTGTTTTATATACAAGTTTGTTTGGTTTGTTATATAGTCAAAGTATTTCTATTGATGTCAAATTACTAGAAAAAACGATAAATAAATATCAGGGTAACTGTTTTTAATGGAAAAACTGCTTAAAATATTTTCAAATATAACAAAATATCATGGTCTACAAGTGACAAGACACCAATAAACATCTATCGGTGTCTATCACTAATAAACAGTAACATTTTTATTATATTTAATTTGTAAATGAGTTGACTCATTTTCCTATATTTAAAAGCAACCCTAAATATTATGAACTAATAATTTCATATTTGCATTTAAAAATGCTTTCAACGGTTGAGTTTTTTTCTTTAGTATTGTGATAAATCGACTTGGACACTAGTGTTAGTCATTGGCAATAATTGTCATAGTTGGTTAACAGGGTAGGTCGCTAATTTGGTTATCGAAGGTAGTTGCCAAAGTTAGTTGTTGGAGGTGATGGTCAAAGTTGAACGCCAAAGGTGACTAACAGAGGGAAATGGTAGCCCAACGACAACCATGGTAGAAATGAAGTACAAGATTAGTGATGGTATTTTGATAATTTTATGTATTATACAAACTAGAGATTGAGATTAACCACTAAAAACCCTTTTTCCTAAAAGTTATAAATATTCTAAAAGAAGTTAATTTCCCTTTTTTCTAAAAGTTGATTTCAAATATATCTCTCAAACTAATAATTTTTTTTTTTCAAAATTAAACACTTCAAAAATTAAATCAAACATACTTTGAGCATATTAATTAATTTTTAATATTTAGATATTATTATATCAATACCAACATAGTTAAACTCAAGTTGAAATATGTATATAATCCGACCAGAAGATTAAAGGCTCAAACATCTAATTCTAATTTAGTCCCTAATGCTTTTATTATTTCAAATTTTAATCTTTCAATGGTCGAGTTTTCGTCCGCACGTCCCCCTGCTCTAGACATGACTTGTAGCCTAAGTATGACACTTTAATTGGCTATTAGAATTAAGGAAATTTGACTTTTACAAAAGGATTATATTTTCATTTTTTTTAAAAAAAAAATAAAGAAAACTATTTACATAAAATAGCAAAATTTAGTCTTTTTTTTTATATATAAACTGATAGAGACTGATAAAAGTCTATCATCGGTGATAGAAATTGATAGAAGTCTATCATTGATATTGTATGATAGACGCTGATAGAGGCCTATCAATATTTTTTTGTTATTTCTGTAAATAGTTTGATATTTTTTCTATGTATGAAATTTTTTCTTTATAAAATGTTAATGTTATTTGATTTAAATTGAAATTAAATCCTCAAATTTTGATTGATATGTCTATCATTATTCAAATAAAATTATTCTTGTTTGAAAATATTATCAACTAGGGGTATTCATGTTTAGATTGTAAATTTTTTCAATCCAAATAACCCTTGTTAAAAAATGAACCCAACCCAACAATGAAATATTTGGGTTGGATTTGTTCGAGTTAATGGATTTGTTAGGGTTAATCGGGTCATTTATTTAAAATTTTGTTCTAAAAAGAAGCAAAACATAGTAAATATGTAAAAATATAATTTAATTATTTTCATATATTGAATAAGATTAACCACTCAATTTCAATTTATATAGTGAAAATTTTCTTTCTAAAGTGCAAAAAAATTAATTTTGAGAGTTGTTGAAGTATCATTATTAAAAAAAAATATTGGAATTAAATAAATTTAAAATCAATATATGTATAAATAATTGTGTTATAAGTGCTAAAAAAATATAAATTTAAAATAAATATATGTATAAATAATTTTGATTATATTAGTGAACCCATGAACCAACCCAACCTATAAAAGTTTCATTTCTTTGAACTCAAATAAACCCAAATAAATTAATAATCCAACCCAAATAAATTGATAATTCATTTACTTAATTAATACAATTGATATATATATATATATATATATATATATATATATATATATATATTTGGTTTTAAATGAATCCACATACACATTTTAAAAGTATAAATTGATTTTTTTCTCCTCTTATTTCCTTAACTCTTAGAATTTTCAATTAATTATTTAGGTCTGTTTGATAACTATTTCATTTTTGGTTTTTGGTTTTTGAAAATCAAACTTATTTCCTCCCTATTTCTTACCATGATTTGTATATTTCTTCAACACAATGGTTGAATTCTTGACTAATTTCCAAAAACAAAAACAAGTTTTTAAAAGTTATTTTTTTAGTTTTCAAAATTTGACTTAGTTTTTTAAACCATTGGTAAAAAAAAAGATAATAAATGAATAAATTTAGAGGGAAAAGTAGTGTCTATAAACTTAATTTTCAAAAACAAAAAACAAATAATCAAATAATTATCAAACAAAATCTTAAGTTTTTTAAAATTTGATTTCAATATGTTAAAGTAATGGTATTTGAATTTTCTATCATTTGCATTCTTTCAAATTTTCATTCAATGGTCAAGTTCTACGCACTCGTGCGCACACACTCGCTTAATAAAGTTTCGATTTTTATTTGTTCCACAAAATAATGCTTGACGGGTCTTAAGGTACACATGCTCCTTAAAGTCTTAGTAATAATGTTTGTTAGGATCTCGAGGAATTTGTTCCACACAATGATGTTTGCTGGGTCTTGAGGCGCTACACGAGTAACATCAATATTGAAACAGAGGACATCTTGTTTAATTTATAAATTGTAATGGTAGTTTCCCTATTTATGTGATATTCACATAGCATAACACCCAAAAAAGAAAATCATTGATTCAGACAGAGTACTTAAATGCTAACTTGATGCATTGATTGATTGGACAATTAATATGGCCATGAGAGTGTCAACCTTACCTTAAAAGCCAATCACAATATCCCAACCCCACCTCCAAAAGGAAAAAAAATTAATGGAATTATAGATCATTGGTATATGGAGGGAAGACAACAAATATACGGGAAATGCGATCAAGGTCCTATATTAACTAGATAAAGAGAATATCATGTTTATATAAGTTATGACAGCTATCTCCATTGATATGAAACTTTTTGGGTGAAACTAAAAACAAATCAATGAGAGTGTATGTCTAGAATGGACAAAATCATACCATTGTAGAGATGTTTGGAGTGTTGTTATCCTTATTGCTGAGAGTTGCCCCAATCAATTGTTGGGGTGTATGCCCTAAAGCCTCGTAGTTTTATGTTAGTTGAATTAATTGTTGATTAATCTTATATTACTTGTACAATAATCCATTAAACCTAAGATCCAAGGTTATCTGATATAACTTAAACATGTATGTTGAGACATATAAGTGGATCATGTTTAAGTAATAACCTAAATGGTCTGTAGTATATGAATAAGATTGGGTATCTTATCCTAGTAATACTACCGATACGACCCGCTTTGTAGTTGTTGTAATTATTGTAAAGTACTACAAATGATCCGATCTTGATCATTCTTGTGGAGGCATGTGAACGAAGGTATCTTATACAAAAGAATTTATATAAAGATCATACCACAAAATGTTAAGTCTCTTTGTAGAAGAGATTTACATTTCACCAGGATGACTATAGGTAACTTGACCTTAATGTTGAGTGCGTTGTGAACTTTTACCTATAAAGGCGATCATTTGATTTGTATAGGTGAGAGTGGCCAGATTCGTCGACTCAATAAGTCTACCATTTTGGAGATTCATCTGATTGGGAAGCTGGAAACACAGCTACACAAGAAGAAATTCACTCTTTCTCTATAGTTAGGATAAGAAGATAAATTACTTCCTTAAATGTTGATTTTGGGGCTTGAACAATGAGACGCCTCACCCTCTCCTGACCCGAGAGGGGTTCGTTCATAGTTGGACTATGATTAATTTTTCATTAGAGGGAATAATGGTACTCAAGAAGTTAGATGTAACTACAGGGATAAAACAGTAATTTGATCCAGCTATACTTACAAGCAATTTGTGAAGAGTCAACACACTGTTGATTAGTTATATCCAATGGACACATAAATATATCTATAGTGCGAAAAGTTTAGTTGTCGGTCTTAGTAGAGTGATTGACAGTTAATGAATGTTGATTAATTTGATTAAAAGAGTTTAATCAATTAATCTCGTATCATTGAAATTTTAATCTATAGGTGCATAGCGTCTCCTCGTTAGCTTAATAAAGATTGATGAGAATCAAATTAATTTTGATGTGATTTGAAATATTCAAATTAATTAAATGGAATTAATTGTATAAGATACAGTTAAATTATATATATTGATACATTATATAATATAATGTATGTCAATACATTTTTTAATGAGAGAAATAAATATTTGAATATGATTCAAATATTGATTATATGAATATGATTCATATAAAAACTATATGTTGAAATTTAATGTGAATATGATTCATATTAAATTTATATAATTTTATGAGAGAAATAAATACTTGAATATGACTCAAATATTAATTATATGAATATGATTCATATAAAAACTATATGTTATAATTTAATGTGAATATGTGATAACTGACAGAAATGCCAGTTATTATAAGCCTTTTATTTAGAATCATGAGGGCTAATAAGTAGAAAATACGGTGATAATACTTAGAATTTGTGAAAAATTGAGTTTTGCGTCAATTAACACCTAAATTCTCACTGACCCTAATATTATGCGTTATCCATGCCAAGGTGTCTATTTCTGTAGCTATTGTAGGAATCAAACGCATACGTTTGAAATAAGCTATCGCAGATAAATGCATGCGCTGAAGCCAGGCGATCGCAAAGACAAACGCATGAGCTAAGCAATCACAGACGGTAATCACATGCGTCCAATGCATGGAAGTTGCGGTAATCACATGCGTCTAACGCATGGGAATTGCGGTGACCAAATGGAGACTGCGGGCACAGAGTGATAGCCATAATAAAAGATCGCAAGATGGGTAGAACGCGTTGCTTCAGCTAAATTAAGCTCAGACGCATAACTTGGGAGTATCAACAAGATAAGGCGATGTGACAATGCTCATACCGCGAAAAAAGTAGCAGTGAGCCATACCGTCATCATTATAGTTGTCAACGTCAAACTCTATAAATAGCCCTTGGGACCTTCATTTTAAGACATTCGAATTTATGCCACAAGGTAGAGGTTTGTGATCACAGGTGAGAGCTTAAAAGAGATTTTCAGTGAGAATTCTTCATTTCCACAACCCAGACTGAGTGATGATCGGAGCATTCGCCGGAGGTAGAGCTTGAGAGAGACATCTCCACTATTCAACCATGGCACCACCAGCAGCCTTGACACAAAGTCTTTCCTTTCTCTTTTAATCTCTATGTTGTATTACATTTTAGCTTAAGTTATTAAGATAATTTGTGATCAATGCAAATCTTAACTCCTTCATTGTCGTCTTCTTCATCATCTTCGTTTCTATCATAGTTTATCTTCAGCATTTATTTATCAAAGACAATCGCATGTTTAATCGTGTAACCTAGAGATAGGACGCATGAAGCAACCCACCGAAAGGTGTGCGTTATGCGAGTATAGTGAGTTAATCCTCTTTGCTTGGTGAAAGGCTGTAACAATGCCCGTCTTTGGGATGTTGCATTGCTTGTCTATAAGTTAAATAGCCGCGTCTAACTTCCTAAGAAGGTAAGAGATGGAACACACTAAAGAAAAGTTCGTATTGTTCCTAGAGATAGGCACAATCTTATGCTCGACGCAACCATGCACTATAGAGATATATCATGCGGCTGACCACCGAAAGGTGTGCAACGCGTTAGTGCAATGAGCTGGGATTACTCGGGCGATTTAAGATGCTAAACATTACTATGCGTTAATGGTTGTTGTGTCTCTACTTATTCTCATTACAAGTCTTCTATTAATCAATCTGTTTAGTTAGAAGTAGGAATAGTCTGTACATCCATTAAACTTCTTTTTATTTTTCTTTTCATCGCCTCAAACGCATTGCTTCACAAGAATTATTGAGTGACAAGTCCCTGTGTTTGACCTCGGATTACTCGAGAAACTTGCGTTTGCGTTATACTTGGCGCGAGCGTAAGAAAACTTGTGATAGGAATGCGTGGTCATTGCATATTAGTTTAACGCATCTTCATTCCGACGCATGACCTCAGACATATGGGTGCAAACGCATCAGCCATGTCAAACGCATGAATTCATGTACAACCCCATCCGTCATTAATAAATAAATAAAGCAATCTGTTCCTAAATAATCAACAATATTATTCATACTAAATTTATATATAGATTTATGAGAGAAATAAATATTTAACTATATTCAAATATTAATTATATGAATATGATTTATATAGAAACGATATGTTAAAATTAATATGAATATGATTCATATTAAATTTGTATATTTTATTGAGAGGTGTTATGATTTGAATATGATTCAATTATCATTTATATGAATGTATTCATATAAAAACTATAGGTTAAAATTAACATAATTTATATTCATATTAATATCTTAGGTTATTTGAGAGAATAATAAACTATAGTTTATGTTATATGTGATATAATATTAACTATGGGTTATATGTTATACGTGATATAACATATAGTTTAAATATATATTAAATGGTTAATATATATATATATATATATATATATATATATATATTAAATTCAAAATTTTGAATTTGAATTTATTAAAAATAAAGAGGAAGGAGTTATAATTCTTTCACCCTTTAATCTCTCCCTCTCTCACGTAACAATTGTGAATTGTGTCTCTCTTTGGTTCTCCTTCTTTTTGTGAATTTTTACAGAGAAGAAAAAAAACTCTCAATTCTCTTCTTCTTCCCTCACACCAAGATTGAGTGCAAGCCCACAGCTCTACACGATTCTCATCCCTGAGAATAACGGGGAAGACCCCTTGGTGGTGTCCATTCCTGTTCGTTGAGTTCGTGGATGTCGAGTTTGTGAGATCGGGAGAAGACAATTTAAATTGCAATGCTATCATCAATGTGTTGCAATGCTCTGGATGGTCAATATCATCAAGAATCCTCCAAATTATGGGTTCAAGTCTCCATAGTGATTTCTTTGTAGTTTTTTTAATTATTAATTGTATTTTCATTAATTAAATTAATATAAGTATTATTTTAATTTAATTAATGTTTAGGATGCCAATTTCGGTCCAATAATGTTGTTTTATGAAATAAGATTTTAGTTATTTATATGTCATATTGCATGTCATATAGTATAAATCACACAGGATAAACATAAAATCATGCATCATTTTTATATAAAAATTATATTATATAGTTGCATGATTATAAACATGCTCATGCATCATATTTAATATAAAAGTTGTATTATATGATTGAGTATATTGTAACATGTCCATGCATCATACTTTATTATAAATGTTATATTTGTATGATATATAACATAAGTTTTATATTATGTGATGGGTGTGTTATTTATTTTCATTATTTGATAATATAAATGTTATGTTATATAGTGAAAATGAAAATGCATGAAGCATGACATTACCTTAGAAATATAATTATTATATTTTTGTGTATGTCATTAGATGCATGACTTGGATTTTAATTGTTTCATTAAACTTTATAATAGTTATAAGTTAAATGAAATTAGAATTAAAATCTATAATCAAGAGTGGCATGCAAACGTATATTAAAATTAATTTCACCTAGACCTATGTTAATATTTATTTCTAATATTAGAAATAAGATTAATCTTTTAATTCCCTCTTAATAGGATTAAATTGGAGTAAATGAAAGATTAAATTTATGGCATAATTGTCTATAAGGGACCTTTGTCTAAGGAAGCTTTTGTCTAAGACTGGGGTAATTAAGCTGATGGAAACTAAACACCCCTATTTGGGAACCGATCTAGAAGGTGAATTAGACAATAATATTATAAATATGCAATGAATGATTTAGGGTTATTAAAGTATTTAATAAACAAGAATAAACATTGTTAAACTATCCAATATGATTGTTGTTTTAGGCCAAGTTAACATTCACTTAGATAAATTTATTAGGAAAATGATGTATATGATACTTCAATTTCTTTTTCGTGTTTCTCCCTAAATAGTTCTCACCGTGAGATATATGCTCGGCCTTGAGACACCTTTGCTTGTATCCCCCTACGGATGATTTTTGTATAGGTTAATACCAAGGTGAATGGAGAGAGTGTTTATAGTAAGTGAGAGAGAGAAGTGTGCCAACACATCCCACAGTCTCCTTCATTAGTTTTCAGTAAACTTTCATGTTCGGTCTCGAGACACCTTTGTTTGTGTCCCCCTACGGATGGTGTTTGCATGAAATTTTACCCAAGCTCCATAAAGAGATAGGATTGCTTTAGGCTTTGCCCCAATCGGTTTTTCATTACGATTGGTTTATTAGGGCAGAACTCTAGAATCTAAAATGAAGGGTTACACTTACAAGAAATTGTTAAGTAAGTTCATGGTTACTTGAACAAAATATGGTAACTAGATGTTATAAGAATAAAGTTATTCTGGTGTAACATTTGGTTGAAAATATCTCAATCTAGTGAAGGAATGACTGACTTGAAGGGAACCAGTGAAGGTTTTGCAGTGGGAGTGAGGATCGTTCCCAATTTTGGTTTTCATAAAATTTCAAATTACAGAACGAGACAAAAAGATTGTGCATTTAAACGATAATACAACATGTTAATTACATAAATTATGGAAGAAAATGACTTACCCTTGAAGAACAACTTCTTCACTAATTCCCTCGATCTGAATAACGAAGGCACCACAACAAAAAGGAACCTCATGTATTCTCCTTAAGGAATGATAATTCTTAGAAGATGTGGGCTCTACTACTTTTTGGAAGAGGGAAAGGGACTGAGAGGGGAAGAAGAACTTTTTTCTTCTCTACGTTATTCTTTTTGAAAAGCCAAAGAGAAAAAACACTCTCTGGAAACACAGAGGAAAAAGATAAATGTATCTCTCATGTACTCTCCCTGCATGTTTGGTTGAGAGATAATTAAGGAGAAGGAGTTGTAATTCCCTCCCTTTTATTAAATTAAAATTTAATTTAATTTAATTATATATATATATATATACACACACACACAATATATGTTATATCAAATATAATACATAATATATAGTTTTTATATTACATCAAATACAATATAACCTACAGTTTTATTTTCTCTCAACAATGCATAACATTTAATATAAATCTTATTTATACTAAATTCAATTATATGAATCTCATTCATATAACTAATATCTGAATCATATTCAAATATTTAATTCCTCTCAAAATAAATTTTATATTATAATGTATCAAATACATTATATTAATTATATCACATATAATTAATACCCTAAATTAATTTGAACAATTCAAATTAATCCAAAATTAATTCTCAATTTAATCCAAGCTACAAATGGGACATTATGAACCTGTAGATTGAAGCTCTAATGACATTTGGATAATTAATTAAACTATTTAATTAAATTACCCAACATCGATTAACTGCCGACCATTCCTTATTTTCTCTTGACAATACATGACATTTAATCTAAATTATATTTATACTAAATTCAGTTATATGAATATCATCCATATAACTAATATTTGAATCATATTCAAATATTTAATTCCTCCCAAAATAGAATTTATATTATAATGTATCAAATACATTATATTAATTATATCACATATAATTAATTTAATTAATGATATCATAAATAATTAATTTCCTAAATTAATTTATACAATTCAAATTAATCCAAAATTTATTCCCAATTTAATCCCTTTTGAACTACAGAGGGGGCATTATGGACTTGTAAATCGAAGCTCCAATGACAATTTGGATAATTAATTAAACTATTTAATTAAATTATTCAACATCCATTAACTGTCGGTCATTCCACTAAAGACCGATAGTTGCACTCTTTGCACGACAAATATATTTCTGTGTCCATTGGATATAACCAATGAATAGTGCGATGACCCTTCACAAATTGTTCGTAAGTACAGATAAGCCAAAATTACCGCTTTGCCTTTGTAGTTACATCTACCTCCTTAAGTACCACTGATTCATCTAATGAATAATAAGTCATAGTCCAACTATGACCAAGTCCCTCTCGGGCCAAGAGAGGGTGTGACCATATTGTTCAAGCCCCAGAATTAGACCTTAAGAGAGCAATTTATCCACTTGCCTCAACAGTAAGGAAAAAGTGAAATCCATCTTGTGTAGTTGTGTTCCCAACTCCCCAATTAGACGAATCCCCAAAATGGTAGGTATATTGAGTTGGCCAACTGGCCACTCTCACCCATATAAATCAAAAGACCGCCTTCATGAGCAGGAGTTCATAACTTACTTAGGATTCAGGTCATGTCACCTATGGTCATCTCGATGCAAGTCTCTATACTATTAACGACATTATATAATGAGACGAGTCATTTCGTGGTTCGGTCTTATACAAATTCTTTGTATAGGATACGTCCGCTCACAATTCTTTATATGAATGGTCGGGATCAGATCATTTGTAGTACTTTACAACACTTGTAACATCTACAAAGCATATCATATTTGTAGTGTCACTAGGATAAGGTACCCAGCCTTATCCATATACTATAGATCGTTTAGATTATTATTTAAACAAGATTCACCTATATGTCTCTACATAATTGTTTAAATTACATAAAATAACCTAAGATCCTAGTTTATTGGATTGGGTGTATGCTCATAAAATAACAATTATTTTATTAATAACAATTTGTTTATACAATATTCACAAACTATGGAATACAATAGAGATTTAGGACACCAATCCCAACATGACTGTCATATACTGGCTTTTTATTTTGATTTATTAAAGTATCATAGCAATAGAAATTTTGCATTTATATGAATGAGATTTATATTCAAATTCATGGGTTCATCTTTAAATTTCTTTGCTCATCTTTAAATTTCTTTGCTGAATTAGAATGGATAATAGATTACATATAGTCAATTAGCATATTTTATATTATTCAAAGTTATGTCTATTTCTCTAAAAGTTTTAATTAACGATGTAAGTCAAAGATTTTGATGAATATATTACATTGAAATTTTCATCAACACATAAGAATAGTGTAATTTTGTCTTTTAATTTGGGAAATGTTCTCAAAAAAATTGTTGTCATTTTATGAAGTGTTCATGAATAAACTTTGCAGCGATAGCTTATTGTAATTATCTACATAATATATGATTTGTCTAAATAAAAACATGACAAACATATTGTATGTTGCAGTCATGGGAAGCTAAATGATCTACAAAATTAAGTATCATCGGGGTTTCAAGAAAATTATAATGACTAGAGCTAATGAGAAAAAAGTTTCCTAATTAGCTTAGGATTTCGGTTGTTGAGGGATTTTGGAAAGTCTCAAAAAGAAGAAAAATGAGAATAAGTAAAATTAATTTACTAAGTTCACGGTGAAGAATACAAATTCATGCCTTGATAACTGAATAATGATTCACTCTAGAATTTTTCTTCATTACAATTAGATTGTAAATTTTGGCGAATACTTATTTAAGTGGAGTAGTTCTACTAATTGGCAATAGGATGCTCATCTCAAGTAAAGTAGTGGGAAGCATCAAAATGTTATTTAATTTTGCTGAATATAATGCTTTTATCACCATAAGATAAATTCCATTTCTCCAAGCTTTATTACTAAATATTTCATAGTGTATGAATAGTTAGTGATAAGACATGTCTTTCAAAAGTCGCTTTTTGAAAACATGTTCAACTTTAATTAAATGCATTTTTTGTGCATTAAAACATAATAATGTTTATTTATGCTGAGTATGTTGCTTTTATCAACATGAGAGACATTTAACTTCTCCAAGAAAAATTACTAAAATATTTTATAACATATTAATAGTTTTAGTAATTAGACATGTTTTCAAAAGCTATTCTGAAAATATGTTCAACATTAAATATACACATTTTTTGTGTGTTAAAGATTAACACATCTGCCAACAAGAGATAGCTCAACTGGCATAATGTTCATACTATCAACCTTGTGATTTGATGTTCGATTCCCCCACCCCACACTTTAATTACAATACCTCTTCAAAAAAAAAAAAAAAAGGTTAACACATCTACTACTCATCTGTGAGAGTGTAAGGATTAATGAATCCGAAAATAAAGAAAAATTCTATTCTCCCGAGGATACATGACTTTGGTTTTTAAAAATGACAATTACGGGTAATCCTCTAAAAGTTATAGTTAAAATATTATTACCTGTCAAAAGTCTTACTTCTCATGCATGTGTGTCAATTAATCTTATTAGATAAGGTTATCTAGCTAATGTGAGACTTTCTTTCTTTGACCCAAGTGGTCTTTTGTTAGAAAGCATAAGTCTAATTTCATAGATAATCCATTAATGTGATTGATGAGTATTTATGAATAAATGTATCCTGTTCTAATGTAAATCAGGTCTTATTTTCTTTGAAATGTTCAAAAGCAACTAGATTAAAGTTTAAATCACGTAGGCAAACGTATTGTGACATTATATGATCTGATCATAATTAGTACCAGTTATTTGATGTACTAAGCCTAATTATCAAAGATGAGATGAGATCTCGACTTGAAGCATTCAGTACAATTTGGATGAAATTATGTTGTAGTAGGAGAAAGATGGTCTTGTTCGACTTAGTACATTTTATGTTCTTTGTTGATTGAGTCCCAATGTTCTTAAATTACACTGATGTCTGATTCCTAAGGTAATGCTATATAGATCGCATTTTTTTAACATTATTTCTACCAAAATATTTGCGAGACATTGTTTGATCATGGAAATTTTATAAAACTTGTTTATGACATTTCAGGTTTGGGTAAGTTGAGACACTTGTGTCAAAACAAACCTTTACTGAAACAAATGTTCAAAAGATACCTAAGTATTCCTTTGGACATTTCAAAGTAAAATGATGTGTTTGTGTGACAATTATTGGTTCATTTGGAAAGTTGAAGGGTGCAGGCTATGTTGATGAATTTATTTCAAGTACGACTACGTAATAGTTAACAAGTGTTGTTGACCATTTATTTCATTTGAACGTCAATTTTTAACTGTCAAACAGATAAGGTTTCATGATAGTGGGAGAGTTATGAGATAACTTGACATTTACGATAAGGCTTACTTGAAGTCTTTATTGTTATATAAGACAAAAAAATGACAACTTATGAATTTTTCAATAGTGGGAGAGCACTTATATATATTAAATTCAAAATTTTAAATTTGAATTTATTAAAAATAAAGGGGAGGGAGTTATAACTCCCTCACCCCTTAATCTCTCCATCTCTCATGTAACAAATGAAGAGAGAGAAAGTTTTCTCTCTCTATGTCTCTCTCTGTTTCTCCTTCTCTCTGAATTTTTACAGAGAAGAAAAAATTCTCAATTCTCTTCTCCTTCCCTCACACCAAGACTGAGTGCAAGGCCACACATCTGCACGATTCTCGTCCCTGAGAATAACGGGGAAGACCCCTTGGTGGTGTCCATTTCTGTTCATTGAGTTCGTGGATGTCGAGTTTGTGAGATCGGGAGAAGACAATTTAAATTGAAGAGGAACGTGAAGAATTGGTCTTCAAAGATGAGTGTTTCTTAATCTCTTTCTCTTTATTTGCATTATAGAAAGCATGCGTAGGTTTATGTATTTCCATGGTTTCCATCCCTCTGAATTTTGTGCATTCTGTAAAACGAACTTTAGATATTGATGCGTTCAATTGCTTTCGTTGCGAGGAATTCCAATCCCTTCAATTGGTAAATTGACATCTTAAATATTAATTAAATTAATATAATATTTATATTAATTTAATTAATGAAAATAATTAAATTAGGATTAGGCCCACATGAGGGCCTAATCCCTAAGAGGATAGATGTCTACATAAGAGTGTAAGAAGAAGGATCTCTATATACTAACTTAAGCACATCCAACACTTATTAAGGTAGTATCAGAATAATGTCCTTGACTTAGTCATGTTAGTAGAAAAGAAGTTGGAATAGATAGATGATGCTTCGATGGTACTTTATTTGATAGGAGGATTATTAAGAATGCGATCAAAGTCCCTCATTGACGTAGGTAGATAAAGGAAAGATCATAGATATATAAGTTAGGAAAATATTTCCTTTGGTATGACTTGATCTAAGAATAACAATTCTCCAAATTCTCTAGAATAGTTTGATATTGTCCATTTTGAGCATAAACTTTTGTGATTTGACTTTTGGTTCTCCAAAAGACCTCGTACCACTGGAGATAGTTGTTCTTATCTTTTATACACATGATCTAATTGTTCTCACTTATATACCCACGATCTCTCCTTTATTTAGCCAATATGGGACTTTAGTCGTATTCCCAACAATCCTCTCCTTGAAAGAAAAAAATCTTTAAGCTAGCCTCAAATAATCATCTAAATGAGTTGATGAAATCCTATACTCAATATAAGCAAGTATGAATAAACTATTATAGATTCATAGTTGAACTCTTATGCACTGTAAGACAAGTTATGTCCATGGATATGATCAATATAAGCAAGTCAATCCTTCATGAGTTATCCATAATTTCAGTTGGTTCGAATATCCATTTTACCCCTACCCACTAATAATCATCATCTCTTTAATTAAATTAATCTTCATTCATTAACTACAGGGCAAACTATTATAGACCCATAGTTGAACTCTTATGCACTGTAAGACAAGTTATGTCCATGGATATGATCCATATAAGCAAGTCGATCCTTCATGAGTTGTCCATAATTACAGCTGGGTCAAATGTTCACTTTGCTCCTATAATTACATATTTTCCTTAAGTATCACTAATTCCTCTAATGAACAATTTTTTTTATAGTCCAACCATAAACTAAGTCTCTCCTGGCCAATGAGAGGGTAAAGCCCCTTGTTCAAGACCCAAATTAGCACTTAAGGGAACTACTCATCTACTTACCCTATGCGGGAAGGAGCGAATTCCATCTTGTGGAGTTATGTTCCCAACTCCTCATTTAGTCATAAATTGTAGGCTTATTGAGTTGGCAACTTAGGCCACTCTCACCCATGTAAATTAAAGGATTGACCTCACAGACAGGAGTTCATAAATCACTCAGGATTGAGTCACAATATCATCCTATAAAATATTAATCTCATCAATTAACAGATTTACAAAGAGAGATTAAATATTTCGCAGTCCAGATTTATACAGACTAGGTATAGGATACCCCCACTCACATGTCTCCACATGAATGGTTTGGATTAAACCATTTGTAAATATTACAAAGTGGTTTGTATCCATTGTGTCATTAGGATAAGACACTAACCTTATCCATATACTATAGATCTTTAGGTTATTTCTTAAGCATGCTCCACCTATATGTCAACTACATATATATTCAAGACTTCATGCAATAAACTTGGATTTTTTCGGTTAATAGATAAATTAATATTGCATAATTAATAATTAAATTAATCAACTAATAAATTACGAGGCTTTAGGGCACAAATTCCAACATATGCCTTTAATAACACTTGACATGGACAACAACACTCCAAGTATCTCCACCATGGTATGATATTGTCCATTTTGGATATAAACACTCTAGGTTTTGCTTTTAAAAGTCTCACACCATTCAAAATAGTTTTACTAACTTATATAGCCACAATCTTTCCCTTATCTAACTAGTTAATAATGGAGATCTTTATGCCTTGATTACAAAAATTGACTCACGCATTGAGAGTTATCTTCTGCAGAGATGTGCACTAAGTCATGTGTTGAAGAACTCTATATATCCTTCGAGATATAGAACCTCATATGTTTGAAGAATTAGCAACTTGTGCACACAATATAAATGTGAGGATTATTATTAAATAATGTATATTTTCTAGTCCTCAACATAAATATATAAAACAATGGGCAAATATCAATTTATACCCCTTGAATTAACAACTCATGCACTAGGGTTGGCAACAGGGTCGGGGCGGGACGGGGCGGGGGGGGGGGGGGGGGGGATTCCCCATCCCCATCAGAGGAAACGGGTCCCCATGGGGACCCGTCCCTGGTTCTTTTTTTTTTTTGTAATATATATAATTATATAAATATTTTTAAACTTAATATATATTTATAAGGTGTATATATAATTATATATTATATATATTTATTTGTAAAATTAATATATATATATATATATACATATTTAAAAAATAAAAAATTAAACGGGGTCGGGTTGGGGATGGGGACGGGGTAGGGATACCCTCCCCATCCTGCCTCACCCCCGACCGAGAACCCAATTATAATCTCCGATTTGACCGTCATCCCCAATAAAACTGGGGATTCGGGGCGGGGACTCGACCCCTAGGGATTTTTGCCAACCTTATCGTGCACACGATATGAATGTGAGGATTATTATTACGACAATGTATATTTTCTAGTCCTCAACATAAATGTATGAAATAATGACCAATATCAATTTATACCTCTAAACTTTTGGGTTGTATTAATTTAAACCCTAAACTAATAATTGTATCAATTTAAACCCTGAACCTTGAGGGTTGTATCAATTTATAACCCAAACTAATAATTGTACTAATTAAAACCTTTAACTTTCAAAAATATATCATTTTAGACCTTAAACTTTCATAAGTATATCAATTTAAACCCTAAACTTTTATAAGTATATCCAAATAAAACATAATGGAGGGTTTAAATTGATACACTTATTAAAGTTCAAGGTTTAAACTGATATATTTATGAAATTTCACGATTTAAATTGATATAATTATAGTTTGGGGTACAAAATTGACATACTTATGAATGTTCAAAGTTTAAATTGATTCAATTATTAGTGTAGGGTTCAAATTAATACAAACACTAAACTTCAAAGGTATAAATTCATTGATACAAACACTAAACTTCAAAGGTATAAATTGATATTTACCTTAAACTAATTAATGAATACATTTAGACGACTTCAAAAGAATATTTATGCATGCAAGATGATCGAGAATCTATAAGGAAGTGAGAATCGTTGCATAACTTTGAATGAAAGTGTTGTGTTCAATGCGGTTAACATGAACTATGCTAGAATGACTATGCGTTGAATTTACTATGCGTCCAGTTGTAGTTAATCATACACTGATCACAAGTTTTCTTATAGATTTCCTAGTAAAACTAACCTACAAGTTTCTCGGTGTGAGCCGAGGTTGAACTTAGGGATTTGTAACTATGAATGTTTCAAGAATAACATGTATGCGACAAGGACTAAAATAATTGTAGTAGAGTAAAAAATCACGCGATTAAAGAAACCATGTGATTAAATTATCTAAACAGGCAAAGAAATCTTCGAGTTGAATTCTGGGAAACTTATATAGATAGCAACTTTAACGTGTGTAAGGAAATGTATGGAGAAGCAGGGTTGGGGGGAAGTCATTACCACATCCTTAAGTTTAGTTCCGAGATTAATCACAGCTCGCACATTCGTTCATCGCACACCTCTCAATGTCACATTTGTCATATCTTTATGACGCATGAATGATGATGCATTGAGCATAAGGTTAATTCTATCTCTAGAAACACTTATTATTTTGCTTATTGAGATCCACAACTACTTATCATCTTGGGAAGTTGGTTATAGCTACTTGACTCAATGAGTAATCATAGACAAGTATTTGAATATTCACACATTAAGCAAACAGGAGCATTAAACTCCCCCCTTACCCCCATTGAGATTAGCTACTCATGATGAATAAAAAAGTGACAGTAAAGAGAGAGGAGATAATGGAAGTAGACATGATAATATATAAATAAAAATAGACTTGTTTATTACAAAGTGAATAATCTCTTAGTCTCAAATGTAATACAACAGTAAAAGACAAGAAGATAGTAAAGGGAAGGGAAGTTTAAAGCAATGTCTTGCTTCCAACAGGTGTAATGTCGAGGCTGCTGGTGACAGAATGATAGTGTGGAGTGGATAAGGCCCTCTCAAGCTCTTGCTCTGGTGAAGTTTTGATGACAAGTCGGGGTGGAGTTTGGAAGTGGAAATTCTAAAAAAATCCTCTAGTTCACTCTTTTCTTATGGTGCAAGAATCGTGTCTGGGGCTGTTTTCAGGTAAAATCTCGACTCTCAAATCTTTGGAATTTTTTTTCTTCATGGGTGTCAAGGTTTTATTTACAGAGTCATGTGCTAACAATAGTTGGGAATCCCGCTCTGATCAATCGTCATCTTTGATGTGGAAGGTGAGAATGTTACCATTGCTATCATGGTCAACATTATGAAGTTTATGACAGAAGATCTGCTGGCACTGCGTCAGAGATCCCAAGGAATGCGACCAACTATTCGTTCATCAGGTGGAAGCTCGATGCATGTGGACAGATCCTGCGATAAACTGCAAAATATACACCTTGGCATAATTTAACTCATGATATGCGGTCAATAGGGATTTTTAGTGTACTTTCGTGCAAATATATTATTTAACATGAATTCTTAGTATAATCAACACATATTTTTCTTATCTACCCTCATTATTCTAAATAAAAGGCTACGATAACTTATATTTCTACAAGTTATCACATTCCTAAATTTAGAATAATGTTTGTCTTCAAGCATATCCTATATTAAAGAAATTCAAACTTACTCTACACCTCAAAGTTGCGCTGACTAGCTTCTCAAAATGTTTTTCACCTGCGCTCCTTTTTCAAACTACATTTTTCTCTTAAGCCTGGTCACTTCTTTAAGGAAATATTTTCTTAATTTGAATCCGAAAAACCTCCGCTCAAAATCCTTTTTCTCATTTCAAATACTTTCGTATCCCTTTTTTCTTTTGTATGCGTTTATTTTCAAAAGAAAAACAATTTTAACATTTTGCAGTTACTTATTCAAATTATCGCGAGCCATTGAACTTGGTTACGCCCTTCGTTTGGGCTTGCCCTTATGGGTGTCATGTAAACATCCAACTATAGTAGTTAGATGTCAAGTTCAACTCAACTCTTATCTTGACTAAGTTTACTTTTTGCTAGACGTTGGAGTTGTGTTTATTAAATACTACTTACATTGTGTTGATCCTGGTCACCTACCTTCATTTTTTCATACTTGCATAGGTGTCATGCAAAGTATCAAACTACAAGTCAGTTTCTTTCATAACTTAAACTCTTATCAGGTTGGGTTTTTCCCTTACGCTAATAGTGGAGTTCATTATTTTTTTTGGTTTTTTTTTAAAAAAGTTAAATGATGTATGTAATCGCAATGTATAAGTTAAACACATTTGCTCAGACCTCTCCCATCCCCAAATTTTTTAGAGCAGCAAGGTCCTTATTGCTTAAAAAAAATGAAAACAACATTACTTGAAAATTTTGAAAAATAGGATAGAGTAGAGGCTTAAGTGCATAAAAATTAAGATTGTCAAACGATGAAGAAGCAACTAAGGCTGAGAGAAGTATGGGACTCTTAGTGAGTGAACTAGTGAAGTACATAAGTACCATCACGGTTGCTAATTTATCAACGCGCAAAAAAATCTAGAATAAAGATGAATTGCAAAAGGATGAGACATGAAAAATGACAAGGCAAGAATAGATACAAGCAGAACAATGAGCGCAAAAAAACATAAAATTCATGTTATATATAAAGATAGTGCGTTGAATTACAAAATTTGTAGATATAAGCAAAAGAAACAAAACATAGAGAAAATCAACTTCTAAAACAACACCCCCAAATTTACTGCTACATCGGAGAGTCGTCATCTCTATGCTCAGAAGCAGGGGTAGGATCATCGTAAAAACGTAGAGGGTTGCAGAGATGGACTGGGATAATGGGACCATGGAAGTAATACATTAAGAAATTAAAGTACTCATGGTTTCGATGAGTCTGGAGGGTAAGAAATTGCTGCATGATAGAGACATATCGCTACACAGAGTTAAGGGACTGTCGTAGAGGCCATAGTTGATAGGTGAGTTCGGTGCGAATGAAGTCCTTTAACTCCTCAAGGTTGATGGCTGAAGCAGATGGAGGTGGTGGGGGAATGCAGTGAGAGGATTGGTGCGACGAGATGTCCAAATCCTCACCAACTTCGGTTGGTGCTAGTTGGATGGGCCAGTGCCCAAATCAAGTGGGTCATCAGATTTCGCCATAAGATGCGACGAAGGAAATTTTTGTCTAGAGTCAGCGGAGGGAGACTTCTACAGTGAAGGAGAGTTCCTTTGTTGCTCAGCAGAAGATTGGCCTTGTTGATTAGCCGGAGGGGGAAGTAAACTTAAAGTGTCAGGCAAAGGGGAGAGTAGAGGCAAAGGGTCTTGGGGCGTAAGGGTTTGTAGCAACGATGGAGTGTAGAACTATTCTACAAGATTATGGCGCTCAGAACTAATTCCGACCACTTCCTTGACTTTGGCTTTGGACCTTTGCTATCTGGCTAGAGGGGGTTAGAGGTCATTTAAGTCAATGAGGGCTGGACGCTTGGGGGCTTTTGGCAGGTTCAGGTCAAAGCGGGGAGTTTCTTAACAATCGGTGCAAGATCTTATTGGTGATAATCTCATTTACTTTTGCCAAGGGCTCTTCTTCGACCAAAGCCTATGCACAGGCAAAGGCTTGTGATGGTCCAAGGAAAGAAGAGTTGTCTTCTAGGCTTATCGAACATTCCCCGTATTTGCAATACGATGAGGCATCCAATGTTGATAGGGATGCCTCTTATGATGCAGTAGGAAACCATTAGATAACCCCTTAATACTATTTTGTCACGCGTTATGGGGATCAGTTATCTCTTAACTAGATAAACCCACAACCTCCCTTTTGGAAGCAATCGATCAGAAGCCAAAGTTCGTATGCCGTTTGGGGAGATCTTCCATGAACCTCCTCCTGATGCAAACTCATTGCTAAGTCACCAGAGGCGATAAACAGGTGGGTTTTTTCCAACAGCTCCGCCTTTCTCTTCTTCTCCTTTTATTCTTTTTCCCACTCGATGCGCTCAGCTAACCGCACATGGGCCAGGTCCACAAGAGACCCAATTGTGGTGACCTCAGGACTGGTCACTTGTCCATCTTTCTTGGGCTCAGCAACCCTTTCTTCTTCTTCTCTTCTTCTTGACCTTCAATGAAAGGCTCATGCACATCATTCTCGTCTTCTTCATCCCTTGGTTAGGCCTCACATGCAACCATTCGTTCTCATGGGAGCTCAACTTCATCTTGTGATGTTGGCTCAGTAGACTTCATCGCCAACAGTTTTTCCACCCTTATGGTGGTGGACTGCTCCTCAACTATTTGACGATCGATCTTACGTCGATGCCTTTCTTCTCTTTTCAACCTCTTTTCCTCCTTCCTCTTTTTCTTTTCTTCCTTCTCCTTGAATTTCTTTTCCTTTTCCTTCTTTTTCTTTTTTTCTTTTTCTTTCTTCCTCGCGGTCAATTCCTCCACCACCAGCTTGATAGGTCCATCAATAGGATCTATTGGCACTTTCCCTTTAGGATCTTTAGCCACAAGGGCTGACCTTTGTGGCAACACCACAACTACTCCACCCTAGTTCTCTTCTCACCTTACTGGCTGGTTGACCACCCCAACTACCACCAAGCCACCATTCTTGTCGATGGTGCTTAAGATACTGCCAAACACTTCCTAGTCGTCTTTCCTCTTGAGTTCACTTTTAGAGGGAAGCGTTGACGTGACTAGTGCAGGACTGTTGGTGGAGACACTCTCTTGGCGTTGTCCCTTTCGGTTGTGCGATGAGGTCGAAACAGTCGGAGAAGGGGTTTGTTTACGGATGATGGGTTTTCAACGGGGAACGGTGGTCGAGTAATCTTTTGTTGGGCTTGAGTTTTCCAGTTAACAGTAAGGTAAGTTGCTTCCTTTAGTTAAAGCCAGAAGAGTAGAGGTGTTTGGTTGCATAGGAAGGCTTCCAGCGTCCTCAAAGGTGGGACCTTGGGTATTTTTGTTTTGGGAAACTATTGATTCCGGTGAGTTAGGGCAAGAACGGAAAAAAAGGATGATCAAAGAGGTTTTGGGAACTCAAAAGCTCAGAGAGGCTTAGGGCTTAGGGTTCAAATAAAGGCGATAAAAGAATGAAATGGAAAAGACGAGTGCTTTATATAGGCTTAGACCGGGATACGCAATCACCGAAGGCAATGACGTCACGTCATGACATTTCATTAAAAATGGATCAGACGAAAGGAAATTTCGTCAAATGACGCACTCGATTGTCCTTAGAATTTGAATAAATAAAGACCCTACACATTCCATGCGTCGAGTTGATTGATTTTAACTTATTGCATAATAATATGAACGCATCATTCATTTTTCATCACATCAGACAAGATTTCAATTTCAAATTCATCCAAGTCAAGAAGCCAAGAGAAAGAATTCCAAAAACAACAGAAATAAAATAAATCAAAACAAGAAAGTATAATAAAGTAAAAAAAGACATCACTGGAAAGATTGGAGTTAAATCATTGTAGGGATTTTTTAGCATGGGCGATCAAGCTTGCCTGCCTAGGTCAATGGTTTCCTTGTCATGATCTATAGAGCCTTTGTAATAAGGCTTCACTTGCTGTCAATTGACCTTAAAGACATTGTTGCCATCTTCATTCATCAATTCCATGGCTCCATGGGGGAAGACTTCACGCATAAAGAATGGTCCATACCACCTTGACTTAAGCTTACATGTGAAAAGATGAAGACAAGAGTTAAAAAGAAACACTCGTTGGCCAACAGCTAAATCTTTTTTACAAATCTTTTTGTCATGCCACTGCTTAATCCATTCCTTCTGGAGCTTTGCATTCTCGTATGCGATGCACCGCCATTCTTCCAATTCGTTCAGTTAGAGTTTTTGAGCCTTTCCTGAACTTGCTATATCTAGATTTAACTTATTCACGACCTACTGTGCCTTGTACTCTAGTTCCAATGGGAGATGGCATGCCTTTTCAGAGACTAGCGCATAAGAAGACATGCCAATGGGTGTCTTGTACATGGTTTTGTAGGCCTAGAAAGCCTTGTCCAATCTCTGTGTCCAATCCTTCTGAGAGGTGTTGACCACCTTCTTCTATATGGATTTTATCTCCTTGTTGGATACTTCTGCCTGACTGTTGGTCTGTGGATGGTATGCGGTTATGTTTCACATTGAACTTAAGTAGCAAGTTAGAAATAAGGACATTGATAAAATGATTACCTTCATCACTGATCAACGCACGAGGAATCACGAATCATGAGAAGATGTTCTTTTTTGGAAACTTGGCAACAGTGGCCGCATCATTCTTAGGACAGAACTTGGGCTCCGCCCATTTGGAGACGTAGTCAACTGTTACCAGGATGTATTAATGTCTACCAGAGGCAAGGAAGGAACCCATAAAATCGATGCCCTCACATCAAACAACTCTAATTCTAGAATCAAAGTCAGTGGCATTTCATTTTTGTTTGATATATTACTAGTCCATTGACACTAATCACAGCTCACCGTATAAACACGAGCATATTTGAATAGAGTAAGCCAGAAGTAGCCACTTTGAAGGACCTTAGCAGCGGTTCTTTATCCCTCGAAGTGTCCACTATATGGGGACTCATGATATTGCTCAAGGATGCGATGAACTCCCACTTTGGAACGAATCCCCGTAAAATATGATAAGATCCTAATCGGTATAAAAATGGGTCATCCCAACAATAAAATTTTTCTTTGTGGACAATCTCCTCTATTGAAAATTGTATGCTTCAGGCATTAGAATGTAATCCAGTTAGTTAACAATATCCGTATATCATGGTTCTTTCTAGCTCAGACTTATTTGTTTCTCATCTGCGAAGCAATCTTCTATCTCCTTCTCTTTATTCTAAATTTCCTCATTTTCTAAACGTGAAAAATGATCTACCACTTGGTTTCGGTTCCCTTCTAATCTTTAATCTCTACGTCAAACTACTTGCAGTAGGAGTACTTATCTAATCAATCTGGATTGGCATCCTTTTTCACCATTAGATACCTGATCACAGAGTGATCAGTGTAAATCACCACCTTACAGCCCACTAGATACGGTCTGAATTTGCCTATCGCAAACAAGTCAGCTAGCATTTCTTTCTCTATGGTCATGTAATTTTCTTGGCCATCGTTAAGGGTTTTACTGGCATGAAAGATAGGATGTGGGATTCTTTCTTTGCGTTGAACCAATACAACTCCCACTGCATAGTTGCTTGCGTCACACATAAACTTAAAGGGTTGCAACCTGGCGCCACCAGGATGAACGCAGAAATGAGCGCATCTCTAAGCGTGTTGAACGCCTGGGTGTAAGCATCATTGAAATTGTAAGGCTTGTCTATTTCAAGCAGCGCACTCAAGGGTCAGGCAATTTAGGAGAAACCTCTAATGAATCTCCTATAGAATCCAACATGTCCCATAAAGCTTCTCAAAGTCTTAACATTTATGGGCGCTGGTAACTTGACGATCACATCAATCTTCGCCCGATCCACCTCAAGCCCTACCTTTGAAACTTTTTGTCCTAACATAATGCCTTCAGTGACCATGAAATGACATTTTTCCTAGTTAAGGACAAGGTTGGTTTCTTCGCATCATTTAAGCACATTTTCTAAATTTGTAAGCCAAACGCTGTATGAATTACCGAAAATGGAGAAGTCATCCATAAAAACCTCCATTGACTATTCCAAGAAATTTAAGAATATGGCCATCATGCATCGCTGGAAAGTCCCTGTCACATTATAGAGTCTGAAGGGCATGCGTCAAAAGGCAAAAGTGTCAAAGGGGCAAGTGAACGTCGTCTTCTCCTAACCTTCATATGCTATTGTAATTTGTTTATATCCGAAGTACCCATCTACAATGGAGAAGAACTCATTTCCCGCTAACCTATTTAGCATTTGATCAATAAAGGGCAAATGGAAATTATCTTTCTTGGTCGCCTGATTTAGGTTTCAGTAGTCCATGCATATTCGCCACCTAGTGATAGTTCTTGTAGGGATAAATTTATTTTTACTATTAGCAACGACTGTCATACCACCCTTTGTTGACATGCACTATACTGAGCTCACCCGGTTGCTATCAGAGATTAGATAATGACCCATATGTCGAGCCACTTCATTATCTCTTTCTTGACTACTTTGCACATAACTGGATTGAGCCTATGTTGCCTTTCAATAGAGCCCTCTTTCCCCTCTTCCAGCCTGATTGTATGCATGCAATAAGAGGGGTTGATTGCTTGGATGTCTACTAGAGTTCATCCAATGGCCTTAGTATATTTTCGACCTTAGTATATTTTCTTAATACCTGCAACAGGGCCACCTCATCGTATCTGCTCAACGCAGAGGAGATGATGACGGGTAGGGTGTCATTATCGCACAGATACACATACTTAAGGTGCACAAGCAAGGCCTTCAGCTCCAAAAGAGGGGCTTCTTCTAAGGACGCTTTTATTCTTGCTACTTCTCTTTCTTCTAAGTTTAATGAATTAAAGATTGGGTCAGACATGGTCACGACATGGATTTCTTCCATCGCCAATTCAATTTCTTCCTCTTCTCTCAACTCCTCTTTAAACATCTCCTACAAACTTGTGCCCAAATCTTCAATGCGTTGATAGGTTTCCAATTCGTCTGGATATTTCAATGCGTTGAACACATTGAACTTAATCTCCTAATCATCAACTCTAATCGTTGATCTCCTTTCCACCAATAGAGCATGGTAGGGTAAAGCTTATTAGATCTCTCATTTTAGCCGGGATGTTGTTTTTGAATAATGCGTTGCACTCTTGAGTTAGCGCGACAATCTCGAATTCCCCCACCCTTCATTTTTTAGCTAATATGTCCTTCAGAAACTTTACGTAGCTCGACATTTGTTCAAAGGCTTATACCAGATGGATATTTATGTGAAGCTGTTTCAATACATCTAGAAACCTTTTGAATCTTAATTATCATTTTTCTTTTTCAGTCTGTTTGGAAATGGAGGTGGCCTATGCAAGACTTTGCTTGTTTTGTTTTTATCTTTCGTTGCACTAGGGTTCTGTGATGAAGATTCTGGATTTGTTAGTGATGAGGTTTCTCTGTCATTAGGATTTGAAGTTGCTGGAGATTTATCAAAGGCTCGAGGAGTTTTGTTAGAAAGATTTTTTTTTTTTATTATTCAGGATCATTGGAGTTGATTGTGGTGGTAGGTATTTCAGTTTCTGGTCTATCTGGAGCCGGTGGTTTTACTTGTCTAGTATTTCGGAGATTTGTGGTCAAATTAGTTGTCGTTCTAACACTACGTAGTGTCACAACTTGACACTGCTTTTTACCGTTACTGTAAGAAGGTTATATGTTACTTGAAAGGGTGCCTAATTGTCTATTTTTCATTTCATTTGCGATCTGCCCCACCTAAACTTTGAGATTTCGGATTAGGGATGCTTGGGATTGGATCAATGCATCATTCTTCTGGATATACTCTTTTAAGAGAAATTTTAATGATTAAGATGCAATTGAGTTCAACGCATGGTTGTCGTGAGGATGGTTTTGGGCATGTGGATGGCCTTGATCGTGCTGATTGAATCTGAGAGGATTTCCTTTGTGTGCTTACTGCTAAGGTGAGCTTTGTTGCTCATTCTGTTGCCGATTGCCTCTATAAGAGAAGATGGGATGATTCCTCCAACTCGAATTATGTGTTTTACTAAACGGGTTGTTAAGAATTTCAAATACAACTTGAGGATCTTGTTGGCATGCTTTAACGGAGTATAAGGTCCCCCACATTATATGCAACTCAAAGACACAACCTGATTCATCGTATTAAACTAAGCAGCGTTTGTGTTTTCCGCACTCTGATTAATGACCATTGTTTTTAAGAAGAAGGTGATTGTCGTTATCTGAGCCACTAATGAACTCACCGCATTCGACATGACCAACACACCTTCCATTTTCTGTTTATCATAGTTTCGGTTCCCATATCCGTCGTCCACCTATTCTTTAGTATTTCTAGCTATCCGATCCAAAATTCCCTTAGCTTCCGTGTATGTTCGATCCATAAGTCCACCTACCGCTGATGCATCAACCACTGCTTGTGAGGCTTTATTCATCCCGTTATAAAAGGTCTCTATCAGTATGCAGTCAAGGATGCCAATGTGCGGGCAGTTACAAACAAGACGCTTAAATCTGGCCAAGGTAGCACTCAAAGTCTCTGAATCTCCTTGTTCAAACACAATGATGTGTCGCCGTCTCTTTGTGTTGACGGCTGGTGGAAAGAACTTCTTCATAAATTTCTCGACCAACTAGTCCCGTGAAACTATCTCATTAGGTTCCAGGAATAGGTTCATTGTTTGGCCTCATCTCGAAGAGTGTAAGGAAAGAATGGAAGCCTGATCTCCTCTGGCATCACGCCATGAATAGAAAAAAAGGTTGCACAATTCCACAAAGCTAGTCAGGTGGGCATAGGGATCTTCTCTCGATGCCCCTTCAAACTGCCCTATAGTCTGGATGTGGAATATATATCTCAATAGAAACGAGACTAAAATTAAAATATGGAGTATATATTATGTAACAACCATAAATCTATACTTCTTTTAAATGCATTTGAAATAACTCCATATATATTTGAGATAACATTGTATATATTTGAAATAAATAAAGTTGAACGATGGATCTTGAATGTCCATAAAATAATACAAGGAAGAACCCACCACTAGATGAAAAAAAAAGGATTCTTATCATAAACAAAAGGAAGCTCAAATGTAATTAGCATATCGTATTCCTTAATAATTTTAGGGATATATATCATATTAGTTAGTAAATAAATAACAAATCATTATATGAGAACCCATAATTAATTATGAGATATAGTGTAATTAATGATTATTCAAAAATAAAATCTCTAGATAATTAATATTAAATATGACTTGAATTTTTTTAAAAATATTTTAACTATAAAATAATTCAAAATTTTATATGAGAAAGAATGTATCACAAAGTTAAAATTGTCCAAAAAATATGCAGAATTCCAGTTATGAAATATAATTAAAATTTAGGATATTTATGAAATATTCCTTGTGAAGTAGGTCATTAGTTCTTCTAAATCTTTTTATTCTTAAATTACCAATTGACCTAAAAGTTATAGCTGATGGATGAAGATAAAATCAATATTAGATTTGAAGACTTCGAAAGAAGGTTGGAGCTGTGAAAACGAGTTATGGAGGAAGAACGTAGTGTTTGGTTTGTGGAGATATTAAAGAGCAATTGGACAAATGTCTAATTTTTAAAGGTAACTTTGAAAAATATCTAAAGCCAATTTCTATCTAAAAAATGTCTAAACTTAATATATTTTAATTAAAATACACGATAATTATTTTCATATGTAGATAGATACATCCTTTCTGACAATTAACACAATTGCACAATATTTAATTGCATAATATAATTCAAAAATTCAAATGAAAACATAGAATCTAAACCAATAATTCAAACTAGCCCAAAATAAAGGAAAAGATAGGGTAAATAAATCAATCCAAAAAATTAATTAATTCAATCAATGTGAAACTAGTAAATTATACAAAAAAAAAAAAACAATATTAAAATGAAAATTGTCCCCTTCAAAAAATCATTTGTACACAAATATACATGAAAGTAATATACCTTCTCTATGATAGAACAAATACATAAAATACAGCCTCTTTTATGTTCTATATGATAGTAACAAATACACAGTATATAAATAAATTAAACATTGTTTTGTACTTCTGCCTCTATGAAAGTAAAAAATGCATAATATAGAAATGGAGGCACAAAACCTAGAAGGACATATATGGAAACTCAGTACTTTGATTCTCAAATATGTTAAATAATGAGCCAGCATTTAACTAGGATTATGAAGGCATGCAAGTGATGCAATAATAACAACAATATAAATTTTCTACCACAAATGGATAAGGAAAACTCAATAACTCTCTAAGATTATGAAGGTACAAAAATATTTTGAATTGCATTTAGTTACATTGTACTCACACACAATAATCCCAAATCCATTAATAAAACCAACATCCCCAGCCTCTTCACATTGTCCTCCATCCCTCTCCAAAAAAGGAAAAAAAAACATAAACATGTTTCTTCTTCTACTAATACACATATTGTTTGTACCTTATAGGTGTATGTTGGTTGTTGTTACCATACGTAGACAATGTATTTATAAGTCTAAGGTTTTGTGAGTTATCTGTTTCCTAAAGTTGTACATCGCCACTGCTTAGGTTCGATTGTGGATGCGACTATGTAGCTGGTTTGAGTTCATCCTATTTCATTCCCTTCTTTGTTGTGGGCTTCTTTTAGTAGTTATGAAAAGGCCTCAGCAACATCCCCAATTTGGGGTTTTCCATGAGATTTCGTCTCTGCTTTTGAAAATTCTATGATTTCCACCCCCTCCGATTCCTTTTGCAATCATGTTCTATAATTATGTTTTTCTATTTCATCATCGTTGAGAATTTTGGCTTCCTCTCAGATGACCTAGTTAGATTCGTGACATTGTTTTTGGAGATTTTGTTGTCTTTGATGCTTTGTGGATCAATTACTTTCTTCCTTGGCTTCAGTTGATGCCTTGGATTCTCATTTTGGCGATAAATGTTGTAAAAGATTTTTACAAATCCTCAACAAAATAGGATTTTCAATAGCCCAACAAAATAGGAGTGCAAATGGAATACAATTCTCACCATTTCTCAAAAATTAAAGCTACAACTAGGGGTGTACATAGGTTGGCTTGGATTGGGTTAAGGGTGTTTTTTGGACCGATCCAAAAATTTTAGGTTGGTTGGGTTGGCAACCCAAAAGACCCGAATAAAGTCTTCAATCCAACACAACCTAACCGTTAAAATTCAGATTGGGTTGGGTTGGGTTGTTGGGTTATAACTTTTTTTTTAATTAAAATTATGGAAATTTATCAACAACACATGACTAATAACTAAAATCTCTTAAAATAAAAATGTTATATGTCTGAAATTACTTCCAGTTGAGTCAAGAAATTCCTAAGCCAAACAGCCTCCTTGGCAGTTTCACAAGCCGCTACATATTCTGCCTCCATGTTGAAGTCAGCAATGCACTTCTGCTTGGTGCTTTGCCAAACTAACACTCAGTAAACACTAATCCTTAAGTGGATTTCCTAGAATCTTTATCAGTCTGAAAATCAGAGTCAGTGTATCTTGTAAGGATCAAATCCTTAGACCTATACACAAGCATGTAGTCCCCCGTTCTTCTAAGATACTTGAGGATGGTCTTAACGACAGTCCAGTGATCTAATCCTGGATTAGATTGATATCTACTGACTATCCCTAATGCATAGCAGATGTCAGATCTAGTACATAATATCACATACATCAGGCTACCAACAACCGATGTATAAAGAATTCGTTTCATTTCCTCAACTTCTTGAGGTGTTTTAGGACACTATTCGTTAGATAAAACAACTCCGTGCCTGAAAGGTAATAAGCCTCCATTGGAGTTTTGCATCGAATACTTGACAAGTATTTTGTCAATATATGATGCTTGAGACAAAGCTAGTGGTTTGTCTTACGACCTCTAAAGATCTGAATACCTAGAACAAATTGCTTCTCTCCCAAATCTTTCATTTGAAATTGGGCCGTCAACCACTATTTTATGTCAGTCAATAGTTCTACATCATTCCCAATGTGTAGGATATCATTTACATATAACACTAAGAAAGCTACATTGTTGATGATTTTCTTGTAAACACAAGGTTCATCAATATTTTGATCGAAACTGTAAAACTTGATTACATAATCAAATCTTATTTTCCAAAATCGAGAAGCTTGTTTTAGTCCATAAATGGATTGTTTTTGCTTGCAAACCTTTTTCTCTTGACCTTAGGTTATGAATCCCTCTAGTTGCTGCATATAAATGGTGTCCTCGAGATTTCCATTCAGAAAAGCAGTTTTAATATCCATTTGCTAGATCTCATAGTCATAATATGCAACAATGGATGAGAGCCTCTGCATACACTTTAACATGGCATCATATGAGTAAGTCTCCCCATAGTCAACTCCTTTAACCCGGGTATAACCCTTTGCCACTAGTCTAGCATTGAAGGTTTGCACCTTACTATCTGCACCCCTTTTTCTCTTGTAGATCCTTTTGCAACTTATAGGTTTTACCCCATTAGGTTGATCTATAAGATTCAAGACTTAATTGAAGTATATAGATTCCATTTCGAGATTTATAGTTTGATCCAATCATCTTTGTCAACATCCTCCATTGCTTTCTTATATGACAATGGATCCTCAACTTCACCATCAGATGGCTACGATTTTTGTTAAACCCATATAATGAACAGGCGGGTTCGAAACTCTCCCACTACGTCAAGGTTTCCTCAACATTTGAGGTGGATATGACCTCCTAGGTTAACTGACATCAACAACTCTTTGTCAATGTACTTTGCTCTTCAATAACTCTTGTTAAAGATTCAGTAGTTTCGTTGGAAAGCTCATTCAATACTATTTTACTGTGTGGTTTGTGCTCCCTTATATGCTCCTATTCTAACAATGTAGCATTTTTCGACACAAACACTTTATTATCTTTTGGATCGTAGAAGTAACCACCTCTCATTCCTTTGGGGTAGCCTACAAATAGGCATAATTTTGAATGAGCTTCTAATTTCTTAGGATTAGCCTCAAGCACATGTGCTAGACAACCCTAGATTCTGAAATGAAATAAACTACATTTACAACCATTCCATAACTCCAAAAGTGTTTTAAAAATACTCTTGAATGGAACACAATTCAAAATATAAGCTGCAAGCTGTACTACATATCCTCATATGGGTCAAGTAAGAAAGTATAACTCATCATGGACATAACCATGTCCAATAAGGTTTAGTTTATGCTTTCTGCTACATCGTTTTGCTGAGGTGTAGTAGGTGCTGAGAGTTGGGATACAATTCCATGTTTCATCAAACAATCTTGAAATTTTAAATCCATATACTCTCCACCTCGATCAGATCAAAATGTTTTTTTTCTTTATTATTGTTTTACTTAGTGAATTTTCAACTTCAGTCTTGTACTCTTTGAACTTTTCAAAAGCTTCAGATTTATGTTATTGATAGCTTGTAGAAATTCAAGCTATTGCAACATTTTACTTAGAATAATGAGGGTTGATGAGTAGAACATGCATTGATATTACTAAGAATTCATGTGAAATAATGAACTTGGATTGATTTACACTAAAAATCCCCACTAGCCCTATATCATACGTTATCCTGCGTCGAAGTGTCTATTTTGTAGTTATCGCAAAGGTCGATCGCATGCACTGATCTTAATGAAGAAAAGTTGGTTGCATGCACTGCCGTTACTACAGTGGTAGCCATGATAGAAGTATGATAGCAAAGAGTGGGTGGAATACATTGATCCTTTAGAAGAAACGAATATGAATGCATCATCGGGATATCTGAGCTGCACAGCAAATCTTCTGAAAAGAAATTAGATCATGATGACATTCTCACCTATCGCATCAGTAATGGCGGTGATTCAGAGCGGGATTGTCAAAGTTGTCGACATTTAGCTTTATAAATAGAGCCTTGATGCCAATATTCAAGTATCCAGGACTTCTACCTTGGGTAGATTCCTGTGATCACAGACGAAAGCATGAGCAAGAATTTATCTTAGAGTTCTTCACTTCCAAAACCACCTCCGATTGACGATCGAAGCTTCACCGGAGATAGAGCTCGAAAGGGCCTATTCAATTGCTCATCCATTACACCACCAACATCCTTGACATACATCTGATGGAAGCAAGAGATTGCCTATATCTAGCCTTCCACCTTTATATTGTATTACATTTTGGCTTAAGATATTAATACATTTTGTAATCAATGCATCTCTCTAATTCCTTCAATATCATTTTCATCATCTTCTTCTATTTTATCGTCTTTTTCTTCACCGCCATAAGCTAAGTGTAGATCACAAGAGTCATGGTACATTTAATCATGCGTCATAGAGATATGATACATGTAGCGGACCACCGAGAGGTGTGCGACGTGCGAGTGCAGAGAGTAAATCCTATTTTCTTAGTGCGAGGCTATTTCCATGCATGTCTATGATCGCTTATAGAAACAAGTGGCTATAACTAACTACCCGAGAGGGTAAGTAGTTGTGGAACTCACTAAGCAAAGTAAAAAGTGTTCCTAGAGATAGAAATAACCTTATGCTCAACGCAACATCAATCATTTATCGTAGAGATATGACACATGTAGTTGACCACTGAGAGGTGGGTGGTATGCGAGTGTGGCAAGTTGGGATTACCCTTGCGACCAAACTTAGAGACTTGACGATGTTTCCTCCCCAACCCAACTTCTCCATGCATCTTATTATGCATTAACACCTGTCGCGCCTCTAATGATTCTTATAGTTAAGACTTCAAATGCTCACTGCCTGTTTAGCTAGAAGTAGGAGTAACGCATAGTTAGTCAGCTTCTTTCTTTTTATTTTTATTCCCCGTTTCAAACACATCACTTACATTCGTCTTTTAGTTGTAAGTCCCCATGTTCGACCTCAGATATTCTCGAGAAACTTGTGATCTTATTATACTTGGCAAAAGAGCAAGAAAACTTATGACAGGAGCGCATGATCATCGCATACACACTTAACTCATACTCTTTAGACCATCATGTGATCATCGCATGACCATTAACACATATCGACAAACTAATTTACCTCCAAAAAGTTTTTGGTGCCGTTTTCGGGGACTTGGCATCTAATAGTTTGTTTCGTTTTGTGTTTTCACAGGCCCTCTTTTGATCATAGGTGTATTGTAGCTTGTGTGACCAACTTGCAAATAGTATTTGAGTAAAGGTGTTGTGGTTGAATTAAATATTGACCTTGAGATCGAAAGGCTATTTGTCGCATGAGCTGGAAGCAATCTTAGAAGCATGGTAATCGTCATGTGTCTGATGATTGTTGAAGGCTTCTGTGGTCGGGACAACGAATCCTTTGACCTAAGCAAGCAAGTTCGATCCCTACGTTGAAAAGTCCTTGTGGTGACTTCACTCCAAATTCCTTCAGGGACGTCTTCTACACTATCTTTACTTTGCTTTCCTAGTTAACTTTTTTTAGATGATTTATTTTATTATTGTTTTTTTGGATTTTTGGCTGCTTTTCTTGGATGTGGTATGTTGTGATTGCTCCTTTTTTGTGCGATAATAACTTCTTTTCAATGCAATGTTTTGAAAGAAGAATTATCTCCTTTATTCAATGTGTGATGATTTCTTCGACATGAATTCTAAGTGTTGATGCGATCAACCATTCTGCGTACGTCTATTTTTTTTTTTTTTTTATCTTTCATGCGTTATCCTTTTGAAATTCTCTTTTGCCTGTCTTCCTTCTTTTGCATTGATAAATTAGCATCCATGATGATACTTATGTAAGTTCGTTAAATCTTCTCACTAAAAGTTGCATGGCGCTTTAGTAGCTTCTTCAATAGTTTGACAATTTAATTTTCGTTGCGTGCAAACCTCTGCTCAAATCTCTTTTACCACATCTCTAAACAAATTTGTCTTCAGTTTTTAGCAAGGACCCTGCCATTCTCTAAATTTTGAAGTGGGATCTGTCTAAGCAGACGCGTTCAACGTAAACATTGCGATAAAAAAAAAAGAGTAATAAACTCCGCTGTCAACGTAAAAAGGGAAAAACCAAACTGATAAGAGTTAAGTTGTAAAAGGTATTTACGCGTAGTTGGATACTTCGCATGACACTCGTGTAGGAAAGCCAAAACGAAAGTAGGTAACCAGAATCAATGCATAATAACAATTCCTCTATCTGACATAAATTAAATTTAGCTAAGATAAGAGTTGAGTAGAATATGGCACACAACTGAAGTTGGATGCTCGCATGACACCCGTGGGGTTAAGCCAAAACGAAGAGTGTAGCCAGGTTCAACGCCTTGCCGATAATCTAATAATAAGTCACAAGCTTAATCGTTTTGAACAATCACCTTGTAAGAAGCTGAAAACAAAGCTGTCTGTGATGAGTAAAAAGTTTTGAGTGGAGACTTGTCAGATTTATACTTAAAAAATATTTCTTAAAAGAAGTGGCTAAGTTTGAGGAGAGTACTGCTACCTAGACTAGAAGTCCAAGTGAATTACATTATGAGATGCTAGTCAACACAGAGGAAATGGTATAGGGCAAGTTTGAATTTCCTTAGTATAAGACATGCTTGAGGACAAGCATGATTTTAAATTTGAGGGTGTGGTAGCTCATACAAATTCAAGCTATCGAAACCTTCTACTTTAGAATAATGAGGGTTGATGAGTAGTAAGAATTCATGTGAAATAATGAACTTGCATTGATTTACACTAAAAATCCCCACTAACCCCATATCATTTGTTATCCTGCGTCAAAGTGTCTATTTTCCAATTATCGCAGGAGTCGATCGCATGCACTGTCGCAACTACAGTGATAACCGTGATAAGAGTATGATCGCAAAGATTGGGTGGAATTCGTTGATTCTTTAGAAGAAACGAATATGAATGCATCCCTTGGGATATTTGAGCTGCACAGCAGATCTTCTAAAACGCAATTAGATCATGATGACATTCTCACCTACCGAATTAGTAATGGCGGTGATTCAGAGTGGGATTACCAAAGCTGTCGACATTTGGCTCTATAGAGACTTGACGCCAATATTTAAACATCTGGGACTTCTACTTTGGGCAGATTCATGTGATCACAGATGAGAGCATGAGCAAGAATTTCTCTGAAAGTTCTTCACTTCCACAACCACCTTCAATTGACGACCGGAGCTTCACCGGAGATAGAGCTCGAGAAGGCCTATTCCATCGCTCATCCATTGCACCACTAGTAGCCTTGACATACATCTGATGGAAGTAAGAGATTGCCTACATCTAGCCTTCCACCTTTCTTTCTCACCTCTGTATTGTATTACATTTTGGCTTAAGATATTAATACACTTTGTAATCAATGCATCTCTCTAATTTCTTCAGTATCATTTTCATCATCTTCTTTTGTTTTATCTTATTTTTCTTCACCGCTATAAGATAAGTGCAGATGAAGCTTCTAATTTGAAGGTTCATAAGGTCCCTTCAATAGCTCACTAAAGGAAATACAAGAAGAATGATTTGAATTGTTCAAATCAATTGATGGAATAACATATTGATAAGATTAATATGATATGATTAATTTTAGATTTGATCTATAATTAAGAGAGAAATTAGTTAAGTTTGAGAGGTGGAGGCAAATAAATATATGGTGTTTATTTAATTAATTAACTATATACATTAAATTAGATTTAATATACATATATATATATATATTAGTTTGTTAATTAATCAAATCATTGTTATTTGATTAATTGAGCCATACGGGCAAATATGGAAATACTTGGAGAAAGGGAAAACCCTTCTCTATAGAAATTGTTTATTTTGCCCAAATTAAGGTGAAACATTCATTTTGAAAAACCTAGCCTCCAAAGTTCTCCCAAATTCTCTCAACAATTTCTCCTCTCCAACATTTTCTATTCCTCTTCCTCCTTCAAGGGTTAGAGACCACATTTCTACTACTAGATTCCAAGAGAATATCGAGGTCTCTCTTACGGTGGTTCATATTTCGTTGGAGGTTCGTTGCGAAGAAAAAGCTTAGGATTTTCATGAAGATTAAGAAAATTTCCAAAGGTAAGAAATCGTTCTTCCTTTTCTTCTATTATCTTTAAAAGCATGCTGAATTAAATATATTTATCCTCTATTTTATTATGCTTGTTGTTGTATTTTGTTTCTTTTGAATCAAACTGGAAATGCAAGGCATTCACATACTTCCGCTCGGGATTCGATCTATTGAATTGGTATCAGAGCCAATTTTCTTGCATTTAATTGTTGGGATTATGTCCTAATTCTCCCGGTGGTTGATGCATTGTAAATGTGATGCGATTATGATGTATAATTGTGGTGATGAGCTATACGTTGCACATGCAAGTTTTGCTAGTAAAACCCAAGTATAAATCTCACTAGGTTTCCTAGTAAGTCTAGGGTTGAACACATGGGCTACTGAGTTAATATGCGACAGTAAATTTGATTACTTTGTGGTGGTGAAAATAAATAAGTTGGATGGTGTTTTGTTTAAGTATATTTCCTATGCAACGGGTTCGAGTAAAGAGTTAATGAAATCGAGAATTAAAATAAGTATGTGATGAACGGGTTGAGAAGGGATTTAGCTAACACTTCCTAAGATTGCATTCAAGTTATGTGATCATGCTACACATACACAACAACATGTCATCTCTCAATGCAAATGCCATAGTTCCTATTTCTAGGATGCATGCGATGTATACGATAATGTCGATAGGACTTATGTCTAAGCCTCTATTCTTGTCTATGCGATGAAGAATGATGCATACATACACAAGGTGACCGCATACTATCCTATCCTATTTCTAGAGTGCATGCGATGCATAATAGCAAACCGAACTTATGTCTAAGTTTCTATCTCTTGCTTATGCAGTTCTAATCTGACTCTCTCAACCCTAGATTCTAATATGACTCTCTCAAGTCTAGATTCTTTCTTTAGACTACTCTCTCAAGTATCTCTAAAGAGTGAATGACGCATACATAAGACAAGATGATTGCATAAAGTGTAGCTCTTAGGTCATGCTAGCTAAGTACTTCTCAACCCATTCGGAAATTTAGCTACTCATGTGAAGTAAGGAGAGATTGAACATAAGTTGAAATGAAATTTCCATTGTTTATAAATTAGATGCAGAATACAAAATAACAATAAGAATGTAGAGGTAAGAAGCCCGGTAGCAATGTCTTGCTTCCTCAGGCCTTTTACACTGTTTCTTCACTTCAATTCTGCCCAAATGAATGTCCTTACTTTCGCAAGTGTTGACCCTCTCTCCATTTGTAGCGCTTCTCGGCAGTCTTTCGAGCTATCCAGAAATGATCTCTCGGCATCTTCTTCTCTTGGCTCGTTCCGTCTTCTAAGTATAAGAATGATTATAAACAGACGAACAACTATTTATCGTGTATATGATCTTTATTCTATATCACGAACTCCTTTAACGACGGTGGCCTTCGATATTTATAGAGCTCAAAGTGAAGAAGCTTTTCTTTCTAATGATTGCAATGATGGGTGGTCATTAAATCTTCTACTCTGATGCACCGATTATTGGTCACCGAAAGTTGAGTGTACTTGCTACTGTGTGTCGTTAATGGCTTGTCAACTAAATTCAGATTCGACTGTCATCAGCTTTCGTCCCATCATGATTTATTATGTTATCACCTTGATGCGCCGACTTTATGCGACCACTTTCTTGAGCAACTTCTTGCGATCGCATACGATCACATGGCTTTACGATCACAATCTTTTAATGCGTGCGGATGCCTAATTCCTGCCAACGCATTTTTCCTACACAAAATAAGTAAATTAGATGCTTTTATGCGATGGGCGCATGCGATCGCAATATTCTCAGTTTAACGCTTTTGGACATGATTTTGTGTATTTTTACCGTCGCATACCTTCATTGTTTTACTTATTTGTGCTGTAATAATGTGCATTTCTGCTCGTTATCATACCCCCAAATTTAAAACAATGCTTGTCCTCAAGCATAAACTAAAGATTTTCTTTAAAGAGTTAGACGCCTTTTCCCTACCTAGATTTCTCGAGGTGCCTTATTCAAATTTTATGAACCAAAATCTTCTTAATTTCTATCCTGGTCTCTTCCTAAAATATTTCTAATACTTAGGGACTACAAGTTTAACCTTAAAAAAGACTTTACTTGTTTCCAGGACATCGCAAGATTCATTTCAAAACTTTTTCCATCCGGGGTGTTTCCAAATGATTTTTATCCTTGCGCAATTTAGATATTTTTTTTGTGACCTTGCGCTGATCCAAGTGCTTAGCTTTCGTTTTGGCTTGCCCCCATGGGTGTCATGCGAGCATCCAACTACGAGCAAGGCACACTTTCTCAATCTAAACTCATGCCCATTTGGCAGCGGAGTTGCGATCACTTGATTTATGCGTTGATCACGATTCCTACCTTCGTTTTGGCTTGCCCCCACGGGTATCATGTGAACATCCAACTACGAGTAAGATCCGATCTCAACATTATGATTTTTCTTTGAAGTTTAAATGAAATGTCTAAAAGTAGCAAGGTTGAAAATAAATACGGGTACCCCCAAATTTATACGCAGCAATGTTCTCATCGCTAATAGACTGAAATGACTCATGTGATGCTCTTAGAAAGTTTCGTAAAAATCATTTTGAAAGAAAGCTGGTGGACCACTAACTTCTAGAAATGTTTCATGAATTGACCGTCCTGAAATTAAGTTGATTCTAGTACATGCGATGAGAAATAAAGGCATGAGTTTCATCATTGAAATCATAATTGGTCCGAAAAAATGCGGTGACTGAATAAAATAATCAACATTAAATGATTACGCCAAGCTAAAGAGGATGCGATGAAAAAATTAGCAATGTTAAAATGAGATGCGAGAGTGCAAAATTTGGAATAAAAAAATCAAGGAAAGATACAACCCCCAAATTTGCTCTGTTGCCCGCCTCACCTATGATCACATCCTTCTTTGAAGCGGGTTGATTCCTCGATTGCGATGGGCTGAACGAATTGGTCGCTTGTTTTTAGGTTATCACTTAACTCCAATGCAATCGTTTACTACAATCGTTGCTAAAAAATCAAGAGGGTAAAAAATATGAAAGACAGAGTTGATAATTTTAGAGTGTCGTGTTTGTACAAAAAAGAGAAAGTTCATGAAATAAAGATATCAAAAGGATACTTCAAAAATTGCGTCCCTGATAAGTTTGTATCGCATATTAGCGTAGGGACTGCTCATTTCTTCTTCAGTCAGGAATTCTTCAGGCTCACAGAGGTTTTCTCGCGATGGAAGTCTCCTCCATGATACATCTTGACTCTTTGCCTGTTGACCTTGAATGCGTTGGTCCCTTCTTCATTGGTTAATTCGACCGCACCGTGCAGGAATACTTCTTTGATTATAAATGGTCCGGACCAACGTGACTTTAATTTTTCAGGAAAAGGCCGTAGCCTAGAGTTGTATAACATGACCTTCTGTCCAACTTGGAGATTCTTTTCGCATAGTCGTTTTTCATGCCAACATTTTGTGCGTTCCTTGTAGATCTTGGCATTTTCATATGCTTGAATTCTCCATTCGTCTAGCTTGAGCAACTGAAGTTTTCTTGCCTCCCCTGCGATCTTCAAATCAAAATTGAGCTTCTTCATTGCCCACAGTGCTTTGTGTTCCTATTCCAGCGGTAAGTGACATGCCTTTCCAAACACCAGTGCATACAGGGACATTCCTATGGATGTTTTATAGGCGGTCCTGTATGCCCACAAGGCATCGTCCAGCTTCATGGCCTAATCTTTGCATGAAGGATTCACCACCTTCTCTAGGATCAGTTTGATTTCCCTATTAGACACTTTGGCTTGGCCGTTTGTCTATGGATGGTATGCGGTGTTGACTTTATGTTGGATATTATACTTGAGCAGCAGTTTGTTGATGACGCCATTGACAAAGTGGGAGCCTCCATCAATTATTATGGCACACGGGGTACAAAAACGAGTGAAGATATTTATTCTCAAGAATTTGAGACTATCGTCGCATCGCTTGTGATGCATGATACCACTTTAACCCACTTGGATACATAATCGACGGCTAACAGAATGTACTTGTGACCATTTGATGGTGGGAATGGTCCCATAAAGTCTATGCCTCACACGTCGAAGAGTTTCAATTCTAATATAATATTCATTGGCATCGCATTCTTCCATGAAATGTTTCTCGTGCGTTGGCACTTGTCGCATCTCATAGAATAGTCTCTTGCATCCTTGAATAGAATCGGCCAAAAATACCCGTTTTGTAACACTTTTGCTGTTGTGCATTGACCTCCAAAATGTCCACCATACGGTGAGTCATGGCATTGGGATAGTATGCGCTGATAAACAGTTTCTGGCACACATAGGCGCAAGATCTGATCTGACCCCCTCTTGTAAAGATTTGGCTCATCCCAATAATAGGACTTACATTCGTGCATAAGCTTCCTCTTTTGGTGGGCTGTGTAATTTTTTGAAAATTGTTCACAGACCAGATAATTGACCACATCTGCGTACCATGGTAATTCTTCAATTTTGAACAACTGCTCATCTGGAAAGGATGCGTTCACCTCCGATTGGTTGCGGTCTACTTCTGGATTCTCTAATCTTGATAGGTGGTCCGCAACCTGGTTCTCCATCCCCTTGCGGTCAATGATTTCCATGTTGAACTCATGGAGGAGGAGAAGCCATCGAATTTACCTCAGCTTTGCATCTTTCTTGGTCATTAAATATTTGATTGTCGAGTGGTCAGTTTGAACGATCACTTTGGATCCCAGCAAGTAAGCTCTAAATTTTTCCAGAGCAAAGATCATCGCAAGTAGTTCTTTTTCAGTGGTAGTGTAATTTGCTTGGGTCGGGTTCAGTGTTCTACTCGCATATGCGATGGTGTATAGCATTGTTATTTTTCTTCTGGGCTAGCACTGCCCCCATCGCATACCTACTAACATCGCACATTAGCTCAAATGGCTTTGTCTAGTCAGGTGTAATCAACACAGGTGCGGTAGTTAATCCGTTCTTCAGTATCTTGAATGCGTTGAGGCACTGTGTATCAAAGTCAAACATTCTGTCAGCCACCAGTAATGCACTCAATGGTCGAGCAATCTTCGAAAATTCCTTCATAAAACGACGGTAAAATCCTGCATGTCCCAGAAAACTCCTGACAGCATTCACATTTGCTGGAGGTGGAAGTTTTTCAATGACATCAATCTTCGCCTTATCCACCTCCAACCCTTCCTTGGAAACTTTGTGCCCGAGCACAATTCCTTCATTCACCATGAAGTGGCACTTCTCCCAATTCAGCATAAGATTTGTCTCTTCACATCTCCTTAATATCTTCTCCAAGTTGTTCAGACAGGCTTTATATGTTTGCCCGTAAGCCGAGAAGTCGTCCATAAAAATTTCCACTAAATCCTCTAGATACTCGGAGAAGATAACCATCATGCACCTCTGGAACGTGCTTGGCGTATTGCATAATCCGAACGGCATGCAGTGAAAAGCAAATGTTCCGTATGGGCAGGTGAATGTGGCTTTCTCTTGGTCTTCAGGAGCGATCATTATTTAGTTGTAGCCCGCATACTCGTCCAGAAAACAGAAGTAATCATTTCCTGCTAGGCAGCCTAGCATCTGGTGAATAAAAGGCAAGGGGAAGTGGTTCTTCTTCGTCACCGCATTGTGTTTGTGGTAGTCCATGCAAATCCGCCAACTAGTGACGATCCTTATTAGTATTAATTCATTGTTTTTTTTTGGGACTACCGTCATTCCTCCCTTCTTGGGCCCGCATTGCACGGGGCTGACCCACATGCTATTGGTGATTGGGTATATGATGCCTGTGTCCAACCATTTAATTATCTTCTTTTCACAACCTCTTTCATCGCAGGGTTCAATCTGCGTTGAGGTTCAATAGACCCTTTTTGGTTTTCTTCGAGATGTATTCTATGCATGCAATATGTTGGGATGATTCCTCTTATGTCTATTAGTGTCCACCCTATTGCATTTATGTACTTATTCAGGATGCTAAGCAGCGCATTTTCTTGTTCTTCTTGTAGCGCAGAGGAAATTATCACTGGCAAAGTTTCCTTTTGCCCCAGGAAAACATACTTCAGATGACTTGGTAGAGTTTTTAATTCCATGGTAGGTGGTTGTTCCAAAGATAGTTTTTGTGCTTTTCTCTCTTCATTCAACGTCAATTTTTCTTCTTTGTTTGCTGTTTCCATGATCACATTGCAGGATTCTACGGATGCGGTCGCATCCTCCATTTTGTCTTCTTTTTCGGACTCCTCTTCTTCATTACAACTGGGTTCATTGTCAGAATCGGATAGATCTTCATCTTCCGGATACTTCATGGCTTTAACAATGATAAACCTAAGCTTCTTACCATTTACACTTATTGTGATCTCTACCTTGTACACATCAATTTGAGCACGACCAGTAGATAAAAATGGTCATCCCAATATGATGGGCACATCTTTGTCCGCTTCGTAGTCGAGAATGATGAAGTCTGCTGGTAGAATGAATTTGTCAATTGAGACTAGGACATCCTTCAACTTTCCATTTAGGTGAACTAGAGACCTGTCAGCTAGCTAGAGAGTCACCGTCGTAGGCGTCAGCTGTCCCACATTCAATTGTTTGAAAATTGAAAGGGGTATTAAATTTATACTGGCCCCAAGGTCGCAAAGTGCTTGACCAATATATATCCTGCCAATTGAGCAGGGTATTGTGAAACTTCCGGGGTTACGCATCTTCGGTGGAATTATGGTGTTTAACTTTTGCATTAACGCCACCGTTGCGAACTTTCCTATACTTCTTTTCTCTGTCACCATATTCTTTAAAAACTTCATATATTTTGGCATTTGTTTAATTGCTTCTGTAAAAGGGATGTTGATGTGTAACTATTTTAACATTTCCATGAAGCGATGATACTGCACTTTGTGGGAATAGTGGCAGCTGTACCTTCACGGTTCTGTGTTCTATAGGCTTGGAGGTGGACGTAACTTCTGGTTCCATCATTTCTTGCTCTTCTGGTTCATTATGTGTCAATGGGGTCTTGGATTCCATCTCAACTTGATTGGTCCTACTTGGCTTCTTCTTCCATTCCGCTATTGTTTTTTTTCATTTCGCAAAGTCACGAATTGACATTGCTCCTTTCCTATGTTCCCCGGAGTGCGAGGGAGCTTAATTGAGCTCGACAACGTCCCTTGCGGTCTACTTTTAAGCTTGCTCATAATCTGTTCTATTTGGATTTTGAGATTGCGGATTGAAGTCGCCTGATTCTAGAGCACCGTTTCGTTTTTTTCTATGTACTGCTTTAATAGGCTCTCTAGGGAGGAAGATGGCGACACTTGTGAGCTGCTAGCTTGATTTTGCGGTTGACCGTTTGTTCGCGGGAAAAATCCTGGTGGCCCTTATTTTTGCGCCATCGGTTCATTATGTGTCAATGGGGTCTTGGGTTGTATGCATGCGATGCATACGATAATGTCGATAGAATTTATGTCTAAGCCTCTATTCTTGTCTATGCGATGATAAATGATGCACACATACACAAGGTGACCACATACTATCATATCCTATTTCTAGGGTGCATGCAATGCATAATAGCAAACAGAACTTATGTCTAAGTTTCTATCTCTTGCTTATGCAGTTTTAATTTGACTCTCTCAAACCTAGATTCTAATCTGACTCTCTTAAGTCTAAATTCTTTCTTTAGACTACTCTTTCAAGTATCTCTAAAGGGTGAATGACTAATACATAAGACAAGATGATCGCATAAACTGTAGCTCTTAGGTCATGCTAGCTAAGTACTTCTCAACCCATTCGGAAATTTAGCTACTCATACGAAGTAATGAGAGATTGAACATAAGTTGAAACGAAATTTCCATTGTTTATAAATTAGATGCAGAATACAGAATAACAATAAGAATGTAGAGATAAGAAACCCGGTAGCAATGTCTTGCTTCCCATGGCCTTTTACACTGTTTCTTCACTTCAACTCTGCCCAGATGAATGTCCTTGCTTTCGCAAGTGTTGGCCCTCTCTCCATTTGTAGTGCTTCCCGGTAGTCTTTCGAGTTGTCCAGGAATGATCTCTCGGCGTCTTCTTCTCTTGGCTCGTCCCTGTCTTCTAAGTATAAGAATGACTATGAACAGACAAATGGCTATCGAACTTATTCTATCTCTATATGATATATGGTGATCCCCGGTACAATGGTGGCCTTTGGTATTTATAGAGTTTAGGGTGAAACAGCTTTTCTCTCTAATGATTGCAATGATGGGCGGTCATTAAATCTCCTGCTCTGATGCGTCGATTAATGGTCACCGAAAGTTGAGTGTACTTGCTACAGTGTGGCTTTAATGGCTTGTCAACTACATTCGAATTCGACCGTCACCAGCTTTCCGTCTTATCATGATTTATTATGTTGTCACCTAGATATGCAGTCTTTATGCGGTCACCGTCTTGAGCAACTTCTCACGATCGCATACGATCGTATGACTTTGCGATCGCAATCTTTCAAGCGCGCAGACGCCTAATTCCTTAGATCGCAATTTTACTTGTGCCAACGCATTTTTCCTGCCCAAAATAAGTAAATTAACTACTTTTATGCGATAGGTGCATGGGATCGCAATTTTATCAATTTAACACTTTTGGACATGATATTGTTTATTTTTTTTGTCGCATTCTCTCATTGTTTTACTTATTTGCGCTGTAATAACATGTATTTCTACCAATTATTAGTGAGATATACAAGTGGATCATGCCTTAAGTAATAACCTAAATGGTCTGTAGTATAAGGATAAAGGAGGGATACCTTATCCTAGTGACACTACGGATACGATCCGCTTCGTAGATATTTACAAGTATCGTAAAGTGCTACAAATGGTCTAATCCTAACCATTCATGTGGTGGCATGCGAGCGGGGGTGTCCTATACAAAGAGTATGTATAAGACTGGACTACGAGATGATTAGTCATTTTATATAACGCCGTTGACAATTGAGACTTACATTTCACTAAAATGGCCATAGGTGACATGACCTTAATTCTGAGTGAGTTAGGAACACCTGCCTATGAGGGTGATTCTTTGATTAGTATGGGTGAGAGTGGCCAAATTGCCAACTTAACAAGTCTACCTTTTTGAGGATTTGTCTGATTGGGGAGCAGAGAACTCAGCTACACAAGACGGAATCCACTTCTTCCCCGAAGTAGGGGTAAATAGATAAATTGCTCTCTTAAGGGCTGATTCCGGGTTTGAACATAGTGACCACACCCTCTATTTGGAAGAGAGGACCCATTCATAGTAGGACTATGACTTATTGTTCATTAGAGAAATCAGTGGTACTTAAGGAGTTAGATGTAACTACAGGGGTAAAACGGTAAATTGGTCCAGCTGTACTTACGAGCGATTTGTGAAGGGTTATCACACTGTTGGTTGGTCATATGGATCGACAGTTAACGGATGGTGGATCTCGTGACTAAAGAGTTTAATTAGTTATTCACGTACCGTTGAAACTTCAAACCACAGGTCCATAAGGTCCCCTTGGTAGCTCAATGGGTTCAAGTTGAGAATCAGATTTTAGGTTAGTTTGAAGTGTTCAAATTAACAAGAGAAAATTCAATTATATATGATATAATTGGTGTTATATATTAGATACATTAATTGGAGGAATTAAAATAAATATGATTTATATTAAGTACCATAAAATAGAAAAAGAACTATGGTTTATATGTTTCATATGATGAAATATTAAAACTATAAGTTATAAATATAATATAATAAGTTGGTTATCATATTTATTTATAATATATTAATTATATGATAATTAATTATTTTTCTCTAATAACCGATTTGAGTGGGAGGTTATTGGAAGTTTTATGATAACCGTGAGATAAACGGAAAATTGTTTTCCAAAATTAGTAGTTGATTCACTCGGAAGATTCTCATGAAAAAAGGCTATTAAGTAAAAAGAGTTTTTACTAAGCGATAGTTGTTGAGAGCATACACGACCGTTAAGAGTTGACTATATAATAATTACTCGTTGATTGTTGCTACATGATCGATTAGCAAAGTCTATGCGATAGGCTTCCATTTTTTAAATGATTGAGTACATTGTCTATGCAATAGACAGTGTTCATATCTCCCACTTACTCGATCGCATACCTCCTATCTTTCTCAATCCAAGATCATACAAAGCCCATAACTCTTGGATTCTCACACTGAGAATACCAAGGTGATACTTGTGGTGGTATTCGAACTCAATTCGTGAATCGAGTTGGACTCGATTGGGTTCGAGGCTCATTCAGACGTTTGTGGAGGTCGTGTGTTGTTCATTGCATTCGAATGCTGTTTTGGACGCATTGGAGACTAATCAAGGATACTTGAAGAATAGCTCTTCACAGATACGCATACTCTATTCCTTGAATCCTCTTGTAGCATGTTGTAATTTCTGTACATGCATAATTTGTTATTTTCCGGTTAAACTGTAATTGTTGTGTTCATTTTTAATGGAATTTGGAACAATTCACTTCCGCTGCTCATGGAGATCTCTGTTTGTGATTTCCTTCAATTGGTATCAGAGTCAGGTTGTTCTAATATTCCAAATTCCATTTCTATTTTGAACTTCTTTTACAGTTTTGGTGGGTTTTAAGTTTGTTCTGCAATGCATTAAAGAGTTAAATGTGGTTTTGGTGCGTTAATGGATGTTTACGGGATGATTGCCTCTGTTTAAAGCTTTCTTTAAGTTTACAAAGTGTTAATTTGTAAGGGTCTCTGCGTTTTTGGGCATAATTAACAAGCAATCGAGTCTATATTCGAATTGTTTAAATTTTTTGAGTCGTTCGTGATGAAGTTTCGAAGCATGGAGATGTAGTTCTCATCGAGGAAGAAGACCAAAGGCTGGTCGCATTGTGTAGCCCAGGCTAAATGATTGTTGAGTTTTTGCTAAGCGATTGTGTAGAAAAGTTCTGCCTGATTGTATAGTATTTACTAAACGATCGTATAGCTAATGTTAAATGATGGGGTAGAGAGTTTACTCTATCGTGTAGCATTGGTTGCTCGATCGCATGGACGCTTGGGTAAACGATCGCATAGAGTATTTGATGCTCGTCATTTAATAAAAGGCACGTGCACTAAACGATCGTGTAGTTTAACATGCTTCATCGCATAATCACTAACTTCACGATCACCCGATATACGATACCTTACGCTTACTCAACGATCGTTTAGACGATTATGCTTTACCGTATCCTTGTCGTCTACTCAATGGTTTAAGGCGTGCGTTACACGATGCACGTTGCACGATCGCGTGACCTTCATGCTTCATCACATAGTCAAAGGTATACGATCGTTTATGCTCATACACCGTTGTTAGACAATCACAAGTATTTGTTATACGATCAAGGAGATGCGATCTTCGCCCGAACGGTTCACGACCTGATTCGCTTGTTTGAACCGGTAGACTCATTGTTCTTTGTAATAGTTAGCTTTTCCTTGAGGATTTGAGGCTAATTATCCGGGTTCATCAATTTTTATTTAATATACGTGAGATATATGTTTATTTATATGTCATAGTGTATAACATATAGATTTAAAACCCACCTTAGGTTATGCATTTTATTCATGCATCATATATTATAAGTGTTATAATATACTAAATGGCATAAGAGTTATATCATAACATAAGAGTTATAATATACTAAATAACATATTCATGCATCATCTTTATATCATAAGAGTTATAGTATAAGGGTGTTGAGAGCATGTATGCTTGGTTCATTATGTTGTTATATAAGTGTCATATACTAGTAGTAATAAATGAACGATGTATGGAGCATGATAATTAGGCTTATTTATAGGAGTTATGAATACCTTGTATGTGTTGCTTCGCATTATGGATGGTTTTAGTTGTTTTCTGTTATAAGTGTTATAATGGAAATTAGAACTAAAATCAATAAGAAAGAGTTGCATGCGAACTTAGATGAACTCATATTTTAAAAGGGTTTTAAAATTGGATTGAGATAGACCTAAGTTCATGGTTCTAACGAGGTTAGATATCTAAGTTTAATCTTTTGAATCGATTTAATAGGATTAAATTGATTTCCATAAAAGATTAAATTTGTATTAAATCTATCTATATGGGACCTTTTTGTCTAAGGCAAGTTCTATCTAGACTGGGGTATTTAAGCTGACAGAAACATAACACCCCTACTTGAGAACCTACTTGGAAAGGTGAATTAGATAGATTTACTGCGAGCATGCAGTTGATCAAAAACTTCGTTAAAGAGTTTAATGAATGATGATCAAAATTTGTTCAACTTTTCAAAGTACATGTTACTTTGGGTAAACCTAAAAAGTCACTTAGTTAAAATCATTAGTCGTGTTTTTTTCTAAGTCAACTAAACTCTAGGTTATAAAATATTCAGTGGAAGGAAAATATATATATGATATGTTAATTCCACTCACGTTTATCCCTTAATATTCATACCATGAGATTCATGTTTGGCCTCATGGTACCCTAGGAACAACCCCTTCGGATGGTGTTTGCATGAGTCAATATCAATGTGGACGTAGAGAATATTTATAATAAATGGGTGAAAGATGTGTGTCAACATGTCCTGCGATCTCTTTCATTGGTTTACATCGTGAGATCTTCTTGCACGACCTCATGGCGCTCTGGGAGCGTCCTCCTTCGGATGGTTTAGTGTGGTTGGTCAATATCAAGGTGAACTCCAGAAATGGATAGGGTCGCTTTAATTTTTTCCCTAATCGTATTTTTTCCCTTTGGATTGGTTGCTTGGGGTAGAACTCTAGGATCTAAAATGAAGGGTCGAACTTACAAGAAATTGTTAAGAAAGTTAATGATATCTTCACCAAATCAATGATGGCTAGTCGTTATAGGAACAAGAGTTGTTCTGGTATTAATGACTGGTTAAGAGTGTCTCAATTCAGAAGAGGGATAAATTGACTACCCTTCGGTGGATTTTGTCCTAGACCACTGAATCGTCATTGCAAAACTAGATGTCATATGGGGTTCATTTAGGTTTTGCTAAACTGGATTGGATTTTGTTTTAAAGAGTATTTGCTAAAATCTAATGTTAGATCAATGTGTTTTTTTTTCCAACAACATGTATGATTTTCCATTAGTTGCCTCTTTTAATTTGACCGATAGCATACATTGGAAAGAGTCTCTTAAAACATATTTCGTGGTAAACGACCTCGAGTTTGTCATGGTTAAGGAGTGTTCTCAAGTCTCGACCCTTGATGCACCACGAAATGTTCGTAATTCATATGAGGTATGGATGAAGGCTAATTCATTAGCCCGACTTCACATTTTGGCTAGCATACCTGATACATTAGCCAAAAGAGTTGAGAACATGGTCATTGCATGTCAGATCATGGACTCGTTGCAAGAATTGTTTGAACGTAAGTTCTCACTTTTTGAGCAAAAAGGGATGGCTGACAAAGAATCCAGCAGTGTCAATTCCTAAGATAACCTTAAGTCTTTCTTGAATGTCAACGAACTAAAAGAGAAAGCAATTGTTGCTGACAGATGAAGTTCATCGACAAGCATTGTTCTCTGAAATGGAACTTGGAGCTTATTTAGGTTCTGATGTTGATCTCACTACTCTTCAGAAGAGGAAGAAGTCTAAAGACAGTAAATGTGATTTATTTGTCTTGGAGACGCGTTTAGTAGAGAATGATGATTCGACCTGGATACTTGATTCAAGTGCTACTAATCACGTAAGTTCTTCCTACCAAGGATTTAGTTCCTGCAAAACTTTGGAAGATGGAGAGTTGACTCTTTGAGTCGGTATTGGTGAGGTTGTTTCAGTTGTTGCTGTAGGCAGGCTAAAGTTATTTTTGGACAAGAAACGTTATCTATTACTGGATAATGTTTTTGTAGTTCCTCATATCAAGAGGAACTTGATCTCGATTTCTTGTCTGAATGAACAAGGTCATACCGTCTCCTTTTCTAGAGTAAAATGTTTATTTTCAAGAATGGTATGGAGATTGATTTTGGTTGAATGGAAAATAACTTGTATGTACTAAGGTCGTTAGTCATAAAAGCCTTGCTTAATACTGAAATGTTCAAAACAACGTCAACTGCAAAAAGATCAAAGGTTTCTTCTAAAAAAAAGTCCATCTTTGGCATCTAAGGTTAGGTCACATCAACCTCAATAGGATTGAGAAGTTGGTGAACTGTGGACTTCTAAAGAGTTTAGAAGAAAACTCCTTGCCGATATGTGAATCAGACCTTAAAGGCAAGATGATCAAACGACCTTTTACTGGAAAATGTTATAGAGCCAAGGAAACCTTGGAGCTTATACATACAGACCTTTGTGGTCCGATAAGTGTTAGAGCTCGAGGTGGGTATGAATATTTCATATCTTTGATCGATGATTATTCAAGATATGGGTATCTATACCTAATGCAATGTAAGTTTGACGCTCTTAACACGTTAAGGAGTATAAGGCTGAAGTTGAAAACTTGTTAGGTAAGAAGGTGAAAATACTACGATTTGATCGTGGTGGAGAGTATATGGACTTCGAATTCCAGAACTATATGATAGAACATAGAATCACATCCCAACTCTCGGCCCTAAGTACACCTCAGCAGAATGGTATATCAGAAAGGAGAAACAGAACCCTGTTGGACATGGTTCGGTCTATGATGAGTTATGCTCATTTTCCAGACTCGTTTTGGGGATTTGCAGTGGAGATTGCATGTTATATTTTGAACAATGTTTCCTCAAAGAGTGTTTATGAAACGCTTTTTGAGCTATGGAGAGGCCGTAAAGGTAGTTTAAGCCACTTCAGGATTTGCGGATGTCCGGCTCATATGCTTGTGGCTAACCCTAAAAAGTTAGAACCGCGTTCGAAAGTTTGCCTCTTTGTAGGCTACTTCAAGGAAACGAAGGGTGGATACTTCTATGATTCGAGTGAGAATAAGGTGTTTGTGTCGACAAATGCTATCTTCTTGGAACAAGAATACATCAAGAATCATAAATCACGAAGCAAGCTTATTTTACATGATATTTCTAATGAAACTACTGAGAGTTCAACAAGAGTTTCTGAACAGAATAATAGATCAACAAGAGTTATTGATGTCGGTTCATCTAGTCAACAATCTCAAGAGTTGAGACTGCCTCGACGTAGTGGGAGGGTTGCGAACCCACCAGAATGCTACATGGGTTTGATTGAAGCCTGAAACATCATGTCTAATGATGGAGTTGAGGATCCATTGTCTTATAAGCAAGCAATAGAGGATGTTGACAAAGATGAGTGTATTAAAGCCATGAATCAAGAAATGGAGTCTATGTACTTCAATTTTGTTCTGGGAACTTGTGGATCAGTCTGAAGAGGTAAAACCTATAGGGTGTAAGTGGATCTACAAGAGAAAATGAGGTGTAGATGGAAATGTGCAGACCTTTGAGGCTAGACTCGTGGCAAAGGGTTATACCCAGGTTAAGGGAGTGGACTATGAGGAAACTTTCTCACCTGTTGTCATGTTGAAGTCTATCAGGATTCTCCTGTCCATTGCGACATTTTATGGTTATGAGATATGGCAAATGGACGTCAAGACTGACTTTCTGAATGGTAATCTTGAGGAGACCATTTACAAAGCTCAACCAGAGGGTTTCATTTTTCCAGATCAACAGCAAAGAGTTTGCAAGCTTAATAAGTCCATTTATGGGCTGAAACAAGCATCTAGATCGTGAAACATCAGATTTGATAGTGTGATCAAATCGTTGGACTTTGATCAGAATGTTGATGAGCCTTGTGTTTACAAGAAAATCATCAACAGTTCAGTGGCTTTCTTGGTATTGTATATGGCTAAATCGTTGGGCTTTGATAAGAATGATGTAGGTTTTCTGACGGACATTAAAACGTGGCTAGCCACCCAATCTCAAATGAAAGATTTGGGAGAGGCGCAGTATCTTCTAGGGTTCCAGATCATTCAAGATCGTAAGAACAAGAGGTTGGCCTTGTCTCAGGCATCGTACATTGACAAGATGTTGATCAGGTACTCGATGCAGAATTCCAAGAGAGGTTTATTACCCTTCAGGCATGGAATTATTTTGTCTAAGGAACAATGTCCTAAGACACCTCAAAAGGTTAAGAAATAAGACGAATTCCCTATGCTTCAGCTGTTGGAAGCCTCATGTATGCAATGTTATGCACTAGACTTTACATTTGCTATTCTGTAGGGATTGTCAGTCGATATCAGCCAAATCCAAGATTAGATCACTAGACGGCAGTCAAAACGATCCTCAAGTATCTTCAGAGAATGAGGGACTATATACTCATGTATGGAGATAAGGATTTGATCCTTATAGGATACATAGACTCTGACTTTCAGACTAATAGAGATTCTCGAAAATCGACATCAGGGTCAGTGTTCACTCTAAATGGAGGGGCTGTAGTTTGGTGACGCATCAAGTAGAGATGCATCGCAGACTCTACTATGGAAGCCGGTTACGTAGCCGCTTGTGAAGCTACTAAAAGGGTTGTTTGGCTTAGGAAGTTCCTTATCGATTTGAAAGTTGTTCCAAATATGTCTTTGCCGATCACACTCTATTGTGATAACAGTGGGGCTGTGAAAAATTCTAAGGAACCTCGAAGTCACTGTAGAGGCAAGCATATCAAACGGAAGTATCATTTGATCAGGGAGATTGTGCAACACGGTGATGTCATAGTCATGAAGATTGCATCGGAGCACAACGTTGCTAATCCATTTACAAAGGCTCTAACGGCTAAAGTGTTCGAGGGTCATCTGGAGAGTCTGGGTCAACGGGACATGCCGCACCTTGTTTAGGGCAAGTGGGAGAGGATACTGGAGTATAGAGTATGTCCTAGTCTATTGTATATTGTACTATTTTTATGTATTGTACATTAGTCTCCCGAGGCATTAGGACAAGTGGGAGATTGTTAGGATTGGTGTCCTAATTCTCCCGATGGTCTCGTAGTTTGTAAACATTTTGTACACATTGTTATTAATAAAATAAATGTTATTTTATTTGCATTTACTCATATCCAATAAACTAAGATCCGTGGTTATTTCATGTAACTTAAGCTTATATGTGAGACATACAAGTGGATCGTGCCTTAAGTAATAACCTAAATGGTCTGTAGTATAAGAATAAAAGAGGGATACCTTATCCTGGTGACACTACGGATACGACTCGCTTTGTAGATATTTACAAGTATTGTAAAGTGCTACAAATGGTCTGATCCTGACCATTCATGTGGAGACATGCGAGCGGGGGTGTCCTATACAAAGAGTTTATATAAGACTAGACCACGAGATTATTAGTCTCTTTATATAACGTCATTGATAATTGAGACTTACATTTCACTAAAATGACCATAGGTGACATAACCTTAATCCTGAGTGAGTTAGAAACTCCTACCTATGAGAGTGGTCCTTTGATTAGTATGAGTGAGAGTGGCCAGATTGCCAACTCAACAAGCCTACCTTTTTGGGAATTCGTCTGATTGGGGAGCTGGAAACTCAGCTACACAAGACGGAATTCACTCATTCCCCAAAGCAGGGGTAAGTAGATAAATTGCTCCCTTAAGGGTTGATTCTGGGTCTAGAACATAATGGCCACACCCTCTCTTTGGAAGAGAGGGCTCAGTCATAGTAGGACTATGACTTATTATTCATTAGAGAAATTAGTGGTACTTAAAAAGTTAGATGCAACTATAGGGGCAAAACGGTAAATTGGCCTAACTGTACTTACGAACAATTTTGTAAAGGGTTATCGCATTGTTGATTAAATTAATTAAATTCAAAAATTAAAAATTCATTTCTCAATCGTATAGTCGGGTGCTTGATCGTTTAGTGTGGGGTACATAATCGTGTAATAAAAGCTAAGTGATCATCTACACGATCGTTTAGTTCAACTCAAGCACTAAGCGATCGTCTATGAAAAGGTAAACGATCGTTTAGGAAATCAAGGGCAATCGTTTAGGAAAGCGCGGGTGTGCGATCATTTAGTAAACGGGTGTGCAATCATTTAGTAAGCAGGCGTTATCGTATAGGCTCTCAAACACTAAAGATTGAAGGCTAACACATCGTGAGCAATTATGCGTCTCTTTTGTGCAAAATGAAAAATATTTTCATTTAATTCTTCAGTTACTAAAACTGAATTGAACTTCCCACTAATGCACTTATTTGGAGAAAAGCACCGGCCAATTATCTCATAACCGCCCAATTAATAAATATAATCATATTATATTCTTAACCTATAGCTTGATATCATATATCAACTATAGTGTTTTCTCCTTTACTTGATATAAATCATATTTATATCTAATTTCCTCCAAAATAATGTATCTCATACATTTAGTCAATCATATCATATATAACTAATCAGTTCAATTATATCATATATAATCGAACTCCCTCTTGTCAATTTGAACATTTCAAACTGACCCAAAAACTGATTCTCAACTTTTATCCAAGCTACCAAGAGAACTTTATTAAAACTTTTATCAAATTATTTAGATTAAATAAAGTTTGTTAGAATTTAAATCATAGGCATTTTAAAATAAATTATAAATTAATTATCTAGACAAAAATAATTGATAATAACTCTACTTTTATTCATATAACTAAATTACATAAATTTAGTATTAGTTTACAAAACACTATAGCTAGTTTTTTCAAATTTAAATTAAAATTTATAAAACCCTATTTTACTTCCTTTCACCGTTATTCATCTAAAAGCACAACTACCAACAATTATTTTAAAAGTTACCGCAATCGAGCTTAATTCAATTTTTTTTTTTTAAAAAAAAGATCAAACGGGAAAAATTCCCTATGGAGAACCCGATCCCCATGAATTCCCATGGAGAATCCTCGTTTCGATACCCATCAAAACTTTTGTAGGGATGAAAAATGAAATGGGGTAGCAGAGAACCTCATCCCACCCTGTGGACATTACTTTGGGTTGGGTTGGATTAACCCAATTTTTTTTGTTTAACCAACTCGAGACCCAACCAAACCCAAAAAATAGAAAATGTTTAATCCAACCTAACTCAATCTAAGAATAAAACTAACCTAACTAAACTCTTATATTTTAGGTTGAATAATTCAAATTATTTGGATTTTCAGATTATTTGAACACCCCAACTTGTATGGAATTACCCATAAGGCATGCGCATTTTGGCCCTTTTAAGAAAATGGGTGGTTTATTATATTGGGCCAAAGTCTCTAATTAAGGCCCATTAATGCTTTAGGTTTCAGCCAACTTATTTATATGTGTTATGCGTTCTTGAGTTGGACTGTTGGAGGCGAGTGATCATGAGAAAATTTCTGATATCAAGATAGTACAAATTTAAAAATCATGTACAATGTAGGAATTAAATAATAAATTAACGATATGTTGAATAATAAATGAGAGTAGTAAATATCATAGTGGTATTAGAAATTTTTAGAGTGATTATCGACCTTCGCTGAAATTAAAAATTTCAGTGTGTTATTCGATATTCATGTTGCAATCAAGAAAAATATAGGTAGTATTTTTCTTGGGATTTTGAGTGTTTCATTTTGTTGTAAGACCAAAATATCGAGTTGTGGTATTAAGAATCATATAGGGCTATTATCTTTTATATTTGAGTCTCACCAACTTATTTACAATATAATAATTTTAAGGCACGTAAAAAACAAACACATTTTTCCTTTTTAAAAAAAAAATTGAATGAGTCCAATCATATCTAGATTTTTTATGCATCCGGCTCTTCTCCCTATTCAATCACTAATGAACCCAAAAATTTAGGCTCTGTTTGGTAACCATTTGATTTGATTTTTTGTTTTTTAAATTTAAGCTTATATACACTACTTCTACCTCTAAATTTATTCATTTGTTATCTACTTTTTACTAATAGTTTAAAAAATTAAGCCAAAATTTAAAAACTAAAAAAAAGTAGTTTTTAAAAACTTTTTTTTTTTTGAAATTTGACAAAAAAATTCAACCATTGTAATTAAGAAAGATACAAACCATTGTAAACAATGGAGAGAAAATAGATTTTTAATTTTCAAAGAACAAAATAATTACCAAATGGGATCTTAGCTGATGAATTACGATAAATTTAATATTATATCGATTTAGTAACACTCCCTAGCAAGCTTCAAAAAGTGATTTAGAATTGCAAAAAAATTGAGAGAATGTTAAAGAGGACAATGGAAAGCACATAAAGTACAAAGATTGGGATTGAGTTAGCAATTACAAAAGAAAGGTGGGGAAAAAAGAAGTTACATTTTTATGCAAATATACTTGCCAAACAGCAAACTAATAAAGATTATTTTTGGTTTGAAATTAAAAGAAGACCATAATTTAAACTCTTATTAGCCACAGAGCTTTAAATTAAATCCCCTCTTTCAACACATCTTTCTTTTAGCTGCTCCCTATTATCTCACTGTAAGTTTCCTTTAATTTTTGCAATAATGCTTCCCTGCAAAATAACATTAATAATAATAATAATAATAATACTAAATAAATAAATAAAGCTTCATAGTTTCTAAACAATGTTAGAACTCTCACCTGTCTGGTCTGAAAATCAGATTCTTGTATGCAAACCACTGCAGAATTAAGGATTTCATTACCAAACTGAGATATATATATATAAGTCTAAGTTATAAAAGATACCCTTAAATTAAATGATTGTGTTACTAATTTAATTTTTTTTAAAAAAAAATTGAACCTTTGAACTCAAAGTTGATAGTAAATGCTTTAGGTTAGTTCATAATTTTAGTCTTCTGCTTAAACTTTTAAAACAATATGTAAAAAAAAAAAAAAAAAAAACCAAGTAGATATATTGAAGCCAAATTGAACACTAATGATCCAGAGAAATTAGGCAAAATTGAGAGGGAATACATAAATTAGAGCCAATACAAAAACCAATTATGTACATTTAATTTAAGACATTCTTGTAAAATCTTGCCAATTTTCTATCCCATCATGTTTAGGGTACTATTAGTCTCAAAATTCTTTGGTAAGTAACAATTTAGTCATTAAATTTTGATTTGTAGTGATTTGGTGTCTATATTTTTTAATTTTATAACAATTTAGTCCTTATACTTTAAAATATGTAATCATTTAATTTTTATCGTAAAAATTATTTTGAAGATTTAATAGAATTTTTTATGTAGGTATATATCAATAAAAATTATTTTAGCAAATTTCTTTATAAACTATATGTTGTGAGTAATAAAAATCACATTTAGTTTTGATGAAATTTTTTATGATAAGGATTAAACTGTTACAAAATTTGAAAATATATATGGGATTAAAGGTTACATACTAAAGTACAATGATTAAAGTGTTATGAATTCTCTATAAATAAAAAATTCATAACTTAAAATTGAAAGTGTGATATTTAATCTTGACCAATACTTAGATGCAACCAAAATTCCTCATTTTTTATATATAAAAAACACAATTTTTTAATAATTTTTAAAAAAATTTAATTACCATTTATCATGTAGCAATTTTTCATTTGGTGCAGCAAGGGTTACACAATTGATACAACCGACTACAACCAATTTTTTTTTTCCTTTAACCTTTATGTTAATTAACAATCCTCTCTTCCTCAACATTGGAAGAATTTTCAGCCACTAAAGGAAACTTACCCCAGTGTAGCCAATGCCCACAAGCTCAAGCAAGCCAGGAATTAGAGGAAGCCTATCAATTGCCTGAAAAAAGAAATAAACATAAAAACAATAAACCAACAAAATTTCCCCATTTCTAAGATTTTACATTCCTTATTCTTGCTCTTAAATTTTTATATCATTGTTTCTTCACAACATAAAATTAAATATAGTAAAATTTTTAAAAAATAGAAAAATAAGAGAAACTATTTACATAAAATAGTAAAATTTAAATCTTTTTCAATAATTGATAGAAGTTTATCAGTGTCTGTCAATAATAAAAATGGATAGAAGTCTATTATTGATAGACACTGGTTAGAAATTTACCAATTTTCATCAGTATTTTTTTTATTTATAAATAGTTTGATATTTTTAAAATTTGTTTTTTTATAAAAATAAATATATAAAGCGTTCACCGAGACAACGCCAGCGGAGGCCCAAAGTGCGACAAAACCGGACACAGCGAGTGAACTTACTGCATACTTATCTTCAACCTTATCCCACTGAGAAACAAAAATCCAAAGCCAATGTAAAGAAAAATTGACAATAAATAATAACTAAAATAAGGTTACTATTATTATTTATTTTATATTTTATTTTTTGTCGTACAGCTTCTTGAACTTTTTTTATAATTTCAGGCATCTCCGCCAGCTCCCCTGCGGCCACTTCAGCCGGCACTTCTCCGGTTGCCATCGCCATCACATTGCGAGCAACCTTCCGACCTAAAAACAAAAAAAAAAATGTTAAAAGATTAAATTTATCGTAACCTATCAATTAAGCTTTTAAAATCAGTAGTGATTTGATAAGACAGGAAAGAAACCATATCAAACTTAATAAATAATGTGTGCATATCATGATTCTCACAATAGGCAGTGGACTTCCAAGGGCGGATCTGCGACGAGGGAGTAGGCGGTGATGGGAGAGTGGGGAGCGGCACATTTGCTGACGGCGAAGCGGATTGTCGGGGCGCCTTAGAATCGAGGAGGGTGGAGGAAGAAGAGAGAGCAAATGTGGAGGAAGATGAAGAAGCCATTGCCACACTCAAATATCACAAGAACAAGCTAAAGAGCTTCCTCTAGGAAAGAAAGTGAAGATTTTGTTGTTGATTTTTTTTTGTTTTGTAGACAGGTGTTTATGTGTTTTTTCTCCCTTTTTGGAGGTAGTTCTTAAGTTCTTTTTTTTTTCGTTGGTTTTATTTATTTATTTATTTATTTTTGGAGATGGTTGTAAAGTTTGAGGATGGCCAACCACTCATTTCACAATCAATTTGGATAATGTTATGTGAGTGAGTAATGAGAGAGGATTGAAATGGATAGGGATTTTAAGGTGTTTGATTGGATAAAAGGGTTTTAGGGTTGGCCATGAGTGTCTGTGTGCTCAGTAATAATACCCAATACTAGTCATACTTTCTCTTATCTTCCATAAAAAGTTGGATAAATATCTGGTATATTCTCTCTCTCTATATATTTTTCTCTTATTTAAAAATGAAAATCCTTATTTTTAAATATAAAAAAATAATCCACTATAATTACAAATATAGCAAAATGTTACTGTCTATCAGTATCTTCGACTATCTATCAATGATAAACAATGACATTTTGCTGTATTTGAAAATATTTCTAACAATTTTGTCATTTTAAACAATAATCCGAAAGAAAAAGTTTAACTCTGATTCATTATATTTTTTTTGTTTTTATCCCTTTATGCTTTTTTCAATTATAAAAAGAAAACTAAACATGTTTAATTGTGTTTTTTAATTAAAGAAAACAATAATAAAGTACAGAGACTTTTACATAAATAATCTATCTTTGGATCATAATTTTCATAATTTATTTGGTTACAAATGGGCTACAAAAAACATGACTTGCTCTTTGAGGCTTGACCCATTCCCCAGTGATAGTCTAATTCTGACTTCTTGAGTTCAATCCAAAAATAGTCCTAAGACTTACCCTCTTGTAATTACGTAATGCATTATAGTTTCATATATCTTAAGTTCATGTTGTTTCCTTAAAAACTTTGTTGCTTTCTACCCTTTTGACTAACTAAAGTATTATTAGAGTATTTGTAGCAAACACCATACTCATGTGATACTTTTTCTCTTTTGCAGGTCTCCTCTTTCCCAAATATAAATTCATCGTGGTGATAGGGTGAAGGTCATGTGATTTTGCTTGGCCAGATTTTCCATTGATAGTTTATATTTTTATTGAAATAATTAACATTTTAGTCCCTATAATGTTAAATAAGTCCTTGAGTTTTCAAGCTCAAGGATTTACCCTTGAGGCGTGCTTTTGGTAGCACACCCTTGGTCCATCCACAGTTTTTTATTTTAAAAAAAAAATTAATTTAATTTAATTTTTTTTAAAACGGAGAAGAAAGGAGAAGAGGGAAAAGAGGAAGGAAAATAAGGGACTGAAAATGGAAAAAAAAAATGAAATTGCAGTTTGACAATGGTAGGTGGTTGTTTAAGAAGGCGAGAATGTATAAAGGAGGGAGGGGGAAAGAAGAAGAGGAAGAATTTTTTTTTTTTAAACAATATTTGTTTTTTAAATAATTTTAATAATTAAAAATTGAGAATTTTTATCGGTAGAAAAAATGTCAAACTATTTATCTAGCAAAAAAAAAAAAACACTGATAAATATTGATAGACTTTTATTTGTGTATTAGTGTCTATCACACAGTATCAATTATTTGTGTATTAGTGTCTATCACACAGTATCAATGACGATAGACTTCTATCGGCCTCTCTCAAATAAGATTAAATTTTTGCTATTTTCTTTTTTTTTTTTGAAAAATTTTCCTAAAAATTTTTAAAAAATATATGTTTTAATAAAAAAATAAAACTTGATTAGCGATAAAATTAAAGGTAATTGCAATTGATAGCATTTTTAGGGATAATAATCAAGTGTATCACATCATTTTAAAAAAATTTGTAAATATAGCAAAGTCTATCAGATGGATTTCTATCATTGATAGACTCTTACCAGTTGATAGACTTCTACCAATAATATGATCTTATAGACTATCTAAATTTTACCATATTTGTAATTTTTTACATTATGTTATATTTGTTAATACTTTGGGTCTGATTGTTATATTTGTAACAGATAGTTTTTTTTTAACATTTTACTACCTCAAAATTAGTTTAATTAATAATTTTATTTTCTAAAATATTTTACATATTTATTTCTTGAAAAATTCAAATATTATAACATTAGAAAATACAGTACTTTTTAGAAGTTGTAAATAATCAATTAACAATATACAATGGAATTAATATATTTTTTTTTTTATTTCATGTGATAGTCATTAGTTAACATAAATGGGATGAACTTATATATTGACTAAAGACTGTTTTAGCTTTAAAATAATTTTTGTCAACTGTATTGTAAAAGACATCAATTTTTTTAATTAAAAAAAGACCGATTTTAACTTTAAAATTAATACTAAACTATTTATGCTTTTAACTTATAATAACTAAAATAATAGGCATGATATTTCAATGACCAAAATGTTGGGTTGATATTTAATCTCAATTTTTTTATAAGATAATTAATTTAAATTTCATATCATTCAATCTCAATTCTTCTATAGGAAAACAATGGTTAAAAAGTCATATATATTGAAAACTATTATAAATATTACAAAAATAGATATTCAATATTTAGTATCATAAAAACCATGTGTCAACCTTTATATTATTCACGTGCCTTGTAATTATTATGTTTGTTGTCTATGTAAGATCACATCCTATGTGTCACTTTGACGATATTTGGTGGATCTTGAAAATACACACATTGGTGAGAAAATCCACTTCAAAAGTTCACTCAAATTTTCATATTATCCCATTTTCATAATCTTAGTTATTTTATTATTATATTATATTTATATATTATTATATTATATTTTCTCTATATTCGTGTTCCCATTGTGCTCCATTATGCTCCTCAATTTTACAACATATTATCAACACGAGCTTCTGTCGCTTCCCTCGCTGAAGGTAAGTCCTAAAGTAGGTCGATTTTTTTACTCTTTATTATAGTTAATAAATTAAATGTTATTTTGCATATTTAGTACGTATTAAATTTCTAATATAAATATAATGTTTTTTTTATAGTATTGTCATGGCAAATCTTACGAAATTAGAATTTGAAGCCCTGGACATTAATGACAATAATTATTTGTCATGGATGCTCGATGCCGAAATCCACCTGGATGCTATGAACTTGGGATAAACAATTAAAGAAGGAAATACGACATCTGGTTAGGACAAAGCAAAAACTATGATTTTCCTTCGTTATCATCTCTACGAGAGATTGAAAATGAAGTATTTTACAATAAAAAATCCTTATATCTTATGGAAAAATTTGAAAGAAAGGTATGATATAAAAAAAAACAGTTATTCTTCCTAAGACTCGTTATGAGTGAATGCATTTGAGGCTACAAGATTTTAAATCAGTAAGTGGTTAAAATTATGCATTATTTAAAATCATTCAAAATTATTGTTATGCGGAGAGAAAATTACTGATGCTTGATATGTTAGAGAAGATGTTTTCTACATTTCATGTCTTGAATATGCTTTTACAGCAGCAATATCGAGAGAAAAGTTTTAAACAATATTCTGAACTTATTTCATGCCTTCTTGTGGTAGAACAAAATAACGAGTTATTGTGAAGAACCACGAATCTCGACCAACTGGAACAACATCATTCCCTTAAGTGAAATGTTGTGAATGTTAATAATCATGGTCGAGGTCGTGGTCGTGGTCGAGGTTGTGACCATGGCAAAGGATGAAATAATTATTATTTTCGTGGTGGTCGTTCTAATCATTTAAATTTCAAAAGAACCACACAAAATGGTGGTCACAAAGAAAAAACTCCATAAGATAAAAGTTCAAAGAGTGTTGAAAATAAATGTTTCTGATGTGGAATGCCTGGGCATTGGTCACGTACTTGTCATACGTCAAAACACTTAGTTGACCTCTATCAAGCCTTCTTAAAGGAAAAAAGAAAAAATGTGGAAGCAAATTTTGTATATCAGGATAATGACATATTTGACCCATCCCATATGACAAATTTGGATGTGGTAGATTTATTTGAATCTCCTGAAAAAGAAGATTGACACAATCGATGGAACATCAAGTGTTTCTTTTGATTTTGAGAATATCTAGACTTACAAATAAAAAATATTTTTTTCAAATTGACAATGCTGGAAGCAAAAGTCAATACAATATCAGGTTTTACAAACCTAATTGAAGGATTTGGAAAAGCAAATATTATTTTGTCTAGAGAAATAAAATTTACAATTGACAATACATCAATGAACTTGAAGTTCATGAATCTAGATATATTTGCTATTTGGCACGATAGATTGAGTCATCTAAGGTCTATAATGATGAGAAGAATTATTGAGAATTCAAATGGACATCCATTAAAGAGTCATAAAATTCTTTAATCTAATGAATTATCATGTGATGCTTGCTCTCAAGGCAAATTAATAATTTGACAATCACCAGCTAAAGTGGGAACTGAATCACTTGCATTTTTAGAACGAATTCATGGTGATATATGTGGATCTATTAATCCACAAAGTGTACCATTTAGATATTTTATGATATTAATAGATGCATCCTGTAGATGGTCTAATTATTATTTTTATTATAAATATTATAAAAATAGATGCCCAATGCTTAGTGTCCTAAAAACCATGTGTCAATCTTCCTGTTGTTCATGTGTTTTGTAATTATTCATACTTGGTGTCCATATAAGACTACATTAGGGTTGGCAAAATTTCCCGCAGGGTCAAGTCCCTACTCGGGGTGGGGAATCCCCGGTTTGACCAGGGATGGGGTCAAACCGAAGAATTTTTTCGGGGCCTCGTCCGGGGACGGGGATGGTATTCCCTCCTCGACCCCGACCCCGATCCCGACCCCGATTTTATATAGTTATATTTTTAATATTTTATAAATATATATTTATAATATATAAAATAACTTATTTATATGTATGTTTATAATGTATACTATAGACTTATAGTGTTGTAAGCCCAATATTGAATATATAAATTCTAAATTTAAGCCGGGAATTAGTAGGGGAATCCCCGCAGGGAAACAGGGAATGAGGCCCCGCGGGGACCCGTTTCCTCGACGGGGAATCCCCGCCCCCGTCCCCACCTTCAAATGGCGGGGACGGGGTGGGGATGGAGGGAATTTCCCCCACGGGGCCGGGGACGGGGCACCCTTCCCGTTGCCAACCCTAGACTACATCTTACTTACCACTTTGTCTATAAATAGTGGCATTTGGTGGATCTTGAAAATGCACACATTGGTGAAAATATCCACTTCAAAATTCCTCTCAAATTTTCATATTATCCAATTTTCATAATTTTAGTTATTTTATTTTATTATTATATTGTATTTCTATTATTATATTATATTTTTTCCATATTGTCTCCATTATGCTCAATTTTACCATGAAAACAAATATTATTCTAATTTAAATAAAGAAAAAGTAAGTCTCCATTATGCTCCTCAAATTTTACCATGAAAACAAATATTATTCTAATTTAAATAAAGAAAAAGTAAGAAATATGAATTTAATTGAATTAAAATGATAAAATTATAAACAATTTTACCATGAAAACACACACACACACCTCCTCAATTTACCACGAAAACACATACACACACACACACACACACAAATCGACATCATACCCATGCCATCATACATGTTTGGTGACATGTTAAAATGATGTTAGTTGCTAATTGACATTGTATACATAATGGATGACAGTTAAAAACTAAACGTCTCTAATTCAACCTGCAAAAGATTTGTTGGGCTCAGGATCAGAGTCAGGGAATCCCATTCGGGGATCGGGTCCCTGCGGGAAAAAATTCTTTGTCTTTTATTTTTAATTATTTTTATTTAAAATAAATAAAATATTATATTTATATTAAAATTGTACACTTACAAGTTAGTATTATTATTATTTTATTTATTATAATTAATAATTAAAAATATTTTAACATTTCTTTATTTTAAAATTTAATTAAAAATTAAAGTTAATTATATTATGAAATGAAATAAAAAAACAAAAAAACAAAAAAAGCAAAAACAAAAACAGTAACTTGTTATAGCGTTTTTATATATATATAAAGTAAATATATATACATATTAATAAAAATATGTATTAAAAAGTTAAAAAAAAATTATTCCAGGCGGGGTTGGGGATGGGGTGGGAATATCCTCCCCATCTCCGCCTTATCCCCGTGGGTTCCCAATTTAACTTCATCCGAGATTCCGCGCCTCGATCGAGATAGGTATCTTTAGAGACCCGATTTCGCGAAAATTTTGTCAACTCTATATTTTAGTAAGACAAACATAATTCTAGAATGCCATTGATATTTCATTTCATTGATAAATTCATAATTGAGTTCCAATATAATTCTCTAAAAAAAAACTATACAATATTATTTCAGATTAAAGTTATAAAAAAAAATACCCCCACAATCTATCAAAATTAAAGTTGAAAGAAGCCACACAATATGTTGGTAAGTACCACCATGTGATACTCAAATGTGGTTCAACACTTGCTTTACTCATAAATAGTCTAACATGCTCCACCTTGCTAATCAACTGTTGTGGGTGGAGCATGTGTGTTAGTTGCATGAATATGTTATATTCTCCTATTAGTGAAGATAAACATGTTTGAATCCCTCTTTTATTTTCACTATTTTTTATTTCACAACCTACCATCTCTAAAGATTATTTTTCAATTACGTCCAATTGTTTTCTTGAAGAAAATCTTTTACCAAACTAAATATTTCCTTCGAACATGATAGTTAAAATGCTTCCTACTTACTACTTATTTAGCATTGTACACTTGTATAGAGACGGAAGCTTTTTCTTTCAAAAGTTTTGAACTTTGGGCACGCATTTGAGTCCAACCAATGTACACAACTATCAAAATACTTACTTGATTGTGGTCATGATTTAAAAGCAATCAAACATATGCTTACAACCATATACTTTATAATTTTAAAGATGTCACAATCTTGCATCTTTACTGCACGAGACCTCTACTTACAAGTCTCATGGATACATTGCACAGTGTATAAATCCTTACTTGATTTCTTAACTCAAAAGTCAAAATTATTATTCATGGCCAACATCAATAATCTATTTTCAAGTCGTTTTCTCAAAAGAAGATTTGGCCTACGTCAACGTCTACACCCGAAGATGGCTAGCAATGCAAAATTGAGATCCCCTTCTTTTAATAGTTCCCATGATCCAATTTCTATGAGATGTCACACTTTTAAAAAATTCTAGCCTTCTCCAAATTTGCTTTATATAAGAATGTCTAGCCTTCTACTTCTCTCCCTCTCTCTCTTTTTCTCTTTAAATCAATCATGTCAACCATTTAAAGAGCAAAAATGTCAATCATATTTTGTACACAAAGCTCTAAACATTTTTTAAAATTAAATGTTTATGGGTTAAAATTCTACAAATTTACAAGTTTATGGGTCAATTTCGGCCATTGTATATAGGGTTGGCAACGAGGCCGGGGCGGGGCCGGGGCACCCCCGTCCCTAAACCCGTGGGGAAAATTCTCCCCCATCCCCGTCGGGAAAACGGGGTCCCCGCGAGGCCCCATTCCCCACGGGGATTCTCCTACTAGTTCCCCGTGGGGAATCCCCTATTAGTTCTCCGAGATTCCCTACAGGGATTCCTTTTTTAATTAAAATTTGATTTTATTTAAGCTTTTTAAGTTTGGGCTTGACTTCTTGGGTTTAGAGTTAGAATTTGGATATTTAATATTCGGCTCCAATCCAACACTATACATTATAAATATATATATAAATAAATTATTTTATATACTATAATATATATTTATAAAAATATAAATATATCAAATCGGGGTTGGTGATTAATCGGGTCGGGGTTGGGGCAAGGCCCCAAAAGCTTTTTCTAGTTTGACCTCATCCCCAGTCAAATCGGGGATTTTTCGTCCCGATCAGGACGGGTCCCTTCGAGGACTCGATCCCATGGGGAATTCTGCCAACCCTAATTGTATAAGTTTAAGAATTCAATTTTTATCATTAAATATTTGGAGGTCTAATTTAGCTCGATTTTCACAAATGGAAGGTTTAAGGATATAAAGACCTGGTTTTTGCAATTCACCCTAATTTTTCCTTTTTAGACATTTCTCAAAACAAGAATGTGTAATGTACTCGTTCATTTCAACATCTCTTTCTATTTTAGTGAAAACGGGACCTTACTGACATTTCAAACTTCGAACGGATTAGATTTCTTTCGGTTTATGACCCGACCCGACTTCTACGTTAGTGGCGCTATCCAAAGCTAATCCATACGCCCAAACTCGGAGTGGGAGAGAAAGGGGGAACGAAGCTTCTTCATCTCCGCCATGGCTAACCTTGCGACCTCCTTAACCTTCTCTTCTTCTTCTTCTTCTTCTTCTTCTTCTTCTTCTCCTCCTTCTCTATGGATCCTCAAACATAAATCTCCAAATTACTGTTCATTTAAACGACTCCATTCTTTCCCTTCATCCAACCACTTCGACTTCACGAAGCTCGTTTCTCTAAGGCATAACCACGGGGCTAGGTTTCCAGTGCTTTTCACTGTTCTCGAAAATGAATCCGCGCTTACAGAGGAGGTCATCGCGGAAGGCGATGTTAAGAGCGAAGGCAGTGTTTCAAATCAGGAAGTGAAAAAACAAGCACGTCCTTGTGAACTCTACGTTTGTAATTTGCCGAGGAGTTGCGACATTGCAGAGCTGGTTGAGATGTTTAAACCTTACGGCACAGTCTTGGCTGCTGAGGTAGATACGATTTTCTTTTCTTTTTTCTTCTTTTTTTCCTTCTATATCTTCATGGTCTGCTCATTCATTTTAGTTTTCTAGAACAATCTATTTGCTTCTATTTCTGTCTGGAATTTCCTTAAGTTAGGGAAAATTGAATTTCAATTCAGAAAGCATTTTCCCGGATTTGGAGTTTTAATGTTGTTATTATAATCATTATTCTTGAATGGCAGTCCTCAATTTGCATATCTGCCTTGGGAAAAAGCATTTTCCCTCTTGGATTGTACATTGTTCTTGAAGATTGAAGTTAATACACAACAAAATCACATAACCCACTGTTTGTTGATAAAAACAGTAAACCAAATCAGTTAACTACACTAAACAGCAGAATGATCTCCAATAGTGTTTATGTTTCTTTTCATGTTTTGAATGGTATTGATTTGTTTCTCTGTAACTTGGACTCAGGTTTCTCGGAATCCAGAGACTGGCATAAGCAAAGGATGTGGCTATGTCACAATGGGTTCAATAAACTCCGCTAAAGTTTCAATTGCAGCATTAGATGGTTCTGTTAGTGTCAAATCAAGTATAAGTTAGTTTTAATCTTAGCTCATTCAGTATCATTCAAAGAGAAAATTTTTTATTTTGAAGGATGTTGGTGGACGTGAAATGCGCGTTAGATTTGCTGTTGATATGAATCCCAAAAAGAGGAACCTTAATAACTTGCATTCATCACCCAAGAAGAATATAATATATGAAAGTCCTTACAAAGTATATATTGGAAATCTTGCTTGGGATGTCAAACCTGGAGATCTGAGAAACCTTTTTAGCAGATTTGGAACTGTGGTCAGTGCAAAAGTTTTGAACGATCGTAGAGCTGGAAAGAGCCGTGTTTACGGGTTTCTGTCGTTTTCTTCAGCTGCAGAGCGTGATGCAGCAATTTCTTTGGATGGAACAGTAAAATTCCCTCTATGTATCCCTTGAAATTTGACTTTTGTATTCCATTTTGTTGTTATTGACCCTTTTCATTCTTTCATTGTAGGAGTACAACAACAGGAAACTTGTTGTTAGAGAAGGTGTGGAAAGGAACGAGTCTTGACTGCAGATAGTCTTCTTGCCCAAGTTAGTAAGAAGTCTCATCTTGTTTAATTGTATTCAATCAATTATGAGTTTGATCTTTATCTGAACCATTAGAATGATTAAGTTACCATACCCTGTGAGATCTATATTAGAATCTTGCAAAGTTTTGTTTTGAGGGCGTTAAAATCTATCATAAGTAGTATTCAATCACGAATAGCAGTCATTCTTAGATTCATTGTATAAAAGTCTCTACTCTGGATTTACTTGGCGGGTAGTTTTGTATTCAAACTGATTTTTGTTTAACAAGAGTGAGCTTGTAGTTAATCAGTTTCTGCTACTTGTAATTCTCTTGAGCAGCCATCTCTCTATACATTGGCTGATTCTTTTGAGCATTTGTATATGAATAAAAGTCATTCTTTGACATCATTTCGAGATTCTATCTTCGAATGCTAAATGAAGTAATAAACATTGTGGAACAATTGTTTAGAAACTTCCCCTGGAAAGGTAACAGTGATATTAAGGGTCCACATCTTGTCAAATGGGAAATTTTCCTTCTTCCCATGGAGAAAGGAGGGCTCAGTATAGACAACCGAAAGTATCAGGATAGAGCCCTCTTAGCAAAATGGATTTGGTGTTATCAATGTGAGGAAATATGGAACCACCCATCTCGACAACTAACCGGGCAGCAACTCCCTAGAACAGCCTAGGGCTCATGGAAAGCTATTATGAAACATTGCTCTCTGATTCATGATAGAATATCCCTATGCTCTTGGTCTTGGTGATGGGGCTAATATTTCCTTCTTGCAGGACTTATGGCTTGGAAATGAATCTCTTGCAAGAAAATAACCCTTAATTATAATTTTTTATTTTGATCTTTTATCTTTCTGTCACTGAGGAAGGGACTGTCAAGGATTTTTGGAACACTGAGTTTGGATTTTAGAACTTGAGATTGAGACGAAATAGGAGAATTTGGAGCCCTCTTGCACTGCTTGTCCATTGTGCCCTAATGGTTTCTTTACCAACGGCTTTCTCTTGCGTGATATTCCCACCTCCAACATAGAAACTGATTTTCCCCTTTAGGATTTGATTTGAAAAATCAAAAACAAAAAACGAAATGGTTACCAAACATGATCGAAAATTTTCCTATAGATGAACCCATAGATCCATTGATACTCATGAAAAGTTATTTGCATAATGCAATATGATTTTGATTTCTATCCACACAAATGAAATTTGTTAAACAATTTACTTAATTTACTCAAGTTGATTGGAAAGGAATGAGTGAATTGTTAAATTGATTGTCGTGCATGCACATTAATTACCAAGAAACATGTTGATGAGGAGCGATATCACGAAACGAGAGTGGGATATGAGAACCGAGAGCGAGTGATAGGTAAAAAGTCAAAATATTTGACCAAAGTGGACCGAGAGTGAGATGCGAGGACCAAGAGCAAGAAATGAGAGTATAACGCACGAAGGGCCTGTCAATCTCTTTTGTGGGGGTGATATAGTAAATTCATATGCCGTTGACACAAGTAAAAGACCATATTTCATTGAAAATCTTGGAAGAGGCCAAATTTTATTTAGGTCTTTGATTTTGAGCCATCCGTACAAAATTCCCCATCTGAAAAAAATTAATTCTATCTTTTATTTTCTTCTTAATTTCTTTAAAATTGCATTGTACCATTTAATTTTGTTTTATTTTCATCTTTACTGTTGACTTTAAAATTTATTTTTAAAAAATTATGACCCCGTTTGGTAATCATTTTGTTTTTTAAAATTAAACCTATAGACACTACTTCTACCTCTAAATATTTTCTTTTGTTATCTACTTTTCACCAATAGTTTAAAAAATCAAGTCAAATTTTGATTATTAAAAAAAGTATTTTTCAAAAAAGTATTTTTGTTTTTTTTAATTTGGCTAAGAATTCAACAATTGTACTTAGGAAAGATACAAATCATTGTAAGAAATGCGGATAATATACGTTCAATTTTTAAAAACAAAAACAAAAAACCAAATGGTTACCAAACGGAGTCATAATTTTTGTCGCTACATTTTGAGTTTGGTTGCATTTGGGCTCTCGAGATTTCAAACTCATATGTTTTACTCTACAATTCACACATCTATCCCACTCAATCTTCAAGCTAGAGGTGTCTTTAACTGAATTCAATCATGCCTGCATGTAGTTGAAGAATAAAAACACTCCATTTTGGCAGGATTGAGGGTTGAAGTTACTGGAAAATTTTGTTCCTGTTGAGTTCTTCCTCACCTAAAACTCATTCTATTTCCTTCACAAATTCACTCCATTTGTGAGTTCCACCACTCAAATTCAAGTCTAAGAATAGTAGAGAAGATCTCTTGGTGGTTCACTGAAGATTTGGAGATGAGGATTTGTGAGGAGCAACTTGCATTGGAGGATCTTCAAGGTATGTGTTGAAACCTTCTTAATTACTTATGAACATGCTTATTTTGATGTCAAAATTATGGAATTAGAATGCTTAATGATCATGTTTTCTTCCGTTGCTTATTTCTGTATTTCAACAATATATGTTGTGGTTGTACCTGATGAGGACTAAGAAAAAAGAGTGTGAAGCAAGAAGCTAGAGGAAGAATTTGAACAAAGAAAACAATTGTAGTTGCGTCTAATGAGGAACAAAAGAAAGGAGCGAGAAAGGAGAGCGAGAATTCGTTTGAGCATCAGTCCCTCGCATGTAGTTTGAGGACAAAATGGTACTTTCACACACGGCTGGCATAAGCGGAAAATCATTTTTTTGATCAAATTTGAATCTTGGGCCAAATTTCATTTGGGCCCCTAAAAAAGGGCCTTCCATACAAAAACCCCTTGTGAACACCATTTATTGTATTGTTCACGTAAATTTATGTGATAACGCTAACATGTAAAATTGATTATACAAATTATTAGATAGAATACCTTTTTGCTCCTTAGGTTTGAGGTCTGATTTCTATTTGATCCTTGAGTTTCAAAATGTTACACATTGAGTCTTTAAGTTTTGAATTTGGTTTCAATTTAGTCAATAGGTTTCAAAATGTTGCAATTCTATCCTTGACATTTGAGTTTTGTTTGAATTTAGTCTCTAGATTTCAAGATTTTACATTTTTAACTTCAATTTTCATTAAATACTTACCTTCAAACATTGACATCAATGTCTATTAATTAATTTAAAATAATTATGAAATAAATTTTTAAATTTAATTTTAAAAGTGATGAAAAATATGAAACTTGATAACTTATAATTCATTTAATTATTTTAAATATATTGACATACTTGAAGATGAAAAATGAGTATTTACTGAAAAATTAAGGTTAAAAATGTAAATCTTGAAATCTAGGAACCAAAATCAAACATAACTCAAATATCAAGAGTAAAACTATAACATTAAGAAACTAGAGACTAAATTGAAATCAAACTCAAAGCTTAAGGACTAAATGTATAGCATTTTGAAACTAAGGACCAAATAGAAATTATATCACACACCTAGGGACCAAAAAGATATTTTTTACTAAATTATTTTAACTATATATTTTTAGAAGAAATAAACGGTAACAATTATTTTAGTATCATATGTAGTTATAAATGGTTGATAATTATATCTTACTATTTTGGTAGGATTTTGGAGAAAATAATGTTATTTAGATAATTTTGAGTTAACTTGTAAAACTTTAGAAATTTATTTAATACAATGGTTAGTTTAAAAATTTTAATTGATACAAGTACACTTAATTTTGGTTTTCTTATGATTGAGCCACATAGCCATACTTAACTTTTGTGTTCTTATGATTGGACCACCAAAAAGGAATGTGTACCTTGTTGGTATACATAATATCTATCAATTCTTTTAAGTCTTTCATAACCACATTTTCATACCTTCAAGATTTCTCTCATCTCGATGTGATCTTGGTTCATTTATATATCTCTTAGGAGCTCAAGCATTACATTTTTTTGTCAAGCTAAGTGATAAGTCTGAGGCTTATGTTGTTAATAAACCTCAAACCTGATCAAAAGAATATTTGTAAAGATCACCAAACTACTCCTATCACTACATAGGTGTAGCAATAGTGGTAAGTGTAGGGTTGAACCACAGAGAGGCCAAGAATTAAATCTCTCCTAAGCTAAATTTGGCTGTGAAAAAACAGTAAAAACGAGGTTTTGGTTTTTGATTAATTTGAAAACATACAGAAAATTAAATTGCAAGGAATAAATGTAAACATTGGTTGGCTCATCTAGTTCTCAAATCAAGATAGACATTTAGTGTAATTTCAATCATCGTTTTCTACCAATTAATTATGCAAATAAATTATGCATGCATAACTACTTTCTCGATTCGATCTAACTAGCTTCTACAGTGACGGACAACTAGCTTGAATCTAACCAAGAAAGCATCATAATTATTAATTAAGGTCGGAAAGGACATACTCTAACTAATCTACATGCTTCTAAATTCTATTGGGTTCGATAACGATCATATAGAATTAAAAACACATGCATTATGATTTAAGATTCAATTATGTCGATTAGCTATTAGGAAAGTCATATTCAATTAACCAATTTTATCTTTGAACCTAGCAATTAGCACATTCTAGGAATAGCCATCAAAGGCCCAACTATTGCTACTTAGATGACCTTAACTAGACATTCTTATATAAAAATAAATTTAACAAGATATTCATGCAAAATTGTGATGAACTAAGAATCAATTAGCATGCACGATTATGCATGAAAAGTCAACTTCAATATTATACGTTTAGGAATTAAAGAAGACATAATTCAAAATACAAAATATCAATTGAGAGTAGATCAAAACTCAAGGAATTAACATCGAATACTTGATCCAAGAAACTAGATGGAATTTACCTAAAAAAACCATAGATAAATTCATAAAATACAATCCAATCCATGCTTACAATCCAAAGCTAAACATAAATCTAACCTATTGATACTAAAAATACAAAGGGAAAATAAGAAAGTTAGAACTCTCCTCGGCATCCATGAAATTCAACATCCTTTCTAACTTGAAAACCGAAAAGAATATTTATAGAATTGGTTGTAGCGTTGCAACCCTAGTAAGAACGTTGCAACACTCTTATGGATTCAGCCCTCAAGCATCAGGCATGTGTTGCAACAGTGATGTGATGCAAGAGGGTTGAATCAATAAGAGCGTTGCAACGCTCTAACAAGGATTGTTTGGTCATTTCAACTCCTTTGAACCCAAATGCTCAAATCACCTCTAAATTACTTCAAATTAATTCTGTTTCTCATCAAATGGCTAATTCTACCTCTTGATTGATCGGTACCTACAATTAACACAAAAATCCCTTAACGAGCCTAAATTAAACAAGAAAATATAACTCTTTTTTAGAGCTATCAATAAGCATATTTCAATTGGTTAAGGCGTAGATTCTCGATCAATAGGACTTCAGATTCCTACCTTTATATGTTGTTGAACTAAAAAAAAAATTGAAAAATTACTAAAAAAAATACTAAAAACTTGATAAAAAAAAAACTACATACTTTCTAAAAAGTAGTTTTTTATATCCTTTTTAGGAATGAAATTATTTTTACCCTTAATTAAACAGCATTAAATACCTTAAATTTTCTCCTTCCTCTCATCTTTATCTACTATTTTGTCTTCTTCCCTTTCCTCTCTCATTCCAATTTCCTATTCAACAACATCGATTCACAACATTTTTTTTCTCTCTCACCTTTATCTTCATCTTCTCTCTAACTTTATAAGTCAATATACTTTAATATTTTACTTAGCTTTGTAAGTAGGGTTGAAAAGAATATGGAAAAAAAATTATGAAAATGAGTAGTCATTTGGCTAAAATGGAGTCGTAACGAGAGAGATATGATCAAAACAAAATCGCACATGAATTGTGTGATAGCACCGAAAATATTTGTTCCGCTTAATTCAGGGTCGTTATTTAGTTTTATATATTTATTCTCTGATTTTTTAGGTATCGAGCACATGAGAAGTAGACTTGGACGTTAGAGTTAAAATGGAGTTAAAACGGAGCTAAAATGCATCAATCGGGAAAGAGAAAGCTAAAATTACAATTTTACCCTTGAATATCACAGCTGCACTGCTAGGTGTTGTGCTCGATGCTTTTTCCCAAGAGAACGATTTTTTATGGAATTCCTTGGTGCCGCAACGCTTCCCTATTCCAGCACACGTGAGTTGGCGCCGCAATGTCGATGCACTCCCACCCAATGATTTTTAGCCTCTCTCTATTTTCTCTATTTTCTTCTACCTTTGAGTTTGAGTGTATCCGAACTCTACCTCATCAATCTCCATGAAGATCATGGGCTAAGGACCGAATTCTAGCTTAGGCGTAGAGTAATTATGTTGTAGACTTGTGAGTTTTAGATCGTTTAATTATAATTTCACATATTATCTTTGGATTATTTTATTGTCTTTACATGTTTATGATTATATTTCTGCTTGAGGATGTACAATCATTAGCTAGGCATTGAATTAAAATATGTGACATATAATTGTAATTTAATCTAAGGTAGAAAAAAGTTAGTTAGACTTGTGATTCAATGTCTATGATGAAAAATATTGTTTCATCGACCTAAGAAGAATCATGTTGAATGTTCAAGTATGCACTTGAAAATTGATCATTCACCTTCGCATGATCCCAAGTCTTAATGCGGTTAGTACAAATTAATTAGGATTCTTATCATCTAATTAAATTGACTAAAATGGACTCTCGCCTAGCTTTTCTAGGTAAGTTGGCTAAGCTCGACCGTTCGACAAGATTTCTAAAGAAATTTAATTTGTTGAATTCAAACTTTGTATTTGTATTAATTTGTAGTATGTAAAGGTACAATCTCTAATATATATTCCTTTGATTCTTTCTCTCAAATGTTACAATAAGTTTAAGTCTTCCAAATCTTCTTACAAGTTCTAGAGTCTTTAGGAGCTTGAAGCCTTAGTCTTTCAAGTCTTTGGTCTTTAGATCTTTAGGGTTTGGGAGCTTTAGTCTTCAAATCTTGAGAGCTTAAGAGCTTTGGTCTTTCGAGCTTGAGAAATTTGGAGCTTCATTCTAGAGCTTGAGAACTTGGGAGCTTCGAACTTTGGAGTTTGAGAACTTAGGAGCTTCACACTTCAATTATGTAGAACTTCAATCTTCAGAGCTTCTAATCTTCAAAGCTGCCAATCTTCAAAACTTTTTCCTCCTCCCAAAATGAAAGGCAAATGCCTCTATTTATAGAGGATTTCTATAGATTTTAGGTGGGTTTGGGCCCCATTTGCCTTTGGACTTTTGGGCTTGGACCTAACTACTTTCTGGGTTTGAGCTAAAATTGAACTTAGGCCCAATCTCTTTTCTTCAACCCAATTTTCCATGGGCTTGAATTGGGTCGAATTTTGGACCTGAGAAATTTTATATACTCAGTCCAATCCAATTTATGATTCAAAGCCCACTAGGTCATCCAACCAAATTTATCGATTGTGATCAAATGATCAAATGGACAACACATGGCATTTTGGATTTTGGCCAAAATTTCTTCTCCAACAAATTTAGGAATTAATTTGATGAATATATGACCAAGTTGCAAATTAGGGAATAATTCGAAAGCCTAGGCTAGACTGTTTAATCATTCGAATTTAATATTTCTTTATTTTTCTTGCAATTTATTTTCTACAATCAAACAAAACAATCTCATCCCCCCTCGATTACCTCGGGCTGGGAATAGTTTAATTGAGAAACTCAATGGTTCCCTAAGTTCAAACTAGTGCTATTACTACTACATAATAGGTAAAAACAATCAATTTATTTAATCCAGAATTAGGCAGACAAATTTAGCTCGATCATTGTGCGATCACATACCTTGCATTGTGCAATCTTGCAACTCTAGTTGTATGATTTTATTTTGGTCATATCTCTTTTGATACAACCCCGTTTTCGTTAAATGATCACACGTTTTTACACATTTTTGTGTGTTCTTTCTGACCATGCTTATAAAATGAGAAAAATGTTAAATTATCTTGACTTTTCAATGGTCTAACAAAGTTTAAAATTGATCATTTCAATTTTTGAAAATTAAAGAACCATTCATTTTTTTGTTCTGTTTATAAGGATGGCTAGAAAAAAAAAATCAATGTATGAAAATGAGTTAGCATTTAGTTAAAATGAAGTTGTACTGAGAGAAATATGACTAAAAAAAATCACGAGAGCTACCTGATTGTAAACAAGCTCTAAGATTGTATACCCTGAAAAACTGTCAGAAATAACTCTCGAATGTTTTCCCCTTTCACAAATAGTAGAATTTTTTAAACTCATTTCTTCTCGACCAAGATCAAGATCAAGATTGAGTTAAAAATTAAATTTGGTCATGTGTCTGAATTTATTAATGAAAGTTGATTTTACGTTTATGTCCCAAATTATTTTATTTTTATTATTATTTATTCAATTTTTTGGAAACTCATCGATTGACTTGCTCAACAAGTTTTTGGGTCTCAAAGCTTCCTCATTCTCACGTTTGGGGCTTTCCTTCCCTTTCAACACATCTCTTTGCACAAACTCACAAAAACAAGATATATCTCATTTCTTATCTTTAATAAAATTGTTTGGTTTATAATATGCATGTTGTTGGCCCCTAAAAATGTATTATGCGTGAGTCTTTACATAGTCTCCGAGAAAATACAGAAATCTCGACTATGATTAGACCTATGAAGACTTTTTACGCTAAATATATAGAATAAGTGGGATAAATTATGATGAGTTTGAGTTGGTTATAAGGTTTCTATATAATGTTAGGTCAAATGTTTCTATTTTTGTGATTGGTAATCAAGAAGACCTCCATTTTTTCTTAACGATGATGACATTTCTTAGATGACTCTTTTAGTGTCTAAGTTACTGCTTGTCGTGCAAAACTGTAAGATTATGGTACCATCATTTCCAAGTCCATTCGGGCAGAATATACCCTCATTTCCCACCCAACTTGATTTTATTCCTGAATATCACATGGATATGAATGATGTGTGATCCCTAAGTCTACTAAAGAAGAATGTGGTCCCATTTGAATTGAGAGATGATACAGATGAGTTGAGAATAAGGATCAATCTTAGATGTAGATATGTCATTGGATTATGATGTAGACATTAGTGTGAATAATGTGAATGTATTCGAGGTAGACATTGTGTCATTGATGGAGACTCACTTAATGATGAACAATTGATAGATCAATATCTGATGACCACAGAGGGAGAGTCAATGATCAACGTAGAATCATAAAGTGATAGAGGATTGCCAAGAGAGAAATTCACAATATGGGTTAGAGTTTGACCCTGAAGGACACTTCAAGTATGTATTTATGGCCTTTGGGATTCTATAAGAGGTTTCTTGAACTACATCCGACTGGTGAATTATAGTTGATGAAACCCACATAAAAGGAAAGTATGAAGGTATTATGTTCAAAGTTGTTTTGATTGATACCAATAAACAAATATACATGGTTGTTTTCAATTTGGTGGACAAAGAAAATGATGAGTTTTGGACATGGCATTTGGTTTGTGCCCTAAAGCTTGATATTTGTAAGTAATAAATTGTTTATCGATTTTCAATAAAACAATTATTATTTTATTTTTTATTTAAATTGTGCATAACTTAATCCAATAAAGAAAAATCTCAGGTTACTACATGAAATCTTGAATAGTATGTGGTTGACATACAAGTGGATAATGTTCAAACAATATACTTCTATAGTAAATAGATAAGGTTGGGTGCCTTATCCTTGTGACGCTATGGATATGACCCATTTTGTAAATTTTACAAATGCAAATCGTTCATGTGGAGACATGTGAATGAGAATATCCTATACAAAGAGTTTGTATAAGACTGAATTGGAAAATAACTGATCTCTCTTTGTAAATTCGTTAATTGAAGAAATTAACATTTCACAGGATGATAATATGTGACTCGATCTTAATCTTTAGTGAGTTATGAGTTCTTGCCTCTAAGGGATCGTCCTTTGATTTGCATGGGTAAGAGTGGCACGAGCCACTGACTCAATATGCCTACCATTTTGGAGACTTGACCGAATGGGGAACTGAGAACGTAATTTCTGTTGGGGTTGATGCCCTAAATCTCGTAGGGTCTTATAGTTTGTAAATGATTTGAACATACTCATTGTTTATCTAATAAAATATATGATATTTTATTCCATGTTTTAGTTGCATTAACCACAAACCAATAAACTAACATCTAAGGTTATCTTGTAGCTTAAACATGTATGTAGAGGCATACGGGTGGATCATATTTAAGTGATAACCTAAATAGGTCTGTAGTATAAGATTAAGGTGGGATACTTGATCCTGGTGACACTACGGATACGGTTCGCTTTGTAGAAGTTTGCAAGTGTTGTAAACTACTACAGATGGTAGATTCTAACCATTTATGTGGAGACCTGCGAGCATGGGTGTCCTATACAAAGAGTTTGTATAACACTTGGACCACGAGATGACTACACTTTGTATATAACGTCGTTGATACTAGAGATTTACATCTCACCTAAACGACTATAGGTGACACAACCTCAATCCTGAGTGTTTTGAGAACTTCTGCCTTTGAGGGCGATCCTTTGATTAGTATGGGTGATAGTGACCAGATTGTCAACTCTACATGCCTACCTTTTTGGGGACTTGTCTGATCTGAGAGCTGGGAACTCAATCCACGAGATGAAATTCACTCCTTTTCCGAAGCAGAGATAAGTAAAGAGATTGCTCTATTAAGAGCTGATTTCGGGGCTTGAACATAGTGGCCACAACTTCTCTTTGAAAGAGAAGACTCAGTCATAGTAGGACTGTGACTTATGTTCATTAGAGAGGATCAGTGGTATTTAAGGAGATAGATGTAACTACAGGGGCATAACGTTATTGGTTCAGCTGTACTTACTAGCAATCTGTGAAGGGTTGTCACACTACTGATTGGTTAAGATGGACACATAATATATCTGTGGTAAAGAGAGCTCAACTGTCAGTCTTTAGTGGAGTGTCTGATAGTAAACAGATGGTGGATCCCATGATTAAAGAGTTTAGTCAGTTATTCACGTACTGTTGGAGCTTTGAGCTACAGGTCTATGAGGTCCCCTTGGTAGCATAATAGATTCAGTTGAGGATCAGTTCTTGGAGTTGATTTGAAATGTTCAAATTGACAAGATGTATTTTGATTATATATGATATAATCGGTATGATGTATGAGATACATCTACTGGAGGATTGATGTAAATGAGATTTACATTAAGTACCATGGAATAGAAAAAGAACTATGGTTTATATGTTTCATGAGATGAAATATTAAAACTATAGGTTATAAATATAGTATGATAAGTTGGTTATCATTTATGTTTATAATAATATTAATTATTGGATAATTAATTCTTTTTCTTTAATAACCAATTGAGTGGGTGGTTATTGGATTCATGGTAACCGTGAGTTAAAAGGAAATCATTTTCCTTATTTTGTAAATTTTGGAAAAGGTTTTAAAAAAGGAAAAAATTTTCCTAGGTGCTGGAGGTAGACGATCGTAGTGGGAGCATGCGATGCTCATCATTTAGTAAGATGTGCACGCTAGACGATCGTGTAGTTAACAAGCTTCATCGCTTAGTTACTACCTATACGATCACGCGTATGCGATACGAAGGCACTAGCTAAGCGATCGCTTAGACGATGGTGCTATGCGACATTGTAGTCGTTTAGACGATCGCGGAAGGCGGGCGTTGTGCTGAACGTGCTAAGCGATCGTGTACTTCAAGCTTTATCACTTAGTAAAGGTACGCGATCGTGTCGTAATAGCTAAACGATCGTTTAGATTATTCTAGACGATCATGTAGTAAATACTAAACGATCGTTTAGCTTTGGGAGCCCTGGTAAGCGATAGAGCAAAGCGTTTGTTTTATCGTGTAGATGATCGCAGAGTGCTTAGTACACGATGGTTGGAGACGTGATGCTTTGCCCGAGCGGTTCAAGACCCGGTTCGCCTATTTGAACCGAAGACTCCTTGTCTTTGTAATAGTTAGCTTTCCTTTTGTGTTTTGAAGGCAATTTTACTCGGTTCATCAACATTGGTTTATTATACATGTGATATATGATGTATATGCTAAAGTGTTTGACATATAGTTCTAAACCCACCTTAGGTTGTGCAATTATTCATGCATCATGTATTATAAATGTTATAATATTGCATGAAGAAATTACTTGAAAGCATGCGCATGCATCATGAAATATAAGAGTTATATTTTGCATGCAATGAGCATTATCATGCATCATCTTTTTATTATAAATCTTATAGTCTAAGGGTGAATGGAAGCATATTTTGCTTGTTTCATCGTTGTTTTGTATAAGTGTTATATAAAATAAGTAGCAATGAATGGAAAATGCATTGAGCATGACACTTAGGCTATTGTTAATCGTTATGAATGCCTTGCATGTGTTAGCTTAACATTGTGGTGTTGATTTCCGTTTATAAGTGTTATAAAGAAAATTAGACCTAAAATCAATAATTCAGAGTTGCATGCGGACTTAGGGTGAACTCAAGTTTTTTAAAAGGGTTTTAAAATTAAATTGAGATATACCTAAGTTTAAGTGGTTCTAAAGAGTTTAGTAACCTAGATTAATCTTTTAAAATCGGTTTAATGGGATTAAATTGGTTGGAATAAAAGATTAAATTTGTTATAAACCTATCTATAAGGGACCTTTTGTCTAAGGCGGGTTTTAGCTAGGCTGGGGTTCTTAAGTTGATGGAAACATAACACCCCTACCTGGGAACCTACTTGGAAAGGTGAATTAGATAGATTTTCAACAAGCATGCGACGATTTGGTCAAAGACTCCGTTAAAGAGTTTAATGGATGATGATAAAAAGTTGTTTAACTATTCAAGGTAAAAGTTACTTTTGGGAAAACCTAAAAGTCATTTAGTTAAAATCCTTAGCCATGTTTATTCTAAGTAAGCTAAACCCTAGGTTATAAAATACTCAGTGGGAGGAAAATGCATATATGATATGTCTATGATTCCAATCACGTTTCTCCTGTATGTTCACACCGTGAGATTCATGCTTGGCCTCGTGGTGCCTTGGGACCATCCCCCTTCGGATGGTGTTTTCATGAATCAATATCAAGATGGATAGAGAGAGTATTTATAGTAAGTGGGTGAAGGGTGTGTGTCAACATGTCCTATGGTCTCTGTCATTAGTTCACACCGTGAGGTCATTCTGTATTCCCTCGTGTTGCCTTTGAGCGTCCCCCTTCGGATGGGTTTTGTGCAGTTGGTTAATATCAAGGTGAACTCTAGAAATGGATAGGGTCGCTTTAGGTTTTTCCCCAATCGGATTTTTTCCCTTCGGATTGGCCTTTTGGGATAGACCTCTAGGGCTTAAAATGGCGGGTCACACTTACGGGAGATTGTTAAGTAAGTTAATGATCTCTTGGTTAAATCAATGATAGATAGTCGTTATAAGAACAAGAGTTGTTCTGGTATTGATGACTGGTTGAGATCTTCTCAATTAAGAGGAGGGATAACTGACCTCCCTTCGACGAATTTTGTCCTAAACCTTTGAAGCGTCATTGCGAAACTAGATATCACACTGGGTTCATGTTAGTTTTGCTAAAACCTTATTAGATGTTGTTTTATTTTACAACGGGTATTTGCTTAAAATCTAATGTAGGTCAATGTGTTATTCTTTTTAGCAACTCGTTAATATTTTTGTTTAAAGCTTTTAAAATGACCAACTATTTACAGTGGAAAGAATCATGTGAAACTAATTTCGTGGCAAACGACCTCGATCCCATTACTCTCTAAAAGAGGAAACAAGACAGTAAATATGATTTATTGGTCTTGGAGACGTGTCTGGTAGAGAATGATGATTATGCCTGGATCCTTGATTCAGGTGCTACCAATCATGTTAGTTCCTCTTACCAAGGATTCAGTTCCTGGCAAACGTTGCCACAGGAAGAGATGACTCTTCGAGTTGGTACTAGTGAGGTTGTTTCAATTGTTGCTATAGGCAGGCTGAAGTTATTTGTTGACAAGAAATGTTATCTGTTATTGGATAATGTTTTTGTAGTTCCTTATATTAAAAGGAACTTAATCTCGATTTCTTGTCTCATTGAATAAGGCTATACTGTCTCCTTTTCTGAGAATAAAGTTTTATTTTCAAGAATGGAATGGAGATTGGTTATGGTTCAATGGAAAATAACTTATATGTACTAAGGTCGTTAGTCATAAAAGCCTTGTTTAACACTGAAATGTTCAGTACGGCAACAACAGCTAAAAGACCAAAGGTTTCTTCAAAGGAAAACGCTCATCTTTGGTATCTAAGGTTAGGTCACATTAACCTCAAGGATTAAGAAGTTGGTGAAAGGTGGACTTTTAAAGAGTTTAGAAGAAAACTCCTTGCCGATATGTGAATCATGCCTCGAAGGCAAGATGACCAAACGACCTTTTATTGGAAAAGGTTATAGAGCCAAGGAAGCCTTGGAGCTTGTACGTTCAGACCTCTGTGGTCCGATGAATGTTAGAGCTCGAGGTGGGTATGAATATTTCATCTCTTTCATAGAAGATTATTCAAGGTTTGGGTATTTCTTCCCAATGCAACGTAAGTCTGAAGCCCTTCACAAGTTCAAGGAGTATAAGACTGAAGTTGAAAACTTGTTAGGTAAGAAGATAAAAACACTACGATTTGATCGTGGTGGAGAGTATATGGACCTCCAATTCCAGAACTATATGATAGAACATGGAATTGCGTCCCAACTCTCAACCCCTGGTACACCTCAGTGGAATGGTGTATCTAAAAGGAGAAACAGAACCTTGTTGGACATGGTTCGGTCTATGATGAGTTATTCTCATCTTCCAGACTCGTTTTGGGGTTATGCAATGTAGGTTGCATGTTATATCCTGAACAACGTTCCCTCGAAAAGTGTTTCTGAAACACCTTTTGAGTTATGGAGAGGCCGTAAAGGTAGTTTACGCCACTTCAGGATTTGGGGCTGTTCGGCACATGTGCTAAGACTAACCCAAAGAAGTTGGAACCACATTCGAAGGTTTGCCTCTTTATAGGCTATCCCAAGGAAATGAGAGGTGGATACTTCTATGATCCAAGTGAGAACAAGTTTATTTCCACAAATGTTGTCTTCTTGAAAGAATACCACATGAGGGATCATAAGTCACGAAGTACGCTCATTTTATGTGAAATCTCTAGTGAGACTGAGACTACTGAGGGTTCAACAAGAACTGTTGAACAGGCCGACAGATCAACAAAAGTTATTGAGATTAGAACGTCTAGTTAACCAGCTCAAGAGTTGAGACTGCCTCGACGTAGTGGGAAGGTTATGAACCCACTGGATCGCTAAATGGGTTTGACTGAAGCCCAAAACGTCATTACGAATGATGGGGTTGAAGATTCGTTGTCTTTTAAGAAAGAAATGGAGGATGTTGACAAAGATGAATGGATTAAAGTCATGAACCAGGAAATGGAGTTGTATGTACTTCAATAACGTCTGGGAACTTGTTGATCCACTTGATAGGGTAAGACCTATTGGGTGTAAGTGGATCTATAAGCGGAAGAGAGGTGTAGATGGAAAGGTGCAAACCTTTAAGGCTAGACTCGTGGCAAAGGATTATACTTAGGTTGAGGGAATTGACTATGAGGAAACTTTCTCACATGTTGTCATGTTGAAGTCTATCAGGATTCTCCTGTCCATAGCCACATTTTATGATTATGAAATATGGAAAATGGACGTCAAGACTACCTTTCTTAATGGTAATCTTGAGAAGACCATCTATATGACTCAACCAAAGGGGTTCGTAGTTCTAGATCAAGAGCAAAGAGTTTGTAAGCTTAATAGGTCCATTTATGGGTTGAAATAAGCATCTCGATCTTGGAACATTAGATTTGATACTGCTGTCAAGTCATTTGGCTTTGACCAGAACGTTGATGAGCCTTATGTTTACAAGAAGAGCATCAACAACTCAATAACTTTCCTGGTACTATATGTGGATGATATCCTACTCATTCAGAATGATGTAGGGTATCTGACTGACATTAAGAAATGGCTAGCTGCCCAGTTCCAAGTGAACGATTTGGGTGAGGCACAATATGTTTTAAGGATCCAGATCTTTCAGGATCGCAAGAACAAACGGTTAGCCCTGCTCAGGCATCATACATTGATCAAATGTTGATCAGGTACAGGATGCAGGATTCCAAGAGGGGTTTGTTACCCTTCAGGCATGGAATCGTATTGTTTAAGGATAAATGTCCTAAGACACCTCAAAAGGTTGAGGAGATGAGACGAATTCCATATGCTTCTACTGTAGGAAGCTTGATGTATGCAATGTTGTGTACTAGACCTGACATTTGCTATGCAGTAGAGATTGTTCGTTGGTATCAGCCAATCCAGGATTTGATCACTGGACGGTGGTCAAGACGATTCTCAAGTATCTTCAAAGAACGAGGGATTACATGCTTGTGTATGGAGATAAGAATTTGATCCTTACAGGATACACAAACTCTGACTTTCAGACCGATAGAGATTCTCGCAAATCGACATCGGGGTTAGTGTTTACTCTGAATGGAGGGGCTATAGTATGGCGAAGCATCAAGCAAGGATGCATCGCGGACATGGAAGCTGAATACGTAGCCGCTTGTGAAGTAGCTAAGGAGGCTGTTTGGCTGAGGAAGTTCCTTTCAAATTTGGAAGTTGTTCCAAATATGGATTTTCCTATCACTCTCTATTGTGATAACAGCGGGGCTGTGGCAAATTCGATAGAGCCTTGGAGTCATCGTCGGGGTAAGCACATAGAACGGAAATATCACATGAGTAGGGAAATTGTGCATCGCGATGATGTGATAGTCACGAAGATCGCATCAGAGCACAACGTTGCTAATTTTTTTACAAAGTCCCTCACGACTAAAGTATTTGAGGGTCACCTGAAGAGTCCGGGTCTGCGGGACATGCAGCATCTTGTCTAGGGCAAGTGGGAGATGATACTGGGGTAAGGGTATGCCTTAGTTTATTGTATATTGTACATTTTTATATTGTGTTGTACATTAATCTCCCGAGTCATTAGGACAAGTGGAAGATTGTTGAGATTGGTGTCCTAATTCTCCCGGAGTCCCGTTGTTTTGTAAAGATATACATTGTTTAATGAATAAATAAATGTTATTTAATTCTGGCATTTACTCATATCTAATAAAAAAAGCTCCTTGGTTATCTTATGTGAACTTAAGCATGTATATGTGATATACAAGTGGTTCATGCCTTAAGTGATAACCTAAATAGGTATGTAGTATAAAGATTAAGGTGAGATACCTGATCTTGGTGCCACTACGGATACGGCCCGCTTTGTAAAAGTTTGCAAGTGTTGTAAACTACTATAGATGGTAGATCCTGACCATTCATGTGGAGACGTGCTAGCAGGGGTGTCCTATACAAAGAGTTTGTATAAGACCTGGACCACATGATGATTAGACTCTTTATATAACGTCGTTGATACTAGAGATTTACATCTCACCTAAACGACCATAGGTGTAACGATCTCAATCCTGAGTGTTTTGGGAACTCCTGCCTATGAGGGGGATCCTTTGATTAGTATGGGTGAGAGTGACCAGATTGCCAACTCAACATGCCTACCTTTTTGGGGACTTATTTGATTTGGAAGTTGGGAACTCAATCTACAAGATGGAATTCACTTCTTTCCCGAAGCAGGGATAAGTAGAGAGATTGCTCCCTTAAGGGCTGATTCCGAGCTTGAACATAGTGTTGCAAGTGTTGTAAACTACTACAGATAGTAGATCCTAACCATTCATGTGGAGACGTGCGAACGGGGGTGTCCTATACAAAGAGTTTGTATAAGACCTGGCCCACGAGATGACTAGACTGTGTATATAACGTCATTGATACTAGAGACTTGCATCTCACCTAAACGATCATAGGTGACATGACCTCAATCTTGAGTGTTTTGAGATCTCCTGCCTTTGAGGGCGGTCCTTTGATTAGTATAGGTGAGAGTGGCCAGATTGCCAACTCAACATGCCTATCTTTTTGGGGACTTGTCTGATCTGGGAGCTAGGAACTCAATCCACAATATAGAATTCACTCCTTTCCCGAAGCAGGGATAAGAAGAAGAGAAGACTCAGTCATAGTAGGACTATGACTTATGTTCATTAGAGGGATCAGTGGTACTTAAGAAGACAAATGTAACTACAGGGGCATAACGGTTATTGGCCCAGCTGTACTTACAAGCAATTTATGAAGGGTTGTCGCACTACTGATTGGTTAAGATGGACACATAATATATCTGTGGTAAAGAGAGTTCACCTGTCGGTCTTTAGTGGAGTGCCTGGCAGTTAACGGATGGTGGATCCCATGACTAAAGAGTTTAGTCAGTTATTCACGTACTGTTGGAGTTTCGAGCTATAGGTTCATGAGGTCCCCTTAGTAGCTCAATGGATTCAGTTGAGGATCAATTCTTGGTGTTGATTTGAAATGTTCAAATTTACAAGAGGTATTTTGATTATATATGATATAATCAGTATGATGTATGTGATACATCTACTGGAGGATTGATGTAAATGAGATTTACATTAAGTACCATGGAATAGAAAAAGAACTATGGTTTATATGTTTCATAAGATAAAATATTAAAACTATAGGTTATAAATATAGTATGATAAGTTGGTTATCATTTATATTTATAATAATATTAATTATTGGATAATAATTCTTTTTCTTTAATAACCAATTGAGTGGGTGGTTATTGGATTCATGGTAACCGTGAGTTAAAAGGAAAATTGTTTTCCTTATTTTAGTAAGTTTTGGAAAAGGTTTTACAAAAGGAAAATTTTGTTTTGAGATTTTCTCTCTCGCAAAAGAATCTCACGGTAGTTGTCAAATAAATACAGATTTACTAAACGACAGCTTGCCCAAAGTAAACAATCGTGTAGTGTTTGTAGGCGACAAACACCGAGCTAAACAATCGCATAGCTTTAGCTAAACAATTGGGCATCGACCTATATGATTGGTCTTCACCATCTCCCACTTGTCCAATCGTGTACACGATCGGTGTTTCCTCCTTAATCTGCCTCATACCAAGTTCGAACAGAGTCCACCCTCTGGATTCTCACACCGAGAATACCAAGGTAGCCTTCTTGGTGGTGTCATACTCAACTCGACACCATCGAGGTTCTGTGGAGGCTGTCGTGTTGCTGAGGAGTTCGTGACTGAGACAATCACTGAGTTCGAGCGCAAAGTGTTTGTGCTGTATTACAGTCATGTAGATTGAGCGTTCGAGGTTGCTATTGTTCAAGCGTTCGTGAGCAAGGAACGTGGAGACGAGTCTACAAATGTTCGTAGTGTTTTCTCCTTGTTCATTTGTAGTTGTTCATGATGTAATTTTTGTAGTAATTGCATAACTGTTTGTTTTTGTTTTATGAATGTAATTTGTAATGTTCATTCATGATTGTAATTTGGAATGATCTTATTTCCGCTTCTCATGGAAATCTCAAGTTCGATTTCCTTCATGAACATAGTGGCGTCACACTCTTTCCTGGCCCAAGAGGGGTTTAGTCATAGTTAAACTATGATCTATTGTTCATTGGAGGGATCAGTGGTACTTTATTTTGACCCAGCTGTACCTACGAGCAATTTGTGAAGGATTATCGTACTGTTGATTGGTTATATCCAATGGATACAGAAATATATCTGTTATGTTAAGAGTGCAGCTGTCGGTCTTTAGTGGAGTGTCTGACAGTTAACGGATGGTGAATAATTTAATTAAAGAGTTTGATTAATTATTCATGTACCGTTGGAGCTTAAAATTACAGGTCCATGAGGTCCCCTCGGTAGCTCAATAGGATTAAATGAGAATCAATTTTTGGATTAATTTGAATTGTTCAGATTAATTGAGAGATTTAATTATATATGATATAATTATTATAATGTATTTGATACATTATAGCATTTGAGAGAGGAAATAAATATTTAAATAAGATTCAAATATTAATTATATAAATTGAATTCATAATTGTTAAATTTAATATAAATGTGATTTATATTAAATGCCATATGAGAAAGAAAAGAAACTATAGATTATATTGTATATGATACAATATTAAAACTATAGGTTATAAGTTATATTTGATATAACATGTAGTTTAATATATATATTAGGATAAGTTAGTTATCATATTTTTATATTAAATATTTTTTTATATATAAACAAACTTCATCCCCTCTTTTTTCTCTCTGCCCACATAAGTGGGTGATTTTATGATTTTTGGCTTTTGAAAGGAGAGAGTCTCCTTCTTCACTGTTTGAGAGACAAAAACGTTCTGATAGAGAGTTATTGTTAGAGATCAATCACAACTTCTCTTCCTCCTTTCTTCAATGAATTCATTCTCTCATTCCAAAATAGTTAGAGCCCACCACTCCTGGGTTTTCTACCTAAGAATACCAAGGTCGCCGTCGTGGTAGTGCCTATTTTCAATTCGAGGGATTCTTGAAGATCTATCTTCAAAGATAAGGGTTTCTAAGACCTTATTTTTAAGCATATTGCAATTTAAGTAAATGTATAATTTCTTCTTTCTTTTCTGTAAAAAATTCTTTCTATGAAAAATGGGAATTGGGACGATTCTGCTTCCGCTCAAGGTTCTCTTCAATGACATCCTTCAATTTCACAAGATGAAATTCACTCTTTCCCATAAAGAGCAAGTAAATGAGTAGTTCTCTTCAGTGCTGACTCTAGGATTTGAACAATGAGCCCTATCTTCTCCTTGGCCCAACTTGGTTTATGGTTAGACCATAAAAAAATTGTTCATTAGAGGTTCATTGGTACTTAAGGAAATAAGGTAATTATAGGGGTAAATTAAACATGACCTAGTTGGGATTACAAACAACTCGTGAAGTATTGACTTACACGTAATTATTATATCCATGGACGCAACTTGTCCTATAGTGCATAAGATACAACTATGGGTCTATAGTGGTTTTTCCCATAGTTAATAAATGGAGATAAACTACTTAAAGAGTTTAATTTATTAATCTCCATTTGTTGGAGCTTATAATCTGTAAGTCTATGATGTCCCCTTGCTAGCTCATAACGAACCAACAAGAATCAAGGTGTTGAAAGAATAATTTGAAGTGTTCAAATTGATTAAGGAAAAATATATTTATTGTATTAGATATAATCAATATAAGTTAATAATGTATGTAGTTACATTAGTATATAGTAAATTATGAATGTGATTCAAATTAAAACTATAAAATATGGGAGAATAAATATATTTGGATATGATTCAAATATTTCATAATTTAATGTGAATGAGATTCATAGTAAAATTATGCAAGAGAAGATTAAATTATTTGAATGTGATTTAAATAATTAGTCATTTAATATGAAAGAGATTTATATTAAAACTATAGATTATGAGAGATATATATTTTGAATATGATTCAAATGATTATTTATTTTAATATATGATATCAAAGTAAATGAATGAATTCATAATTATGATTTTTAACCTAATAAAGAGTAGAGATGTGGCGTTCTCTCAATTTTCTCATAATTTTTGCAACTCGCACATTTCTCTCAACTCTTCAATCTTTTTTCAAGAATTCCATAAAAAAACTTCCTCTTCTTTATAAGACTCCCACGAGCTAGTTTTCGCCTAGAGTCATAGCAAGAAAGATCACGTGGAAGATGACGACATTGATACAAAGAATTTCTTGGAGAAAAGTGGTTCTTCAAAGATAAAATTTTGCTTAAACCCTAATTTATACTAGCTCTTATTTTCTGTAATTTAGTTCTTTTTTGCTTCAAAACAAAAATTGATGCAAAGTTATAAATCATTTCCGCTGGGGATTTGATCTCTTCACATGGTTCATGAGAAGGTTGTGAGAAACAAATGGTGTGGTTTACAAAGTGGTATTTATATCCAACAAGCATAAAAGTATTGATAAATCTATTGCAACAGTATTTCCAGAAGCATCCCCCCTCTTTGCATCCATCACCCTGCAAAATAACAAATTAACCAACAAACAAAATAAGCTTGAAGCCCTATCCTCTAAACTCTGAACCCTAAAAATGAAGAATAAACTTGTGTCATACCTTCACAATGATCATTAACATATCTTTGATCGTCTTCAATTTAGCCGTGAATGAGGATTCCATGTGGTCTAATCGATCATCAATGCACTGCAAGTGTTGGCGGCACTCACATGTCCTCTGTTGTCCACTAGTTGGACCTCTCACAAGTGGACCTCTAACATGTAAATCCCTAGCTCCCAAGGAATTGATCGATGTACCCCTCTCTTACTTCCTCATCCCTCCTGGATGCATCCATCACATCCTCTTCCCTATACGGGGACACCCCCCACCTCCTCATTTGCCGCTACATGTTTGGCTCAGACTAATACTTCTTCTTGGTAACTATCTGGATGTGGTGGGTCTAGTAACTGACTCATGTAAGTCTATGAGGGATTGAATCTCCAGCAAAAGCGTTTGATCGCTTTTGCTTCGATTTTGGTTAAATGAAAATTACATAAAAATATAGATTTGAAACAAACATCATCATATTGTATATTATTTAGGCTAAACATGAATTAAATGAAAACAAAAGTACCTTTGTAGATTCATCTTCTTCACAACAAAGCCTCTTAAAATATCCTCTAAAAGGTCTTCCTTGGCTGACTCTTGGCAAAAACCGTACTTTCCTGAAAGAGATAAGGAATTGAGATGGAGATCAAGAAGTTAAAATTTAATTATTTTTTCTATTCTTCTATGAGTGAGAGAGGAGAGAAGAGAGAACTACTAGAAAAGAACAATTTATTCTCCCAAAATAACATCCCGTCTAGAGTTTAACGTAGGGGAGTCTTAACTCTTCACTTCTCCATTCCCCCTTCATTAATAGAAAGTTAATTAATTATTTAATTATTTAATTAAATTTAAATAATAATTAATTTAATTAAATATCTCATATTTAATTAAATAAAGATTTGAATCATATTCAAATGGATATTTCTCTCTTAACCTATAGTTTTAATATGAATTTCATTCATATTAATACATAACTTATAGTTTTAATATGAATCTTATTCATATTAATCTAATGTTTGAATCACATTCAAATATATTAATCCTCCCATGTTATATAGTTTAAGCTTGAATCATATTCATAATTAACTATATAATAATGTATCCATATACATTATATTTTATATTAATCATACCATATACAATTAATATATGTTTTTCTAAACTAATTTGAACATTTCAAATTATTCTTTCAAAACTTTAGTCCTTGTTGATCTGTTGTGAGCTAGTAAGGAGACCTAATGGACCTACAATAAATTTCAATGATCCGATATTAATTAATTAAACTTTTTAATTAGTTAATCAACATTCATTAACTATGAATCAAACCACTATGACCTATAGTTGCACTCTTATGCACTGTAGGATAAGTTGTGTCCATGGATAAAATTATTACATGTAAATCAATTCTTCACGAATAGTTCGCAATTACAATTGAGTAAAATGTCCATTTTAATCCTGTAATTACCTCTATATCCTTAAGTCCATTGATCCTCTAATGAATAATTTGTTTATGGTCCAACCATAAACCGAGTTCCTCTCGGACCAATGAGAGGATGGGTCTCATTGTTCAAGTCCCGGAGTAAGCACTTAAAGAGATTACTCATCTACTTATCCTATACTAAAAGCAGCAAAATCTATTTTGTAAAATTATGTTTCCAACTCCTTATTCAATTAAATTCCCAAAATGATAGGCATATTAAGTCAGCGACTTGGACCACTCTTACTCATGCAAATCAAAGGACGAGCTATTATAGGTAGAAGTTCATAATTCACAGATCATCCAGTGAAATATTAATCCCTTCAACTAACGAAATTATAAAGAGAGATTAATTATTTTGTGGTTTAGTCTTAAACAAACTCTTTGTATAGGGTACATCCACTTACATGTCTCTACATAAACTATTTAGATTATATCGTTGTAATAATTACAAAGTAGGTCGTATCCACAGTGTTGTTCAGTCTCATCCATATGCTATAGACCCTTTAGCTAAATGATCAAAGCAAAATCGCACATGAGTAAAAAAATATGATTAAACCATATGCTAGAGACCCTTTAGCTAAATGATCAAAGCAAAATCGCACATGAGTAAGAAAATATGATTAAAGAAAATTCGCACATGAGTTATGCAATCGCGTAGCTGGTGCTAAGTGATTTTATTTTCATCATATCTCATTCAATAAAATGCTATTTTAGCTAAATGATTATATGCTTTTCTTTTTCTTTTTCTTTTTTGTTTTGTAATCTAAGAGTAAAGGGATAGTTCACTTCTCAAACTGGTAAAAAAAAAAAAACAATTTGTTTTAGAAAACATGTCATTTTTAATAAGTTCAGGTTAAAATAACATTTTTGTCCCTATACTTTGGAGTTGGTTTAGTTTTAGTATTTTTGTACTTTCAATTATCTAATTTTAGTCTATATATTTTCAATAAATCTTAAATTAGTCCTCATTACTAATTTATTATGATTGTTTTAAAAAAAAATCTTTTTGTTATCTATTAAAAGTTTATTGTAAATTTTAAAATATACTCACTTCCTTGCATGAAAATTATTATTATTATTACCAATTTCAGTTAAATTAACTTTGAGTGATTAAATCTAAGATTTATTAAAAGTACGTGAACTAAAATTGGACAATTGAAAGTATGAAGACTAAAATAGGACAATTGTAAGTATATAAACCAAAATGGTGTTTAGTTTTTAAGTTAATTTTAGCAATTTTCTGGAAAAAAAAAATCAATTTTTACCCTCAACTTATGACATTGTATAAATTTGCACCCTCAACTTTAAGTTGGACCCCAAACCTTAGTTATATATTGCAATGTCTACACTTGATTCAATATTTTCCGATTCACACACTAGTTTTAATTAAAAGAAAATAACAAAGCAAAACATTCTGTAATTTTGTCCAAACTCGGAAATTTGAATAGTATAAAGTTTGGTAAAAATTTAAGTTTAATTAATGTACAAATTAACCATCAAACAGCTTAACCAAAACTTGTATTTAAAAAAAAAAAAAAAAACTTTCTGAAAATTCACAAATTTTAACCAATTTTAACGATACTGTTTTATTTGAAATTTCATCAATTTATACTGTACATAATATTTATGAACAACCAAAAGTATATGGATTTATTTAAGACTGTTTTTAAATATAGAAACATGAACCAAAACATTTACAAATATAGTAAAATTTTACTGTTTATATACGATAGACTGTGATAGATTACTATCTATGCTTCGCAGATAGACTATGATATTTTGCTATTATTTGTAAATATTTTTAGCAATTTTTTCATTTAAAATAAATTTTCTTTTTTTTTTTAATGAATTTTACAATTAAAAAGTTAGATATTTATAATAAGTAAATAAAATGAGAAATATTAATTTTCAAAACAAATGACGTAATTGAGCTGGTTTGCCCGAGAGGTTAAGGGGGAAGACTTAAGATCTTCTGCACATAAGTGCGCGTGGGTTCGAACCCCACAGCCAGCATTAACGGAAACCTATTTCCTTTTTGTTTTATTAGCTTCAACTATATCCAAAAAAAAGAATATAATAATGGAATCATGGATTTATTTTTAAATCTCACTTTTGTCCTTTGACTTTCAAATTATTCATACTTTATCCTTCATTATTGAAAATGTCTGTTTTAGTCTTTTAACTTTTAAACTTGTTTTATTATAGTTTGTGAAATTTTTTAAAAAAAGAAAAATAATCTCTCTCTTTATTTTTTTTTAACAAATGGACGAAATAGCTTCGAGTATGTGAACTTGCTCACACGAGATTTTAACTAGAAAAATTTGATGCGCAATGTACTTGAATTTATATTGATGGGTAGGTGTAGTATAATATCCTATATTTTTCCTCTCATTCTTTTCTCTCGAAGTAAATTTGTCGTGGGATCTTTAGAACTTGGTCGTGAAGGTAGATTATATTTGTCTCGAGGGCTTTGCAACTTATTCTTTGTTATATGAATAATTTCACAAAAAATATGAGACAATACATAACCTTGTAAACGTGAGAGAATCTGAGCCCAACGAATTAACGTTGTCTCCTTAAGACAATTTTACTCACTCTAGTGCCTAAGTTTCATGAGTAATTGTCTCTTAAGATAGGAAAAATTACCTTTCTTATGGAAGCAGCACATCATCCACAAGATCCAACGAACTATCCTTTGCCATAAATGGAAACTTCAATGACTTTATAAAAAGGGAGAAAGTTTTAATAGAAGAAAAGTGATCATGAAAGAGTTCTAAAAAGCAATTCGAAGAAGAGGCATATTTATAGACTCTTCTTGGTCATTTAAATAGGGTTGTCTCTTCTTCAAGTTATTATTTTCAAAATGACATATTCATTTATGAAACAACCCAACTCCACACGAGACTACGGTCATTACCATTTATTCCAACAATCCCCCCATAAATAGTAAATTGACAATTCAAGATAAAAGAAAAAAAATAAAACTTTTGGTATTTCTCAATGAAGAATCTGCATGGAGATAAGTAATAAACACTTCGAACTTCCCCTAGTGAACATCAATCGAGTTTACTTAGCTAATTAGTGGACTTGATGCCTTGAACTGTCAGTTGTTCTAGAGTAAATTAAGACAATTGAAGTCACACAGTTTCTCATTATAACAAAGTTTGTTCTCATAATTGTGTTCATTTTAGCCTTGAACAATGTCTGGTCTCATGAGTGTTTTAGGAAATTTGCCTTAAAATTCTCATAAAATCAGTCCCTTCACACTCACATAGGTGATTCCTATAAAGAACATTGTATATGCCTTTTCATAAATAATTATTCAACAACTTATAGAAATAATTAAAAGTATAATGCTTACCCTAAACCACATTTGCACTGTCTCATCATCCTTAGAATGGATAAACGATCAAAATTTCAATGCAGTGCTCATTAAGTTATTTAGAGGTCGGTTTGCCCATTGAACATAGATCTTGGGATCTCTAGTCAACTAAGTTGAGTTGCCTCTCTGATTAACTTTTTAAAATTATAGGCTATATTCTCATTCTTCTTGATGAACTTTCAACCAACTCTCTAGTTAGGTCTTTTGCAAGCGGATCTACAATATTATCTTTGACCTTACAGAGTCAATGTGATAATTCAACTAGAAAGTATTTTTCTTATTGTATTGTATCTTCGTCATAGATGTTGAGACATACTATTATTTACTAAAGAAGTATACGTTGTATTCATACGTTAAGAATACCATAAAAAAAAAAAAAAAAATTGTAGTCAACTCAAACATATGTAACTTTTTTAAATTGTTATCCAATATTCTAAAATTTGGATTATCAATTGGGAATATTCACTTTTCCCAAATACTCCCACAATAGCATAAAACATTCAAAAAGTTTTCAACTTTTCCATAATTGCCAAGGATTATATTTTTTTTTTTGTGCTTTTTTATATGAAATTCTCTCTCTCTATATATATAACGATATATAGGCTTAAATCACCATTGTCATACATATAATTGCAAAAACGCAAAATTAGTGGCAAACATAAAATAAAAATGGACTACCACAGATGCCCAAATGGTGAACTCATGCCAAATTTAGATCCACTGCTACCACAATTTACAAAATAACAAACAAAAAGAAATCCTAGATTTCAACTTCCTGAACAAAGTAATTTCAGAAGAAAGAATCTGTTTGGTTCTTTTTTCTTCTAAGAATAGCCAAAAGAAAAATACATAACAGAACCACTGACAGAGGGGAAAAACCCAAAGCACTTGACAATACAAAAACACTGCAAATTTCAAGGAAATCACGAATAGTATTCACAAAATAATAATAATAATCATAATAATCATTATTATGAAATTTATTTCACAAAAAAAATTCATCCAATTAAAATATTCACAAAATATTATCCAAAGAAACAGAGATTGAAAGCAGTGTGTTTGCACGAGATTTCCGAAACTTAATTCGTGAAATTTGAACTTTGGATTTGTATTGATTTTAGCATAGCAAGTACAATCTCTAATACATCATATTTTGATGCTTTCAAAATAAACTAAAATCTTTAAGCTGGTTGATCTTCTTAAATGATCGGCCTTTGGAGTTGTTGATCTTCTTGGATGATCGGCCTTTGGGTTTGATGATCTTCTTGGACGATCGGCCTTTGGGTTTGTTGATCTCCTTGGATGATTAGTGATCACACGAGGCTTCCGGAGAAACTTGTTTCGTGGAGTTCAACTTGAGTTGGTGTTATGTTGATGTTGATTTGATGTGATGTGGTTTGATCTCTAGTACTTGATCCTCTGATTCTCTCAATCAAATGCGTACGCTTGATTTGAGGAAGTGAAGACGTGATGTTCTTGGAGTAGAAGTCTTGGAAGAATGTTTGTATCTTCGAAGAACTTTAGTCTTCAGGTGTGGTTAGCTTCAGGAGTCTTCAGGTGTGATCAGCTTCAGGAGTTAGAGAGTCTTCTAGTTATTGGGAGAATTCTCGCTCGGTGTAGAATTTCTCTAGAGTGTAGAATTGTTGACCCGCTTGGAGTAGTCTTTGGGACTGTTGATCATTTTGGATCAGCCTGTAAGCTTTTCCTTGAGTTTGAGGAGATTGAATCTTCAACTGGTAGGTTGTTAAGATACAGTTTATTGAAGTCTTCTAATCTTCATACCTTCAAATAGTTTAGATCTTCAGTTCTTTAGAATTAGAGTGTTTTAGTCTTTGAAACTTTGAGAAGCTTCAGTCTTTAGCACTTAAGAGCTTGAGAGCGTTGGTTTTCAAGAATTAGAAGCTTCAATACTTGAATCTAAGGAGCTTAAATCTTCAAAGTTTTAATATGTCTTCTGATCTTTAGAGCTTTAGTATGTCTTCTGATCTTCATAACTTTGATATGTTTTTTGGTCTTCACAGCTTTGATATGTCTTCTAATCTTCAGAGCTTTGGTTAATATTTAAATGATCTTCACAACCCGAGTTACGAATTTGAAATATTCAAATTCAATTTTAGGTTTTCGATTGATTATATTTGATACAATTATAAACGTTTAATTTAATTGAAATTAAACGAAATTAGAAAATCAATTAATATTTAAATTATGATTTAAATATAAATTTGATTTATTGGTGATATTGATATTTTATTAATTTAATATTATTTTAATTAAAAAATTTAGTTAAAAATCATTTATAAATTGGTTTTATATAAATTAATTATTTTGAATTAATTTAAATAAAATGATTTAGGTTAATGGGCCACTAACATGTTTGATGGAATATCATCAAATTCCAAATGATTTTGGTGATGATCTTCAAGTTGGAGCTGCCCACCATGCAACCCTATACATTTGCATGTTTTTTACCTATATATTGAAGCTCCATGCATAAAGATCAGTGAGAATGCTGAAATATATTTTTTGAATTAATAACTTGAAAACCCTACTCTCGTACTTCATCAACAACTTGTTCAGTATTTCTACCACACATTCCAGCTTGAGCATAATAGATAAGATTTCGGTGATAGTCCTTTCGGTGATTCAAGCTCTATCTTGGTATTTTTCAGCTGATTTCGTGTTGGAATCTTCAAAAGTAATATGTATTTCAAACCCTCTTTTGAATATTATATGATCAACATGCTTAAAACTCAAATTAAATGTAGTTTAAGTGCTTATTGATATGTTGTCTTCCGTTGCATGATATTTCATTCCTTCATCTATATACATGTTTAAGCTACAGAAGATAACCTTGGATGTTAGTTTATTGGTATGTGGGTTTAATGGTACTAAATTTCAAATAAAACATTTCATATTTTATTAAATAAATAATTTTTTTGTACAATACAAGTACAAACTACAGAACCCTACGAGATTTAGGGCATCAACCCCAACAAATATAACTTTAACTTCAACAGATCACACACTCTAGAACATCATAGAAATAGGAAGAAACTATAAGTTTCTTGGTGTGTTAACTATGAATTATCCAGCTAGTTTGCCTATTGAGCATAAATCTTAGGATCTCTAGTCAACTAGGTTAGGTTACCACCAGATGACTCATTTCATAGGCTTTAGCCCTATTTCCCTCAATGTATATGTGACTTGCTCTCTTGACAATCCATTCATCAAAGGATCTGCAATATCTTCTTTTGATTTCACATAATCAATGGAAATTATTCCACTATAGAGCAATTCCATTATCAAATTATGTTTGCATCTAATATTTCGTGACTTGCCATTATGGATATTATTCTTAGCTCTCATAGAAGTCGCTAAATTGTCACAATATACATATTGCATTTATAGGCTTTGGCCACAATGGAATATCTTAAAGAAAACTTTGAAACCATTCAGTTTCTTCTTCTGCTTTATCAAGAGTTATAAACTCTAATTCCATAGTAGATCGTATTATACGCGTCTGTTTTGAAGATTTTCATGATACAGCTGTTCCACCTAAGGTAAAAATATACCCGTGAGTTGATTTAATCTCCAAGCTATCAAAAATGCAATTAGCATCACTAAATCCTTCCAGTATACGTAGATACGTCGTATAATGCAATCCATAGTCTAGAGTGTACTTCAAGTACCTTAGAACTCTAACTAACACATTCCAATGATCATGCCTATGATTGTTGGTGTATCTTGCTAACCTTCAGTATCGGGTCTTGTACAATTCATTGTGTACATTAAGGTACCAATAACTCTAGAATATTTTGGAAGAGATACATCTTCATCATTTTTTTTTTCTTCAACTTATAATTTGGATCAAATGGAGTAACAGCTGGCTTAATCTCAAAAAGATCAAATTTTCTCCGCACCCTATATATATAGTGAGATGGAGAAAGCATGTACCCACTTGGATTTCTTGTTATTCGAATTCTAAAGATAACATCAGCAAAACCAAGGTCTTTCATATCAAAGTTTGATATCAACATCCTTTTAATGGAATCAATAACACTTCTATTTGTGTCCATTATTAACATATCATCCACATATAAGCGAACAATGACATACTTTTGATCTGTAGTTTTAACATAGATATATTTATCACACTTATTTATCTTAAATCCATTTGATAACATAGTATGATCAAACTTTTCATGTCATTGTTTGGGTGCTTGTTTTAACCCATAAAGAGAGTTGACCAATTTACAAACTTTGTCTTGAAGTTCCTTAACAGCAAACTCTTCGGGGTGTTCCATATAAATTTCTTCATCTAAATCTCCATTTTAAAATGCAGTTTTTACATCCATTTGGTCTATTCCCAAATTTGGTAAAGTTGTTACTGTAATTAACATCCTTATAGATGTAATTCTCATCACTGGAGAATAGGTATCGAAGAAATTTGGCCCTTCTTTTTGGCAAAAGCTTTTAGCTACCAACCGAGCTTTGTATTTATCAATAGTGTCGTCCATCTTTAACTTTCTCTTAAAAATTCATTTACTCCAATTGGTTTACTTCCAGGAGGTAAATCAATCATATCCATGTATTGTTCTGTAAAATGGATTCTAGCTCACTATTGATAGCTTCTTTCCAATAAGGTGCATCAGGAGATGATACATCTTCTTGAAAAGTTTGAGGCTCACCTTCGATCATATAAGTTATTAAATAAAGTCCAAAAGAAGTAGCTTTCTTAACTCTTTTGCTTCTTCTAGGTTTAGACTCAAGATTTTGATTGTCTTTACCTTTCGAAGAGCTAGTCTCATTAATTCTTTTGGCACCAATAATTTTGTGTCCTTCCTCCTTTAAAGGAAAAATATCCTGAAAGAAATCAATTTCAATAGATTCCATTATGGAATTATTATTAATATCAGATATTTTTTATTTAATCACCATAAATCTATAAGCAGCACTATGCTTTGCATAGCCTATAAAGACACAATCAATTGTCTTAGGTCTAAGCTTGGTCCTTTTTGGTAAAGAAACTTGTACTTTTGCCAAACACCCCTACGCTTTCAACATTTTATAGGAGGGTAATTTCCATTCCACACTTCATAAGGCGTCTTATTAGTCTTCTTATGTGGAATTCTATTTAATGTAAAATTTGTTGTCAGCAAACCTTCCCCCCACAAATTGTGAGGTAAACCTGAACTATTTAATTTGCAATTAACCATGTCCTTTAAAGTTCGATTCTTTCTTTCAACCACACCACTTTTTTGTGATGTATAAGGTGTTGTAGTTTGATGAGTTATACCATTAACTTCACGTAATTCATAAAGTGATGATGATTCATATTCACCACCTCTATCTTATCTGAGCATCTTTACTTTCTTCTCAAGTTGATTTTCAACTTCTACCTTATATGTTTTAAAAACAATAAGGGTTTCATCTTTACTATGTAATAAATATAAATAACAATATTTACTATAATCATCAATGAATGTGACAGAATATCTCTTGCCAGCTCTTGTGGGAATACTTTTCATGCCACATACATCACTATGAATTAAATCAAGTAACTCATGACTTCTTTCCACATATGAACATGACTTTCTAGTAAACTTTGATTCAACACAAACTTCACATTTGTGTCTATTATCAATATTAAAATTTGGCAATAGTTCTAAGCATACCATTCTATTAAAAGAACGATAATTGACATGTCCCAATCTAGAATGTCAAACATCACACAACTCAACAAATATAAGTAGAAAGTTGATATTATTATTATTCTTTTGTATTTGTACCAATACATTCAATTTGAATATGCCATAACTTAGATAGCCTTTTTCCCACATACATATCCCCCTTTTTCTAAATAAATTTATCTGGCTCGAATATAAGCTTGAACTCATATTTGTTAAACAGGGTTCCTTACACTAGATTCTTTCAAATCTCTGGCACATGCCATACATCATTTAGCGTAAGTATCTTTCTAGAAGTCTATTTTAGTAGCTTTTGTCTTCCATAGAGGCGGTTGAAGCATATGGAATGAACAAATGTGCCAAATAGCACCAAATCAATCTATCAACTTTTGGTGTCTGAAGCCATATTTACTTCAGAAATGACGGGAACCAGATCGTCATTTTCCATGTCGTTGGCTTGATTGTTGGAATTGTCTCTTCTTGTGTCTACACACTGTAGCAATATGGCCACTCTTACCACAAACCCAACAATTTCCTAGAATATGCTTGCTAGGATCATTCTTTTGCCCATAATGCTTCTTGAAATTTTGCTTCTTGGGTTTATGTTTTGAAGCTTCGGCAATGTAAGTCTTGGCCTCAACTTCCAATGAAGTTTTATCTCCCTATTTGTTATCCTCTTCTATACGAAGCTTCATTGCAAGGTCTTTCATGGATAACTCCTTTCGCTTGTGCTTGAGTTAATATTTGAAGTCCTTCCAGGAAGGAGGTAGCTTTTCAATCACAATAGTAACTTAGAATGGCTCACTAATTTCTAATCCTTCACTTTGCAAAATACTGATGATAATTTGTAATTCTTCCATCTGATTGACTACCAACTTGGTATCAATCATCTTGTAATCTAAGAATTTTTCCACGAGGAATTTCTTAATACTAGCATCTTCCAACTTGTACTTCTTGTCTAATGCCTCCCATAATAGTTTTAATGTATCGTAGCCATTGCAATAGACATTATACAAAGTATCCTTAAGAACACTAAGTATATAATTACGATATAAGAAGTCTAAATGCATCTATGCTTGCTTCGCAGCTTCCGTTTCAGGAATTATAGCTTCTAGTGGGGTAATTGGGCAATCTTCCTTCAAATATGAGCAAGATTCAACGTGGTGGGGTAGAAGATCATATTTTGTTGTCATCTCTTAAAGTTGTCTCCCTTTAACTTTTTTGGTTTTTCTGTATGAGGTTTGAAAATGCGCAATCCCATCATGGTAGAAGTAGCGACATTGGTGGAGGACTTTGCAACCACCGGTTCAAATATAGTAATTGTTTTCAGATTGTTGGGAGAAAATGGTATATATATATAATTGAATACACTAGCAAACTGATTACATCTTAATTACTAAAAACAATACACTCAATGTATAATATTCAAACTCAAATGAAAGCTAAATGGTGTAACAAGGCTTAGATATGAAAATTATCGAAGACTTGAAAGAACCTCAAAACCTTTGGAGAATCAAATCGTAGCCGAGGCACACTTCTGATAAGCGTTGTCCTAAAGACAATTATTCGCTTTGCACGGGCTGCAAGTAGACTATAACGATCGTCTCAGCAAGATACAATGACTAACTCTAGTAGAATTGCAACCTCGAACCACTCGGATCTAGCAAAACTCTTGGACACTTGCTCTCAACTCAACTCAACTCAACTCAAATTAAGAACAAAAGAAATAAAAAAAAAAAAGAAAAAAAAAAGAAAGAAAGAAAGAAAGAAGAGAACTCTTCACTTTAGTATGGAATGCTACAAGTGAAGAACCAAGTTATTATTTATAGGCTAGCAACTTAGTAACTCTCCAAAATATAAAAATTGAAATATTTATCAAATTCAACCCAATTGAGTTGTTACTTGACAAAAACAAAACATAACTCATTCAAATTGAAGAAACTACAAATTTAACTTTCACACATGTTAAATTTACACATAAAACATCATTTTAATTTGAAGTTTCAATCCAATTTGAAAGTTTCTAAACAATGAATTTAATCTACACAATTAAATTCATTTTATGTTTCAAATCTTCACCGAACTTTCACTTTCTTTCACTATATATATCCAACATCAAGTGCCCTTCAAATTGAGCTGAAAGTCTCTTTTAGATTAAACCAAGTTACCCCACCAATAACAAAGTGCTAATGGATGACAATGTTTTTCCTTTCAAAATTTGGAAAATTTGGTTATATTTTCATGAGCATACAGCAAGTTTGGATTGACTTTCTAAGTGTTTATAAGTGAAAAAAATATATATTTTTAAACACTTAAAAAGTCAATTCAAAGGGACCTACATATATTTTTTATTATTGTTGTTATTTAATATCCAGAAGTCATTCGAAATTTTCTAAAAATAGATCAAAGTACTTTTAGGACAGTTATTTAACTAAGAAGTAGTTGACGTAAAAATACCTCTAGTACTAAACTTATCCCAAGTATTTTCTTTTATCTTTCAACTTCTTAGTTTACATTTTAGATTTGTGATGATTTGGTAGATTTTCTTAAAAGAACTGCACCAGTGCTTTGGATTTAGCTCAACATCAAAATCTATTAGATTGAAAAATACATTTCTACATCAAAATCCTTCATTATAGACATATTTTATAAATGTTCTAAACTTTAAATTATTTCATGGAAGGTTTTTAGACATAATTTTAGATAATTCTAATATTTTCAATTATTTTAATATATTTGAATTTTCTTTTTTTTTTTACTTTTACGTTTTGTTGGTAAATATACATTTCCATTTAATGCATTCAATATGGGATTAATAAAATTTTATTTTCCAAAATGACACTTATTAAATTCAATTTATTTATTGATTCAAATACAAAGATGAAGAATACAAGATAAGTCCTCACGGCCATTCAATCTCTCTTCATTGCATTTAAAGAAAAATCACACACAAAACACATTCTTTTTTCTTCTTCTCTCTTTTTACACAGAATTAAGCTTGTTTGGAGTCTGTTACAAGGTTTATACAGTTAAGTCAACTCTTTAATTGCTTTAATCATGTGATATTCCGGTATTCATTGTATCATGTGGGAGTTTTTTTTTTCAATTGTCGTAGCTGATTTTTTGAAACGGAAACGATATTTTTTAATTGAATTAATGAAATGAATCTAATGCTCAAGATACAAGATGTGAAACAAAAGAAAGCTTAACGACCAGTGAAAATACAAGAACATAACTAGATCAAACCAAAAAGAACTTAGTTAAGAAGAAATAAATACATTTCAGTTTAAGCTAATATCTTGAATAAAGTAATAAGTAAGGCCGTGTGGTAACCATTTTGTTTTTTCGTTTTTGTTTTTAAAAATTAAGCATATATCATTCATATTTCTTAGCATGATTTGCATTTTTCTTTTGAATTCTTAGCCAAATTTCAAAAACAAAACAATTTTTTAAAAGCTACTTTTTTTACTTCCCAAAATTTGACTTGGTTTTTAAAACCATTGGTGACAAATGAATAATGAAAGAAGAAATTTGAAGGTAAAAGTAGTGTTCATATGCTTGATTTTTAAAAATAAAAAATAAAAAATAAAATGATTACCAAACGAGACCTAAATAATTTAGAAAGAAATAACGAATCGGTTAGCAAGCACATTATTGAAGTGACATAACCATACTCTTATTAAACTAGTAAAAATTTTCAAGAATCCAACTCTATTCGTGCCAACATCGACCAATTTTGAGGGGAAACTGAAAATAGAAACTCCAAATACCTTCCTATACTAATTCATCACAAATTCCACAAAACATATTCCCTATGCATTCGAATCAAGCGAATGCCCTACATACTAGATAGACATTCCTTCCCCTAGTAACCAAATAGATTAGGATGTAGTTCACAATTCAGATTCTGTTTTATGTTTTCATATTCGCTAAATTGAGCGAATATATATTTGGTAGACTACCCAAATCTTATTTCTAAAAACTATTTTCAGATTCTATGATCCAAATAGTATAAATTCTTAAAACAATATTTTTATATTTTCTTGGTATCCATAATTTGAATTTTAAAATTTAAAATGTAGAATTATATTAAATAAATTTAAAAATATGTAATATCATGTTATAAATCCAATTCAAAATTTTTAATTAAAATATATATTATGTAATATATTAAAAATTAAATTAGGTTAAATTATATCATAGGGACTATCTATTTCGAAGCTTACTCCAAATCATAGTGACCAAAATTTCAATATTTTTATAAATTTTATAATATTAAAAAAACAATAATTATACAATTTTTTTAACATAAAACATGTTCATAAATAAATTGACAATAAATTTTTATCAACTAAGGGTAGAATTCAAAATCTGAATTCTCAAAAAAAAAAAAAAAAAAAAAATCCTATTTTCGTTTAATCCCTAATGTTTGAAATTTCTGTATTCAAATTCTCTATCAAGCCAGGTAAATTCGAGCAAATTCTAAATCAACGAATATAGAGTAGAAGGCCTCCACATTTGGCCTCAAATCTGACACAGATGAGGCAACGAACATTGCAATCCAAAACCAGACATAACTATGAGCGACAGATGAGATGAAAAAATGTGAGATGTAGTAGGAGTACAAGTATTGGAGTGCAATAGATTTTAGATCTCAAAAACTTGCTGAGGATAGGGATGGACGTCCGATTGGAGCGCTGCTGTGGCTGGAACAGCACTGGAAGTCCGAGCGGAGAAGCTATGCTCAACGATCAAGCGGCGGATCTGTGTTGAACAGATCAAACGACGGAGTTGTATTGCTGAGCGATAGAGTTGACGGTTCTGCTACACAAATCCGCTGCAGATCCCTACTTCTCCCTCATGGCGACACTGATCGAAGACCTAATCATCACTCACTCATGGTGACGCTACAGCCTACTGGCAAAGAACGAAAGAGGAAGAGGGCATGAAATCGATTTCTTCCTTTATTTAAATCACTTTTTTTTAGTTAAAAAATAACAATTAATTTTATTTACAATAATTAATAAATTTATGACATTTAAAAACGGTCATTCGGAAATTTACATTTTTTTCTGACCAAAAATGTGTATTTTTTACATTTATGACACTTTTTTCACTCTCCAACCTCATTTGACTATACCATTATGTCATTGAAATTCATATTTGTTGTAATATTCCAATTTTCATGGACTACATTTATTGCATAATTATGATTACAAATCTTTTTTCTATGTATATTGATACATGTCATTTCGCAGGTTGTTGGGCCTTTATTTGTGCACTTTTATTTAGAAAATTGGACTTTTTATGTGTTTTCCCTTAAATTTTGTCTTACCGAGTTTAAATGAGCTTAGAAGGGTCTTAATGAGTTTAAAAGTTATTATTTATTGATTTTGAGGTGATTTTATGGATTTTGGCAAATGAATTTGGCCACATTGCTGATTTTGGTATGATGCGGCCACATTAGTAAATTTGTTGTGGCCGCATCAGTGAACCCTCATTTTTCAAATTTCGAACAAGTCAATTATGGTTGCAATTTTTCACACTTCAATTAGTTGGGCAATCCCAATTTTACCTAGTAAATTCTCAGAACATGAATCTCGACCCTCCTTAACCGATTTGGAGTCTATATAAAGAAGATGAGTCCTTCATTTTTGAAATACAACTCTCCACCATCGAGTCCATTATCACTCTTCACCGTTTCTATCATTTAATCAGCTCTTGAGACATTTTGTCAGCTTCTTAAGTCAGTAGCCTCAAGAACGAAAGTTCCTCTAAGTCATCACGACTCTAGGTCATCTCATCCCGTGAAAGCGTGTGGTGGGGAACGATTCTTCCTTGAAAAGGGGGAATCATCCTAGAAAAAACTAAGGAATTGAGGACTTATTCCAAGCCCTCTTGAGTTGTATTTTTTCAGCATTTTTATTCATTTATTTCTCGCAGTTCTTTTATTTTATTTTCACTAGTCAATTTTTACATCGTAGTGATGATTTATGATTTAATAAAGTTCATTATTTTATCATCTATCACGGTTTAAATCTTCCTAAAGGTTTGGCAATGCGGATGCCCTAAGGTCGTTATGGCTTAGGTTATGTAGCTCATCGCACCACCACTTTGTTTTTACACATTCTCTTTTAAAAGATAAAATCGATAAGTTAAACTGGTCACTTAATTTAACGATCTAGTGAAGCTCTAATACTGAGAAGATTAGGGTGTAAGCGGATATCACAGAGGGATATGAGACTTCGAGCCTAGAAATAGGACTATCGCATCACCTTAGAAGTAAGAGACACCATATGATAAAGAAACTAAACTTGAATTAATCTAAGATCCAGCTAACCATGGAAACATTAAGCATTAACTGCATTGACCTCCTAAAGGAATTCGACACACGACCAAATAAATGTAGTTTTCTGTTCATGTGTAACTCCCTGTTAAGGCATCACTTAAGGCATGGCACACTACTACAAAACTGGGTTTTAGTGTCGGTTTAAAACTGACATTATAGGGGTACAATGTCGGTTGCAAACTGACATCGAAGATCATTTTATAAAAGGTCTTTGATGTCGGTTGTTTTTAGTGTCAGATTTAAACCGACATTATAGCTTATCGAAATTTCAATGCCAATTAACTTCAATTTTGATTGAAAATTGACATTGTACACCATCTTCAATGTCAGTTGAAAACCAACATTACACCATCTACAATGTTGGTTTTTTACCAAATTCTTTTCAATAATTGTCCAATATTTTTTTTACGCCTCATTTTTTAAAATGTCCAATCTATTTTTAATGTCAGTCAAATAGTTAAAAACCGACATCAAATGTCCTATTTTGTGTCAGAAATGTTCATCGTATTTTATTAAAAAAAATATTTAAAAATTTGTGTATTGTAATGCGTGCCTGTTATAATAAATGCATATTTAATGTTTTGCATGGCAAGCCAATAATATTTCTTTTCCAATGTACAAAACCAAAACCTAAAATATAGCAATAGACACTACAATACACTCTACCACAAAACTAAATACAAAGTTACCTAAAATATAATAACATACTTCCATAAAACTACAATAAAGAACACTTCTATAGTATATATAACAATTTGTCCATCCACAAACAACAATTAGTACTTTTGATCCATTCTATAACTACTTATCAAATATCAATAAACACACTAACCAACACTCGTATATCGATAATACACTTCCATAGAACAATAATTAAAATTATCATGTCCAACACTCATATGGAACCCATCCACCCATCCACCCCTCCAAAACCACAATCAAAATTACCAAATACTTCTATAATATTAATAATCATCTGTCTCTTCACAAACATCAATTAGTACTTCAATGAGTACTTATACCAAATACCCATAAATAAAAAGGAAAAAAAAAAACTATACACAAATCTTCCAACAAAAAGATCATGGTTAGATAATAATTCGTCTATCCACAAACAATAATTAGTACTTTCAATTCATTCTAAACTTGCATATTTTACTCAAAACTCATCAAGATTCATTATAAACTAGCATTTATATTATATAAAGAAAAAAAAAACAATAAGTGCAGCCTTACACAAATTGGCTAATAAAACTTGCCCATTGTGTTCAAACTATGTCAATCTCTTCTTGGATATATGCATTTTTTGTATGGAATTAAAATATATATATATATATATAAACTCAACATAAGTTTATATCATTTATTAAATTATAGTTAGCATATAAAAAATAAATAATTCACACACGAGACTAGTAATGAGAGTACTAGAATTATGCACTATTTCGTGTATATACTTTTGCACGTAGTACTCGCACCCTATACAATCTAGACGGGGACACTGCATGTAAAGAAATTGAAAACAATTATTCTTATGTTTGAATGAAAATAAAATACAAAGAAAGCATATTAGATGGCCATGATGTAAGTTCGAACCATGGCCAAATATCATTGGGTTTCTCCTTTTATGGTCAGCCCTATGCCAAATCTTCTCTAGAAAGCATTTCCACCTGAGCTGATAATATTAAATTCATGGCTAAAAGAACTAACAATTTGCACAAGTAACATCAATTGACTGACAACTATGAAGCATAGACACAAATACAGCTACACGATACAGATACGATCGGGTACAGCGATTCGTCAATTTCTAAAAAACTAAGGTACGGATACATCTAAAGATGCATCATTTTTTATATATTTTTTAATATATATATTTCTAAAAAACGAAGATACTGATATGTCGAAGATACATTTTCTTTTTCTTTAAAAAAATCTAGGATATAGATAACTTTAGCATACAAGTTAATAACAATGGCACAAAATAGAATACAAACACTAAAATATAATACAAAAAAAAAATTAAACAACAACAACAACATCTAAGATGTTGAAGTACAATAGTTAATAAAATGCAATAGAAAAGTAACTCATATGGAAAAGAAGAAGAAGAAGAAGATTAGAGGAAGAAGTATGAAGATAAACGAAGAACTTCTTCATTGAATTGTTGAAGATATCCAAATGGTTTATATTTTGACGGACTTTGTGGGGACTCAAATGTGAAGATGGAGATTAAATGATTCTAGTCTAGGATTTGGTTCGTTATTTATTTTTCCTTTTAGTTTTGGACTCGAGTAGTGAGCTTTTTAAATAGGTTGCCTAGTTTAGATTGGAAAAGATTAGATGAGTTGCTTGTCTGTTTTCTTTAAAAAAAAAAAAAAATACGCGTAGAAATGGATATGTCAAATCGTGTGTCAGATGCGTATCTGAGAAATATCTGAAAGTATCGGTATCTGATACATGTCTGATACGGATTCTCTGCCTCACATGAAGTATCTGTGCTTCATAGACTGAAAAAAAGATGAGTTCATTCTTCTAAAGCATGTCATGAAGAGATGAATGTACATACAACTTATATAACAAATAATATCTCCATAAAAGTCAAGCGAAATTAAAATCTTATTAGATACAAACAACTTTTATTGATGTATCAAAATAAGAGTATGAACTTACTTTTAGAAAACTTTATTGTATTGGAGAGTGTTTTCAACGGCCGAATAAGAGAGCTAAAAGTTAATGAAACTCATATTACTAAAATATAAAACATCACTTCAAATGTGATATTGGTTGATACTCAACTACTAAACTTTGTGTATTTAAGATTTTGAGAACACAACTCGAACATTTTTTATGCAACTTACAGTTTTAGTTACTTAAACAAGCTTGGGTTCTTACTGAAGAGTGTTTAAATGGCTTCGTAACTATTTTGAATCTACAAATATGGGATTCCAAGTGTTAGAGACAAGTCCAACAATTTTAAACTAGTTCAAAACAGAGTTTATGTTGGATTTTATGTCTTAAAACTCGTGGTTTACAAATAATAAACATATTCTATTTTACAATAAATTTATTATTAAAGTATTCAGTAAAGATGTTATTGAATATGTGAATTGCATTTAAGAACCTTAGATCCAATAAACTAAGAACCCCTGGCTGTAGCATGAATACTTGAACTATATATGGAGACATAAAAGTTGATCAAATTCGAGTAATAACTAAAATGGTCTATAAGATAGAGATAAGGCTGGGTACCTTATCCTATGGACACTATGGATGTGGTCCACTTTGTATTTGATACAAATGATGTGATCCTGAATCCTTCATATGAAGACATGCGAGTGGGGACGTCCTATGTAATGAGTTAGCATAAGATCGAACCGCGAAATAGTCACTTTTACTTTATAAAGTCGTTTACTATTAAAATTGACTATTTCAATATGATGACCTAGGTAACTCGTTCTTAATCCTTAGCCAACTATGAACTTCTGTTTATTCGAGATTATCCTTTAATCTGCATGGGTGAGAGTGACTCGAGTTCGTCGACTCAATAAGCCTACCATTTTAGAGATAAGACCGGATAGATAAATGGAGACATAATCCTGTAAGATAGAATTCACTCCTAGCCAATTCTAGGGATAGTAGATAGATTTTTTTCTTAATTGCTGACTCCAAGTCTTAAACAAAGGACCCCACCCTCTCATTGGCCCGAGAGGGACTCGATTTAGTAGTTGGACCACAAACCAATTGTTCATTAGAGGATCGATGGGACTTAAGAAATAAGATGTAATTACAGGAGTAGAACGTTAATTTTGACTCAACTATAATTAGAACAACCTGTGAAGAATCGACTTACTAATCATAGTTATATCGAGTGGTTAGAAATATATCTATAGTAAGGAGAGTGCAGCTACTGGGCTATAGAGAAGTGTCCTGATCGTTAACAGATATTGGTTAACTGGGTTAAAGAGTTAGCCGATTAATCTTGAATTGTTGGAGCTCATAATCTATAGGTCCATTAGGTCATCTGCTAGCTCATATCGGACTATACCTTAGAATAGTGTGATAAGAAAATTTGAAACATTTAAATTCTATTTAAGAAGTCGTTAATTATATTTGATGTACTTAACGTCTTATCGTTTAATTATGAATTAAATAATAAGGGGAGTTGAAAATATTTAAATATGATTTAAAGATCAAGCAGATAAATAGGGGTTTATAGTCAGAATTGGTATAAATTAATTAATTATTTAATATTTGATATTAAATTAATATTGTTAATTAGATTGTTTAATTAATTATTTAAAATTATTTTTTTAAAAGTTAATTATTAGAATTAGTTTTATTTAAAATTAGTTTTAAATTAATTTTTTTCAAGATTAATTATTTGAATTAATCCTATTTAAAATTAATGAAAATTTTTTAAAAGGTGGATTATGACTAAACCACCTTTACACCATTTTAAGACACATAATTCCACTTATTGTTTAATCATTAATTTTATATAAGAGGAATGTATATTTTAATTAAATTAAATTTTAGAAAATTTTAGTCTAGGATGTCAAAACTGGTTCACTTTAGTATGTTAAATTAATTATGCTTTATGGATGTATATTTTAATTAAATTAAATTTGTTTGTGCATAAAGTATGGCATATAAATTTAAAATCTCACCATAGGATAAACGTGTCTCATACATTGAAAGTATGTTATACGTGTTATAATATATAGTATGCATATATAGGATTTCATGAGAATTAATATAAGTTGTTATATTAATTTATGAAATATTTGATGTATGTTATAGATATTGTCTAAGTTATAAGTGTTATAAAATGAATTAGACTTTTAAAATCTATAACAAAGAAAATTGCATGCTTACATAGGGTTAACAAACACAACCTTTTTTAATATTTGAAATAGGTCAATAACTTGTAAAGCTAAGGTTACAAGAAAATTCACCCAGCAAGATCATTTCTAAGGCTGGAGATACTTAAGTTGACAGTTTACAAAACACCTGCTACCTGAGAATCGAGCTGGTATTTGAGTTAGGTTAACTTGATTTTATGAGCATGTGTGAGCGATGTGACATTTTAAAGAGTTTATCACTTAGACATTGTAGGTTAAATCCAGTATAAAAGTTATATTCGGATAAACACCTAGACTTAGGATATATTTAATTAGTTGAAATATGCCTAAGTAAAAGTATACCTAAACCATCTAGAACACTTCAGTTGGAGAAAAATTGTATATATGTATATTATTTTTAACTCCCAGGTCCCTAAGAGTTCACATCATAAGATCCATGCTCGATTTCGTGTCACCCTGGATGCAGCCTCCATTCAGAAGTGTTTGCATGAGTCAATAGCAAGGTGAATAAGGGAAGTTGTTCATAGTAAGTGGGAGAAGGAAGTGTGTCAACACATCCTACGTCGTAACATGGGGATCGTCCTATAGCGTGTCAGCATGGGGATCGAAACAACACAAACTTCATAAATGAATAGGGCCTCTTAGGTCCGTTCTCAGCATTGTCTTTCCATTCAGTAGCTTGTTAGGATTGATCTCTAGGATCTGAAAATGGAAGATTACACTAACAAGAATTACTTAGTGTTAGTAAATTCTTGATCAAAGGAGCAGTAACTAAATGTTATATGAATAAGAGTTATTCTAGTATTAGTACTGAGTCAAGAATGTCTTCGTTCAGTGAAGGAGTAATTGACTACCCCTTGGTAGCAATTATTCTGACTACTGAAGTATCATTGTAAAATTAATAAATTATATGGGTACATTATTTTACTTTTGCTAAAACCTGATTGAATTTAACAGCAATTCACTAAAAGAACTTGTTTATATTTTAAACATGTCTAGTTCATTAGTTCAACTACTCGCTTCTGAAAAATTAAACGAAGACAACTACACAACTTGGAAATCAAATCTAAACACGATACTAGTAATTAATGATCTTAGGTTCATTTTAACAGAGGAATGTCCTCCAAATCCCCGCTCATCAATAAATTGGAATGTTCGGGATACCTATGATAGATGAACTAGGGTCAATGATAAGGCCCGAGTCTATATCATGACGAGCATACCTGATGTTCTGACTAAGAAACACAAGAACATGGTCACCGCTAAGGAGATCATGGATTTGTTATAGGCAATGTTTGTACAACCATCCCCATCTATCAAGCACGATGCTCTTAAATATGTTTACTTAAATATGTTTACAACTCCTGCATGAAAGAAGGAACCTCTGTTAAAGAACATGTTCTGGATATGATGATCTATTTCAATGTAGCAGAGGTGAACGATGTTGTCATTGATGGGAAAAGTCAGGTTAATTTAATCATGGAGTCTTTTCTGAAAGAGTTTCATGCAGTTCTGCATAAATGCCATGATGAACAAGATTGAGTACATCTAACTACTCTCTCAAACGAGCTCCACATATACCAGTCTCTTATGAAGACTAAGGGACAAGAAAGAGAAGCAAATGTTGTTATCTCAAAGTTCCAAAAGGGATCATCTTTAGGAACTAAGTATGTACCTTCCACTTCAAAGAATAAGATTACTCAAATGAAAAAGAAGGGAAAGGGAAAGGTAAGACTCCTGCAATCCGCAAAGGTAAGGGAAAAGCTACAAACAAAGAAAAATGTTTCTACTGTAACAAAGACGGATACTGGAAACGTAACTACCCAAAATACCTTGCCGAGAAGAAAGTTGAGAAAACAAAACAAGGTAAATATGATTGACTCATTGTTGAAAAATGTACATTGGAAAATGATAACTCTTAAATTTGGAATAGGAGAGGTCGTCTCAACAATGAGAGACTTAAAATTGTTTTTAGAGATAGATTCATTTGACTAGAAATTGTACTTTAAGTTCCTAATATGAGAAGGAATCTAATATCTATCTCTTTTTTGTTAGAACAAATGTACAAAGTATCTTTTGAAGTTAATGAAGTGTTCGTTAGCTCAAGAGGTGTTCAAATTTGTTCTACAAAACTTGAAAACAACTTATATGTGTTAAGACTAACCAAGGCAAAAACTATTTTAAATAGTGAGATGTTTAAAATAGCCGAAACTCAAAATAAAAGGCAAAAAGTTTCTTCTAATACCTATCTTTTACACTTGAGACTTGACCACATTAATCTCAATAGGATTGGAAAATTGGTCAAGAGTAGACTCCTGAGTCAGTTAGAAGACTACTCTTTACCTCCATGTGAGTCATGTCTTAAGTGTAAGATGACCAAAAATCTTTTACAGGAAAAGATCTTAGAGCTAAAAAACCCTTAAAACTCATGCATTCAGATCTCTATGATCCAATGAATGTCAAGATATGAAGAAGGGATGAATATTTCATCAGTTTTATTGATGATTATTCAAGGTATGACTATGCTTACCTAATGCATCACAAGTTTAAAGCCCTTAAAAAATTCAAGAAGTATAAGGTTGAACTTGAGAACATGTAAGGTAAAACAATTAAAACAATTAAAATACTTCGATCAAATCAAGATAAAGAGTGGTTGAACATGAGCTAGACAAACTACCTAATTAACTAACTAAACCTAGACCCCCTCAAATAGACCCAAGGGGGAAAGAGTTGGAACACACCTAAACTAAAATTAAAATATTACGTAGTATTTAAAGACAATTTACAAAATGAGTGTTTTTTTCCTAAAAAAAACTCTTTAGCAATTGACCAAACCTCACTAGGGTATTTATCCACACCCTTAAAAGTCCTACTATTTTGCTCCCCTACAAAACCCAAACAATAGCACACACCCCCACAGGCCACAAAAAGCAATAATTCTCCCTCCTAGGTAGATTGAGGAACACCACAATTATAGCAACAACATCTCACTAACGAGCGAATGGAACGCCAAACTCCTAAACAAAACACTCCCAAACAGAGCTAGCAAACTCGCACACCAAAGAATATGATCCAGATCTTCCTCCGCTTTCCAGAAAAGACCGAGACGCTTAAGGGAGAATGGTCCACAAGACTCTGTAAAAAAGACTTACAAGAGAACCCCTCTAAAGGATTGAGTCTCTAAACCCTCACATCCCTAAAGGAGTAATTCTCAAGCAAAGAAAGAAGAGAAACGACATCCAACATCTCCTTATTGGAAAGGTTACAACGAAACTCAAAAGAAAAGGAACAAGAATTCCCTAACCACACAAGAAAGTCAACAACAAAATGGTTTTTAAGATCCGACAAATGACAGAGTCTAGGATATAAGGCACAAAGAGACCTCTCACCCATCCAGTGATACTCCTACAAATAAGTCTCCCTCCTCTCCCCACCACACGCTGGATTAACTCCACAAAAGGCAAGAGCTCTTTCAAGATATCCTTTCACTTTTAACCATCTAGTGACATGGCATGCCAACTGTGAATCCTGACCGACACCAAGACTCCACTGCCAACTATCATGCTCTTGCTAACTCTTTTAACCACCTTAAATCTAGCAAAAATTCAAATAATTGAAAACTGGGCAAAGTTTCCTCTAAAATATGGCTAAGACACCTGTGAAAGAGGATAAATATTTACAGACAAGCTATATGAAAATCCCAAAAACGTTCAAGTACTTCACAACCTGAAATCAATCTACAAACATAGACATTCCCAACCTAATTTACTTAGCCCAACATTCAATTACAAAACATTTTACAAACTACTCCATGCAACCTTCTTATATACAAAGGTGTAACCCCAACAAAATACACATACAAGAGTGTTATTATGCACAGACTCAAGTGGCAAGCTGATTTTAGTAGGCGTTGAAACACAGTGGCTACCTGGTAAGAAAATTAAAAAAATAAAAAAGAGAGCTTGCCTAATGAGTGGCACTTATTATACGAAAGTAATGTCTCGAATATCATTGACTTTTCTTTACGGGAAATCAATATAAAATATTCAAAGTCCCATATTTCAATTCAAATAATTCCCAAAGATTATAATACAACAACTCTTTTTAAGCACAATTACAAGTCCATAAAACTCAGTCACCAATCTTGTATCCTAACCTCTAGTCATGGCAGCGTAGAGTGTCATCAAACACACAATGCAGAACTCTAGTCATACGTGCATGCAGAATAGCCCCTTTAAGACTGAGCACCCCAACACATGGCCATCGACCTGTGTAACTTGGAGTAGGTCCCAAAGACCTTTATATATATATACTATGGAAACACATTCTCATAGCTCATGGGTAATCACCAAGAGTACATGGAACTAGTGATTTGGGAAACTACTTCTCAATGCAAACATCATGAACCACAAGCTTATTTAAATCAATGTTCTGCTACAAATAATTATTTTGAAAACTCAAGCAAATCTAACATTGAGTTCTCAAAATTTATCTACCAAAATGATTCATACATGATTCATAACATAATTTATCTACCAAAATGAATTAAAAAAATATATAATAATAATAATTTTTATTACCAAAACTAGTCTTACAGAATATAACTCATGAGGAGGGCAGCCGTGCGAGAAAAGGCCATTTAGTTCGAAGCAATTCGAGGGAGGATCCAGTACCAAGGCAAATAGTTCGAAGCAATCATTTCTCATTCCATTTCTTCTAAATGTCCAAATAGTTCTTTCCAATGTGATGATGCTTCTTCTGGGGTTCGAAATGTCCAGATGTGAGATTTGGCTTTCTCTCGACTTTCAAGAATTTCCTGCATTCCAATTACATTTTTTAAATAATAATAATAAAATTCATTCCAAGTAGTTGTGAAGTAATCATAAAAGTAATATCTGATTGTGGAAACAAGACTCATTCCAAGTAGTTGTGAAGTAATCATAAAAGTAATATCTGATTGTGGAAACAAGACTCGGTGTATCTTAACATACTCCGAAATGGTCCATTCGTCTCACTCAACAAAATCAAGCCAACGTTTTGAAAACTAAAAAAATTGTTTATAAAATTTGGAATTTGACTTATAATTCAACTCTTTTACTTAAGATAGATAAAAATTAAGATAAAAACCATTATAAAAAATTGAGAGGATAAACTTAGTTTTCACAAACAGAAAACAAAAAACCAAGTGGCTAGTCTTAGCAATGAGATTTTATTTTCTTTTAGATAGAAAAAATAAACATTTGACTAACCAACCAAAAAAAATATAGAGAGAAAATAAGGTATTCAAACCCACAGTCACTAGAAGAGATTACCAGAAGGAAAAAAAACAGAATAATTTTTCCTCTTTCTTTTTTCCTTTTGATGCGCACAAAAAAAGCATAATGGTTTGTATATAAAAGATGAATGGTTACAAATATCATCAAGAGTCCATCCCCAGAAACTAAGGAAAGAAACAACCACGTCAACAACTTCTTTTTATTATTGTTATAAGAGAAGGGTCCCTAAACAATTCCTAGGAGAACTGATAGACCTCTGATTACTAAAGTCTATGCTAGGAAGGGAGGAAGAGTGAATTAGAGGGATTATTGCATTGAGACTTAGGGCCCGTTGGATTTCCTTGAGAAAAAAATGTTTTTCAAAAAACTCATTTTTATTTAAACAATCTTGATAAAAATTGATTAAAATACACTTGAAAAACTACTTTGAGCGGTTGCCAAATATTCCAATTTCTTCCAAAATAACTTATTTTTTAAATTAAACACTTAAAAATATATTCCACACCCACCCTTAGTTATAAATTATAGCAGTGTGTGGAGCCGCTTTTAGATCCTAATTAGTTGCAAGTGACTATTTCAAGAATCGTCTCTATAGCATGTACCGTCTGTTAGAGTGAGGGCAGGTATCTTTTTGGTAATCGACTTGGAAACACAATTATCAAAGTTCTCTCCAAAAACTCCCTCGGCCCCTAATAATCCTTTTCATTCTCAGTAATATTACAAAGTATTGAAATAGAAGAAAAGAAGACGACACAGGGAGTTTATGGAAAACTCTAATTCAGGGAAGAAAAACCACGGTAGAAAAGGATTTATTATTTGATGTCATATGTACAATAGACCCAACCTCAGATATAAATAGAATGAGGTAAAACCCTAATTTAGCAAATATAGCATAAATTACAAAGATGCCCTTAGGGCTAATTCAATGTATTTCAACACTCCCCCTCAAGTTGGGGCATAGATATCGGCAAGACCCAACTTGCTAATACAAGCTTCAAACGTCTGTCTCGATAATCCTTTCGTAAAAACATCTGCAATCTGTTGGACTGAAAGTACATAGGGAATACAAATAGCTCCACAGTCTAACTTTTCTTTAATAAAGTGCCTGTCAATTTCCACATGTTTGGTTCTATCATGTTGCACGGGATTATTCGCAATACTGATGGTAGCCTTATTATCACAATACAGCTTCATGGGCCCCAGACTACTCTCGTGAAGATCAAATAAAACTTTCTGCAACCAGATTTCTTCACACACTCCCAGATTCATAGCTCTATACTCTGCCTCAGCACTACTTCAGGCCACTACACCCTGTTTTTTACTCTGCCAAGTTACCAAATTTCCCCATACAAAGGTACAATACCTCAAGGTTGACCTTCTATCAGTCACAGATCCAGCCCAATCTGAGTCAGTATATGCCTCGATGCTCCGTGTGTCATGTTTCCTGAACACCAAGCCCTTCCCAGGGGTGGACTTCAAGTATCTCAAAATTCGAGTCACGGCTTCCATGTGCTCCTCATATGGACTCTGCATGAACTGACTTACTACACTCACAACATAGGAGATGTCGGGCCTAGTATGAGACAAGTAAATCAGTTTTCCTACTAAGCGTTGATACCTCTCCTTATTCACAGGAACTCCTTCCGAAATACTTTTCAGTTTGCTATTGACCTCAATAGGAGTGTCAATAGGTTTGCATCCAGTCATTCCTGTTTCCTTTAACAAGTCTAGAGTACTTCCGCTAAGATACAGATATTACTGCTTTTGATCTTGCCACTTCCATCCCTAGAAAATACCTTAAACTACCAAGATTCTTGATTTCAAATTCACCTGTCATCCTTTGTTTTAGCTTAGCAATTTCTGCCGTGTCATCCCCTGATAGGATGATGTCATCAACATACACTACCAACACGGCAATCTTTCCTAAGGGTGATTTTTTGCTAAACAAGGTATGATCAGAATGCCCTTGAACAAACCCTTGGGACTTAACAAATACGGTGAACCTGTCAAACCATGCCCTAGGGGACTGCTTCAACCCGTATAAAGACTTCCTGAGTTTGCAAACATGATTCCCAAACTTAGCTTCGAAACCTGGAGGTGGACTCATATAAACTTCCTCTTCCAACTCACCATTTAGGAAGGCGTTCTTTACATCTAGTTGATGTAGGGGCCAATCTTTATTTACAACGACAGACAGAAGAACACCAATCATGTTTAACTTAGCCACTGGGGAAAAAGTTTCCGAATAATCAATCCCATACGTCTGAGTGAACCCTTTAGCAACTAACCTGGCTTTATACCTCTCGAGTGTTCCGTCAGACTTATACTTCACTGTGAACACCCATTTGCAACCAACTGTTTTGTAACCTCTAGGGAGAGCTGCTAACTCCCAAGTCTTATTTGCCTCAAGAGCTCTCATTTACTCCATTACTATTACTTTCCATTCGGGAACTTCCATGGCCGCATGTACACTGGTAGGTATTGCTAGAGCATCCAGCTGAGTAGTAAAAGCCTTAAAACCAGGAGATAAGTTACTACAGGTCAGAAAACTATGCAAAGGGTATTTTGTACATGACCTGGTTCCCTTTCTCAGAGCAATTGGCATATCCAAAGTGGTATCATAGTTGTCAGTTTTCGTTTGTCCCTCTTCAGTATCAGACTTTTGAAACAATTTTGCATCTTCTTGAGGATCTTTCAGCACCTCATTACCTCCTGAAGTTTCAACCTTCTCTGAGCTCATTTCATCATTTTCTATGTTCCCAGACTTTTCTTCAAGACTCTCCTCTGAAACAACGGGATCTTGAACCTGAGCTGGTTCTGACGCTTGGACACTTTCCGATGGAACACCAGAGGTTTCCTGAATTTCCTTTTTGAGATTCTTCCTATAGTATGTTATCCAGGGCACTTGTCTAGTAGGAAGAACCGACACGAGAACAACAGGAGCAGAGTTAGGTTCAAGACTAGGTAGACTGGGAACAACAAGAGCAGAGTTAGGTTCAAGACTAGGTAGACTAGGTCTAGGAACATTAGGGCTAGGCTCAGGTTCAGGAATATTAGGACTAGGCTCAAGATTGAGGCTAATGGGTATGGAGTACGTGGAACTGTTAGTCTCTTCATTCATGATCTCCCCCTGAAGATGACTAATGGGAAAGAACGGTTTATCTTCACAAAGTCCTATCAAGAACCTTTGATAATTGTGTTCCTTTCCATCCAAATTTTCTACACGGTAGCCATCAGAAGCTTCATCCACAACATGACACACATATATCTGTCTTACCCTAAAAAAGTTTGTCAGAAGTTTAGTTTCAGTAAGAGATCCATAACGTTAACTAACACTTACATACCAAAGTGTCATCAAAGGCTCACTTTTGGAACTAAACCATACTAAGAATTCTAAAATGTTTGCTAAGAATAATCAATGAATCTGGACTTCAGAATTAACTTTACAGAGGATTACTCTCAACTCTCAAGTATTGTCAAAATCACTAATCTTGTGATAAGGACCAAAGAAAATAAAATTCACTATTATACTGTATCTTTAAACTCCTTAGAGTTGAGATGTGTTCTTATCTAAAAAAGAGTTGAGATATGTTAAGTGGTTTAGACAATTTCCAACTGTGAGCCATATTGGGCTGCTTCAAGCCTAAACATCAGTTACAAAAATTTGTGAGCTTCAAATAAATGAAGTGCATAATATTAAAAAAAACAATAAAATAAAACATTAATATTGTGAATCATGAGATAAAGAAAAATTATAGGTTAAGTAACAAGTTTGGCCTTAAACTCTAAAGCTTGTGTCTAAAAGGTCTCTGGCTGGCCTTTAAAAATTGTGAAATAGGTCCCTAAACTTTAAAAATGTATATTAATTCTCTAAGCTTACAATTTTATTTCTAATAGGACTCTGACATATTTAAAATTTTTAAATTGACCAAATAGATATCAAATTAAAGTTTATGTCTAGTAGGACAGTAAAACATGCAACTTTATGTCAAATAGGAATGTGAATTTTAAAAGACATGAAATAGATAAAGAAATTAGACACAAAATGAGATAATCTTTTGAAAGTTCTTTTGGCATTCTACAAGTTGGTATCCTTTCTCCTTTGTGTGTTCTATCCTGTCAATTAGAAGTCTGTTTTTTGTCTCAAAAATCTAGTAGATCAGTCAAAGACTTGAGGAGACACGCCTAAAAGTTAGAAATGATTTTTGTGTCTTAAAGAGTTTGGTTCATTTGAAATCTCACTTTACATTTACAGATCTGGGCTATTGGAAATTCTTATTTTAATTCAACATAGAATGAAGAACGGCAAGATTTCAGCATTCTTGAAATATAAAAATTATATGAACCTGAGGATATTATTGTATCAGGTACATACCTGAACCTTGGAAGTTCTTTTTGTCTTTAGATTTAAACAGTCAACAAGAGCTGTCCATTTGTCAGAACAGTTATCAAAAACCCCAAGCCTGTAATATTGCTGCATCTGATGAACTGGAGCTGCCAGTAAATATAACCATTAGATTTACAAGTTAACAATTAGGTCCAAAGATGAGCTCATCAATAAGGAAAAAAGGTCTACAATTAGCAAAAATTAGGTGCAAATGTGAGTATCAGACAATCTCAACAAGGATGAGCCAATTTAAAAAATAATAATAATAATGAAAACAAAAAATTAAACAACTGGTTTGGATAAGGGACATGAGAACGTGAAAAATAGTTGTTGAAAAAATAAAGAACGTATAAACAATTCAGGTAAAAAGTTAAATGAGACTAATCCTCTTCAAAACCTGTTCCCTAATTGATATGAAACCTTAAAAAAACCTTTCCAATTATCTAATGGTAAAGAGGCTGCAAATAAAAATCTTTAATATATAAGTTTGGTACTGCAAAACCCAATAATCACAACCCAAGGAATGATCCAGAACTAGTGTGCAAATAACAAGGCTATCTCTTTAAAATAACTCTTGGCTTAACCAAAAAAATGCAATTTTACTAGATTGATAGACATGCTTTTAGTAGATTTGAATCATTTGATAGAGCATGGAGAAACCATTAATAGTTCCAAAAGGCAAGTAAATTCATTCATTGTCTGGTTTCCTCGCTCTATTTTATTATCATGAGGAACGGATCAATCAAAAATAAGTAAGAGGGCCACACACTCTTTATTATAAATAAGGAGAGGGCAAACGACACAAATATGCTAGTGATTGGTGAAATGTTGTAAAAGGACAAAAAAAATGAAATTATGAAAATAATATAATTGAGTTGATCATAAGGTTGCATACAATAGCAGAACCACAGTGCATCAAAGCAGGTGGTGCAGGACAACCGCCTCCTCGATCCCATGGAGTTATTCTGCTTCTCTGGTGTTATATTCTCTACTCCTTCCATGTCTCCCAGTACTAAAAGTATGAAGTATCTAAAACATTCAGATTGAAGAAATCAAAATCCATTACGCAGAAGAAAGAAGCAGGTATTTTGAGCACAATAAGGATGGAATAAATAGGCAGAACGTGTAATTAACAAATACTTCCACATAAATATTCAAACAAAATTGGACTCATGAACATACTTCTATCGCAACTGGATTGGTAATACAATTCTTTCCTAAAGGCTTCAGCATTCAGAGTTAGGACTTTTGACCGGTGGAGGAAGGCCGGAGGGTTGAGTTTGGTCGGCGCCGGACATTCCCCCTTTCCTGAGAACGAAACAATTTGCGTCTTCTGTGCCGGTTTAGTGGAGGAGGAAATTGTTTGTGGGCAAGATGAATGGTTTAAAGAGGGATGTTTTAAGGGTGAAGTTAACGAGGACGGGTTTATTCCGGCGAGGTCGTGTGTTGGCCGGAGATGGAGAAGGATGATCTGCAGAAGCTTTAGATCAGATTGGGCAGAGGCAGCCGGCAGCAATACTGACGGTCACGGCTCACGAGTTTGCTTCGGGAAAGAAGAAGTTTGGGAAGGCTGAGGGTTTAATTGGGCCGGTTTTTAGGGAAAAGGAGAGGCCCATTGAAGCTAATAGGTTGGGTTCTAAGGCAAAGTGGCATAGCAAAAAAAAGGAAAATTTCAAAATAGCAAAACGGGAAGTTTTTGTTTTTTTTTTTCTTCTTCAAAAGTAAACGTGAGTTTAGCTTAATTGGCATAGTGACACTTAGTCTTTTATCGAGTAGTTCCCTTATGTGCCACTAGGGCACCCAATAATGATTTGCTTTTAACGAATTTTAATCCTAAGATAGTGATTATATTATTGTTTTTTTAATATATCACTTATATTTACTTGTAAATAATTTAATGGTTTGTAAATCTAACAGTTATTTTTCTATATTTTAATTGAATTACATGATTTTTTCAGCATTTTCAACTTCAATTTTCTAACCTTCAACAAAATCCTTTAAATATTGGTGGGGGTTAGGAATTTAAATACAAAAACATTGCTCAATGAAATTGTTGTTAAACGAGAAACATAATTTTATCTTCAAGTCTCAAATTTTCAGAATTTAAAGTTCATCCAATACTTAAGCCACAACTTTGAAGTCGTTGATAAATCACACCCCTTAATCAAAGTATCATGAAAATGAACATACTTTTATTTTATAATCCGAGCTAAGATGTAGATAAAGAGAAAGACAAACTTTAAGTAGGATGTAGTGTGAGAATGAGATGTAAACAAAGATCATTGAAGGAAAGAGTTGAGGGAGACATCAAGGCATTCGAAGATGATGAAGAAGAAGACATTCAATGCTTTTTTCAATGTATATGTCTTAGACAATAGAAGATTTTCAAAAATCTTCATATAACATTTCCATATAATTATTTCTATTGACATGTGCTTTTTTCTTTTTTCAATACACTTAATATGCAAAGGTTCAATTGGATTATTTTGAAGTTTAGGGTTCCAATCCACTACATTTTTTCCTCAATCCACTATATTTTGAAGTTTAGGGTTCCAATCCACTATAATGTTCCATATACACAGAGGTTAGGATATATATTTACACTTACATTATATGGTATCTTTAGCGATGTACCTGATTGTAGGAGCTCACCTAAACAACCTCTTGCACTTATCTTCACTTTGAAAGTTTTCATTCAACCTATTATTCTTTTATATTCAATTATAGTCTATTTAGTAGATGCCCTTGATTGTAGGGGTAGTTTTGTATTATGAAATCTAACAAATTCTCCTAAAATGTAGGTTTAGGTATTTTTGCCATGAACCTTTATTTTAAGTTTTTTTTAAAAAAATGCAATAATCTAAAAGTAGCCTTCTTTGCACTCCACCGAGTTTTTTAGGTGCATTTGGTTCATAAAATTTTAAATTGGCCATTTAAGTCTTTGAGTTTTCAAGAATAAGTTTAAAAAGATCATTTAATAGAACCATTAAATTTAAACATAAAATGTACTATATGGATTATGTGGCAGTATGACTTGGAACAAAAGTATCATTTAAATCTTTTTCTCCGCTCTCTCTCCTCGTTCTTTATAGGAGGGGTAAGTGTGGTTAGGTTCAGTCCAATTTTAAACAAAACCAAGGACTAAATCGAGGTGCTCGATTTACATTAAAAAGGAATCGTAAAAAAACTGACTTTCCTTGATTTCAGTTTTTTAACTAAACCATCCCAAATCGATTCAGGTCAAGTCGGTGTTAGAAATCTTTTTTCTTTTTCTCCTCCTATATTTCTTTTCCAACCATAATAATATGATACACATAAAAAAAAAAAAACAAAAAAAAAAAACAACCATAATAATATAGTACACTTAAAGCTTCAACAACTATATTTTGTTTTAAAAAATTGTAGTCCTAACTAATTACCTGAGATGGAAGTGGGAGTCGAAAATGAGGAAGAATGAGAATGGAAGCTTGAGGTTGAGCACCATTGACAGCTAGCGTGGAGAGAAGAAGGGTGTTGCGACTTCACTTGGAAGGCAGACTGTTGCGACGTGGAAAGGAGAGGCGCTACAGGAGTGAGGGAGGCTGAGTGGCTGAGGGATGAGGATTGTTGAAATAGATGTCACGAAAGTTGTTGCGCTATGGAAGAACCACTGTCCTGAAAGCAAATACGGTGCAGACTTCAGTACTAATCGCTCATGCCAATTGCTCTTCAAGGTTAACACAACCTCCAAATTCAGGCATGTATTCGCCGGAAAAATGACTAGAACCGATAAGAAGGTTGCTCAAAACAGTAGAAATCAAGTGGAGAAGAAGGAAGAAAATTTAGTTGTGTGTCCTCTCTCACAGATCTGAACAGTATTATATAGTGTGTTAGCGGAAAGGACCATTAACGGACGAAAACTAAAATGGTCCGAACGGTTAAGTAATAAAAATTTAATTTATAAATAAAAGGATAAGTAATAAAAATTTAATTCCTTTTCGCACAAGTGCGGTTACCCGAACCCGTTCGTCCGACCGGACGGACGGACGGCGACGCACGTATAGTAAAGGGTTATACTTCCACCACTAACTTACTTTGGATTCTCATCTAGAATGTCTTGGTATTTATACCCTCTAAGCAATTCTAAATTTATTCATGTGGGACAAAACTTCCCACTCTCTTAACTTTTCGTATGGGCCTATTTCCAACAATTCTCCACAAATGACTGTTAGAGAAAAGTTAACAAGTAAAGAAAATAAAAGTTTAATTGAAAATAAATAAGTGTTCTGAGCAAATAAAGGAGATCAGACTTAAACATCAATATCTAACGATTTGAATTGATGCACAGTGAAGTAGGGCAACAACCTTGTTAGAGAGAGTGCATTACCTCTTGAACTTTCAATAACACTGGTTGAGGCCCCCACAACACGTCTTACTCCTAGTCCTTCTCTCGATTATGCGATATAAAATGTGCTTATTATGGCCATACACATAAACCTCGGGTCATCATGAAAACTCTAGAAAGAGACTTTTAAACTCTTTCATAGAAGAAGCCACACCTTCACAATCACGTTAATTGCTTCATCCAATCTATCGTAATAGGCCACTCAAAACTGAGCTATGAAGACTTCGAGTCTAGTCCATACTAGAACCTACTTCATCAAATATGTCAAAGACAAATCACTCAAAACTGAGCTATGAAGGTTTCACACTCATCCATCAAGTCCATACTAAGACCACCCAAAAGAAGGGCTATGGAATTTTAAAAGGTTTTAGGTCTTTCCATCAAATCCGTACTGGACCACCGAAATTAAAGGCTATGGACCATTGAGTCTATCGCAATAGATTACCCAGATAAAGGGCTATAGAATTCTACAAGGGTTTAAGCCCCATGTTTACTAATGATTCTAAAATTATTTTTCTTATTAGGCCTTTGGTCAAAGGGTCAGCCAAATTTTACTCAAACCTCACAAAATCCAAGGAAATAATTCTTCCCTTTAACAATTATTTCACAGCTCCATATCTAAGACGTATATGTCTCATTTTGCTATTATATACACTATTCTTGGCAATACCTATGGCGGTCTGTGACTCATAGTGCACAGATACCGGTACTGATGCTCCCCACAATGGTACATCCCCTAGTAGGCTTCTAAGTCATTCAGCCTCATGTCTTGCTAGTTCTAGAGCAATAAATTTTGATTCCATAGTGGATTTAGCTATGCAAGTTTGTTTTGCATACTTCCATGATATTGCTCCCCTTCCGAATAAAAGATATAACCACTTGTAGAACTGACTTCGTCATTATTAGATACTCAGTTAGCATCACAATAACCTTTTAATACAACAGGGAATTTGTTAAAATGTAAACAATAGTTTATGGTTCCCTTAAGATATCTTAATAGACGACAAAGAGTACTCCAATGATTCTTTTCATGATTATGTGTATATCTACTCAATCTACTAACATCATATGCAATATTAGGTCTAGTATAGTTCATTAAAAACATAACGCTACCTATAATCTTTGCATATTTAGGCTGAGATATACGATCACCTTTATTTTTCTTAAGACTTATACTAGCATTCTAAGGAGTTATTGCAGGAGGATCATCAAAACAATCAAACTTCTTTAGTAATTTTTCAATGTAGTGTGATTGGCATAGAGAAAAACCATTTTCAATTTTTCTTATCTTAACACCAAGTATTACGTCAGCTTCCCCTAAATTTTTCATTTCGAAAGTGGAAGATAATAACAATTTAGTATTCTATATCATCTTTATGTTTATTCCAAAGATGAGCATATCATCAACCTACAAACATATAATCACACATTTAGTTCCAAACAACTTTGAATAAACACATATATTTGAAGAGTTTACCTTGAAACCATTGTTTATCAAAGTATCTTTGAATTTTTCATACTATTGTTTGGGAGCTTGTTTAAGACCATAAAAAGATTTTTTTAGTTTACATACTTTGTTTTCCTGACCGGCTACTGTATAGCCTTTAAGCTGTACCATATAGATTTCTTCTTCTAGATCACCATTGAGGAATGTTGTTTTTACATCCATTTGGTGAATTAGAAGCCCATGGATAGCAACCAACGCGATCAAGGCCCTCATAATAGCTATTTTTGTTACAAGGGAATACGTGTCAAAATAACCAACACCTCGTTTTTGTGCATACCCTACTACTACCAATCTAGCCTTGTATCTTTCAATTAAACCATATGACCTCATTTTCCTTTTGAAAATCCACTTACATTTAATAGGTTTACTTCCTTTTGGAAGATCTACTAAGTTCCAAGTTTGGTTCATGATTAGATAATCTAATTCACTCTTAATAGCTCCTTTCCATAAGCTAGAGTCTACAGAACTTAAGGCTTCTTGGTAAGATTTAGGATCCTCATCCATAAGGTACATACATGCAAACTGATAGTCAATATCATTTGGCTTCTCAACTAAAAAGTAGTTAAAAAATCATGATCAAAATTTTTCTTAGTTCTCTATCTCTTACTTATTCTTGGTTCTAGGTATTCTATCTGTGTTGTTAACATCTACAATGTCAAACAAACTACTAGAAGTTATATCGTGTATACTATTAGACAAGGAAGGCATGGAAACAAAATTATTCTTACAATTAGTTATTGCATGAAAACATAATCATTCTCACAATTAGTTGTTCTAACAGTTTCAGTGTTTCCCTTTTTCAAAGGAAAAATATGCTAAAAAATTATGCATCCCTATATTCACACATAGATTTATCATTCAAGCATAAATCTGTATGCAACGCCTACTTTGTGCATAATCAATAAACACACAATCAAAAGTTTTAGATCCTACCGTGGGTATCTTGAATGCAGTATATGAAACCTTAGCCAAACATCCCCACACCCTTAGATAAGAGAGATTAGGTGCATATCCTCTCCAAAGTTCGTAAGGTATCTTTTCCAGGTTCTTGTGAGGTACTCTATTAAGAATAAAACAGGCATAAGGCACAGTTTCCCCCCACATGTTATCAAACAATCCAGAGCTTAACAACATAGCATTCATTATTTCTTTAAGAGTTCCGTTTTTACGGTATATTATACCATTTTGTTGTGGTGAATAAAGAGCGGTAAATTCATGAATAATGCCATTTGATTCACAAATTTTTTTCAGTGTATTATCACTATATTTACCACCTCTATTTGATCTTGACCTCTTAAACTTCTTATCTAATTGATTCTCTACTTCTGCTTTATAGTTCAGAAACATACTACCAGCTTCATCTTTTGTCTTTAAAAGATAAATTCTAGTATATCTAGAAAAATCATCAACAAAAGAAATGTAGTATTTTATCTCACCTCTACTTGTGGTGTATACTACTAGATGTGACAGGTTTAAAAGGTTTCTTGACAAACTTTGTTTCTACACAAACAAAACATTTACTAGTTTCATGTGTTTCAAATGTATTAATCAATTTTAAATCCTTAAGTTTCTTAACTGATGCAATATTCACATGACCTAGTCTACCATACCATGTATCAAAAGGCTCAACTATGTAAGCACTTGCATTTATCATATTTGAAATAGAGACAGTGTTCAGTACAAAAAGACCATCAGCAAGATATCCTTTACCAACAAAGTCTCCATTTTGGGTGAGGATAACCTTGTCAGCTTCTAGGACAATTTTAAGCCTAGTCCGAGTCAACACACTCCCAAATACCAAATTCCTATGTAAGGAAGGTACATACAATACATTATTTAAGGATAAAATTTTTCCAGAGGTTAATTTAAATCCCTTTCTTTAGACTATCTTAATATTCTAATGAGCTCACCCATGCATCTTGGTCACTAGAAGTTTGTTTCTTAGAAAATTCTTTTGAGTTAGAGCCACCATCGTCTGGGTTGGATCTAGCAGGAGTGTGGCAACTAAGATGAGCCCTGTTGGGTTGTCATCTCCGTCGTCGTCAAGTAGTCTACGAGTGATTCCAGTTAACTCGATGGGGTGGGGTATGACCTTTTTTTTTTCTTGCTAGTTGTTGCCATTTTTTGTGTAGTGCACCATTTTATGGATTTTTTCCCGTAATCTTAATTTCATGAACACACTTACTAAATTGGGATTTTCTTAAAAAAAAAACTTATGTTGATGAACTTGTGGACTTTTATGGATTTTTTTTTAGTAATATGGTTAATTTCTATATTCAAGAAAATATTTTCTAAATTTGCTTCAAGAAGGAGGGACAATCTGTCACGGGGTTAGAGTTCTTGCACACACGGCATCTCCCGTGCGATACCTCAATTGCCCTAGGCCGAGGTAAGTCTTCTATATTATCCTCGAGACGAATTAGTTTTTCCCTCCCATGGGTTCATCAGGGGAGTGGGAATAGCTCCCGACCAGTGTAGTGCCAAAGGCAATATGTCCATCCATCATGATCCCTCAAGAGTAGGCACACACCTGGTTCACCGGTTCCACCGAAAACTCTCATTTGTTGAAGGAGAGCGCACTCCGCTTGCTATCCCGCATGCCCCAATGAACATATCTTAGGACTAACTAACCTACGACTGTCACGATTTTTGATTCGTGAGGAATCAACCATTTTTTTTAATTCCTTGGTTTTGGATTCTTTTGTTATACTTTTGCAGGTTTCTTTGCAACTTTATATTCGGTCATTTGAACAATTTTTCAAAAAAAATAAATAAATTCAATATACTGTATTTGCGTTTGCAAATTTAATTTTATGGTTATCTTTTCAAAAAGAATTTTTAAGTATACTGTATTTGCATTTGCAAATTTGATTTTATGGTTGCCTTTGGATCTGATTATTTGAACAACTTTTCAAAAGGAATTCTCAAGTACATTGTATTTGTGTCGACGAATTTGATTTTAAGATTGTTTGAACATTTTTTCAAAAGGAAAAAAAAAAAATTGCCAACGATTTTAAAGTTTTGAAAAAAGTTGATCCACCATTTTCTAATACGTAGTAAATCTTTTTATTATTTTAAAATGTTTGAAAATCTGTTTTATTCTCTTAAAATGCAATTTTCGGTGAATCACGTTTTTCTATGTTAGGGTATTTTTGTCCTTTGATAATTATTTTTTGATATTAATGAAATTCATTTTTCCATTTTTCTTATTTAAAAATATTTTTCTAATTTTACAAATGAAACTTTCAAATTTGCTACTTCTCATGTCAGTCCACGTATATAATAAATATTTGATTCGGTTCGATTTTTACTGTTTTTTAGGGTTGTGAACCGTAGACCCAATTGAACCATTCAGTTGTATATATTAGTAAGCGATGGTTCCATTTTCTTAAAAGAAACCTAGTTCGGTTTGGTTCGTCATTTTTGTCCAATTTTTGCACACCTCTCGTTCTTCTTTCTCACCTCTCTCCTCTTCTTTCTCCTCCCCTCTTCTCCTTTTCGAAAAGGCCCTCAAATCTATTTTCTAATATTCTAACAAAAAAAATTAATCTCTAAAAGTGGATCTCACCTCTCTTACGGAAGATGAATCGAGTAAATTATAGAAAATACTTCACTCATGGAAGTGAAGCAAAATCAGTATCCAAATACAAAAATGGCAACCCTCTAATCCATGTAGATTGTAAATTTAAAATTTAAAAAAAAAAAAAAAAAATCCTCAAGGACCAAAATCGTAGTTTTACATTTCTTTGATTTGTGGCAAACTGGTTGCATGTGGTCGTGTGTATATTAAATGTTAATCTCCATCATGCCCTCACAGTTAAAGTATTTTTTTCAGTTATTTATTGCATTTTAAAATATCTAAATTTTCTTTTATATCTTTCATCTCATTATATTTTATATGATCTTTTAATAGAAAATTTTTACGAATAGAAAAAATGTCAAACTATTCATAGAAATAGAAAAAAAAATACTGACACGGATAGAATTCTATCAATGTCTATCCATTTATATTCTACTTCTATCAGCATCTATCAATTCCACTGATATATACTAATAAATTTCTATTAGTTTCTATTAAAAAAAAAAATCTCTATGTTATGAAAATAGTTTCCCTTATTTTTCTATTTTTGAAAATCTTCATTTTTTTAATTTCAAATTCAATTATCTTATAAAGAGAGAAACATTTAATTTCCCTTTTGTCCCTTTTAGTTTGATGTTACTAAGACGTAGTTTCACATTAAAACTTCTAATATCTATCTAAGATTAAATAAAGGAAAAATAAAATTTTAAAAAAATCACATTTCATTCTCTAATCTCTAATTAACGAGAAATATTTAAATAAGATCACATTTTATCTTTAATAGTACCTACATCTCTTTAAATAAAGAGATTTTTTATTTTACAAAAATCATATTTTATCTTCTAATCTCTTATTTACGATTTTTTAAAATCACATTTATCTTCAATATCTACTTCAAATTAAATAAAGGTAAAGAAAAAATAATAAAAACAAATCATATTTTATCCTCTGTCTACTATCTCTATATTGTACTATCTAAAATGAGCTATAGGATAAAACATTTGCTTTCCGTGTTTTTCCCTCTTAGTAGTTGGTTATAAAGTTATATGTTGTAATTTTACATTAAAAATCGTTAAAAAAAATTATATCATTCTTATATCATTCATGTAAAAATCAAATTGGCTAATTTAAAATTTGGTTACCTCTAATATTTAATTTATCATTTAATTTTAATATTTGATTTATTTATCATTAAAAAAAAAGCTATAAAAATAAAATTTGGTAATGGTTATAAGAATATCTTAGATGATTTTATATTTAAATTATTAAAGAAATTTGTATCCTTTTTGTTGTTCTCACGTGAAATTTAAAAAAAGAAAAAAAAAACCATCTTTTGACACACACGTTAAATTAACTAATAATAATAATAATAAACGAGATTTTCCCTTTTTTTTGGCATTACATATTAAATAAAATAATAATCATAATCATAATAATAAAAGATATGCCCTATTTAAGGTCTAAAATCTGAAAGGGTTTATTTTAGTTTAGAGAAAAAAATTATATATGATCTATATCTAAATCTAAAATTTAAAATCTAAAAGTGGCTATGAAAATAAATAATCTATCCTTTTTTTTTTTTTAATTTATAAATAGCTATATCAAATCTCTAATTTTCAATTAGGTAACTCCTCCCATTTTTTTTTAATGCTCTCTATTTTTTTTTTTCTTTTGCTAGAAATTTTGTTTGTAGCATTATGATATATATTTTTTTATTTTAGTAATAGCAACATCATTCTTACCTATTAATTTCTTTCTTTTTTTTTTTTAACAACACAAACATTGTTCGCCGTGTAAAGGGAACCCTAGCTGCCTCTCGCCATTGCACATCTACATGCGTCTCTCCGACCACGGCGAGACTTGTTGTTTGTGCTACCGTGTGTTGTCTCCGGGAGTCTATTCATCGCACAATCTCGTGAGGTTCCTTGTCGTCACCGCGCGTTCTTTGGTGGTCACTCCGTATCAGCCGCCTCAGCCTCGTCGATCGCTCGCGTGATTCTGCTTGGGTGGGTGATTCCGTATCAGGATGCTGGGTGGTAAGTTTTTTGGGCACTGTGATTTTGTCGGGTAGGTGTTGGGTATTTTCGTTCACCATTTGGTCTCTGTTGTCATTGCCACGAAATTTTTCTTCTTAAAATCAGTTGGGTGTTGGGTAGTTCTAATCGGGTTTGGATTTGGGAGGATGGTGCATAAATGGTCGTCTTTAGGACTGAAGGAGAAGAATAGAGCTCACGTGGCACGACAACCCTTTCGTCTCCTTAAACCGGAGGTTGAATAGGGATTGGTGGCTCGTTTGGAGATGAAGGAGTTTGGGGTGTCTGATGGTCGTTCTGAGGAGGGTGAAGAGTCTGATGCGGGAAGTGTTGCCGGAGTTGGGCTGGAAAGTTTGTTGGTTGGTATTCCAGTGGCGCTCGAAGGGATGAAGATGCCTATGTCCTCTAACCTAGAACCCGAATCAATCCGAGTTGGGGAGAACCGGGGTTTGGGTGATCTGGGTGGGCTGGGTATTGGGTCAGGTGGTGGGCAAGGCAGTCTGGGCTCTAGTGAAATTGGGGCACAGGTTGTGATTGGGCTGGGCTTGGAGGGAGTTGGGTGTGTGGCTAAGATGTTGGGTGGTATGCGAGATGGGGTTGGGCCTAATGGGAGTGGGATGAATGGGCTACGAAATGGGAGTGGGCTGGAAAAGGGGGAGCAGGGGAGAATGACGAATGACTTGGGTGTTATGGGGGGGTGGATTGAGAGGTGTTGGGTTAGAGATGGGGGTCGTGGTGGGACTGAAACTGGATCGTGAGGAGGTAAATAGGGTTGGGTTTGTGGGGAGTATTGAGCGTCTGGTTTCTACGAATGAGAGTGGCGAGTCGGTTCAACTACGGGGTGTGGTTCAAAGACAGACCAGTTAGGTTCAACGGGGGAGCGGTTTGGTTCTGTTGGATCCAGTTCCGGTTTGAAAGGGAGAAATTCGTGGGCGGCCCTTTTTAGCTCCAATTTGAGGGGAAATTTAAAGTTTACCACCCCCCTCCCGCCTTCCCCCATTGATTGAAAATGATAAAGTGATTGTTGAGCCTTGTGAGGAGGTTCTCGATGTGGGTGTTTGTTTATGGGAGAAATCTTTGGTGGATCAGTTTTTGGATGCAAAACTCCCGTATTCTATTATTTGTCGCCTTATCAAGAGAATTTGGGGACGCATAGAAATGCCAACTATTACCTTGCTGGAGAACGGATTAATTATCTTTAAATTTCAAAAGGCAGAGTCACGAGACTGGGTGCTGGAGAATGGTCCGTGGCACTTGGGTGGCAAGCCTATCTTATTACGACAGTGGTCACCAGGTATTGTTCCTGAAACTTTTTTTTATTTTTTTTATTTTGTCCCTATCTGGATTAAACTGAAGTGTGTTCCCTTAGAGTTGTGGACAGATAGGGGTTCAGTAGTGTTGGCTAGTATCGTGGGTAAGCCTGTGTTCGTTTGATGTTGCAACTAGAGAGCGACGTCGGGTATCGTATGTGAGAGTTTGTGTTCAGGTGGATGGTGATTCGTTATTGCCCTCTTCAGTCGTTGTTAGAATGCAGGGTTAGGAGTTTACCATTCTAGTAGTGTATAAGTGGAAGCCTTAGTGCTTGTTGTGGATCTTTTGGACATACTAGGGCTATGTGTGAGAAACAAGGTGTGGCAAAGGGTCAGGATTTGAGTATTATGGCGGTTAATGAGGGGTGTTTGGCGGCCTTGAGAGTGTAAGGAAGGGTCAGGAGTGGAGTATTGGTGGGAGGAAGTTAGCCCAATGGTTGGGAATAAGAGTGTAGGGTGTGAGGACGAGTTTACTATGGTTAGCTATCGTCGGCGTGATCGAGGAGGTGTAGGACATAGGGGTGGCAGTGGGTCTTCGGGATCGACACCTTTGAGGATTAGAGTAGTTTATGGCTTCCCTGGGATTACGGGGTTCATTAAGCATGTAGATGATCGTAATCAGTTTGACGTATTGAGTGATGAGAGGGGAGAATCGTTGGCACTAGTATTAGTGCAGTCTAATCCTGATCCTTTGTCTGTTTTGGATGGGATGTTTGGAAGTTCGGGCAAAAGTCCAGTGGGAGATGGTAGGTGTGATTTCTTGCAAGTTTCATGATCTGGTGTTCTTGGAATATTAAGGGGTTGAATGTCCAAGTCAAATGTAGGGTGGTGGCGGATTTTCTATCCTCCTCTTCTATTACTTTCTGATGTTTGCTTGAGACGAGGATTTACCGCGAAAACTTTGGTATGGTGGTGGGTAGGTTTGGTGATGCTTGGAGTTGTGTGAGTAGCTACAATGTGAGAGGAGTTGGAAGGATCTAAGTAATGTGGCGGAAGAGTGTCATGATTTTATTCTGGATGTCAATGGGGATCAATTCATTTCTGGAACTTTGGTGGATATTATATCTAGTGCTAGGGTATATATTGGCGTTGTGTATGCCTCTAATCACGTGAGTGATAGGCGGAACTTGTGGACCTAGTTGATTGATGTGTGTGCCTCATGGTAGCTTCCTGAAGTTGTTATGGTGATTTTAATGCTATTCGTAGTAGTTCGAAGGATATTGGTGGTTGCTCTAGCTTGAGGGAGATGGAAGAGTTTGATGGGGCATTGTTGGAGGCAGATCTGGTTGAGATAGGGGTGATAAGTAACTGGTTTACTTGGACTAGTAAAGTTCAGGGGAATGGTATCTTGCGCCGGTTGGATCACTGCTTGACTAATGAGGTGTAGAAGGTGGCTTTTCCATATTCTGAGGTTAGGGTTAGGCAGTGGGGGATTACTGATCATAGCCCTCTTCTGGTGTCTACAGGGGAGAAGAGGAGTAGGCCACCTTCTACGTTCCGCTATTTTACTCATTAGGCGGAGGCAGATGGTTTTATTGATACTATCAAGTCAATGTGGAGAAGGTCGGAGGATGTGTCCTCTATGGTTAGATTTGTGTGAAATTTGAAGGTAGTGAATCGAGTTTTAAGTGCCTTGTTTGGTAGGCATATCTCTATGTTATCTGATGAGGTGCGGGTTGCTAGGCAGGTTATGGAAGCTACTCAGGCCGAGTTGGAGAGGGATCCTTTTCTAGAGTCGGTGTGTGCGGAGGCAACTCAGGCCACTGAGGTGTTATGGTCAGTGGCTAGATTGGATGAGGCGTCGCTCCGGCAAAAGGCTAGGGTGAGATGGCTGGAGTTAGGTGATATGAACATGGCGTTTCTTCATCTTTGTGTCTGTTCTCGCCATAGCTGCAGTGGTTTATTCTCAGTTGTGGATGCTGGGGGGACTCACCAGACGATACATGATAGGGTGTCGGGGGTGGCAGTGGATTTCTTTCGTAGTAGAGTGTGAGGTATAGGGATCTTACTGCCCGGATTAGGGATATTGTGTAGTTCGGCTGGTCCACGGAGGGGGTGGAGGTGCTTGGTAGCCCAATGAGTCGGGATGAGATTCAGAAGGCTTTATTCTCGTTGAAATCTGAGAAGGCTTCTGGGCCTGATGGGTTTTTAGTGGATTTTTACAAAGTTGCTTAAAGTGTGGTTGGGGATGATTTATGTGATGCGATTCTAAATTTTTGTGAGTCCCGTTATTTGTCGGGTGGAGTTAACTCTACTACTATTACTCTTATCCCAAAGAGGCAGGGAGCTGAACGTATGGAGAACTTTCTCCTATTTCTTGTTGCAATGTTGTGTATAAGTGTATCTCGAGGGTCTTAGCTGAGAGATTGCGGTTGTGGTTGCCTTTTTTTATTAGTGGTAACCAGTCTGCGTTTGTTCTTGATAGGTCGATTTTTTATAACATTTTATTGTGTCAGGAGCTTGTAGGGGCTATAAAGTAAGCAGAGGGAAGTCGCGTTGTGTGTTGAAGTTTGATCTTCAAAAGGCATATGATTCGATCAATTGGGATTTTTTGTTTGGTGTGTTGATTGCTCTTTCAATTTGTTAGTTGGATAAGGGCTTGTGTTACTTTGCCTACGCTCTCTGTGATGATTAATGGTTCCCTTGAGGGGTTTTTCTTGGTAGAAATGGGTTAAGGTAGGGGGATCCGTTGTCTCCTTTTTTGTTTGTGGTGGTGATGGAGGTCCTGACCAGGTTGTTGAATAAGCCTACTGTGTGGTTTAGGTTCCTTGATCGGTGTGAGCTTGTGGGCCTGACTCATTTGGTTTTTGCACATGATTTGATGATTTTTTGTGTAGCTGAGAGGGGTTCTTTGGAGTTTGTGAGGCAGGTTCTGGCAGAGTTTGCAAAGCTGTCTAGGTTAGTTACAAATGTTGGGAAGAGTTCCATGTTTGTTACGAGTGTGGAATCTAGTGAGGCGGAGGAGCTTGTTGCTTTTATGGGTTTCTCTCTTTGTTCACTACCTGTTAGGTATCTGGAGTTACCTTTATTGGCTGGTCGGTTTAGGGTTGTGGATTGTGCACCTTTGATACAGTGGATTACAGTTCGTATTAGAAGTTGGGTGGCTCAGTCCCTCTCTTTTGCTGGGAGGTTGGAGCTTGTCAGGTCTGTCTTATAGTTCTTTCAGATGTTTTGGTCTAGCATCTTCGTGTTGTCTGTGTGTGTAACTCATGAGGTTGATCGTCTGTTGCATAGTTATTTATGGAAGGGCAGTGCAGAGAGTCGGAGTGGTGCACGGGTGGCGTGGGATGAGGTGTACTCGTCAAAGGGTGAGGGAGGGTTGGGTGTGAAACATGTGGCTTCATGGAATCAGGCTGCTATTATGAAGTTGTTCTAGCTTCTTTTAATTAAATCGGGCTTTTTGTGGGTGGCGTGGGTGGAAGCATATGTTTTGCGTGGGTGGTTTTTATGGGCTGTTCGCTGTGAGGTTGAGAGGTCATGGTGCTTGAGGGCTATCTTGCGTTGTAAGGATAGATTCAAGCATTTAGTTCATTTGATGGTAAATGATGGAAGGTCTGTTTTGTTTGGTGGGATCTTTGGTTGTCAGGGGGTGCGATTATGGATTCATATGGACCTACAATGGTCTATGATGCAAAAAGTAGTATGGAGGCGCGGTTATCAGAGTTTATGGATGGTGAGGGAGGGTGGAGGTGGCCTACAATGTCATGGGACTTGCTTGAGATCTAGGGTCTTATTCAGGCAGTGGGGCCTAGGGTGAGGGGGGAGGATTATTGGGTTTGGGTGCTAGGTGCTAGTGGTCAGTTTTCTATCACTAATGCGTGGGAAAGTTTGCGCCCTCATCATCCTAAGGTGTTTTGGCCAGGTCTTTTGTGGTCTGGGGGAGGTATTTCGCGTCACTCCTTCTGTGTTTGGTTAGTTGTGAGGGATATATTGGGTACACGAGATTGGTTGAGGAGTTGGGGTGTGCTGTCAGAGGGGGGCGTCTTATGTGTGGAGGAGGTGTGGAATCGCAGGATCATCCATTTTTTGAGTGTGGGTTTGGGAGAGAGGTGTGGCCATGTGTGTTGCGTCAGTTGGGTTTGTCTCATCAGGTGGCGGGTTGGGATGTTGAGTTGTCTTGGGTATACCGAGTGGGGTCGAGTAAGGGGGTGCATAGTAAGTTATTTCGTGTCTTCTGGTGTGATTCCATCTACTACATTTGGCAGGAGCGTAATCGACGGCTTCATGGGGGTAATCTGAGGACGGTGTCTACTTTGTTTCACATTATGGTCTACACAATTCGTACTCATGCTGCTTCCTGGCGGGTTGATATTCTTGGTCATATCTAATGCGTTTATGGATGTTTTTCCTCTTTTTGTTCTTGTTGATGTTCTTTGTTTTGCGGTTGGCCCCGAGTGGTGGGGTTTTGTTTTCTTTTCGTTGTTTTTCTCCCAAGTGGATGGTGTTGTTTGCTTTTGTTTCGGCTTTATTTCAGTCGAGTCCTGTTTTTTTTTTTGTGCTTTGTTGCTTTGATGCCTTGATCCCGGCTGTGGGATCTCCCTTGTTGTTGTATAATAATATCATCTATTCTAAAAAATATATATCTTTTTTTTTAGAATATTTTTTACGCATTAAATTTAGAAGGAGATATCACATTTATTTATTTATTTTTGTTTAACACATGTCCTCAATTTCATGTGATTATTCTTGCTTTTAAGGTTAAAGAAATTTGTCAAGGTTCAATCAATTTAGAGGTGGGCAAACTCGATTTTTTTATGTTTTATGCTTTATGCTTTTGTATTTTTTTTTTAATTTTTAATTTTTGTAAATGCACAAATTTGGTTTATAACAATTCACTGTTTTTGTTCATGCTTTTATACTTTTTTTTTTCTCTTTTCATTTTTTTTTAAATACACATTAATTCATGTCTTTTAAAATTTCAAATAAAGTTTAAAATCAAGAAATCATTGCAAATTTATCCAAAGAGAATAAGTTTTAAGAAGTTTTAGGGGTTTATGTTTAAAACAACAATAATATTTTGGTTCTAATTTAAATGGTAATCAAATCATCAGATAGAGTTGTTTTTAAATAAGGAAATTATCATGATTTTTTTAAAGTATTGGTTTAAAGCGAAGTTTATCATTAAGAGATAATCAAAATATTGCAATAAATATTATAAAAATTTAGGAGCACAACGAGAATACGGATATGAAAAATATAATATAATAATAATAAATAAATAAATAAAAACTAAAATTATAAAATAAAATAACTAAAACTAAAAAAAAAACCAAAATCATGAAGTGGATAATATGAAAATTGGTAAAAGTGGAATTCTCACCAATGTTAGTGTGTTCTTAAAATCCACCAAATGCCACTATTTATATGCAAAGTGACAAAAGCATGAATAACTACATGACACATGGACAACATGAATGATGACACATGGAAAACATGAATGGTGACACATGGTATTTAGGACACTAAGCAATGAGTATCTATTTTCTATTATAATTTTCATAATACTCTTCCTCATATGCCCATATATATATATATATATGAAATATGCTTCGTTAAAACCTTACTAGGAAAAACCCTAGTGGAGGAAAAAGAGTACATATTTTATATAATACATATTCCTAAAAAATACAATATATTTACTCCCCTCATGAAAATATTACTTTAAGATCTCTGAGTCGTCGCATTCCAATATTGTGCGCCAATATTTCAAACGATGCGGTTGGTAATGCCTTTGTAAATAAGTCTACCATGCTAACCTTCAAACAAATTTGTTATACAGTAATGTCGCCATTTTCTTTAAGATCACGAGTGTAGAAAAGCTTCGGTGAAATATGCTATGTTCTATTTCCTTTAATATATCCTCATTTGATTTGGGTTATGCAAGCCATGTTGTCTTCGTATAATATTGTTGGAAGGTTTTTATTAGAAGACAAGTCACACGTTTCACGAATGTATTGAGTCATTGACCTTAGCCATACACATTCTCGACTAGCCTCGTGAATTGTAAGAATTTCAGCATGATTTGAGGAAGTGGCTGTTATAGTTTGTTTAACCGATAATTATGATATAACAGTTCCTCCACATGTGAATAGATAATCTGTTTGAGATCTAGCTTTGTGTTGATCAAATAAATATCCAATTTACATAACCAACTAGATCAAAATTTGATTTATTTGAATAAAACAAATCCATATCAATTGTTCCTCGGAGATAATGAAGTATATGCTTAATTCCGTTCCAATGTTTAATTGTAGGAGAAGAACTATATCAAGCTAATAAATTTACTGAAGATGCAATATCTGGTCTTGTATTATTAGCAAGATACATAAGTGCACCAATTGCACTAAGATATGGTACTTCAGGACTAAGAAGTTCTTCATTATCTTCTTGAGGTCGAAATATATCTTTCTTTATATCCAATGATCGGACTTCCATTGGAATATTTAATGGATGTGCTTTATCCATATAAAATCTTTTCAAAATTTTTCCTGTATAAGTTGATTGATTAATAAATATTCCATCTGTTAAATGCTCAATTTGCAAACCAAGGCAAAATTTTGTTTTTCCGAGATTTTTCATTTCAAATTCTTTCTTAAGATATTCTATTGCCTTTGAAAGCTCTTCAGGAGTTTCAATTATATTCAAGACATCAACATACACAGTTCTAATAGCAAATTTTGATTGTGATTTCTTTATAAAAACACACGGACATATTGGATTATTTTGATATTCTTCTTTCAATAAATATCCACTCAGGCGATTGTACCATATCTGTCCTAATTGTTTCAATCCATATAGTGATCTATATAACTTTATTGAATACCATTCTCGGAAATTTGATGTATATGTTTCAGGTACCTTAAATCCTTAGGAGATTCTCATATAAATATCATTATCAAGAGATCCATATAAATATGCTATGACTATATCCATAAGATGCATATCCAGACTTTTATACACAATCAAGCTAATTAAATATCTTAATATAATTGCATCCACCACCGGAGAATACGTCTCCTCAAAATCAATACCAGGTCTTTGTGAAAAACCTTGTGTAACTAGTCTTACTTTATATCTTGTGACCTCATTATTTTCATTTTTTTCCTCACAAATACCCATTTGTATCCCACAGGTTTAACACCTTTTTGTGTTCGGACTACAGGTCTAAAAACCTGACGTTTTAAAAGTGAGTTTAATTCTGCCTCGATTGCTTCTTTCCATTAAAGCCAATCTTTTCTATGTTGGCATTCTTCAACAGCTTTTGGTTCAGGATTCTCATTCTCAAATATAATATCAAGAACAACATTATACGCAAAAATGTTGTCAATAATTACCTTAATTCGATTCCATCTTTTTACTGTCATGACATAGTTTATTGAAATCTCATTATTATCTTTAGGTATTTCACCGTCCTCACTAGTAATGTCGAGGATTTCTTTATGGGTATTTACATTCTCAACCAAGTCTTTTTCACTATTAATTATTTTTCGTTTTCGAGGATTTTTATCTTTGGAACTCACTGGTGTACCACGCTTCTGACGTGTTCCAAACTCATTAGTGACAACTTGTTGTGTTGGGATATCAATTTTTATGGAATATTTGCAGTTGGTATATGTGACTTAGTTGCTTTCTTTGCATCTATAAATGCATATAGTAATTAATTTGCTATATTTTGTAAATGAACTATTTTCTGAATTTCAAGTTCACATTGATCTGTACGGGGATCTAATGAGACAATAACGATACATTCCATATAATTTCTTTTTCCAACTTCTTAATTCCTCCCTCTAATGTTGGAAAATTAGTCTAAATGACAATCAACAAATTATGCAATAAATACATCACCTATCAGGGGCTTAAGATATTTAATAATTGATGGGGAATCATATCCAACATATATTTCTAACTTTCTTCGAGGACCCATCTTAGTGCATTGTGGTGGAGCAATTAGAACATATACTGCACATTCAAACGTTCTCAGATGGGAAACATTTGGTTCATGACCATAAACTAATTGTAATGGTGAGTACTTATGATAAGCTACTGGCCTAATGCGTACAAGTGACACTGCATGCAAGATAGCATGTCTCCATACAGATGAAGAAAGCTTAGCTCTCATAAGTAATGATATTACAATTAATTGCAAACGTTTTATAAATGATTATGCTAAATCATTTTGTGTATGAACATAAGCTACATGTTCAACACTTATCCCAATTGACATACAATAATTATCAAAAGTTTGAGATGTAAATTCATTAGCATTATCAAGACGAATACTCTTAATTATATAATCAGAAAATTGTGCTCTTAAGTTAATTATTTGAGTAAGTAATCTTGCAAATCTAAGATTTCGACTTGATAATAAGCATACATGTGACCATCTGCTGGATGCATCAATTAATACCATAAAATATCTAAATGGTTCACTTTATGGGCTAATGGATCCACATATATCGCCATGAATTTGGTCTAAAAATGCAGGTGATTTAGTCCCCACTTTAGATGGTGATGGTGTTGGGGTTGATGCCCTAAATCTCGTAGGGTCCTGTAGTTTGTAAACACTTGTATGAACAAACATTTTTTTATTTATAATATATGATATTTTATTCACTCCAGTCTATGAATTATGATATATTTTAGTTGCATTAACCACAAATCAATAAACTAAGATTCATGGTTATCGTTGTAACTTAAATATATATGTGGAGACATACAAGTGGATCGTACTTTAAGTGATAACCTAAATGGTTTGTATTATATGGATAAGGAGGGATACCTTATCCTTGTGACACTACGAGTATGGTCCGCTTTGTAGATGTTACAAATGTTGTAAAGTGCTACAAATGATATGATACTGATCATTCATGTATTAGACATGTGAGCGGGGATATTCTATACAAAGGAGTTTGTATAAGACCAGGCCACGAAATGTTTAGTCTTGTTATATAACGCTGTTCATAATTGAGACTTTTATTTCACTAGGATAAACATAGGTAACATAACCTTAATCCTGAGTGAGTTGTGAACTCTTGCCTATGAGGGCGATCCTTTGATTTGCATGGGTAAGAGTGGCCAGATCACCGACTCAACAAACCTACCACTTTGAGGATTTGTCTGATTGAGGAGCTGGGAACTCAGCTACACAAGATGAAATTCACTCTTTCCTCAAAGTAGGGGTAAGTAGATAAATTGCTCCCTTAAGGGCTGATTTTAAGGCTTAAACAATATGGCGCCACACCTTCTCTTGGTCCGAGAAGGGTTTAATCATAGTGGGACTATGATCTATTGTTCATTAGAGGAATCAGTGGTACTTAAGGAGTTAGATGTAACTTCAGGGGAAAAATGGTAATTTGTCCAGCTGTACTTACGAGCGATTTGTGAAGGGTCATCGTACTGTTGATTGTTTATATCCAATGGACACAGAAACATATCTGTAGTGCGAATAGTGCAGCTGTCGGTCTTTAGTGGAGTACCTGACAGTTAACGAACAGTGGATAATGTGATTAAGAGTTTAGTCAGTTATTCACATACCGTTGGAGCTTCAAGCTATAGGTTCATAAGGTCTCCTTGGTAGCTCAATGGATTCAAGTTTAGAATCAGTTTTTGGGTTATTTTGAAATGTTCAAATTAACAAGAGGGAATTTGATTATATATGATATAATTAATTTAATTATATATGATATAATTGATATGATGTATTTGATACATTATTATTTGATTGGAGGAATTAATATAAATTTAAATGCCATAAAAAGAGAAAATGAATTATGGTTTATGTATTGTATATAATGCAATATTAAAACTATAGATTATAAATATAATATGATAAGTTAGCTATTGTATGTATTTCTAATTTTTTAATTATAAGATAATTAAATTTCCTTTTCTCCAATAACCACCCTTAGTAGGTGGTTACACCGTTTAATGGAAACTGTGAGATAAAAGGAAATTAGTTTTAAAAATCAAAGACAATAATATGCGAGTTATTAAATTTACGATTGAGTGACTAAACGATAAGCATCGAGTTTACTATACGATAATACTCTTTTCTAAACGGCCGAGTATCGAGACTATGCGATAGACCTTCATCTTCTACACAATACTTTTGTCCATTACTCGATCGTCTCCTCTTCCTCCACTCCTCTTTCCCTCAATCCAAAATAATCTAGAGTCTACAACTCTTGGATTCTCACACTGAGAATATTAAGGTAATCTTATGGTTGTTTCCAGTTGTTCCAGGATCAAGTTGATAATTGTTGCTGGTGTTCGAGGGAGATCGAGTTCGAGTTGATCGTTGCGTTCGAGTTTGATCAAGGGAAATACGTAAAGAAAGAGTTCTTCAAAGGTATTTTTTCTAGATCCTTTGTATTTAATTCAAAGCATGTTGTAATTTATTTGTTGAGGTTGGTGTCTGTTGGATCGATATGGCAACTCTAGAGGGATGAATAGGGTTTAATTAAACTTTTTTTTTTTCTAAATTAACCCAATTAAACTAATTAATACACTTTTTATAAATAATAAGAAAAATTCAATTTATGTAACAAATAAGATGACAAAAATGTGATAATTTAATTCTATCAAATTTTAGCAAATAAATAAGAACAAACTAAAACATACAATAAATTGCTTAAATTAGTTGCAAAAATAAAAAGGAAAGAGTTAGAGAAGAAGACATCGTAATTTTTATAGTGGTTCGGTCAAACTCGACCTACTCCACTCCCCAAGCGCCTCTTGGGAATTTGAATAAAATCTTTCCGACTCTTTCCACGGATTAGAGCCCAACCGTTACACCACCGCTCCTTTTATGGGTTCAAGAGAAAAATCGATCTTTTCCACGGTTTAGGATCAAACCGTTACAAATATTGGAATTTTTGAAGAACACAATACAACTCTCACTAGAGTGGATTTACAAGTTTAAGCACTCAACAAGTTTGTCCTCACAATACAATAACACTCTCTCAAGAATAAGATGAAAAGAAAAAAAAAATTGGGAACTTAGAGAGAGCAACAATGGAATTTTTGAGTTTTGGGATTATGAAATGTAAAATTTGTTGGTTTGAAATTTGGAGAGGAAGATGGTTTATATAAAGATGGAAAATTTTTTGGAAACCACAATTACTTTGGACCATTAGATTTTGGAAAAGAAAAATCAATGGTAGAGATTTTAAACTAAACTAGTCGTTAAATACAAATAAAATATAATATTAAATTCTTTTTTTTTTTTAATTCATTTTCTTTTTAAATTCATTCTTTTTAAAGTCAATCCAAAAATAAAAAACATATCATGTGTAAAAAACTAGTCATTAGACATAAACATAAAATAATATTAAATTTATTTTCCTTGTAAATTTCTTTTAAATTTCAATTTTTTTATTTTAAATCAAAAGTCCATCCACCATTCAACCAATATGTTGCCACATGTCTACATGCAAATGGTCTGGTTATGCCACGTCATCCACTACGGTATTTTCTCTATAGACTTTTTTCGGTCATATCGTCTTCGTTTTAACTCCGATTTGAGTGATTCAAGAGGTGTTGGAATTATTGTTTCGAGCTCTATGCTATGGACATATTAAAACACTAAGATTTTCAGTAATTAAAAATTTAGTTTGTTATCATTAAAACATTGATTAATTAATTAATTAAAATTAATTAATTTGAGATTAAGGGCCAAAAAGCCAACAATCTCCCCTTTTTTATGATGACAAACCATTCAAGAAAAATAGCTTGAAATACATGTAAATCATATGTAGCACATAATAAAATTCAACATATCACCATAAAGATCATTCTTGAAATCCACTCAAAAAAATAAATTATCCCCCTAATTAATACAATCAAAATCATAACAAATTTATAGCATATTTTTCTTAAACTTTTCCCCTTTGGAATCATCAAAAAGTATAATTAAGAAAAATTTAGAACTACATAAATGTTTCCCTTAAAAACATGAACATATCTCCCCCTATCAAAATACCTTCTAAAAGATTTAACAAGTAAAATTATAAAATCAAGAGGCATCACAACGAATAATACCGAGCTCAAGCCTATTTTTGTAAAAGTTTTCTTCATTCAAAGGCTTGGTAAAAATATCCGCTAATTGATTATTAGAGCCTACAAATTCAAGAGTAATATTATCATTTTGCACATGCTCTCTAATAAAGTGATGCCTAATATCAATATGCTTAGTCCTAGAATGATGTATAGGATTTTTAGTCAAATTAATAGCACTAGTATTATCACAAAATATAGGCACATTATCAAACTTTAATCCAAAATCACAAAGAGTTTGTTTCATCCAAAGAATTTGAGCACAACAACTAGCAACTGCAATATATTCCACTTCGGTAGTGGATAAGGCAACCGAATTTTGCTTTTTACTAAACCAAGAAACTAAGGAACTACCAAGAAATTGACAAGTCCCACTAGTACTCTTACGGTCAAGTAAACTACCCGCAAAATCCGCATCGGAATATCCTACCAAATTAAATTCAACATTTCTAGGATACCATAAGCCTAAATCAATAGTACCAAGCAAATATTTAAAAATTCTTTTAACGGCATGTAAATGTGATTCCTTAGGACAAGATTGAAATCTAGCACAAAGACATACACTAAACATAATATCGGGTCTACTAGCGGTTAAATAAAGTAAAGATCCAATCATACCTCTATAAGTTTTTATATCCACACACTTACCTTTTTCATCCTTGTCAAGCTTAGTGGATGTGCTCATAGGAGTTTTTGCAATTTTACCTTCATTGAATTTGAACCTTTTGAGCAAATCCCTTGTGTATTTTTCTTGACTTATGAAAATACCATCCTTGAGTTGTTTGATTTGGAGTCCAAGGAAGAAGCTAAGTTCTCCCATCATACTCATCTCAAATTCACTATGCATACACTTAGAAAATTCTTCACACAAAGATGGATTAGTAGAACAAAAAATAATATCATCCACATATATCTGTACTAAAAGCATATCATTTTCTTTAGTTTAATAAAAAGAGTAGTATCAATTTTACCCATTTTAAATCCATTCTCAAGCAAGAAATTACTAAGTCTATCATACCAAGCTCTTGGAGCTTGTTTTAAGCCATAAAGAGTCTTTTTCAACTTTAGACATGATAAAGAAAATCAAAACTTTCAAACCCCGGAGGTTGTTGTACATAAACTTCCTCCATGATATAATCATTTAAAAATACACTTTTCACATCCATTTGATACAAAATGAAATTCTTATAAGAAGCAAAAGCTAGCAACGGGTGCAAAAGTTTCTTCATAATCTATTCCTTTCTCTTGACAATAACCTTGAGCTACAAGTCTAGCTTTATTTCTAATGATATTTCCATTTTCATCCATTTTATTTCTAAAGACCCATTTAGTTCCAATTATAGAAGCATGAGAGGGCCTAGGGACTAACTCCCAAACTTTATTAATTTCAAATTGATTTAATTCTTCTTGCATAGCTAAAATCCAAAATTCATTATTTTCGACATCTTTAAAACTTTTTGGTTCAATTTGAGAAACAAAAGCAAGATTATTAAACATATTAAGAGAGGAACGAGATTTCATACCTTGTTCGGGATCACCAAGAATTAATTCTTTGGGATGGGAAGGAGCATACCTCCACTCTTTAGGCATGGATGAAGAACCAACTTCGTTCTTTTCGATTAAGCTCACCTCTTGCTTACTTGAAACAATTTCCTTGCCTTTGTCACTAACAAGTAAATCTCCAAAATTTCCTTCTAAAACATCACTATAAATAAGCTCATTAGAAATAACATTGCAAGATTCATCAAATACTACATGCATAGATTCCTCAATTACTAAAGTTCTTTTATTGAAAACTCTATAAGCTTTACTAGTAGAGGAATAGCCAAGGAAAATACCAACATCTGTCTTAGAATCAAAATTTTCAAGTTTTTCTTTGTTATTCAAAATAAAACATTTGCAACCAAAAACTTTGAAATACCCAATATTTGGAATTTTGTTATGCCAAAGTTCATAAGGAGTTTTATCCAAAGAAGGTCTAATTAAAACTCTATTTAAAACATAACAAGCGGTGTTAACAGCTTCTGCCCAAAAGTATGTAGGTAAACCATACTCATGCAACATTGATCTAGCAAATTCTTGCAAAGTACGATTTTTTCTTTCAACTATACCATTTTGTTGAGGAGTTCTTGGAGAGGAAAAATTATGAGAAAACCATTTTCTTCACAAAAAGTTTCAAAAGTATTGTTATCAAATTCTCCTCTATGATCACTCTTAATTTTAGAAATCAAAAAACCTTTTTCATTTTGAACTCTTTTTGCAAAACTATTTTTGCAAAACTAGAAAATCTTTTCAAAGTATCATCCTTATGTTTTAGCATCAAAACCCAAGTAAATCTTGAAAAATCATCAACTATCACAAAGGCATAATAGTTCCCTCTAAAACTAGCAATTCTAGAAGGGTCAAATAGGTCCATGTGTAATAGTTGAAGGGGTCTAGTTGTAGAGATTATATTTTTAGATTTGAAAGATGACTTAGTTTGCTTACCCATTTGACAAGCATCACAAACTTTGTCTTTTTCAAATTTAAATTTGGGAAGACCTCTAACCAAAGAATTCTTGAAAATATTTGAAATTAAGTGCATGCTAGCATGTCCTAGTCTTCTATGCCATAACCGAATCATTATGCAAAGCCGGTAAACATTTATCATTAATAGGACAATTATTCAAATCAATAGTATAAACATTTTCATCTCTATTTCCAACAAATATAACTTTTCTATCACTAGCATTTTCAATGATGCAATTCTTTTTATCAAACATAATTCCAAAGCCTTTATCACACAATTGACTAATACTAAGTAAATCATGCTTCAAACCATCAACCAAAAGTACATTTTCAATTAAAGTAGAAAATTCTTTACCTATACTACCTTTACCAATTATTTTACCTTTCTTGTTGTCACCAAATGTTACAAGACCTCCATCCTTTTTGGAGAGAGAGACAAACTTGGATGGGTCTCCCGTCATATGCCTCGAGTAACCACTATCCAAGTACCACTTGTTTTTCTTAGAGGCTTTCAAACAAACCTACAAACACAAATGTCCAAGTTTGATTCTTTGGTACCCACACTTGTTTGGGTCCTAGATAGTTAACATTGACAAACTTGGGAATCCATTCCATTTTTTCATAGACATTTAAGGCATTGGATTTAGACAAGTAACAAGAATAAGTTGTATGTCCAAACTTGCCACATGAGAAACAAACAACATTATGCAAAGATTTATCTCTTACAACAAATTTATGCACTCTACTTTTCTTGGAGAAATTATTCCTTGGAGCATTGTGAAACTTTGCCCTTTGAGAAAAATTTCTTCTTCGAGAAGTAGTATGAGCATATTTCAATTTAAAACACTTAGGTCTAATATGACCTTCAACACCACAATAATGACATATAGGCACAAGTGAGATTTAACATGCTTAGACACAACCTTAGATATATTAAGCTTAGGCATATTATGAGATGCTTTAACAAAGATAGTTTTAGAACTTGAAGGAGTAGAACATTCATCAATATAGCCTAAACCTCTTTTATCACCAAAAGACTTGCCTACTTCAATTATCTTGTCCAATCTTTGACCACCTACTGTCAACTTTTTAATAGATTCTCTAGCCTTATCAATTTCTTGCAAAGCACTAAATTCATTTTCTTTGAACAATTTAATCAAATTATCTTTTTCACAATTATCATGCTCAAGAAATTTAACTTTGTCAAGCAAGACATTTTTCTCATCACAATCAAAAGCATGCTTGTCACAAGAGATATCCATTTCATCAATATGCATAGCATCATGCTCATTCTCTTTTAAGCAAGCAATTTCTTCAAGTAAAGACTTATTTTTACTAGATAAAACATTGTATTTCTTTTTAAGCACAACATACTTAGAACTAAGTTTTTCTAAATCATTTTGCATATTTTCAAAAGCTTCGAACAATTCATTATAAGAAAGAGTTTCTAAAGTTACCTCATCATTTTGTTCATCCTCTTTGTCACTATGAGCCATGAAACAAAAATTGGTCACTTCTTCATTATCACTCCCACTTGTGCTTTCATCGCTATCATCCCAAGTAGCTTTCATTGCTTTCTTCTTAAATTTCTTGGATGATTTGAGAAAAGGACAATCGGTTATAATATGACCCGGCTTCTTACATTCATAGTATATTACCTCATCCTTTTTGCTCTTTTCACCTTTTGACTCTTTTTGGTTGGAGAGATGCTTCTTGAATTGCTTCTTTCTCTTGATGAAGTTCTTATACTTACGTGAAAGATAGGCAACATCATCTTCATCAAGGTCATCTTCATCTTGGGAGTCAACTTCTAAAGAGATGGTCTTTAAAGCTATACTATTTGCTTAAATTAATTGCAAAAATAAAAAGGAAAGAGTTAGAGGAGAAGACACCGTAATTTTTATAGTGGTTCGGTCAAACTCGACCTACTCCACTCCCTATGCGCCTCTTGGGAATTTGAATAAAATCTTTCCGACTCTTTCCATGGATTAGAGCCCAACTGTTACACCACCGCTCCTTTTACAGATTCAAAAGCAAACCTGATCCTTTCCACGGTTTAGGATCAAACTGTTACAAATGTTGGAATTTTTGAAGAACACAATACAACTCTCACTAGAGTGGATTTACAAGTTTAAGCACTCAACAAGTTTATCCTCACGATACAATAACACTCTCTCAAGAATAAGATGAAAAGAAAAAAAAAATGGGAACTTAGAGAGAGCAACAATGAAACTTTTGAGTTTTGGGGATTATGAAATGTAAAATTTGTTGGTTTAAAATTTGGAGAGGAAGATGGTTTATATAGAGATGGAAAATTTTTTGGAAACCACAATTAATTTGGACCATTGGATTTTGGAAAAGAAAAATCAATGGCAGATATTTTAAACTAAACTAGTTGTTAGATACAAACAAAATATAATATTAAATTCCTTTTGTATTTAAATTCATTATTTTTAAAGTCAATCCAAAAATAAAAAATATACCATGTGTAAAAAACTAGCCATTAGACACAAACATAAAATAATATTAAATTTATTTTCCTTTTAAATTTCTTTTTAATTTTAATTTTTTATATTTTAAATCAATCCAAAAATCAAAAGTCTATCATATGTTAATCTCTTAATGATCCACCATTCAACCAATATGCTGCCACATGTCTACATGCAAATGGTCAGGTTATGCCACGTCATCCACCACGGTATTTTTTCTATAGACTTGCTTCGGTCATATCGTCTTCGTTTTAGCTCCGATTTGAGTGATTCAAGAGGTGTTAGAATCGTTGTTTCGAGCTCTACGCTATGGACATATTAAAATACTAAGATTTTTCAGTAATTAAAAATTGAGTTTGTTATCATCAAAACATTGATTAATTAATTAATTTGAGATTAAGAGCCAAAAAGCCAATAGTGTCCTAATTCTCCCAGTGGTCTCGTAGTTTGTAAATTTTTTGTACACATTTTTTTTAATAAAATAAATGTTATTTTATTTGCATTTACTCCAACCTGGATCCAATTTCCTCCAAGAGCCCTACCAGAGGGAAACCTAGCTTCCCTCCCTTTAAAGTGCATTTATCAGATCAGCTCCCCGAGTCACTAGAAAGAGGGTGAAAGGCCCACTACTTCTAGTTGTATTTGGTTTGGTATTGCTACCGCGCATGACTTCGAAAGTCATGATGATATTACTGAAGAACGTCTTTCTCAGAATATTTTTTCTTCTCATTTCGGGCAATTAGCAATAATTTTTCTGTGGACTTCTGGAAATCTGTTTCAAGAAATCTCGACGTCTAGGTCCCCTCGATTACCCTTCCCTTTCACCTGAACTGGTCGAGAGAGATGAACCCGCACCACATACATTTTATAACCTACGAACTGAAACCCCCAACGTCAGATGGAATTCCAGAACCTAAACAACTCAGTTGGGTGCTGCCGTGCCACGAGGCACGACCATGGAAGTAATGAAAAAGAAAAATTTATTTAGTTGGACCACCTGCTCGAGATGTTCGAGTTTTACTTCTCTAGAGAAGATGAGACGCTAAAAATGAAAGTGTTCGGAATGCATACCGAAAAGATACCAATGAAGCCGACCATCATATCCAATAAACTAAGATCCGTAGTTATTTCATGTAAACTTAAGCATGTATGTGAGACATACAACTGGATCATGCCTTAAGTAATAACCTAAATGGTCTATGGTATAAGGATAAAGGAGGGATATCTTATCCTAATGATACTATGGATACGACTCACTTTGTAGATATTTACAAATGTTGTAAAGTACTACAAATCATCTGATCCTGACCATTCATGTGGAGACATGCGAGCGGGGGAGTCCTATACAAAGAGTTTGTATAAGACCAGATCACAAGATGATTAGTCTCTTTATATAATGCCGTTGATAATTGAGACTTACATTTCACTAAAATGACCATAGGTGACATGACCTTAATCCTATGTGTTTTGGGAACTCATGCTTATGAGGGCGGTCCTTTAATTAGTATGGGTCAGAGTGGCCAGATTGTCAACTCAACAAGCTTACCTTTTTGAGGATTCATCTGATTGGGGAGTTGGGAACTCAGTTACACAAGATGGAATTCACTCCTTTCCCAAAGCAGAGGTAAGTAGATAAATTGCTCCCTTAAGGGCTGATTCCGAGTCTTAAACATAATGGCCACACCCTCTCTTTGGAAGAGGGGATTCAATCATAGTAGGACTATGACTTATTGTTCATTAGAGGAATAATTGATACTTAAGGAGTTAGATGTAACTACAGGGGCAAAACGGTAAATTGGCCCAACTGTACTTACGAGCGATTTGTGAAGGGTCATCGCATCGTTGATTGGTTATATGGACACAAAAATATATCTGTGGTAAGAATAGTACAACTGTCGGTCTTTGGTGAAGTGCTCGACAGTTAACGGATGGTATTTCTCGTGACTAAAGAGTTTAGTCAGTTATTCACGTACCGTTGGAGCTTCAAGCTACAGTTCCATAAGGTCCCCTTAGTAGCTCAATGGGTTCAAGTTGAGAATCGAATTTTGGGTTAGTTTGAAGTGTTCAAATTAACAAGGGGAAATTCAATTATACATGATATAATTGGTATGATGTATTAGATACATGAATTGGAGGATTTAATATAAATATGATTTATATTAAGTACCATAAAATAGAAAAAGAACTATGCTACAATAGGACTTTTTTCCTTGAATCCTATTTTAGCATGCTATAATTTCTGATTATGCTTAACCTGTTAGTTTTCATTTTAGACGGTAATTTTTGTATTCATTCTGAATAGAATTTGGAATGATCCACTTCTGCTGCTCATGGAGATCTCTGTTTGTGATTTTCTTCAATTGGTATCAGAGCCAGGTTGTTCTAATATTCCAAATTCCATTGCTATATTGAACTTCTTTTACAGTCATGGTGGGTTTTAAGTTTGTTCTGCAATGCGTTTAAGAGTTAAATGTGTTTGTGGATGTGTTGATGGATATTTACGGAATGATTGCCTCTGTTTAAAGCTTTCTTTAAGTTTACAAAGTGTTAATTTGTAAGGGCCTCTACATTTTTGGGCATAAATAACAGGTAATTGAGTTTGTATTCAAAGTGTTTGAAGTTTTTTGAGTCGTTCTGATGAAGTTCGAAGCATGGAGATGCAGTTATCATCAAGGAAAAAAATCAAAGGTTGGTCGTATCGTGTAGCCCAAGCTAAACGATCGTTGAGATTTGGCTAAACGATCGTATAGAAAAGTTCTGCTTGATCATGTAGTATTTACTAAATAATCATTTAGCGGGGTAAAGAGTTTACCCTATCCTGTAGTGTTGGTTGCTCGGTCATGTGGATGCATGAGGTAAACGATCACATAGAGTTTTGACACTCATCGTTTAATAAAAGGCCCGTGCACTAAACGATCGTGTAGTTCAGCATGCTTCATCGCATAATCATTGACTACACGATCACGCAGTATACAATACCTTACGCTTGCTCAGCGATCATTTAGACGATTATGCTTCACCGCATTGTTTTCATTTACTTGATCGTTTAATACATATGTTGCACGATGTGCACTGCACGATCGCGTGGCCTTCATGCTTCATTGCATAGCCAAAGGTACACGATCGTTGCTAAATGATCGTTTATGCTCATACAGCGTTGCTAGATGATCATAAGGATTTGTTACATGATCAAGGAGACGCGTTCTTCGCCCGGACAGTTCAAAACTCGGTTCGCCTGTTTGAATCGAAGACTCATTGATCTTTGTAATAGTTAGCTTTGTTTTTTTAGGCTTCGAGGCTAATTATCCCAGTTCATCAACTTTTACTTAATGTACATGAGATGTATATTTGTTTATATGTCATAGTGTATGACATATAGATTTAAAACTCACCTTAGTTTATTCATTCTATTCATGCATCATATATTATAAGTGTTATAATATAGTTAAAGGCATGATGAAATTACAAGAAAGTATGTTCATGCATCATGAAATATAAGAGTTATATTTATGCATGCATCATCTTTATATTATAAGAGTTATAGTATAAGAGTGTATGAGAGCATGTATGCTTGGTTCATTGCTTTGTTATATAAATGTTATATAAAAGTAGCAATGAATGAACAATGCATTGAGCACGACACTTAGGCTTATTTATAAGAATTATGAATGCCTTGTATGTGTTTCTTTGCATTGTGGTTGATTTTAGCTGTTTCCTTTTATGAGGATTATAATGGAAATTATAACTAAAATCAATAAGAAAGAGTTGCATGCGAAGTTAGGTGAACTCATGTTTTAAAATGGTTTTAAAATGGTAGACCTAAGTTCAAGGTTCTAATGAGATTAGATACCTAAGTTTGATCTTTTGAATCGGTTTAATAGGATTAAATTGATTTCCTTAAAATATTAAATTTGTATTAAATCTATCTATACGGGACCTTTTGTCTTAGGCGGGTTCTGTTTAGGCTGGGGTATTTAAGCTGACGGAAACGGAACACCTCTACCTGGAAAGGTGAATTAGATAGATTTCCTACAAGCATGCAACAGTTGATCAAAGAATTCGTTAAAGGTTTTAATGAATGATGATCAAGAGTTTTCAACTTTCCAAAGTAAGAGTTACTTTTGGGCAAACCTAAAAAGTCACTTAATTAAAACCATTAGTCGTGTTTTTTTCTAAGTAAACTAAACCCTAGATTATAAATACTCAGTGGGAGGAAAAGATATATGTGATATGTCAATTTCACTCACGTTTCTCCCTTAATGTTCACGCTGTGGGATTCATGCTTGGCCTCGTGGTGCCCTGGGAGCATCCTCCTTCTGATGGTGTTTGCATACGTCAATATCAAAGTGGACGGAGAGAGTATTTATAGTAAGTGGGTGAAGGATGTGGGTCAACATATCCTACGATCTCCTTCATTAATTTGCATCGTGAGATCTTCTTGCACGGGCCCGTGGCGCCTTGGGAGCATCTCCCTTCGGATGGTTTGTGCGGTTGGTCAATATCAAGGTGAACTCCAGAAATGGATAGGGTCGCTTTAGTTTTTTGCCCCAATTGGATTTTTTCCATTCGGATTGGCTGCTTGGCACAGAACTCTAGGATCTAAAATGAAAGGTCACACTTACAGAAAATTGTTAAGCAAGTTAATAATTTCTTGATTAAATCAATGATGCTTAGTCGTTATAGGAACAAAAGTTGTTCTAGTATTAATGATTGGTTGAGAGTGTCTCAATTCAGATGAGGGATAAACTGATTATCTTTCGATGGCTTTTATCCTAAACCACTGAAGCATCATTGCAAAACTAAATGTCACACGGGGTTTATTTAGATTTGCTAAACCAAATTGGATGTTGTTTTTCAAGAGTATTTGCTAAAATCTAATGTAGATCATAGTGTTTGTTTTTTCAGCAACATGTATGATTTTTCGTTAATTGCCTATTTTAATTTGACCAATTACATACATTGGAAAGAGTCTCTTAAAACATATTTCGTGGTAAACGACCTCAAGTTTGTCATGGTTGAGGAGTGTCCTCAAGTCCCGACCCTTGATGCATTGCGAAATGTTTGTAATACATATGAGGTGTGGATGAAGGCTAACTCATTGGCCCAACTTCACATTTTGGCTAGCATACCGGATGCATTGGCCAAAAGAGTTGAGAACATGGTCATTGCACGTCAGATCATGGACTCGTTGCAAGAATTGTTTGAACGTCAGTTCTCATTTTTTTAGCACAAGGGGACAGATGACAAAGAAACCAGTAGTGTCAGTTCCAGAGATAATCTCCAGTCTTTCTTGAATGTCAAGGGACTAAAAGAGAAAGCAAGTGTTGCTGACTCAGATGAAGTTCATCGACGAGAATCGTTCTTTGAAATGGAACTTGAAGCTTATTTAGATTATGATACTGATTCCACTACTCTTCAAAAGAGGAAGAAGTCTAAAGACAGTAAATGTGATTTATTTGTCTTGAAGACGTGTTTGATAGAGAATGATGATTCTACATGGATACTTGATTCAGGTGTTACTAATCACGTAAGTTCTTCCTACTAAAGATTTAGTTCCTGGAAAACATTGGAAGATAGAGAGTTAACTCTTCAAGTCGGTACTGGTGAGATTGCTTCAGCTGTCACTGTAGGCAGGTTGAAGTTATTTTTGGACAAGAAATATTATCTGTTACTGGATATTGTTTTTGTAGTTCCTCACATCAAGAGGAACTTAATCTCGGTTTCTTGTCTGATTGAACAAAATTATACTGTCTCCTTTTTTGAGATTTAAAGTATTTATTTTCAAGAATGGTATGGAGATTTATTTTGGTTCAATGGAAAATAACTTCTATGTACTAAGGTCGTTAGTCATGAAAGTCTTGCTTAATATTGAAATGTTTAAAACTGCGATAACTACAAAAAGACCAAAGGTTTCTCCTAAGGAAAACGCCCATCTTTGGCATCTAAGGTTAGGTCACGTCAACTTTAACAAGATTGAGAAGTTGGTGAAATGTAGACTTTTAAGAAGTTTAGAAGAAAACTCATTGTCGATATGTGAATCATGCCTTGAAGGCAAGATGATCAAACGACCTTTTACTGGAAAAGGTTATAGAGTCAATGAAACCTTGAAGCTTATACACTTGGACGTCTATGGTCCGATGAGTGTTAGAGCTCGATGTGGGTATGAATATTTCATCTCTTTCATAGATGATTAATCAAGATATGGGTATCTATATCTAATGCAACATAAGTCTGATGCCCTTGACAAGTTTAAGGAGTATAAGATTGAAGTTGAACACTTGTTAGGTAAGAAGATAAACACACTATGATCTGATCGTGGTGGAGAGTATATAGACCTCGAATTCTAGAACTATATGATAGAACATGGAATCATGTCCTAACTCTCGGTCCCAGGTACACCTCGATAGAATGGTATATCAGAAAAGAGAAACAGAACCCTGTTGGACATGGTTCGGTCTATGATGAGTTATGCTCATCTTCTAGACTCGTTTTAGGATTTGCAGTGGAGATTGCATGTTACATTTTGAACAATGTTCCCTCAAAAAGTGTTTCTGAAACACCTTTTGAGTTGTGGAGAGGCCGTAAAAGTAGTTTACGACACTTCAGGATTTGAGGATGTCCAGCCCATGTGCTTATGGCTAACCCTAAAAAGTTGGAACCGCGTTAAAATATTTGCCTCTTTTTAGGCTACCCCAAAAAAATGAGGGGTGGATAATTCTATGATCCGAGTAAAAATAAGGTGTTTATGTCAACAAATGCTATCTTCTTAAAAGAAGACTACATCAGGGATCATAAACCACAAAACAAGTTTGTTTTACATGAGATTTCTAGTGAGACTACTGAGAGTTCAATAAGAGTTGTTGAACAGACTGATAGACCAACAAGAGTTGTTGATGTCGGTTCATCTAGTCAACCATCTCAAGAGTTGAGACTGCCTCGACGTAGTAGGAGAGCTGTGAACCCATCGAAATGCTACATAGGTTTGATTGAAGCTCAAAACATCATGTATGATGATGGAGTCGAGGATCCATTGTCTTATAAGCAAGCAATGGATGATGTCGACAAAGATGAGTGGATTAAAGTCATGAATCATGAAATGGAGTCTATGTACTTCAATTTTGTCTGGGAACTTGTGGATCAGCCTGATGGGGTAAAACCTATAGGGTGTAAGTGGATCTACAAGAGAAAACGAGGTGTAGTTGGAAAGGTGCAGACCTCTAAGTCTAGACTCGTAGCAAAAGATTATACCCAGGTTGAGGGAGTGAACTATGAGGAAACTTTCTCACATGTTGTCATGTTGATGTCTATCAAATTCTCTTATCCATAGCCACATTTTATGATTATGAGATATGGAAAATGGACGTCAATACTGCCTTTCTGAATGGTAATCTTGAAGAGACCATCTTCATGGCTTAACCAGAGGGGTTCATTGTTCCAGATCAAGAGCAAAGAGTTTGCAAACTTAATAGGTCCATTTATGGGCTGAAACAAGCATCTAGATCGTGGAACATTAGATTTGATAGTGCAATCAAATCATTTGGCTTTGATCAGATTGTTGATGAGCCTTGTGTTTACAAGGAAATCATCAACAACTTAGTAGCTTTCCTAGTACTATATGTGGATGATAGCTTACTCATTGGGAATGATGTAGGTTTTCTGACTGACATTAAGAAGTGGCTAGCTGCCTAATTCCAAATGAAAGATTTGGGAGAGGCGCAATATGTTTTAGGGATCCAGATCATTCAAGATTGTAAGAACAAGGGTTAGCCTTGTCTCAGGCATCGTATATTGACAATATGTTGATCAGGTACTCGATATAGAATTCTAAGAGAGGTTTATTACCCTCCAGGCATGGAATTTTTTTGTCTAAAAGACATTGTCCTAAGACACCTCAAAAGGTTGAGGAAATGAGATGGATTCCCTATGCTTCGACTGTTGGAAGCCTTATGTATGCAATGTTATGTACTAGACCTGATATTTGCTATGCAGTAGGGATTGTCAATCGATATCAGTCTAATCCAGGATTCGATCACTGAACGACAGTCAAAACGATCTTCAAGTATCTTCGAAGAATGAGGGACTATATGCTTGTGTATGGAGATAAGGATTTGATCCTTACAAAATATACAGACTCTGACTTTCAGACTGATAGAGATTCTCGAAAATCGACATCAGAGTTAGTGCTCATTCTGAATGGAATGGCTGTTGTTTGGCGAAGTATTAAGAAGGGATGCATCGCAGACTCCACTATGGAAGTTGAATACATAGCCACTTGTGAAGTTGCTAAAGAGACTGTTTGGCTTAGGAAGTTCCTTACAGATTTGGAAGTTGTTTCAAATATTTCTTTGTCACACTCTATATTGTGATAATAGCGGGGCTGTGGTAAATTATAAGGAACCTCGGAGTCACCAAAGAGGCAAGCATATTGAACGGAAGTATCATTTTATCAAGGAGATTGTGCATCGTGGTGATGTGATAGTCACAAAGATCGTGTTGGAGCACAACGTTGTTGATTTGTTTACAAAGGCTCTCACGGCTAAAGTGTTCGAGAGTCATTTGGAGAGTCTGGGTCAATAGGACATGCGGCACCTTGTCTAGGGCAAGTGGAAGATGATACTGGGGTATAAAGTATGCCCTAGTTTATTGTATATTGTACTGTTTTATATATTGTTGTAACGAGTTCGGTATGATATTAAATGTTTACAATGATGCGATACTACTACTATTTATGCATTAATTAGGGATTGCTCAGGTAGTATGCCCTGTGTTATCACAAGTTTCCTTACGATGGAACCAAGTGTAATTCCACCGCAAGTTTCTCAGTGTGATCCGAGGGGGAAGTGGTGCCGATTATTGCGGTATGTTCATGGTATATGCGACTAAGTTTTTAATTCTTTATGAAAGGTATGTACAGTATATAAATTGCAGTAAAATAAAGGAAAACGGTAAAGATGCGATAAGATATAAAAATACAATAAACCTAAGCTAGATGTTACAAGATACAGGCTTTATGTGCATGATACAAGGATTAAGGTTGGCTGTGAAGGTTGTGCAAAGACGTGGGATGCGACGACAAGTCTTGTGAACAGATTAGAAAGAGAAAGATAAGTATTATAAACAATGCAAGTTCTTAATTGAATTGAAAGTACAAATACTATTCCGCTCTTCTCTTGGCGTACACCTCTCAGTGATCGGCCGCGTTTTCCACATGTCTGTGGTGAAACAGAGTCTAACGTAATGAACACAAGGTTGCTTCTATGTCTGGAAGTACTACTCACTTTAGTTAATACACTCTTCTGACCTTCTCTCGATAGATCAGAATGACATCTTCACTTCTGCTCTCACAGGTGAAGATGTCATCTAGCATGCTTTAGCTAAACGTATTTTATAACTTTAATACATATTAAGTTCTTGGTGATTCATATTGCTCATCAAGGGATTAAGAAAACATCATGAAGAAAGTGACTAATGGGTGAACGGAAATAGACAGAAAATGGTAAACGAAATCTATCGAAACATTTAATATTTCTACTAAGTGTTTGATACATGATATGTGAATGAAGAGATAAAGAAAATATGGAATACAATGAAAGAGAGATAGAACAGATACAATCCGGTACCAATGTCTTGGCACAGATTCGATGGAGATCTGCTTGCCGGATCAGATGGTTTTGATGGCAGGAAGAGCTTCCCTCTCAGGCTTGCTCCACCGGTAGCAGGGGTTTCTACACAGAGCTTCGATCAGGTATATGATAGGTTGGATCTGAGATTTACCTCTCGGCCTTATCTCATTCTCTTCCCATATTTCTTCTCTTCAGCACTCAGCTGAGTCTTTTCTCTCTAAAATCTTACAGCACTTAGCCCAGTATCCAATAGCGCATACTTTTCTCTGAAATCACTGGGGTATTTATAGGAGCAGATCCTTTGACTCCGGCCTTGTGTTCCCCACGTGATGGTTATGGTAATTCCGCAGATGGAGGGATATTATTCCTTCTGTTATGCAATCAGACCATCAATTCTGCACAACCATTAGTTGTACACGTGTCTCAATCCTTCGCTCTCGCGTTGCTCAGTTGCATCTTTCGATCATGGGTTCGCATGCGTTGTTTGTTTTTATTACCGCATGCGGTCGAAGCATAGCTCTGGACTGACTGTCGCATTGTGCCCTTACTTCGGTAATCGTCTCTTCATGGTTGATCGACGGGCGTAATATGACAGAGATGCGTTGATTAGTTTCTCATGAGCCTTGAGCGCAAGTGGTGACTTGGTCTCCTGCAAAACAAAGTAAAGTTTGGCTTGTCCTCCATCTTTTTGCCGTCAGTGGGTGTAATTGCAAACATTTATAATTATTGTCATACTAGGTTAATTTTCATACAATTGGCACATAATTACTAACTTTTGGCTGCAATATCTAGATAAGGTGGCATAAATAACTTGTATTTCTACAAGTTATCAATTGTACATTAGTCTCCCGAGGCATTAGGACAAGTGGGAGATTGTTGGGATTGGTATTCTAATTCTCTCGGTGGTCTCGTAGTTTGTAAATTTTTTGTACACATTATTTTTTAATAAAATAAATGTTATTTTATTTGCATTTACTCATATCCAATAAACTAAGATCCGTGCTTATTTCATGTAAACTTAAGCATGTATGTGAGACATACAAGTGGATCATGCCTTAAGTAATAACCTAAATGGTCTGTAGTATAAGGATAAATGAGGGATACCTTATCCTGGTATACTACGGATACGACTCACTTTGTAGATATTTACAAATATTGTAAAGTACTACAAATGGTCTGATCCTGACTATACATGTGGAGACATGCGAGCAGGGGTGTCCTATACAAAGAGTTTATATAAGACCAGACCACGAGATGATTAGTCTCTTTATATAACGTCGTTGATAATTGAGACTTACATTTCACTAAAATGATCATAGGTGACATGACCTTAATCTTGAGTGTTTTAGGAACTCATGCCTATGAGGGCGGTCCTTTGATTAGTATGGGTGAGAATGGTCAGATTGCCAACTCAACAAGTATACCTTTTTTGGGATTCGTCTGATTGGGGAGTTGGGAACTCAGTTACACAAGATGAAATTCACTTCTTTCCCAAAGCAGGGGTAAGTAGATAAATTGTTCCCTTAAGGGTTGATTCTGAGTCTTAAACATAGTTTCCACACTCTCTCTTTGGAAGAGGAGATTCAGTCATAGTAGGACTATGACTTATTGTTCATTAGAGAAATCAGTGGTACTTAAAGAGTTAGATGTAACTACAGGGGCAAAACCGTAAATTGGCCCAGCTGTACTTATGAGTGATTTGTTAAGGGTCACCGTTGATTGGTTATATGGACATAGAAATATATCTGTGATAAGAATAGTGAAATTATCGATCTTTGGTAGAGTGCTCGACAGTTAACGGATGGTGGATCTCATGACTAAAGAGTTTAGTCAGTTATTCACGTATTGTTGGAGCTTCAAGCTACAAGTCCATGAGGTCCTCTTGGTAGCTCAATGGGTTCAAGTTGAGAATCAGATTTTGGATTAGTTTGAAGTGTTCAAATTAACAAGAGGAAATTCAATTATATATGATATAATTGGTGTGATGTATTAGATACATTAATTGAAGGATTTAATATAAATATGATTTATATAAGTACCATAAAATAGAAAAAGAGCTATGGTTTATATATTTCATATGATGAAATATTAAAATTATAGGTTATAAATATAATATGATAAGTTGGTTATCATATTTATTTATAATATATTAATTATATGATAATTATTTCTTTTTCTCTAATAACCGATTGAGTGAAAGGTTATTGGAAGTTCTATGGTAATCGTGAGATAAAAGGAAAATTATTTTCCAAATTTAGAAGTTGTTCTATTTGAAAAATTCTCACAGAAATAGGCTATCAAGTAAAAAGAGTTTTAACTAAGCGATAACCGTTGAGAATCTAAACGATCGCTTAGAGTTAACTATACGATAGTTACTCGTTGACCATTGCTACTGTTGGGGTTGATGCCCTAAAGTCTTATGTCTTGTAGTTTGTAAACAATTTGTATGAACGCTTGTGATATAATATATGATATTTTATTTCACTTCTCGATTTTGCTCAGTTGAATGTTTTATTTGCTTTACCACAAACCAATAAACCTAAAATCCTTAGTTATCTATCTGTAACTTAAGCATATATGTGATGGCATACAAGTGGATCATGTCTTAAGAGATAACCAAAATGGTCTGTAGTATATCGATATAGGAGGAAAACCTTATCCTGGTAACGCTACGGATGCGGCCCGCTTTGTGAAATAGTTACAAGTGTTGTGACTTGTCACAGATGGTCTGATCCTGATCATTTGTGTAAGAGACATGCGAACGAGAGTGTCCTATACAAAGAGCTTGTATAAGACCTGACCACGAATTGTTAACATCTCGTTATATAACACCGATCATGACAGAGACTTCACTTCACTAGGATAACCATAGGTAACATGACCTCAATCCTGAGTGAGTTGGGAACTCCTGCCATTAAGGGTGGTCCTTTTATTTGCATGAGTGCGAGTGGCCAGGTCGCCGACTCAAACCTACCACTTTAGGAATTCGTCTGATTTGGAAGCTAGGAACTCAACTACACAAGATGAAATTCACTCCTTCCCCGAAGCAAGGGTAAGTAGATAGATAGCTCCCTTAAGGGCTGGTTCCAGGGCTTGAACGATGTGGCGCCACACACCTTCTCTTAGCCCGAGAGGTGTTCACACATAGTTGGACTGTGTTGTATTGTTCATTAGAGGGATCAGTGGTACTTAAGAAGTGAGATGTAACTACAAGGGTAAAATGGTAATTTGAATCCAACTGTACTTACGAGCATTTATGAAGGGTTATCGTACTCATGATTGATTATATCCGATGGACATGGAAATATATCTGTGATGAGAAGATTTCAGCTGTTGGTCTTTAATGGAATGCCTGGTAGTTAACGAATGGTGGATCTCATGGCTAAAGAGTTTAGTCAACTATTCACGTACCGTTAAAGCTTCGAGCCATAGGTTCATAAGGTCCCTTTGGTAGCATGGATAAAGTTGAGAATCAGGTTTTGGGTTAGTTTGAAATGTTCAAATTAACAAGAGGAAGTTCGATTATATATAATATAATTGTACTGGTTAATTATATATGATATGATTGACTAAATGTATAAGCTACATTATTTTGGAGAAAATTGGATATAAATATGATTTATATCAAGTTGAGGAGAAAATACTATAGTAGATATATGATATCAAACCATAGGTTAAGAATATAATATGATTATATTAATTAATTAATTAATTAGGCGGTTATGAGATAATTGGCCGAGTATTTCTCTGGAATCGTGCGAAAGTGGGAAGTTCGAATTCAGTTCTTGTAACTGAAGAATAAAAAGAAAATTGTATTCATTTTGTAAGACACGCAGAAAAATCGCTCATGGTGTGAAAGCATACGATCACATAGCATTAAGAGCCTATACGATAGTGCCCGTTTTCCTAAACGATCGCACACCCGCGCACTAAATGATCACCTGCGATTTCTAAATGATCGCTTACGTTTTCTATACGATTGCTTATCGCGCCGAACAAACCTAAACGATCACTTACCATTTGATAGACGATCGCTTAGCTAAAGCTACACGATCGTGTACCTTTTCCTAGACGACAAGCACTCGACTATACGATAGTTTTCTACTATCTCCCACTTGCTTGTTCGTACTACACGATCGTCTTTTCCTCCTTCCCTCTACCAATTCCATCAAAGTCCACCCTTTGGATTCTCATTCCGAGAATATCGAGGGCTTCGAGTGGTGGTGTCGTCCCCGGTTGCTGTTGGTTCGCGCGCTGCCGATTGTGTAGACGACCGTGGTGTTGTTAGGCGACTGTTTACTGGACGATAAAGAGCGTAGAAGAGTTCGCTTCCACTGGACTAAGTTTGATTGAAGAAAGTCTTCAATTGGTACGTTTCTTTCGATCTTTTGTATTTTATTTTTTCAAGCATGCCAGTAGTTAGTGTTACAATGCATATATGTATATTAGAATGTATGTGTGGTAATTCTGTCACAATGAAATCGAAAAGATCCGCTTCCACTCATGGGTATATGTAACAGTTAGCTAAACGATCGTTTGGTATTCTATAAACGATTGCATAACAAAAACATAAACGATCGTGTAAAAAAATTTATACGATCGCATGATAGAATACTCAACGATCATATGACAAAAACTAAATATTCGCGTAATAGTTAGCCAAACAATCGCATAATGAATATCTAAACAATCACGTAACAGTTAACTAAACGATCACTTAGTATTCTCTATACGATCACATAACAAAACCTAAACGATCGTTTAACAAAAACTATACGATCGCATAACAGATATCTAAACGATCGCATAATAGATATCTCAATGATTATATAACAAAAACTAAACGAACACGTAACAGTTAGTCAAACGATCGCATAATAGATATCTAAACAATCGTGTAACATTTAGCTAAACGACTGTTTAGTATTCTCTATACGATCACTTAATAATCTCTATCCGATCGTTTAGTAATATCTAAATGCTCGCTTAAAGTATTTGTAGAGGCACATTCACTAAACCGTCTGAAGGCTTTTTAAAAACTGGGGATAATTTTGAAATTCATGGAAAAAACTTTTTATTGATATAAAAGTTTTTGGGTTTCGAGTCATTTTGTGAAATTTTCCCCATCCCTGCCATTTTCTCATTTTCATATATCAAGCTCCTAGTGTGAAGAAAGTTGATTTTTGAATGGAAGTAGAATAGTCACGAAAGCTTGAGCTCCTCAGTAGAAGAAGGCTTTCCACCTGCAAAGCCAGATCTCCAGGATATGGCTTCCACTCCCACCGGCTCCATCACCGCCGTTGAAGATGACCGTCACCTCGATCATCAGGACTCCATCAAATTCGGCTCAACGGAGGCACTTGAACACATTCGAACCCTTACTGACGTCGGAGCCATGACCCGTCTCCTTCACGAGTGCATTGCCTACCAGCGCGCTCTAGACCTCAATCTTGACAATCTTCTCTCTCAACGCTCCGACCTCGACAAGCAGCTCGTCCAGCTTCAACGCTCCGCTGAAGTCATCGGCATTGTTGAAGCCGATGCTGACTACATGCTCTCCAATGTCACATCCACCTGCGACCTCGCCGACCAGGTTAGCGCCAAGGTCCGCGATCTTGATCTGGCTCAGTCGCGGGTCAATTCCACCTTGCTTCGCATCGACGCCATTGTCGAGAGAGGGAATTGTATTGAAGGCGTTAAGAAAGCGCTCGATTCCGAGGATTACGAATCTGCGGCCAAGTATGTGCAGACGTTTCTCCAAATCGATGATAAGTACAAGGATTCCGGGTCGGATCAGAGGGAACAATTGTTGGAATCGAAGAAACAGTTGGAGGGAATTGTCAGGAAGAGGCTCTCGGCGGCTGTGGATCAGCGAGATCATTCCATGATCTTGCGATTCATACGGCTTTATTCTCCGTTAGGTTTGGAGGAGGAAGGGTTGCAGGTTTATGTTGGGTACTTGAAGAAGGTGATTGGAATGAGGTCTAGGCTTGAATTTGAGAATTTGGTAGAGCTGATGGAGCAGCAATACCAAAATCATAATGTGGGAAGCAATCAAAACCAAATTAATTTTGTTGGGGCCTTGACAAATTTGTTCAAGGATATTGTTTTGGCTATAGAAGAAAATGATGAGATCTTAAGGAGTCTCTGTGGTGAGGATGGGATTGTATACGCAATATGTGAACTTCAGGAGGAGTGTGATTCGCGTGGATCTTTAATCTTGAAGAAGTATATGGAATATAGGAAATTGGCTCAGTTGTCGTCTGAAATCAATGCTCAAAACAAGAATTTGCTAGCTGTTGGTGGAACAGAAGGACCGGACCCTAGGGAAGTCGAGTTATACTTGGAAGAATTATTGATGCTGATGCAGTTGGGTGAGGATTACACTGAATTCATGGTCTCCAAAATCAAGGGATTGAGTTCTATAGATCCAGAGTTGGTTCCTCGAGCTACAAAGGCTTTCAGAAGTGGAAGTTTTAGCAAAGCAGTTCAAGATATCACAGGGTTCTATGTGATTCTGGAGGGATTTTTCATGGTTGAAAATGTAAGGAAAGCTATCAAGATAGATGAGCAGGTGCCTGATAGTCTTACAACTTCTATGGTGGACGATGTGTTCTATGTTCTACAGAGTTGCTTAAGACGTGCGATTTCCACTTCGAATATCAGCTCATTGATTGCAGTTCTGAGTGGTGCCAGTAGTCTACTGAGCAATGAGTACCAAGAGGCATTACAACAGAAAATGCGAGAACCAAATTTAGGTGCAAAACTATTTTTAGGTGGTGTTGGTGTACAAAAGACGGGGACAGAGATTGCAACAGCCTTGAATAACATGGACGTGAGTAGTGAATATGTTTTGAAACTCAAACATGAGATTGAGGAGCAATGTGCGGAGGTATCATACTTCACCCTGACGTTTACTTCAAAGATAACTACTGTTGTTGTTCTTGCACTTTCATTTTTCATTTTTCACGTTTTATGGCTTCTTTGTTTAGTGTTTAAAAGGTCAGTTGAGATTGCAAACCCATTTTGTTAACTTCGTAATCTGCTGTGTGAATTTATACCCTTGGCAAATGGGTATTGCTTTTGAAATTGCGTAGTTCATCATCATACGTCTGATACCATGTGACTATAAAAGTTTGTTAAGATGCAGTTTCCACAACTGATGATCTGTTTTAGTTTCACTATTTGGATCAAATATATCCTCCATTCTTATTTAAAAGTAGTTCAACTACCAAGTGTAATGCGCTGAATCTGATTTGCTGCATCCCTAAGCCTAAAATTATGGGTTGTCTTGAAATAGATAACTTGGAAAAGAATACTGAAGAGCCTACAAAACTGCTGTCAATAATAGGAACCACACCAAACCTTGAACTAAATATGTAGAAGAGCTCCAATGACAGAGCAAGAATGTGAGACCTCCAAAGGAAAAATTTTATTCTTTTAAAGCGAGGTAGGCTCGAAAGTGTAATGTATAGGTCCTTAGAAACTGATTGGTTGGATGTAATGAGGTGGGAATAAAGTGATTTGATGGAGAAAAAGCCATTAGTTTCTAGCTTCCAACCCAAGAGTTTGCCCGATCGCTCAACCCAAGACTAGGAATGAGCTGAGAGAAAGAGGCCCATTCGTCAATTTCCTCATCTTTGAGGTTTCTTCTGAAGTTCAAAGCCCAAAATTCATTCCCAGCATTCTATACCTCAGCAATCGATGCTTCTTTTGATTCGGCAATATTAAAAACTCTAGGAAATCTCTGGCTTAAGGGGCTGTTTCCAATCCATACATCTTTCCAAAAAGCAGTGGATGTGCCATCACAGCAGATTTCCAGTCCAACTAAATTATTCAAAATATGTTTGATAATGTAGTTATAAGTATATTATCAAACCCATTTTGAATTGTTCTTTAAATTGGGATTTAGTTTCTAAATCTGCTGCCAAACACCTCAAAAAACATTTCAGGCATGAAATAAAACTTCATTTTTCATTAAATCTCTTGTTTTCAATTATATGTTTTTAGGTCACTAATGAAATCACCCTTGGTTATTTTGTTCCTACAGAGGAACCATTTTGTGCCTATACGTGGGAGGCTTTTTCTTTCTTTCTTTCTTTTCCTCCTTTTTTTGGTTCTTTATTGAAAAATCATACTCTCATAGAACAAATTTAAAAATATAAGGCAATACCAAAGAACAACTCGTCACAGAAGGGAGCCAAAACAAAATTAGCTATGACAAAAGCCAAAAAAGAAAAGAAACCATTAAGAGTTTTCTTGACACCCAAATGTTGTAGGGTCAGGTTGGTTGTCCCGCGAGATTAGTCAAGATGCGTGTAAGCTGGCCCAGATACACATGGATACTAAAAAAATTTATAGATTTTGTTCTTTGTTTTCCATTGGACGAGCTTTATTGTATCTCACCTTTTGGTATTGAGAGCCCGATAAGACATTTTTATTTCATTCATCAATGAAATTGTTTCTTTTTTTAAAAAAATGGTTTCAAATTATTTAGCTTATCGACAAAAGATGAGTACATAACTCTTTGATCACTGACACCTAAAGGGAGGAATTACCTTGCCATAGTCCAGACATCCCTAATGTGAGGCCGAATTTTGTAGTAACATCAACAAGCAAGTTAGTATTCTGTTACAGGAGTGCATGGAATTTTGGGGAGGATAGGGAGCTAAGGGGATTTTATATTAGTCTTGAGAATTTTGGTGTAGAGAATTCTGGGAGAAGGGTTCAGACCTCTTCAAGTGCTTACATCAATTAATAACAGTGAGATAGGACTGTAGGAGATGGAATGTTTTGGGGAGGATATAGAGCTCAGGGGATTCATATCGTTTTTTACCTTCAGAAGATGGAATGAAATTGTAGTGCTTGAGTTTGGTCCTCGCTAATATTTTAGTCTCTTTGCTTATTCTAGACCCTCATAATTCGGCAATTCTATACAATGCATAAATTGAGAGCTTCTTTCAGCCATAGAAATGTCTAAAATCTACAGTTGAAACTTTATAAGTAGCTCGGGGTAATAATTTGTTCTGATTTTACAGTGTTATTTTCCATTGTATGTATCACAAATTGTTTGGAACCATTTTTGCCAGGTATTTCCTGCGCCTGCAGACAGGGAAAAAGTGAAATCTTGTTTATCTGAATTGGGTGACATGAGCAACACTTTCAAGCAAGCTTTGAATGCTGGCCTGGAACAATTAGTTGGAACTGTAACACCACGGATTCGCCCAGTTTTGGATACTGTTGCAACAATTAGCTACGAATTGTCCGAGGCCGAGTATGCTGATAACGAAGTGAATGACCCATGGGTCCAAAGACTTCTCCATGCAGTGGAGACAAATGCGGCATGGCTTCAGCCTCTAATGACTGCCAACAATTACGACTCGTTCGTGCATTTGGTGATCGACTTTATCGTCAAGAGGCTTGAAGTGATTATGGTGCAGAAAAGGTTTAGTCAGCTTGGAGGGCTTCAACTCGACAGAGATGCAAGGGCTTTGGTAAGCTACTTTTCAAGCATGACTCAAAGAACTGTTCGAGATAAGTTTGCTCGTCTCACTCAAATGGCTACAATTCTCAACTTAGAGAAGGTTTCAGAGATTCTAGACTTTTGGGGTGAGAACTCAGGACCTATGACATGGAGACTTACTCCAGCAGAGGTCAGGCGTGTGTTGGGTCTTAGAGTTGATTTTAAACCTGAAGCGATTGCTGCACTTAAATTGTGAACCTATTTTCTATATTCACAATATTACCTTATATTCTTTGGCTATTTCCTGTTAAGAAATAGCTCTCTTGGTTTTATCTTTGCTTGTTTTTGTTTTGTTGGTTTCTCCAAACATTTTGTTACCTGAATTTTAAATACTGAAAGCGCAGTAAGCAGATATACTTTGGACGTTTAACACTACATTTTTCTTGTGAAAAGAACTATGAAGGCAGCTTTTGGTCCAAACACTTTCTCATTTTATCTAAATAAATAATAGATTCTCAGATATAAAATTGCAGAAAAATTGATAACTTGGTTGAATGTGCTAAAATGATTCCATTGAAGTGTGGAATTAAACTAAATAAATAGGTAATACTTTTCTTTTTGGAAGTATAGACTACTTTTTTTATCAAGGTTTATTTCTGACTTTTTATATAAGAAGGGAGAAAAGAAATAGCTCCTACCATACTCTTAGGTTGAATATGCCCAAAAAAAAAAAAAAAAGTAAAAGTACATTGGATATCTTGTTTGAATGTGTTAGTCCTTCAACTTGGAAAATAAAATTTTGGGTAATTTGTATCCTTTTACAAACTACTTTCAACTATAACCTTTGCTATTGCACCAATAAATTTTTAATAGATAAAATTGATCGAATATGATGATGATGATGAAGACTCGAAGATGATGATGATGATGATTGATGATGATGATGCATGCAGTTTAATCATTGGAAACAGATGTTTAAAAGGAGCAGAATAATTGTTCTTGAAAGGTCTTGAAATCTTGAATGCCAACACTTACATGCATGGTTCCTTTTCTAGAATATGCTCAACTTAAAAACTAAACATAGCAACTTTGTTCATGTAATCCACTAATAGAAAGACTAGGGTGAGAAAGGGATTATAAATTAGATGTGAGAGAGAGAAAAATACCCAAATTTTACCTTTCTTAATTTTTACATGGAAAGTTTATGGCCTATTTGATTGGGAATCTGAAAATAAGGAATTTACTAAAAATAGAGTTGTATTTTATTTTTCATATACATGTTTGATAGCAGATTCAGAAATTGAATTCTAATTTAAATAATTTTTTTAAATGCTTTTGATGCTAATAAAAAACAAATCGTAGTTACCTACTAAATACTAGTTGATAATAAACTATTATTAGTTTATTGATGAACATATCTTGTGTTAAAAAGATTGTATAATTATTATTTTGTAATATTATATAATTTATAATATATTACGTAATATATATTTTAATTTTTTAAAAATGAATCGAGTTTATAACATGACATCTTGTATTTCTAAAATATTTTTGTCTTTATTTAATATAATTCTACATTTTAACTTTTAACATTCAAAATCAGGAAACAATGAATATAGAATCAGTTTTCAAAATCAGAATTCGAGTTGATTATTGAACACATGTATGTTGAATCTGAAAACATAAAACAAAATTCAGATTACCAACCAAAGAGACCTTTATATATCCAATTTTTTACAATTGCATAAGTTGAAAGTCTAAATTTTACCACAAAATTTTGGAAAAAAACTACTTAAAAACCCTATTTTAAAGGTAAAAAATGATAAATGACCCAGATTTTGGAGAAAAAAATGCCAAATGACCCAAATTTTAAAGAAAAAAGCCAAATGACACAAATTTGAAAGAAAAATGTAAAATGACCTTTTACTGATGTCATGATCACGTGAAGTTACAATATTGCCTTGTTTTCTTGATTTTTTTCCCTTTTTCTTTTCTTCCCATGTTGTTGAGTTTTTTCTTTTGTTTTTTTTTCTTTTTCCTCTTTCTTTCTCCCTCTCTTTTATCTTCCGTTGCATCTTCTTCTTCTCCGACTTCTTTTTCTCTGCGCATCTTCTTCTTTTTCTCTGGCAGGATGAGTTCACACGAGTAGCTCTGACGTGACTAACTCCAGTGAACAAGAGCGAGAGTGAAAGAGAGAAGAGTGATTTTGTGAGTAAGGAAAGGAAGAGCGAAACTGGTGAGAGCGAAACCAACGTGAGTGAGACGAGCAAGAAGGGAAGAAGATGACTCATTGTTCCATGGATGTTTCAAATGGATCATCAACGAGAGTGAGACCGTGAGTGACCGAGAGCGAGATATTTTTCTGCATGTGCGCGAGTATATTTTGGTAATTAAACTAGGTCATTTAATATTTTTTGCCCAATATTTGGGTCATTTGAAAATTTTGTGGGTATGGTTGGTAACTAGGAAACACAGATACTTCTAATTGTGCAAAGAATCGGTATCAAATAAGGATACGATACGGATACGTCCAAATACGTGGCAGATATGTGTCTGATACGTGATTTGAAGTATTTGATTTTTTTTTATTTTTATTTTTAATTTTCAGATACGCGTATCTGCTTCAAGATACATGAAGGGGATACGTGGGCCAATTTTTTGTTTCAAATTTAAGCCCAACCATTTAAAAAGTCCAACCTACAACCCATTTTATTTTAATGCATATTTAGGAGTGATTTTAAAATCATCAAAAATCACTTTTTTCATTTTTAAAATCATTCGAAAACACAATTTTAATTACTCAAAATTAATTTAATTTTAAATTTTACACTTTTAAATGCAATTTTCATATCATCAAAATTAGTTTTGAAGAATTAAACATGTTTCACGGTGATTTTGAAAATGACAAAAGTAATTTCAACCATTTTAAAATTACTTCCAAACATAAAAGTCCACTTAAATTGAGCAATTCAAAATAAAATAAATTAAAAATGATAAAACATAAAAAATTAAAAAAAAAAACCCGAAACGTAATCAAATCTTCATTCTTCCCTTCTCTTTCACTATTTAAATCATGATTCACACCTCCTTCATCCTCAACTTCATTATTCAATTTTCATCTTTTACTTCTTTCCTATCGTCTACTCTAATCACTCAACAATCACTAGACGTTATTGGATTTTTTTTTCAAGTTTTCACTCTCTTCTTGAATCTATTATAATCTAACTTAAAATATGTATTATAGCAATTAATTAGACATTATATATATATATATATATAGATATATATATAATACGTATCTTCAACATATCCATATCTTAGTGTTTTAGAAATTAACGTATCGCCGTATCGTATCCGTGCCTGTGCTTCTTAAGTTGATAACAAACTTGATTTTTTTTTTTATCAAACAAATTTTGTTGAAGTAGGTGCAAACCGACCTAAATAATTATTAATTTGGTTTGATAATTAAATATTTATTGGAAACAAATCTAAAGTCGCACGTAATAGATATGTGTTAGCGTTTCAAAATGCATTTGGAGTCATATTAATAAGAAATTCTTATAAATAGAAAAATCTAAAAAATATTTATAAACCGTTCCAAAATGATTTGTATTTTTAAAACTTTTGCTATAAAGTGTTACTTTTAAATATTTTTTTTATATCTAAAAAGACCCTATATTAAATAATTAATAATATTTTTATAATATATATTATTTTTTGGCTTATAACTAGGAGGAAGGGCTGAAAGGCTCTCAAATCTTATCTAAAAAATGAAAGGCTCTCAAATTAGACAAACCTAGTTCTATTGCCATCATGAGATTGAGCAACTCTGTTTGCCGAACAAGAAATTTGTCGAAGGCCAGAAATCTCCCTCGAAGCCAAATCCAATCATTATTATAGATATGTTTCAACTATCATGTTTGGTCTAAGAAGTTGGAGTTGAGCAGCAAAGAATTTTTTTGGTATAGCTACAACAGGATGGAGGTTAGATCAAAGTGCATGTCAATACACTAAACTAAGCTCACTTTGATAAAAAAAGGAGACCAACTTTTTACACTCTGAGTAGAGACCAAAATAGAATAAAAATAGAATACGAAATATAGAGTATAAAAGTTCAAGAATAAAATAGGCTTTAAACTGTTCATCGATCATAAATATTAAAACGTAATATGTAAAGCATTACAATGCTTTCCTTCTGCCACATAACTAGATTAGTAGAGGAGCGTTTTGTATCATACACTAAATCAAAATTGGGAAAAACTAAAGGACGACCTGAAGAAAGGAAAGAAATTCCTGGTTCCTTCAGAAAAAGCTAATTTAACCTTCAATTACAAATAATCAGAAATAACCCAACAGAAAACAGTGAAGAAAACCAATTAAAATAAATAAAGACTTTGATAGATAACGAACTTTGTGAAGTTTAGACATGTGCAGTGCCTTCTGTGAACTTGGGATCCTCACATCTGTACTTTCCATCAGGCCCAATTCCAAAGCCTTTAGGATCAGCAAAAACATTCTCTAATAACTGGCTTCTGGCTGGAAGGGGACTTTCATCTGCAAAACTAACTGCATCCTCAACCACCTCAACTATCTTATCTTTTATTCCCTTTAGCTCTTGTTCACTGGCTAGATTATTCTCCAGCAAGTACTTCTTCAAAGCTACAATGGGATCTCTAGCAGCATAACGGGCCTTCTCATCTGCCACGGTTAAATCAGGAATGCTTAATCCTTTGTACTTTCCAGAGTTATTATGCTTTTTGATAAGAAACTACTACATTTGAGTCTGTAAGTAAGCAAAGTACAATGAAGAACCTGATGGGGACATTGAGTTCTATCATCTAATCAAATTTCTCCATGAACTCTAAAGACACCTCATTTAACTGATGAACATTAAAAATCTACATATTATTATGTTAATTTGCTAAATATATATCACATGAGCTCCAAGTGTTTTTCCTTGTGAGCAATCATGTAAAAGTCAAATAATGTAGTTATGTCCTTCATGCTTGGCTGGTTTCTTCCTTTTACAATGTCCACTTGAAGAAAAGAAAGAATCAGCTGTCACTTCCACACTTCCACTTCCACGATGTTTGGTTCACTTAGAATCTATATAGTAACCATTGCAAGATGAGTCCATTAATTGTATTCAGTAGACTGACATTTGAAGATGAACAATGCAATCTGGCCTCAGACAGTGTACTCTGGATTAAACACTGGCAAAATCAACTACAAAACCTATTTCCCTCTTTGTTCAGTAAAAAATGATGAACAAATGAGAAATTTTTTCAAGTTAACTAATGAGTGAATTTATAGCGGTGCAGCTCATTACAACCCTGAATGATTTAGCCTTAAATGCTATGATGGAGTACGGATTAAGAGATTAGCTATCATGATTTATGAGAAATGAATTAAGGATCTTTAGCTAGCCGTAATAATAAATGTCAACAAGGCCAAGCAAATGCATATTTAGAAATGACAACCAAATGTAGGTATAAATTTAAGAGCACTAACCAGGGTCACGGAGTTCATCTGGATCAGCCAGTGAGTGTCCTCTAAACCTATAGGTTTCACATTCCACGAGAGTTGGTCCTTCTCCTCTCCTAGCTCTTCCAATTGCCTCTTTTGCAACCTCCCTCACCTTCAAAACATCCATACCATCAACATGAACGCCAGGCATTCCAAATGCAGGACCCTTCTTCCAAATCTCAGGATCTGAAGTAGCCCTCAAATGTGACATTCCAATTGCCCAAAGATTATTCTCCACGACAAATACAATTGGCAATTTCCACAAAGCAGCCATGTTCAAACACTCAAAGAACTGGCCATTGTTGCAAGTTCCATCCCCGAAAAACGCCAGAGTGACGTCTTCACAGTCTGCCTCTTTTAAAACCTCTCTCTTGTATTTAGATGTAAATGCAGCACCAGTGGCCACTGGTATGCCTTCCCCAATGAAGGCGAAGCCACCTATCAGATTATGTTCTTTCGAGAACATATGCATCGAGCCACCTTGACCACGGCAGCAACCAGTGGTCTTTCCAAAAAGCTCACTCATGACCTCACGGGATGGAACTCCCTTGCTGAGAGCATGAACGTGATCACGATAAGTGCTCACTACAGTATCCCTCTTTGTAAGAAGCTTGATGAACCCGGTTGAAACAGCTTCTTGGCCATTGTAAAGGTGAACAAAACCAAACATTTTGCCTCTGTAATACATCTGTGCACACATATCCTCAAACTCTCTGCCTAATACCATGTCCTCATAGAGTACCAAACCTTCTTCTTTTGTAATCAGCTGTGTGGAGACAATAAAGGGAACCAAAAAAGGGGAAGAACTTTTAAACCAAAATGGTTCATGTAGCAAAGCAATGCATACAGAAGCTTCCAGTAGAGTAAAATTTTGCACGAATTCAATAATTCAACGAAGCTAATTCTTAGTTGGGCAAAAGAACAAACAATAACCTCCAATTTCATAATGGTAAAATCTCAAACCATCTAAATTTCCAAACGAAAACAACAGGGAGACCAAAATCAACAAATCAAAAACCAACAAAAGCAAAATCGTTAAAGCTAGATGATTCCATGCGGGCATACAAAGTGAAATTTCATGCTACACTACCCAATTCCCCCATGATTTCCGGGACATTCATTAAAAACCCAATAACAAAAACAATCAAAGCAACAAATTCAGAATCTAGAAATGGAAGAAACAGTACCAAATTGGAACTGGGTTTGAGCTTCTTCTCCTTGACAACATCGGAAATGGCAACGGCAGGGGAAGATCGAGAGCGAGTATTGGATTTAGAGAGAGAAGGGATGCGGAATCGAGATCCAAGAAACTTGGAGGAGGATCTAAAGGGATCAAAGAAAAGGGGTTTTTCACTGGATCTGGTGGAGTTGAGAGGAAGGGGTTGGAGGATTTTGAGTGATGAAGAGAAGGACATTGTGGGAGGAGGAGGAGGAGGAGGAGGAGGAGGAGGAGGAGGAGAAGAAGAAGAAGAAGGGGAAATGGCAAAAAGGAGAAAAGATAGATGGGAAAATGAAAGGGAAAAAGAAGAGAAGATATATAAAAAGGGGAAGAGAAAGGAGAAAGGGGCGGAGGAAACGAGGAGGAGCTTGGAAATCGCCGCCTTTTCTGAGGTGTGAGGATTTTGGTGTGTTCGTTTTTCACTGGAGCACAAGATGAAATGGAGGAGAAAGAAGAAATCCACTCAACGAAAACCAACTACTTCCTAGTTTCTACCCCTATTTGTCATTTAACATAATTTTTCTAAATATTAAGTGTATATATATTAGAAAATTACTCAAAATATGAGAAAATTACTTTTTAGTCCCTATCTTGAAGAATAGATGTGCTAGGTTAGATCCATGAGTTTTCACAATGTAACATTTTTGGTCCATGAATTTTTAAACCATCTTTTTTTTTTAATTCTTTTAGAAATGGGTTCTTAATGTAACTTTTTAACTCAATTATAAAAAAATATCCCTGAATTTTATATTTTGTATAAAAAATACCTATAAACTTTCGAATGTTTCAAAAATATCCTTAAACTTTCAAGAGGAGTTCAAAAATGCTCTTGCCATTAGTTTTGGATAGAAACCTTCTTGTGCCAAAGATCTTACCATTTCCGAAGGAACTGGAGTTAGTTAAAGTTTTGTTTCGAAAATGCCCATAAACTTTCAAAAGTTTAAAAAATACTTTAAAAAGTTCAAAAATGTCTTCGTCGTTAGTATATGAACAAAAATTGTTATTACCTCGTAACAAAAATAACTTTAAAATTAAAAAAAAATTAAGAATGTTCATACCGTTAATATAATGATCAATTTGTTTGAAGTTCAAAAAACCCAATTTTAAAACAAATTATATATATATCCTCATTCTTTTCATATAAATACTTTATTTTTCTCTTAATTTTCCAATTCTTAACTATACCAATTTTCTCAACAACAAAAAATTTTAAGTTAAATCATAAAATCCCACAAAATTTCAAAGTCAAAAGCTCCCCTTAAAACATATCAAAATGATAAATAGTCAAACAAAAAAAATGTATTTGGCTATTAACAAACATTCATCTACTATCGTACAATTTTGTTAAAACATTTAAGTCCTAAAATCTCTTTGGTGCTTCTTTTATTCTCTTTGTTCCTATTATAGTCCATATACTTGAACTGAAGTGTGTCATTTTATTTATTTACTTATTTTTTTTTTATAAATAAATATTAACAAAAAGGGGAGCAAGAGACTACTATAGAAGAGATTGGGAGAAAAATATGAAAAATAGAGAAATAAGACAGTATTTACAATTTCTGTTCATATAGCAGTGAAGATTATTTTTTAACTTTTTTAAAGTTTAAGGGTATTTTTGAAACTTTTGAAAATTTTGGGTAATTTTAACACAAAATACTAACGGTTTTTATCCAAAACTAACGGTAGGTATATTTTTTAACTCAATTTGGAAATTTAAGAGTGTTTTTTAAAAAATTTAAAAGTTTAAGAGTGTTCTTGACACAAAGTATAAAATTTAGGGGTTTTTGTATAATTTAGCCTAATTTCTTTCATTGTTTTTAAATAATTATGTGATCTTTTAAATCAGAAAAAATAATTTAAATGATTATCCATTCCATCTCTTCTCTCCTATTCTGAGGAGTTGAAAGTGTATTAGGTTAAATACATGGCTAAAGAATGAAGTTCATCCATGTCGAGAGAATATTCAAAAGGATGATCAAGAGCTTACAGTACAACCTATTTATAGCCCTTAAAAACATTAAGTACTCATTATTCTATATTAACAACTAAACTACTATTGACCAAATTATACAAATAATCAAAATAAAAACATAAACTTGTTTGATAACTATTTATTCTTTCTCGTTTCTGGTATTTTTTTCTTACATTTTTTCATATTTTATAGTTTAAATATAATCTAATGTATAAAATAAAAATTATATAACATGCATTAAAATATAAAAAAATAATTATCAAATACACATAAGTCTCGATGTAAGATTAATAAGAATAATACAATTCACTACAAGAAAAATAGGAACTCCCGACGCCATTTTAATGCGTCGGGAATTAGGTCATCAAGAGAGACGGTCTCTCCCGATGAAGTAAAGGACCGTCGGGAGTTCCGACGCCGGGTGTTAACTGTCGGGCGGCGTCGGGAGAGGGGTTTGGTTTAAACCAGACCCCTTCTTCTTCCTCACTCCCCCAAAATTTTTTATCTCTTCCTCTCAAAAAACCCTAACCTCCTTCCTCCGCCGCCCCCCTTCACACCCGCCGACCCATTTTCCTTCTTCCCTTTATGCCTCCGCCACTCCCCCCTGTCATCGCCCCTCTTCACGTCTGCACCGCCGCTTGCCCTTCCCCCTTTGCGCTGCCGTCCGCCGCTGCCTTCCCCCTTCATTGCTTGCAAATTTGTTGTTTATTTTCAAGCTTTCATCAAGGTTCGTACACATCCATTTCATTTATTTTCTCTTATTTTATATCTTAATTTAAGCCATTGTTTTTAATTTCTAGCATGTTGGTAATGTTGGTAATGTTTAATTTTTAGCATGTTACTAATGTTGGTAATTAATGTTGCTAATGTTTAATTTCTAGCATGTTGGTAATCTAATGTGAATTATAAATTATGGATTGTGGATGTTATTGTGGATTGAGTTTTTTTTTCCTTTTAATTCTTAAGGTTATGGATTACTTAATTTACTATAATATGTGTTACAATTTCTACAATTTGGTGGATTATCACTCCCCCAAAATTATGATTTAAACCAAACCCCTTCTTCTTCCTCACTTTTTTAAAATATTGTACTTAACGCATTTAATATTTTAAAAAAGTTTAAAGAATCTACTAGACATAAAACTAAATTTTGTGTCTAATAGAAAATTGAACTTTAAATTTTGTGTCCAATAGGCTTGTAAATTTTAGAAGATGTTGAATAGATGAAAGGCCTATATTAGACACAAAATTGAAAGCTTGGAGACGTACGAAATAAAACATTTGAAAGTTGTTAAGACAATTTAAGCGGTTTAGGGACCTATGTGTTTATTTTGCCTTAAGAAATGAAAATTATGGAACTCAATGCTTAATAATACTTTGTATTTTGTCCTCTAATCCAGGTTATTGTTTTGGATTACAAGTTGGTCAGAAAATATTTATTTTTAAGGATGAATAAAGAATGGATTAAACTAAGGAATAAGTTATCAGTGGAGTATAGAGAAGGAGTATCACAGTTCTTAGATATGGCAAGTTTTCGTGTAAATGATTTCCGACGAAAAAGATGTCCATGCAAGAATTGTATGAATTCAATTTGGGAAAAGATAGATATTGTGGAACGACATCTATTAACATATGGAATATCTCCCTCATATTGTGAATGGGTATATCATGGAGAGCCAGTAAACTTATCTAGAAGTCATACAAGTCATTCAATACAGGATGTTGAAGTAGATAGTATAGAGAGTAATGCTGTCGAAGAAAATGAAATGTTGAGTCTTATAAACGATTTACAAGTTCCAATTGAAAATGAAAATGCAAATGAAGGAAGGATTGAGAATAATGAAATGTCCTTTAATGGTCAAGAAAGAGATACACGAACTTATTCGAGGATTTAATGACCGAAGCACGTAATGAATTATACCCTGGGTGTTCGCAATTTTCGTCCTTAAACTTTTTAGTGAAGTTGATGCATATCAAAGTTCTGAACGGCTGGAGTAACAAATCGTTTGACATGTTGCTGGAATTGTTAAAAGCAGCGTTTCCAACTGGCACCTCTATACCTACTTCCTTTTATGAAGCCAAGCGAAAATTGCGTGATTTAGGCCTAGGTTATGAGTCTATTCATGCGTGCAAATATGATTGTGTATTGTATTGGAAAGAGTTTGCAGATTTGCAACAATGCCCTGCTTGTGGTGAGTCTTGGTACAAAGTTAATGATGGCAAGGGAAAAAAAATACCACATAAGGTATTGCGTCATTTTCCATTGATACCGAGATTAAAACGATTGTTTGCATCAAAAGAAGGCGCTTCTGACATGAGATGGCATAAAGATAAGCGAGTTAAAACGGATGATGTATTGCGATATCCAGCTGATGCAGAGGGGTGGAAACATTTTGATCGTGAATTCCCTCATTTCGCTTTAGATCCTCGAAATGTTGTTTGGGATTAGCTTCAGATGGCTTCAATCCGTTTGGAAATATGAGCACTTCTTATAGTATGTGGCCTGTGGTAATAATTCCGTATAATTTGCCCCCTTGGAAATGCATGAAGGAAACAAACTTCTTCATGTCTTTGCTCATACCTGGTCCAAAATCTCCTGGAAAGGAAATTGATGTTTACTTGCAACAGTTGATTGAAGAGTTGAAAGAGTTGTGGACAATTGGTGTGCAAACTTATGATTCTGTTGCTGGTGAGTTTTTTCAACTATATGCTACCTTATTATGGACGATTAATGACTTCCCTGCGTACGGTGACTTATCTGGGTGGAGTACAAAAGGTTATCAAGCATGTCCAACATGCAAAGAAGATAACTCGTCCTTCGGGATAAGAGGAAAAATATCATTTATAGGACATCGACGTTATCTTTCAGAGAATCATAGTTGGCGTCGAAGTAGACAACATGATGAAAAAGTTGAACGTAGACCTCCATCAGTCGTAATGAATAGAGAAGAAATATTACAACAAATAAATACGCTAAACTTTTTTGTGCTTAGCAAACATCCATCGAAGCAAGATAAAAAAAAGAAAGCGAATTCTAAACTAGACTAAAAAAAGTATTTTTTTCCAACTTCCATATTGGTCCAGACTATTGTTACGACATAAATTGGATGTAATGCATATTGAAAAATCACATGCGACAATTTGGTGGGCACATTGTTAAATATTAAAGGAAAGACAAAGGATACAACGAACGCTCGATTAGACTTACAAGATTTGAAGATAAGAAAGGACCTACACTTGATACAGATCGAGAACAGATTTGTAAAACCACAAGCAACATACACATTAACAAATGGTGAACGGATTTCGTTTTGTAAGTATTTGAAATTAGTGAAATTCCCTGATGGATTCGTATCTAACATATCACGATTGTCAATGACAAAGATGGAAAAATATCGGGATTGAAAACACACGACTTTCATGCATTGCTTCACAGACTACTCTCTATTGGTATTCGAGCATACCTACGAAAGAACGTATCCACTGTTATTGTTGAGTTGTGTACATTCTTTCGCGACTTATGTGCAAAGACAATATGTGTAAGTGATTTGAACAGACTATGGTCCCCGATATACATTTTGTAGGCAACAGTTGAGGGATGATTCCTTTTTCATATTCATTTTTAATGTATAAGTAATTATCAGGTTTTACAATGGCACGAGAGAGAAGATATCTCCGATGATTTCTTTTCACTTGCAATGGGACCTTCATCTGAGGTGCGCTTTTACAATGGATGCATTGTTAATGGGGTACGATTTCACACTGTAGAGCGTGATAATTGTCGAGCTACACAAAATAGTGGAGTCCTAGTGGCTAGGGAAATCAGTGAGAACACAAGTGTGGATAACAATTTCTACGGTGTTGTAGACGAAGTATTAGATTTCCAATATGCGATCAGAAGACGCGTTTTCTTGTTGAAGTGTAGATGGTTTGACACAAATAACAACAAAAGTAATAGGACACATGTGGATTTAGGATATAAATCGATCAATACATCATACTTTTGGTATGCCGATGAGCCTTTCATCTTTGCTATCCAAGTACAACAAGTCTTTTACATTGATGACATCAAACATGGTAGCAATTGGAAAGTTGTTCAAGTAGTCCAAAATAAATGAATATGGGATGTACCGGAAGTGGATGATGTTGAAAATACACAACTAGATTTACTAGAAATTGTTGGTGGCATCCGAGTGGATGAAACCATTGAGAAGATTACTTTATGCAGAGTTGACGTTGATCCTACAGTTGTGGAAAGACCAATTACTATACATGGCAATCATGACTTCATAAACGATGATGATGAAGAACAATTATCTCCCAATAACAATTCAAGTGCTGGTGAATAATTTGAATTAGATTACGATGATGAGTAATGATGTATCTACTCAATTCTCTTTTTCTCTAGCTTACACGTATTTATTATTAATTTAATATTATTTTTTCTTTTTTGTGTTTGTATAGATACGATGTCAACTCCTAATAGGCAACGGGAGGCTGATGAAGAATTCCAGGAGTTATATCTAGGCAACATGGTATCTTCTGTGGGTGATACTTCAGGTTAGTATATTTTAAAATATATTCTGTTAATTGAAATGCATCATAAATTATTTTAAATTTTTTATTCTTCAGATAGTGGCTCAGCATCCAATCGGAAGAAACGGGAGCATTCGGAGAACATCAAGTTGGAAAAATACGTCCAAAAACATGGGAGAATTCCAATCGTGATAAATAAGGGGGAGACATCTGTAAGAACAGTCTTGGATTGCAAAGATGCCCTCAGCAGCTTCACACCCTGATTGACATCCAAAGTAATGACTTTCTCCACCAAAGCACCAACTTCTTTGATATTAAACTTGTTCAAAAGAGTAATACTAGAAATGGTGGACATTGGTTTCACAGTCAAATCATCCATCACCATGTAAGTAACCACATCCTTCACAAACCCTCCTCCCACATTTCTTTTTGCCTGTGTAGTTGCACTATTTTATGGAAATGTGAAACTTTAGGCTTCAAAAGGGTGTCTTTGCTCTGATTTGGTTGTAAATATGTGTCATTTAAAGCTTCAACACTCTCATACAAATTAGATAAGCATCCCACCATGCTTTGATTTTTCAAAAGCCTAATCACAGTCCATGAATCTCACTCTCTCCCTGAATCTCGCTCTCTCCCTACCTCTCTCTCTTTCCTTGCCTCTTGCTTTCTCTTATACTATTCTTTAAAGTTTAGACTTTCATCTGCCCCTTTTTTCAGCAACATTCATTTTCTCTCTCTCATTGCCTCTTGCTCTCTCCTTGCTTCTTGCTCTGATTTGGTTGATAATGATGCCACATACCACACACATATACAACTAAAATTAAAATTATATATTGTTTTATGAGATTTTTGTAAGGATGATCAAAAGTTGATTTATAAATTTTTTGTATGGATGACCATTTTTTTTTTGCCAATGCAATTTGATTAGCTTTTTAAATTTTTCTTGGCGTCACATATTATTTTAATTTTTTTTTCTCACTTGTTTTTACTTATTCTCTCCATTTGGTTTATTTGGTATCTAAAAAACTCTGTTTGTTGTCAAAGAAAGAAGAAACAATTTGTCATTTATTGTTTTCGTTGTTGTGATTAGAAGAAAAATATGAAGAAAGTAGTATTTTTTTTATTGGGATGATCCTCTCTATTTTCCTTTTAAACGTAAATTATTAATGCAAAGAGCAATAGTTAGCTACAGTATAAGTTACCTCAGTTTCACATATTCATTCCTCAAACCATTTTGGGGACAAATTTGAGTTTTATGTGTGTTGGTCATCATTGTTTACTCATTTGGATGTTCATTACCACCAGTATTGGAGTTTGAACATGAATTTGAATTGTTTATCGATATAACATTTCAATGTTTTTGTTTTATTGTAGAATGTTGTTTGGAGATAAGCTGGGACAATTGTTAAAAATGCTGTGTTCGAGAAGTGTTCTAGATGTTGTTTTCATTTTACTTCTTTTATGTATTTCTGATATGAATGTTTATCGACTTCGTTTGGATATTGTAATTTCTAGTATTGACTTCGTTTGGATATTGTAATTTTTTACTTGTTATAAAATGGACTTCATTTTCGTTTATGTGAATCTTTATTTGGTATAATATGTTTTACAGGATTTCAGATCAAATTTTTAAAAATTATAAACGTTATATTAAATTTTAATACTCCCCACGCATATAGGATCCCTCGACGCACTCTAAAACAACATTGGGAGTTATGGTGGAACTCCGAACGCCTATGTGGCGTCGGGAGTTAGGGGGAGCTCCCGATGCCGTATACTAGGCATCGAGAGCTTCAAGAACTCCCGACGCATTGTAGTGCGTCGGGAGTTCCCTTCTAACTCCTGACGTCGTTCAAAAGTTCATTGGAAGATCCTTTCCTGACGGATTTCTCCCGACCAAACTCCCGATGACCGTTTATGCGTCGGGAGATCCTCTCCCAACAAATTTTCCACACTTTTTCGAAGAAATGTGACGTCGGGAGAAGTCAGAATTCCTGTAGTGATTGTTTTTATCATTCATATATTGCTAAAATTTGATTTACAATATCATTTCTCACTCAAGTTATATGTTTTAAATTTTAAATAATGTAGGCTCAAACCTAACTCAATTATATTATTATGTAAATATCTTGGTTGTAAAAATATTGAAATGAACTTAAATGAATAATTTAGTAAACAAAATTTATATATTATAAAATTATAACTGGTTTCGTATATAAAATATATATATATATCAAATTTGAAAAAATATAAAAATTCATGTTGCAAAATTTAAAATTCAAAATTCAAAAAATATTTATGTATACATATTGAAAAGGAAAATTATTTTATTGATAAAACTGTTGAATATTTTAAATGAAAAATCATGATAGATACGGATAGTAGTCCGCGGTCTATCGCATATAGACGGTAAAATTTTGTTATATTTGTAAATATTTTGTTTCATTTTTCTATATTTGAAAACAACCCTATTGAAAATTTGAATTTGAAAATCAAAATAATATGTAAATTTGAATATTTCAAATTTCAAATTTTAAAATTAAATTAACATATAAATATTAAAAAAATAATAAATAAGATAAATATAAATAAAAGCAATAAATAATTATAAAAAAATATAAAACAATAGAGAAAAAGGAAATATAAAAGAAAGAAAGAAAAATAAAATAAAATAAAAGTCTCACAAAAAATTTAATCTCAAGACCATGAAATTGAGGAATGTTTTACGCATGCTTTCTCACCAACTAGCCAAGTCTGCACTTTGACACAATTTGGAAACAATTTTAAATAAAATAGAAAGGGAATATGAGAAACTGCTATTTATAATTTCTCAATTTTGGCTTCATTTTTTGGAACACTTCTCAAATTTTAGGAACAAGAAACATAAATGGTTATCAAACAAATCAGTTTCTTAAAAAATGAGAAAACATAAACAGAAAAATAAAAAACGAGAACATTATCAAACGAGCCCTTAAATTATGAATTTATGCATAAATTAATTACGATGATTTGGAATTTCGTTATTAATTTAGTGAATGACGTGGCAGTTTGTGATTGGTCCAAAATTCCTCATTCAACAAATGCCCCTCCCAAGATTTATGCATATATATGGGTGGATAAATCTCGAAAAATATAAGGTTGTAATCAAAATCCAAATATATCTGTTCTTGAATTTGACCTCAATTGATGTGTCAGTCAAACTATGAATTTAGTACATAACTTTAACTCAAATTTGGGATAAATTTTGGAATATGACCAATTTTAATTTAAGATTTCGCTCTAATTTGATTTGAATTTGTAATAAAAGATCAATTGAGATTTCTTTTCTTATCCACAATTTATTTTGACTGAAGATAAAAACTCAAGTTTGGACAACTTAATTTGGAAATAGGATAAGAACTAAATTTAGATGGGTTTGATATAAAATTTGGAAGATGTCCAAATTTGAATTTTACATCAATGTGAGATTTTATCTTAATTTAGTTTGACGTGAGGATAAAAGTCTACATTTGGATGATTTAGATTTGAGATAAAATTTAGAATATGTTCAAATTTTAATTTGAGATTTTATATACAGTTTAATCTCAAATTGAACCATTTGATTTTGAATAAGACCAAATTTTTATTGAAGGAAAATTTTTGAGTTTTATCTCCAATTTAATTTGGTTAGAAGATAAAAGCTTAGAAATTTGAATTATAAAATTTGGAATATGGACAAATTTTTAATAGAATAGAATCAAATTAGAAAATCTAATAAAAATCTAATATTTTAAATCAAATCTTTATTTGATCTTGATTTCCAAATTTGTTATAGAATCTCGGAACCTCTATAAATAGGACCTTAAACCCCTCTATTATTCTCATCCTCACCTCTTCTTCTACACTTTCCTTTCTCTTATTTTCCTCTTCTTCTTCCAACGTTTTCTTTCTTCTTTCTTCTTTTTTATTTTTTATTTATATTTTCTTTCTTTCTTTCTTTTTCACCTTTTTTCTTTTCATTTTTTTTCTTCTTTATTTTGATCTTTTATGTTTCTTTTTCTTTTTTGCAGCAATGCCCTCTGTGTGACCATCTCCTTGACACACATAGGGATGACCCTAGAAAGGTCTACCTATTGTTTCGTCGTTTGTGCTCATGCTTCTTGATCATCATGAGGCCCCGAAAAGACTTACAACTCCTTCATTCAATCAACTTAGGGATAACCCCAAAAAGGTCTACCCTAGCATCTCTCGATCAACATGATGGGGGACGGAAAGGTTTACAATTCCCCCATTCAATCAATCTAGGAATGACCCTAGAAATGTCTACCCAAGTATATCTCAATCAATATGGGGGCGGAAAGACTTACAACTCCCTATTCGATCAACCTAAGAATGACCCCGGAAAGGTCTACCCTAGTATATCTCAATCAATATGGGGACCTCGAAAAGGCTTACAACTCCCCTATTCGATCAACCTAGGGACTTGGAAAGGTCTACTCTAGTATATCTTGATCGAAAGAAACTCTTATCAAAGAGTACTTATGAACGAAAACAAGATCGTTCCAAATTTATTGTGACAAAAATAAAAGCATTCAAAAACAAACATACAAGTTATGCATTTGCTATCAAATTACAGCATGCCTTTAATAACAAATATAAAAGAACGAGAGACATACCTCTTGAAGAACTCTTCTTCTCTTTATCTCTCAGTCTCGTCAATATCAGTAACTTTCGTTGTCACTGTGATCACCAAGTCAATCATCCACCAAATCTAGTTGTTGTTCACCACCGAATGGTCTTCTATACGAGTAAGCAACAAGGAGGACACCACCACTCAGTAACCTCGGTATTCTTGAAGTGAGAATCTAGGAGGTGTGGGCTCTGTTGGATTTGGTAGAGGGAAAGAGGAAAGAACGATTGCACACAACGACCAAGCAAGTGGGAGAGGTTTGAGTCTATCGTATAGACTGGTGCTTGATCGTTTAGCAAAAGGTATACAATCATTTAGATAATCGGGTTGATCGTTTAGATAATTGTTTAGGTAATCTTGCTCTTGCGACCGATCGTTTAGTAAAAGTTATACGATCGTTTAGGTCGACTGCATGTGTACACATTCATTTAGGAAAACTAAAGTTATCGTGTAGGCTCCCGTTAACTATATGATGGGCAGTGTACAAATCTGAAGCGATTATCTGATCTCTTTGCAAAATGAAAACTCTTTTCATTTTATCCTTCAATTATGAAAACTGAATGCAACCTCCCACTTTCATGCACGGTTATGGAGAAAACCACCAACAATTATCTCATAATTATTTAATTATAAATAAATATAATAACTAACTTATCATACTATATTTATAACCTATAGTTTTAATATCACATCATATGAAACATTTAAACCATAGTTCTTTTCTCATCCACTAGATGTAAATCATATTTATATCATTTTCCTCCAATTAATGTATTTCATACATCATATCAACTATATAATATATAATTGACTAGTTTAGTTATATCATATATAATCAAACTCCTTCTTATCAATTTGAATATGGGGCGCCTTAGAAAGGCTTACAACTCCTTATTCGATCAACCTAGGGATGACCCTGGAAAGGTCTACCCTAGTATATCTCGATCAAAATGGAAAGGCCTCGGAAAGGCTTACAACTCCTTCATTTGATAAACATAAGGATGACCTTGGAAAGGTCTATCCTTGTATATCTCGATCAACATGGGTGCCCCCGGAAAGGCTTACAACTCACCTATTCGATCAACCTAGGGATAACCCCTGAAAGGTATACCCTTGTATATCACTTCTTGATCCGACTTTGAAGATGAGGCAGATATGCCATCAAGCTTTGAAGATGGGGAGAATATGCCATCAAGCTTTTGAGTGGAGTCAGGTTGACTGGAGTCGATCTCGCATATGAGGCAGAGCCGGACAGGCCAGAGTTGTTTTCGCATATGAGGTGGAGCTAGGCAGACTAAACTTGATCTCGCATATGAGGCCACACCAATATTTTTGGAGAGAAAGTGAAGTTGCACCAATATTTTGGAGAGGAGGGTGAAGTTGTACCAACCTTTTGGAGAATGAACAAAGTTGCATCAACATGAATTGTGAAGATGAAGAAAAGCCACGCCAGACTTGGGAGATGAAGCAAGCCACGCCAGACTTGGGAGATTAAGCAAGCCACGCCGACCTTGAGAGATGAAGCGAACCCCGTTAGTCTTTGGAGATGAAGCATGCCACGCTAGAATTTGGAGATGAAGCGAGCCACGTCAGACTTTGGAGATGAAGGAGTCACGCCGGACTTTAGAGATGAAGTAAAGTGGAGCCATGCACACTGATCTTGAACTTGAAGATGGAAGCAGGCCATGTACGTCGATCTTGAACTTGAAGATGGAGAAGCAACAACGGAGCCTCTAAACTTGAAGATGGAGGAGCATCGACGGAACCTCTGAACTTAAAGATGGAGAAGCATCAACGAGACCTTCACGCTTGAGTTTGACAAAGCATTGGCAAATTCTCCGCATTTGAGTTTGACGAAACATCGGCGAATGCTCCATATTTGAGTTTGACGAAACATCAATGAATGCTCTATATTTGAGTTTGATGAAACATCGGTGAATGCTCCATATTTGAGTTTGATGAAGCATCGATGAGTCATCGACATCTGAGCTTGAAAAAGCATCGGCCAATCCTCTACATTTGAGTATGAAGTATCGGAAAATCCTTCGCATTTAAGTTTGAAATATCGACGAATCCTCCGCATTTGAGTTTGACGAATCCTCTGCACTTGAGCTTGAAGTATCGACGAATCCTTCGCAATTAAGTTTGATGAAGCATCGACAAATGCTCCGCATTTGAGTTTGATGAAGCACCAATGAATCTTTGGCAGTAGGCTTGACTTTGCGACTTTGAGCATGAAGATGGCATTGCAAAGCCTCCAAAGTTGAGCATGGAGATGGAGCATTGATGAAACCTCTGAACTTGAAGATGGAGGAGCATCAATGAAACCTTCGAATTTGTAGATGGGCATCGAAAAAGCCTTTGAAATTGAAGATGGATGGAAATCGACGAAGTTTCTAAACTTGAAGATGGAAGAACATCAACGAAGCCTCTGAACTTTAAGATGAAGGGGTATGAAATTCAACCCTTGAACTTGGAAACGAAGAAGCAACAGTGCAACCATCGAATTTGGAGATGGAGAGGCATCAATGCAACCATCAAAGTTAGAGTTGTAGAAGCAATAGTGTAACCCTCGAACATGGAGACGAGGAAGCAGCAGTGCGACCATCAAATTCGAAGATGGAAAAACAGCGATGCAACTATCAAAGCAGCAGGCTGATCCTCGAACTGAAAGATGAAGAAACAACATCGCTAACATCATTTTAGAGGAGGCAGAACGGCAACAACTTTTAGAGAAGGAGCGAAGCTACATGGAATAATATTTTTTATGGAAAGCAGGGAAGTCACACCAAACTTGAACTTCAAAGAGGAATAAACGAAACATTCAAATTTGACTTAAAAGAGAAAGCAGTAAAGCCTCCGAACTTGACTTCGAATAAGAAGTAAAGCGTCATTCCAAGTGTGTGCTTTTAATTTACTGTGTTAGCTCCTTAAAGGGATGAACATCTTTAATTTGTTGTGTTGCCCCCAACAGGGATGAATATCTTCAATTTGTAGTGTAGCGTCATACGTAGGGTGATTGTGGTACCTTTTTTTATGGATTGAACTTAAATTTCTTTAATTTGTCTACGTACCCTTGAAAAAACTTATATATTTAAATTTCAGTTTAGGCTCTTACGATAAGGAACTTATACATTTAAATTTCAGAAGCTCTTATTTCATCATGGTTTTTATCATCATCTTTATTTGTAGGATTTATCAATACGATGAGCTTTTGCTTCACCATCAAGGAACCTTCTGTATTTATATCAACAGACAACTTCCTCTTCATGCATGAAAGAAAACAACTGTGAATCTTCTCGTCGTTGAAGGAACTCTTATCAAAGAGCACCTTTGAGTGGAAGCAATATCGTTCAAAACTCATTGTGACAGAAATACCGCATTCACAATCAAACATACAAGTTATGCATCTAACAATAAATTATGGCATGTTTTGAACTTTAAACAACAAAGGGCGCTCTCGTCAATCCATAAATCTCGCTATCGTTGAGATCTTCAAGATTATCGTCAACCAAATCTCGTTTTCATCTACCCACGAACGAACTCCTCACGAATAAGGCAACAATGGAGGACACAACCACTCAGACACTTCGGTATTCTCGGAGTGAGAATCTATGAGGTGTGGGCTCTGTTGGATTTGGTAGAGGGAATGAGGAAGGAACGATCGTTTACCACGACCAAGCAAGTAGGAGAAATCGGAAGTCTATCTTATAGACGGATACTTGATCGTTTAGGTAGAGGTACACGATTGTGCAGTAAACTGGGGTTGATCATATAGACGATTGTTTAGTAAAACTCTCGGGCGTGCAATCGCTTAGAAAAAGATAGACGATCGTTTAGGTAATTCTATGCGACCGTTTGGGAAAAGTGCGCGTGCACGATCGTTTAGAAAACTTTGAGATGTCATGTATGCTCTCGGTTTGCTAGGCGATAGGTAGTGCACCCCATCGGTGAGCGAATATCTGATCACTTGTAAAATGAAAACCATTTTTATTTTATCCTTCCATTACGAAAACTAAATGCAACCTCCCACTAACTCATTCGGTTATGGAGAAAAACCCGGCAAATTATCCCATAATTGTTTAATTAAAAAATAAATATTATTATATTATATTTATAATATATGTTTAATATCACATCAAATGCAACATATAAACCATAGTTCTTTTCTCCTCCACTAGATATAAATCATATTTATATCCTTTTCCTCCAATTAATGTATCTCATACATTATGTCAACTATATCATATAATTGACCAGTTCAATCATATCATATATAATCGAACTCCATCTTGTCAATTTGAACACTTCAAACCGACCCAAAAATTGATTCTCAACTTGAATCCATTGAGCTACTAAGGGGACCTTATGGACCTATGGCTCGAAGCTCCAACGGTACGTGAATAGCTGACTAAACTCTTTAGCCACGAGTTCCACCATCCGTTAACTGCTAATGCGTTATTTTATGAGGTGAAATTATGGAATGATAGGCGGTAATGGAAATACGTTGAGCAACAAGTTTTCTCAGTAGAATCCAAGTATAAACCCCACTGAGTTTCCTGATAAGTCCAGGGTCGAACTCAGGGACTAGGAAAAATGGTATGCGGTGATAATTTTCCCAAAAGACTTTGCGGTAACCAGTAAATCAAATAATTGTTTGGTGTTGTTGTTTGCAGTATAAAGTAAATGTATGCGGCAGATTTGAGAAAAGATCAATTATGCGGAGATACACTGAGTATGCGAAGGAACAGGTTGAGAAGGTCTTTAGCTAGCATTTCCCAGGAATGCGTTAAACTATGCGATCATGCTACCCTCGTGCAATAGCAAATCATTTTCCAATGCAAATACGGTGCTCCTAGTTCTAGGACACATGTGTTGAATGCAATGGTGTCCATAGAGCTTATTCCTAAGTCTCTACTCTTTTCCTATGCGATGATGCAAGATGCATACAAAGACAAGGTGACCGCACATAATTATATCCTATCTATAGGATGCATGCGATGCGTTAATAGAAAACAGTGTTTATTCCTAAGCTCCTATCTTTTGATTATGCGTTCTAATCTGACTCTTCCGAGCCTAGATTCTAACCTGACTTTTCCAAGCCTAGATCCTGTCCTTGGACTACCCTCCCAAGTATCTCCAATGGACAAATGATACATACATAATACAAGATACTCGCATAGAGTGAAGATCCTCAGTTGTGCTAGCTAAGTGCTTCTCAACCTATTCAACAGATTTAGCTACTCATGCTAATAAACAGAGAGTGAACAGATATAAAGAAATAAATTCCATTTCTATAGATGAGTTTAAGTACAAAATGACAATGGAAGATAAGGATAGAGAGCCTGGTAGCAATCCCTTGCTGCTCAAGGCTTTTACACTGTCAACTCTATTATGTTCAAAAGATAATCCTACTTCCGCAGGAGCTGGCCCTCTCTCTAATCTTGATGCTTCTGGCACTCTCTCAAGTTCACCGAAACGATCTCTCAACACAATATCGCTTCTCTCGCTTCTGCCTTAAAATAAAAGAAAATCTAAGAACAAGGCTATTCTAACTATGGAGAAAATTATCTAAGTATCCAAACTCCTTTACTGAAGGTTTCCTTTGGTATTTATAGAGCTTTGGGGTCAAAGGCGGCTTCTCTTTTATGATTGCACAGATGGGATGACTTTAATTCTCTGACTGATGCGCCGAATATTTTTCATCCAAAAGCTGAGTGTACTTGCTACAGTAGACCGTTAAGGCTTGTCAACTTAATTCAGACTCGACCGTCATCAGCTTTCTGTCCCATCGTGATTAATTATGCTTTTCACCCAGATGCGCCCACCAAGTTGTGGCGGCTCTATGCAGCAATCCTTTTTTAGTAGATATTTGTGAGCACGAATCACCGCAAAACCTTGCGGTAACGTTGCGCTCGTCCGTTGATTTCTTATGATCACGCTTTCCATCTTGTGTCATCGCATATTTTGCATAAAATAACGAAAGTTAACTGTTTTTATGCGATAAACGCATGTGACCGCAATGTCATGAACTTAATGCTTTTTGGATGCAATCTTATATATTTTATCAACGCAAACCTTGATTGTTTAATAACTTAGCACTGTGGTAATGGGCAGACCCCCAAATTTAAACAATGCTTGTCCTCAAGCATAAGCTAAAGATTTCCTTTAGAAAGTCGACCACAATCTTTTTTCCTAGATTTCTCAAGGATACTTCATTCAAATCCTATACACCAAAATTTCCTTAATTCTTATTCGAGTCTCCTCTTAAAATATTTCTAAGATCTAGGGACCGCAAGTTTACCCTTCAAAAGAACTTTACTAGATTCCAGGACACCGCATGATTTAATTCAAAAAAGAAAAACTTTTTTTTTCTGGGGTGTTAACTGATTTTTATCCTTGCATATTTTTTACATTGTTATTTTTTTCTGACCTTGCGCTGATCCAAGTGTCTTGCCTTCGTTTTGGCTTGCCCTTACGTGTGTCATGGGACATCCAACTACGAGCAAGGCGCTCTTTCTCAGATTAGACTCATACCTACTTGGCAGCGGAGTTGCGGTCATTTATTTATGCGCTGATCTTGGCAACTTACTTTCATTTTGGCTTGCCCCCATGTGTGTCATGCGGACATCCACTACGGGTAAGTGCCCTTCACAACATAACTCTTATCAACATGGGTTTCTCCATTGCATTGATAGTAGAGTTGTTATTCTCAAAATTTTTCCTCTTTTTTTTTAGAGCTAAAAATAGCAAGGTCAAAAATAAATACCTCACCCCCAAATTTAAAATGTGGCAATGTCCTCATTGCCAATAGAGTGAAAGAAGTCATGTGGTGTTCTTAGGAAGCTACGTAAAGAGTCAGTTGGAAAGAAAGCTATCAGACCACTAACTTCTAGAAATATTTCATGAGTTGACTGTCCTAAAATTAAGTTGACTCTAGTATATACGAAAAAAATAGAAGCATGTGTTTCATCATTGAAATCATAATTGGCAAAGAGAAAGCATGTGGTGACTTACTAAATTTATCAATGTTAAATGATTGCGGTAATCAAAGAGGATGCAGTGATAAAATTTCAAAATTAAAATGAAATGCGATAGTGCAAAATTTAGAATAAAGTGAAGGAAAAATACAACCCCCAAATTTGCGCCGTCGCCCGCATTATTTGTTGACGCATCTGCTTTGCGGCGATCTACTTCCTTTGGATTGCGGTGACGGAATACAGTAGTTGCATCTTCGTGCAGCGCCTCCGCAATCGTGTACCTTGATCGTTTGTGAAGAAAACATTGAGAGGGTCAAATGATAAAAGAAGTTAACAAAATTTTTCTCTTTTTTTTTTAAAGAAGTAAAATGCAGATAGATAATTGATAATTGAAGCTTCGTAGTAATGAGAGTTCATGAATCATAAGCATCGGAAGACTTGCGCCCCAGATGATGTTGTATGCCAGCGCAGGGGCCATTCCATTTTCCTTTATTCCGGGTTTCTCAAGTCTACAGAAGTTTTTTCTCACTGAAAATCACCCCCGCAATATGCCTTGACTCGTTACCCATTAACCTTAAATGTACGGGTCCCATCCTCAGTAATTAGCTCAATCGCACCATGCTGGAATATTTCTTTAATGATAAAGGGTCCGGACCAGCGCGACTTTAACTTGTCAGGAAAGAGCCATAACTGTGAATTGAAGAGTAAGACTTTTTGTCCAACATGGAGATTTTTAACGCATAGCCTGCTATCATGTCACCGTTTTGCTCGTTCTTTGCATATTTTAGCATTTTCATAAGCTTGCGTTCTCCACTCATCAAGCTCGACCAATTGTAGCTTTCTTGCTTCCCTGCTGATTTTAAATAAAAGTTAAGCTCTTTCACTGCCCACAGCGCTTTATGTTTCAGCTCCAACGGCAAATGATATACTTTACCAAATACCAATGCATACGGGGACATGCCTATGGGTGTCTTATAGGCAGCTCGGTGTGCCCACAATGCATCGTCTAGCTTTGTTGCCTAATCCTTTCGCGAAGGCTTTACCACATTCTCGAGTATCAACTTGATCTCTCGGTTGGACACTTCGGCCTAACCATTCATCTACGGATGGTATGTGGTGGCCACTTTGTGGAGAATATTATATTTCAGCAGCAGATTTTTGACAGAGTAATTGAAAAAGTGAGAGCCTTCGTCACTTATTATGGCACGTGAAGTGTCAAAACGCGTGAAAATATTTTTCTTCAAGAATTTGGAGACTACTGCCGAGCGCATGCTATTGCTTCTACCCACTTGGATAAATAGTTGATGACTAGCAAAATATACTTGTGACCATTCGAAGGTAGGAAGGGTCCCATGAAATCAATGCCCCAGACGTCAAACAACTCTAGTTCTAGAATGATGTTCATGGGCATCGCATGTTTCCATGAAATGTTACCTGTGCGTTGGCACCGGTCACATTTTATTGAGTAGTCTCTAGCATCCTTAAATAATGTTGGCCAATAGAACCCACTTTGTAAGACTTTTGTTGCCGTGCACTTCCCTCTAAAGTGTCCACCATATGGTGAATCATGACATTGCGATAATATTCATTGATGAGCAGCCTCTAGTACACATAGTTGTATAATTTGGTCCAACCCCCTCTTATACAGATTCGGCTTATCCCAATAATAATATTTGCATTCATGTTTGAGCTTCTTCTGTTGGTGGTAGGTATACTTTTCTGGAAATTGTTTGCAAACCAGATAATTGACTATGTCTGCATACCATGGCAATTCTTCGATCTGGAATAGCTGCTCATCTGGAAACGCTGCGCTCACCTCTGACTCATTGCGTTCAACCTCAGAATTTTCCAATCTGGATAAATAATCCGCAACTTGGTTCTCCGTCCTCTTGCGATCAATTATTTCCATATCGAATTCTTGGAGGAGGAGAACCCATCTAATCAACCTCGGCTTCGCGTCCTTCATTGTCATTAGATATTTTATCGTCGAGTCATCAGTACGGATGAGTACTTTTGTTCCCAACAGATATGCTCTGAACTTTTCTAACGCAAATATTACCGCAAGCAGCTCTTTTTCTGTGGTGGTGTAGTTAATCTGAGTAGGGTTTAAAGTCTTACTTGCATATGTGATGGGATGCAGTATTGTTTTTCTCTTCTATGTTAGTACTGCTCCCATCGCATACCCGCTCGCACCGCACATTATTTCAAAAGGAAGTGTCCAATCTGGCGCGATCAAAATGGGTGCAGTCGTCAGTGCGTTCTTTAAAATCATGAATGTGTTGCAGTAATTATCATCAAAGTCAAATTTCCTATTAGCTTCCAACAACGCACTTAGCGATCGTGCTATTTTTGAGAAATCCTAGACAAAACGTCTGTAAAATCCGACATGCCCCAAGAAACTCCTTACAACCTCTACACTTGTTGAGGGTGGGAGCTTTTCAATTGCTTCTTTTTTTGCCTTGTCCACCTCCAACCCGTCCCGAGATACCTTGTGCCCCAACACAATGCCCTCCTTCACCATAAAATGGCATTTTTCCCGATTAAGTACGAGATTCATCTCCTTGCATCTTTTCAATATCTTCTCCAGGTTGGCAAGACAGACTTTGTGTGTGTGCCCATAGACAGAGACGTCGTCCATGAATATTTCAATAGAATCCTCAAGATATTCTGAAAAGATGGCCATCATGCACCTTTGGAATGTGCTCGGCGCATTGCAGAGCCCGAACGGCATGTGATGAAAAGCAAAAGTTCCGTACGGAGTATGGTCTTTTTCTGATTTTCGGAAGCTATCATAATCTGATTATAGCCGACATACCCATCCAGAAAGCAGTAAAAGTCATTTCCGGCTAGAGGATCTAGCATTTGATCAATGAATGGTAAAGGAAAATGATCTTTCTTCGTTACCGTATTCAGCTTGCGGTAGTCCAAGTAAATACGCCACCCGGTGACGGTCCTTTGTGGTATCAGCTCATTATTTGCTTGGGGACTACCATCATCCCACCTTTTTTCGGCACACACTGCATAAGGCTGACCCACGTGCTGTCTGCTATTGGATAAATGATGCCCGCATCTAACCACTTGATTATTTCCTTCTTAACGACCTCTTTTATCGCAGGGTTGAGTCTGCACTGATGTTTGATTGATCCCTTGTGGTTTTCTTCGAGACGAATTCGGTGCATACAGTATGCGGGGCTAATTCCTCGAATGTCTACGAGTGTCCATCCAATCGCTCGGACATATTTTCTCAGCAATGCATTCTCCTGTTCTTCATTAAGTTCAGAGGAAATAATTACTGGCAACTTCTCATTCTACCCCAAAAATGCATACTTTAGATGGTTAGACAGGGTCTTCAACTCTATTATTGGTGGTTCTTTTAGGGACGGTTACGTTGTTTTTCTTTCTTCATTTACTATTGGCTCTTCTTCTTAGGTTGCGATCATCTCAACTTCCTTGTTTTTTTTTTCTATGATCGCATTACACGCAACAATGGATGCACTTACCTCCTCTTCTTCATCTTCATCGTCAGGCTTTTCTTCTTCATTCAAACTCTGGTCATCGTCAGATTCATTCAGGTCTTCGTCGTCATAAAATCTCATGGCACTGATGATGTTGTACTTATGCTTCTATCTATTCATGCTCAAGTTAACCTCTCCTTTGTGCACATCAATCTGGGCACGACTTATTGATAAAAATGGTCGCCTCAATATGATGGGCACATCTTTGTCGGCTTCGTAATCTAAGATGATGAAGTTGGCTGGTAATATAAATTTATCGTTCACTTCCCCTCTAGATGCACCAGAGATCTATCTGCTAGTTAGAGAGTCACGGTCGTGGGCACAAGTTACCCCACATTCAGCTGCTTAAAGATTGACAGAGGCATCAAGTTGATGATGGCTCCAAGGTCACATAATGCTTGCCCGATGTACAATCCTTCAATGGAGCAAGGTATAGTAAAGCTCCCAGGATCGCTCATCTTCGGTGGGATTATTGATTTCGAGCTCTGCAAAGCCACCGTGGCAAACTTACCAGTGTTTCTCTTCTTGGTTACCATATCCTTTAGAAACTTTGCATATGTGGGAATCTCCTCAATCACTTCACTAAACGGAATATTAATGTGCAATTGTTTTAACATAGTCATGAAGCATTAGTATTGTACCTCATCATTCTTATTCTTTCTGAGTCTCTGTGGAAAGGTGGCAAATGTACTCTCACGGTCCCCTTTTCTTTTGTCTCTGAAGTGGACACAATTTCTGGTTCTATCGCTTCTTTTTCTCCTTCTTCTTCTTGAGTCACTGCAATCCTAGGTTCCAACACAATAGAAGCAGTTCGACTAGGCTCCCTTTTCTCCCCTACCACAGTTTTTCCACTCCACAATGTCACAAATTGACATTTCTCTTTACCTGATCCCCCAGGTTGCGTGGGAGTTCAGTTGAACTCGACAAGGCCTCTTGTGGTATGTTCTTTAACTCGCTCACAATCTGGCCCATTTGTAATTCCAAGTTGTGGATGGACATCGCCTGGTTTTGAAGCATAATTTCGTTCTTCTCGATATACTGCTTCAACAGATTTTCCAAGGAGGAAGATTGCGGCGGTTGCAAACTACTGGCTTGACTACTCGTCTGACTGTTATTTCGCGGGAAGAATCCGGGTGGCCCTTCTTTTTCCGCCACAGATTGGAAGTTTTACTGCTGATTATTCCACACAAAATTGGGGTGGTTTCTCCACCTGGGGTTGTAGGTGTTAGAGAATGGATTATTTTTCACAAAATAAATAGACTGTGGGTTCTGCGGGCATTCTTCTATTGCATGTCCTTTACTGCAAGTTGCACACCTTTGTGGCAGTCTGATTAATTGCGTTCACTTGCCACTATGCGGTGTTGGGCTGTTGATGGCGATTCCCTGAATTAGGTTCATCATCGCATTCATCTGACTCTGAAGTGATGCGATAGCACCATTGTTTGCGTCGTTATCCTTTATTCCCAGTCTCTGATCGCTCTCTCTCTAGTCCTCGTGATTTTTAGAGAGGCGATCCAAGATGTTCTTAGCCTCATCATACGTTTTTTCTAGTAGACCACCAGCGACTAGAAAACTGTGATAAAAGGCGATCCAAGGTGTTGGGCTGTCGCATTGGCAGCAGTCTGCAAAGCGGAATTTAAACTGTGATAAAAGATTTCCATTTGCAAGCAGTCTGGTAATCCATTGTATGGACAGTCCTCAGCCTCTTAAACCTCGCCCAAGCATCGCTGAGTGATTCATCCATGTCTTCTTCAAAATTAGTTATTAGTTTCCTTCTTCTAGCATTCTCAGTAGGTGGGAAATATTTCTTTATAAACTTCTCTAGAACCTGTTCCCATGAAGTGATCTCTCCCGGCTCGAGAGAAGACGCCCATTTTCGTGCCTGATCACACAGAGAAAATGGAAACAAAGTTCGTCAAACTTCTTCGGTAGAGATGTTCAGAAACATAAAAGTGTTGCAGATTTCTATTTGTAGGTGCCTGATCACGCCTTCCTCCGAATTGTCCCGCAGTCTGGATCATCTGCAGCATCATCGATTTCATTTCGAATCGAGATCCATCAAGGGCAGGCGTCATGATTTCTAGAGAGAAATCGTAGAGGTTTGGCAATGCATAGTCTCGAATTGGCCTATTGCGATCGTTTGCCAGTAGGATTGGATTCGCCATGACGTTATTTTCATTTGGTGCTTCGTTTCCAGGCTGCTCTGCCATATCTTCTTTATCTGGTTGTTGTTGTTGGCGACTGTCTCTTAATCTTTGTCGAAACGTCCTCTCAATCTTCAGATCATAATTCGCCAGAGATTAAGAGCTGCAAAGAAATAAGAAAAATTATCGTTAGCACACTGAATTGCCGAAGTCCCCGGCAACGGTGCCAAAAACACGATGCGTTATTTTATGAGGTGAAATTATGGAATGAGATGCGGTGATGGAAATTCGTTGAGCAACAAGTTTTCTCAGTGAAATCCTAGTATAAACCCCACTGAGTTTCCTGGTAAGTCTAGGGTCGAACTTAGGGACTAGGGAAAATGGTATGCGATGATAATTTTTCTAAAAGACTTTGCGGTAACCGGTAAATCAAATAGTTGTTTGGTGTTATTGTTTGCGGTATAAAGTAAATGTATGCGGCGGATTTGAGAAAAGATCAATTATGCGGAGATACACTGAGTATGCAGAGGAACGAGTTGAGAAGGTCTTTAGCTAGCATTTCCTAGGAATGCATCAAACTATGCGATCATGCTTCACTCATGCAATAGCGAATCATTTTCCAATGCAAATGCGGTGCTCCTAGTTCTAGGATGCATATGTTGAATGCAATAGTGTCTATAGAGCTTATTCCTAAGTCTCTACTCTTTTCTTATGCGATGATGCAAGATGTATACAAAGACAAGGTGACCACATACAATCATATCCTATCTCTAGGATGCATGTGATGCGTTAATAACAAACAGTGCTTATTCCTAAGCTTCTATCTCTTGATTATGCATTTTAATCTAACTCTCCCGAGCCTAGATTCTAACTTGACTTTTCCAAGCCTAGATCCTGTCCTTAGACTATCCTTCCGAGTATCTCCAATGGACGAATGATGCATACATAGTACAAGATACTCGTATAGAGTGAAGATCCCTAGTTATGCTAGTTAAGTGCTTCTCAACCCATTCAACAGATTTAGCTACTCATGCATAATAAACAGAGAGTGAACAAATATAAAGAAGAAAATTCCATTTCTATAGATGAGTTTAAGTACAAAATGACAATGGAAGATAAGGATAGAGAGCTTGGTAGCAATCCCTTACTGCCCAAGGCTTTTACACTGTCAACTCTATTATGTTCAAAAGATAATCCTACTTCCTCAGGAGCTGGCCCTCTCTCTGATCTTGACGCTTCCGACACTCTCCCAAGTTCACCAAAACGATCTCTCAGCACAATATAGTTTCTCTCGCTTCCACCTTAAAATAAAAGAAAATCTAAGAACAATGCTATTCTAACTATGGAGAAAATTATCTAAGTATCAAAACTTCTTTGTTGAAGGTTACCTTTGGTATTTATAGAGCTTTGAGGTGAAAGGCGGCTTCTCTCTTATGATTGCACAGATGGGATGGCTTTAATTCTCTAACTGATACGCCGAATATTTGTCACCGAAAAGCTGAGTGTACTTGCTACAGTATACCGTTAACGACTTGTCAACTTAATTCGGACTCAACCGTCATCAGCTTTTTGTCCCATCGTGATTAATTATTCTTTTCACCTAGATGTGCCCACCAAGTTGCGGCGGCTCTATGCGGCAATCCTTCTTGAGCAGATGTTTGCGAGCACAAATCACTGCAAAGTCTTACGATAATGCTGCGTTCGACTGTTGATTTCTTGTGATCACATTTTTCGCCTTACGTCAACGCATATTCTGCATAAAAATACCAAAGTGAACTGTTTTTATGTGATGAGCGCATGTGACCACAATGTTATGAACTTAATGCTTTCTGGACGCAATCTTATATATTTTATCAACGCAAACCTTCATTGTTTAATAACTTAGCACTGTAATAACGTGCATTTTTGCCCGTTATCAATTTCCAGTCATTCCACTAAAGACCGACAGCTACACTCTTCTCATCACAGATTTATTTCTGTGTCCATCGAATATAACCAATCAATAGTACGATAACCCATCACAGATGCTCGTAAGTACAGATGAGCCAATTTACCTTTTTGCCCATGTAGTTACATCCAACTCCTTAAGTACCACTGATCTCTCTAATGAACAATACAACATAGTCCTACTATGTGTGGACACCTCTCGGGCCATAAGAAGGTGTGTGGCGCCACATCGTTCAAGCCCCGGAATCAGCTCTTAAGGGAGCAATCTATCTACTTACCCCTGCTTCGGGGAAGAAGTGAATTCCATCTTGTATAGTTGAGTTCCCAACTCCCAAATCAGATGAATCCCCAAAGTGGTAGGTTTAAATCAGCGATCTGGCCACTCGCACCCATGCAAATCAAAGGACTGCCCTCAAAGACAGTAGTTCCTAACTCACTCAAGATTGAGGTCATGTTACCTATGGTCATCCTAGTGAAGTGAAGTCTTTGTCATGAACAACGTTATATAACGAGACTATAACACTCCGTGGTCTGGTCTTATACAAACTCCTTTGTATAGGACGCATCCACTCGCATGTCTTCACATGAATGATCAGGATCGACCATTTGTAACAAGTCACAATACTTGTAACTATTCTACAAAGTGGGCCGCATCCGTAGGTTACCAAGATAAGGTTTCCCTCTTATATCCATATACTACAGACCATTTTAGTTATTACTTAATACATGATCCACTTGTATGTCTTCACATACATGCTCAAGTTACAACGACAACCAAGGATCTCAGTTTATTGGTTTGTGGTAAAGAAATTAAAACATCCAATGTCCCATAGACAATAGTGAATAAAATATCATATATTATTACATCACAAGCGTTTGTTCAATACGATATTTACAAACTATAGAACCCAACGAGAGTTTAGGGCATCAACCCCAATAATTGTTGTTTTCTTCATGAAATGATGTCGCCCTCAAGATTCTCATCCTCCTTTTATGTCGATCACTTGTTGTCTTGAGACGATCAAGAGCAAATGTTGAAGTTTGATCTTTCCTTGATGTAGAGATTCTTAGCATTTTGAAGGCTGGTGTTCGAATGGAAGTATACATTGGAAATTGGTTTTCTTCTTCTATCATGGCCATACTCAATCTTTGGAAGACTAAAGATCCAGTAGTTGAAGGATTGATACGATCGAAGACAGAAACTCTTTGCTTCATTTCTTTTGAGTTGTCAACTTCTTTAGCAGTTATATGATTGTTGTCGACTTCCACTATGCTGACAGCGTGACATGCAATAAGTTCTTATACTTATTTTTATGATTATCGAGGAAGCTTCTTGGGAAAAATTCTGCCAAAGTTAATAGTTGTCGAAGTTGAGGGAAGTCTTCGTCTTCTTCCTTAGCAGGCTTAGGCTTCCATGCCTCTTTTTCCCCTTTCTTTTTATGAGTCTTGTTCCTTCTTCAGCTTCGATAAGAGCGCGACTCTTTTTGGGTGGAATTTGGCTGTCTTCTTTTTCGACGAGTCACAACTATCCACCCTTCATTGTCATATTTAATAAGAACATCTTTGCTTCAGAAATTTGTTGTTGGAATCTCTTGTTGGAACCGAACGACTATAGGGCTCAAAATTCCCAAGCTGGATGAAGTTTTCTCTTTGATCATGAGATGCAGACGATGTTGGGACATTTAACGTCATTGTTACTACCGCGTGATTTGTTTGAGCTATTTCATTAAGCTTCAATCTTCTTTTCACGAGCCAACTTTAGAATCAACTCCTTCAGCACGAAGCACTTTTCGACCGGGTGACTAACGACTTGATGATACTTACAGTAGTTAGGATCATCTACTTTTCTTTCTTGTTCTGATCGTTTTCATTCAGGTAGTTAAATAAGTTATTTCTCTAATAATTGCTCCAATATGTCGACAACATTAGAGTTAGGGAATGGATAAACCTTCTCCTGTCTTTCTTTGAGAGTTGGATGATTCTTCTGGCCGCCATCATGCTTTCTTTCAAACTTTGTTTCTTTTCCTTTGGAAAAAAAAAATCAGCGGGGTCATCTATTGTGGCACTATCCACGATCTTTTCAGTGCCATTGGTTTCATTCTTGTATTTTCTCTCTTCAAGGACTAGGAAATCTTTAGTTTCCCTATTAGTGATGCTCAGCTTCATATCATGAACATGTGTTGTCAACTCCTCAAATGTACGAGGCTTTATCCCTTACAAAATGTAGAGAAGTTCCCAGTGCATGCCTTGGGTGCACATCTCCACTACAGATAATCGAGTGAGTCTATCTTTACAATCCATACTCAGAGCTCTCCATTGGTTGATGTAGTCGATGATCAACTCTCATTTTCACTGTTTTGTGTTTATCAGCTTCATCATGCTAACGGTGCACCTTGTGCTATAGAAGCGGTTGAGGAACTCTCTTTCCAACTGTTCTAAGTTGTCAATGACTTCCGGCTCTAGATCAGTATACCAATCAAAAGTGTTTCTTTTCAAGGTACGAATGAACTACTTGACTAGTTGGTCTCCTATGGTTCCTGTATGTTCACAGGTTTCAATGAAGTGAACAACATGTTGTTTTGGATTGCCCTTTCCATCGAATTGCTAGAACTTTGGAGGTTGATACTCAAGTTGTAGATTCTCTTGATGTACGACTTGGAATACATAAAAGAAGATTGCGATGGTCCTCCATACTGAGCCCTTATGGAGTTTGTAATCATATCTTGCCACTGTTGAATTGACAGGCGACGATAGAGGTAGATTGTTGCAGTTGGTCTTCCTGTAAGACAATATTTTCTTTGTCATTGACTTTTGTAGCTAGAGATTGACTCGACTCAGTAGTATCTCAAGCCTGTATCTGATCTCTTAATGCAGCGATTTCATGATTTCACTCTTCTATAGCTTTCATTAGGAGATTTTTCTTTCTCTCCATCTCTGCCATGACCGACTCAGTCGTTACATCAGCCATTATGACGAACATGACGTCAAGTATGATTCTTCCTTTGTTTGGTCAGAAGTAGGGGCAGAGTTGTCAAACACGGGATTTTCTCTTATGATAATCTTGCCTTTAGAAGATTCCACCAGCTACTCCCAAATTTTCTCTGCGAAGACAAAACCTTGTTCTTGCTTCTACATACTCTCCTTTAAATGGTTGCAGGTGATAAGTCCTGCACAGATGTTGCTTGTAGCAGTTGCTTTGGATGCAACTTTCTTTGGTGCCATTAGTTTACTTGAATGTTGAGAGAGAGATGAGAGGTAGAGAAGTCCCACCGGACGTGCCGATTTGTTCGCACGAGATTTCAAGAGAAATTTGTTTCGTGGAACTTGAACTTTGTATTTGTATTAATTTTGTGGAAAGTGAGTACAATCTCTAATGCATAATATTTTGATGCTTTCCAAATAAACTATAATCTTTAAGTTGGTTGATTTTCTTGAATGATCGGCCTTTGGGCTTGTTGATATTCTTGGATGATCGGCCTTTGGGCTTGATGATTTTCTTGGATGATCGACCTTTGGATTTGTTGATTTTCTTGGACGATCGACCTTTGGGCTTGTTGATCTTCTTGGATGATTAGTGCTCACACGAGACTTTCAGAGAAACTTGTTTTGTAAAGTTGAACTTGAGTTAATGTTGATGTTGATGTTGATTTGATGCGATGTGGTTCGATCTCTAGTACTTGATCATCTGATTCTCTCTCGGTTGAATGCATACGCTTGATGTAAAGAAGCGGGGCACGTGGATGTTTTTTAACTTCAAGTCTTGGAAGAATGCTTGTATCTTCAAAGGACTTTAGTCTTCAAGTGTGGTCAGAATGCTTGTATCTTCAAAGGACCTAAGTCTTCATAATGCATATATATTCGAAGGACTTTAGTCTTCAGAATGCTTGTATCTTCAAAGGACTTCAGTCCTCAGAATGGTTGTATCTTCAAAGGACTTCAGTCTTCAAGCGTGGTCAGCTTCAGGAGTTAAGAAGACTTCTGATTATAGAAAATTCCCTCTAAGTTCTCTGAAGTGTAGAATTGCTGACCCCCACAAATGAGGAAAGCATCTCTATTTATAGAGTTTTCAGGTGGGCTTCATGGACGTAGGTTTGGTTGGTCCATGGACTTGGCCCATGGGCCCAACTAATTGGATTTTGACCTTATTTGACATTTAGGTCAAATTAAGCCTATTTTTGGGCTCAATTGGACTTTTAACCTAAATAATAATATCAAATTGAGTCAAATTAATCTTATCTAATTCGACGGTCATGATAAAACCATGTGGCGTCAAAATTTATCTTCAACTTCAATTTGGGACACATGTCATCTCCTAGTTGGTCCCAAATTTGATGATTTGGAATTTCGTCAATAATTTAGTGAATGATGTGGCAGTTTGTGATTGGTCCAAAATTTCTCGTTCAACAACTGTATTGATTTTTTTTATAAAGACTATATATAATTTTAATTTTTTGAATTAGACTGTATTAAACATTTTTCATAAATTTTATAGAGATTAAAAAAACTTCAAATAATATTTAGCGATTTTGGCAATAGTTCAGCTATACATCATCAAAATATCACAATTATTTCAACTTTGCTACTACTCCATGATATTAAATTTCTATTGACATTTCGACATTTTCGTCTATCTTTTTATATTTTTCTAGATTTGACATCGACACGATGGATGAATCGACATTTCCATTATATTATAAAGAATTCAATATTAAAAAAATGGTTAAATTACAAATCACATCTCTATATTCTAGAGAAATTTAGAATTTAATATCTATGGTTTACTATTAGAATTTAATATATATTTGATAACAATCCTCCTAAATAGAGATTCATGAGCTTTTTTTGTCAAACTATAAAGATTAAAGTCTAACTATTAAAATTATAAGGATAAAATTTCCTTTCTCATGGCTAAAATGTGTAATTTAACCTTTAAAAAACAAGCAGTACATTGTCATTAATATTAAATATGATATGAATTATAACATTTTTAACTTGTTTAAAATATATAGAATGTTTTTTTTACTGAACTTGAATTAAATATTTTTTTTAAAAAAATATTTTACCAATGTTCATCAACATCCCAATGTATTTTATTTCATCAACATTTTCGTAAAATCGAGACTTTAACTTTTTTTTTAAATTAAAATCGAGATCTTAACTCTCTTTATTTTTTATTTTTTATTTTTTATTCTTTTGGTCGCGATCTAACATTTTAAACTTGATGAGACTGGATAAAATGTTTTAGCTAAAAACAAAGCATGGACAGGGGCTGAATTTATGAACCACGGTGTTCACTTCAAACGTAGGATTGAACTTATGGCCACGAAAATTTTGCTAAAAGAATAAATATATAAAATAAACATTTAGCATAAATAAAGGACTTATATGAATAATATTGAAATATTCACAATAAATAGTTCATAGCTAAGTGGTAGAGCATTTGATCAAGAAGTCACCGATTTAAACCTGGTTGAGCCCTTTTTTTCTCTTCTTTATTCTTTTTTTTAAAAAAAAAATTGAAAACAAAGTATTATAAAGAAGGGTTTTTTCAAATACTAACATTTTTTTTCTCTTCTTTTTTCCCTTTTTTTATATAAAAAAATCCTTAAACAAAGTATTACAAAGAAAGGTTGTTTTTAAATATTAAAAGATAAACCAAAATATTTATAAATATAATAAAATATCAATGTCTATCAATGATAGATTGTGAAGTTATATTTGAAAATATTTTCATTAATTTGACATTTAAAACAAGTTCCTTAATTTATAGGTCTATAGATTGTTTTATTAGCTTATAGTAACAAATCAATTTGGTTGAAAGACAAATTTAAGATGCTCAAATCAAATATTTAATGTACTTGATTTATTAAATATAAAGTAGAAAAAAAGGAAAAAATTTCACCGATAGAAATTATTTATAGAAATAGCAAAAATAAAACATTGATAGACTTCTATCAATTTCTATTCCTAATAGACACTGATAGACTTCTATCAGCCTCTATAAAAAAAGATTAAAATTTTTTTATTTTGTGTAAATAATTTATCTTATTTTTCTATTTTTAAAAACCCCCTATAAATTATAAGTTTCCCTTAAATTATAAGTTCTTAAGATACAAAATCAATTAATTAAACTCATTAATCAATATCAACAGATCTCAGAATCTATATACACCACATGAAATGGATTAAATTCTATTTGCTTTGAATCTTCATTTCCATCTCCAATCTCAGAAAACGAAAACAACCATTTTTGAAAAGAAGTGCCATTCAAAGTATGAACAATGAGCTAATCCATCTAAGATGGCAGAAAGTGAAGCAGACTTCAGGGCAGTTCATCAACCACCAAAGCTATGTTCCATTACTAA